>NC_140589.1:1460742497-1461489997 GCF_964204655.1 Triturus cristatus
GCTCACCCTACAGCAAAGAAATGTGAACATATTCCTTCCTCGCTTCCTTCAAAAATCCATTCTGGTCTGCCTGCTATGTATTATAGCATAACAACATATTTCTGCCCCTAAATGACAAATGATTTGCAGAACATGCTACAATAAAACCAGTAGACAATGGTGTGTTGACACAAGGAAAAAATGTGGCGACAATCTCCATACAGATTTGTGATGGAATAATGGCTCCATTGCTTCTTTACTAGACCCACCTCACAACCACTGCTCCACCGAAGTTGCTTCCTGGAACACCCTACCACTGGACGGGCTCTTGGTAAAAACGTTACTTTGAGGTGATATTTCACCACAGTGGAGCGAAACATTAAATGGCGTTAATCACAATTCTATACCACCCGTTTCAAAAGAAAATATACATCAAATTGCTTCAGGCACGGTTGTATTATCGAGCACTTGATTGTTTTTGGCACCCTGGTGCGTGTAGCTCCGAGCGAATAATACTGTAGAAATAAAATTACAAGATCTTGAATTCAAAGTGAGAACCAGGAACAGATGAGGTACACGCAACGTGAGGCACCTAAAATTTGTGGAAAATTAGTAGGTCACAGACACGGACATGATGGCTGCCAGTGGTGTACAACGTACTTTTTCATTAAACACGCATTGCTTCAAAATTTGGGGGCAGATTTACAAGCACCTTGCGCCGCCGTTGTGTCACTTCTGTGACGCAGTGGCGGCGTAAACCTTGCGCCACGTTGCGCCCTGTTTACAACATAACGCATCTAGGGAGATGCGTCACGTTGTAAAGCCCTGCGCCACATGAAACCTGCGTCAGGTTTCATGTGGGCGTTATGGCGCAGGCTGGGAGTTCCCTCGCAGGTACGCCTCGTAATCTACAAGATTTCACTGAGTCGCTTTTACGGCCATGCTGCGTCAAACCCCTGCACCTGCTTGAAGCAGGCGCAAGGAGTGACGCAGCATGTTAGGCATAGGGCTCCCCCGAGCCTTGCTGGAGCCGCTTCGCGCTTGCGACGCGTCTCCAGCAATGCGCCGCCTTTACGACGGGGGATGCGACACGCATCTGCCCATCCTTGCACCACGGCGCGCCGCATTGTAAATGCGGCGCATCAGTGGTGGCGCACGGGTGGTTTTGCCTGTCGCAAGTGTTCTGGCGCATCCCTGCTGATTTGCAGAGATGCGCCAGACCTTGTAAATATGCCCCTTAGTATATACTACGGGGCAAATTTACAAGCACCTTACACCAGATTTGCGCCGCCGTTGCGTCACTTTTGTGACGCAGCGGCGGTGCAAAGCCAGCGCCAGGCTGCGGGTTATTTACGACGTGATGCATCTAGGGAGATGCGTCACGTTGTAAAGCCCTGCGCCACATGTGGGCGTTCCTGCACGGGGGGGGGCGTTCCGGCGCAGGAACGCCTCCGAAAAGTGGCTGAGTGAAATCTACAAGATTTCACTCACTTTTACGGCCATGCTGCGTCAAAACCCTGCGCCTGCTTGAAGCAGGCGTAAGGATTGACGCAGCATGTTAGAGATAGGGGCACCCCGAGCCTTGCTGGAGCTGCATCGCGCTTGCGACATAACTCCAGCAATGCGCCGCCTTTCCGTGGGGGGGATGCGACACGCATCTGCCCATTCGAGCGCCGCATTGTAAATGCGGCGCATCAGTGGTGGCGCACAGGTGGGCAGATGCGTCGCAACTCTTCTGGCGCATTCCTGCTGATTAGCAGAGATGCGCCAGAAGTAGTAAATCTGCCCCTAAGTCTTTAAAATAAGTAAAACAATAAAAATACCACTATTTTCAAGTCCTACCATAATGATTCTTTTTCTCCTTCAATTCTTCGTTCTTTACCAGAAACAATACCAGTTGCAAGCACACCAAATTCCAAATTGCCACGAGCTGCAAATCCTGGTCACTTTTATACTACCAGATTCACAAATGGCGGCTATTCTTATTATGGTGCCTGGGACTCTTCCCGACCCAGTTCTTTGTCTGACAATCGTGGTTGCTTGGTAAACGCAGAGGCTCACAGAAACATAGGGACCCTGAAAGAGGTCGTCCCTACTACAATGTATCTACCAGTTTCCTCAAGGACCGACAGCGGCATCCAGCCCTTGAACATGTAGTTCTTATTGCTATTAGCCACTTCTAAGGTCAGTGGCTTGCCTGGGACTCCACAATTAGCAGAGAATTAACAGCACTAATAAGTTATAAAACTAAACTTTGGGGGATGAATTTGGGTCCTCGACCTTTAGTTATTTGGTGACATAATGCTACCTGGTGGCTGAAAGAAGTAATACAGCAGATAGTAGACGTCTCATTTTATAGTAGAAAAATGCGACTTAAGTTTTCCTGATGAAATTTTATGCAAAATTTAAATACAGAATTGCAACACAAAAAAATATATAGCTATCTCAGCTGCAAACGTCTTTGAAGTGTCCTGCTGGACACGTAGGTATTTCCAGCCTGGCTTTACACCCACCCCACACCCATCCAACACCAGGCAGGTGACTCTGTCAATAAAAGGGCCCCAGCGCATGGGTTCATGGCCAGTACTCTACCCTACTTGCTATTGACACTGTCGTCCTTTATTTAGCATGTGGGACTAGGGCCCAGGACATCACGGTCTTCACAAGAATCTGTTATTGAATGGTATTATGTGTCTACCAACAATTTACCCTTTCATATAATGGTGTTTCGAGGTGTGTGCCTATAACTTAAGTACAAACTGAGTTTGGTCATTTGTTCACCTAAAGAGAAAGACAAGTGATTGCTGAGTCTCGTTATGTGCCACATATATATATATTACACAGTGTGTAGCTATGGTTCAGCCACACTTTCCATTGAAAAGGTGTTTTATTTGCTTATAACTATGGTCTCATGGATTTGATCCAGTGATCTGGGACTAATAATTTTCCACATTCAAGGCCCAATTTCATTAACCAACAAGACCCTTAACACTGGGTTAGTGAATTACCAAACAAAATACAAAACTTACCAAAGTCTAAATTGTATCTTCATTCTAGTATATCAATTATGGTGATGCAGTCTTTTTATAGTTGACAGGGTTTGGCAAACTAATACTTGGTTCAAAAATACTCATAAACTAAATAAACACCTCTAATAAAGACAGACTCATTTGTATATTTATAATATTTATCTAAATAATGTGAAATAAATTCTCATCAATACCAACATACAGTACAAGTCATAGGTCATCACAGAGTAACAATATCGTCGAAATAATAACAGAAACTCATCTCATATGACAGTGCATTAAGGAGTGGATAGGCGAAGAGACAAAAGGTTCAGTGACAAAATCTTTTGCAAATGATTATGCAAATTCAGTTTCCAGTCTATACTAACCCAAATTGAAATAGGAAAACTACTCTCTGACCATGAGAGCAGTAAGTTCCCTCAAGAAGATTTGAAGAGGGAAAGACTAAGTCAGGAATCAGCCAACAGGAACAGCCAGCTCAGGAATAGGAGACTGCGACAAGGCCTCTACTCACACAGGTAGGAGAGCAAGCCACTGACAAACCTCAGACTAATCTCTGACTAACCTAACCCCTCCCACCAGAAACCTCAATTATACCCTAAAACCCAAATGTCCAACCCACACTTGTGTCAGAATAGAAGATTTCTCTACACTTGATTGGTTAAGGAAGGAAGTATATTATCACACCACTCTTGTCATGTCTATTTCTCTCAATGTTTTTATTGTTTATTTATTCATCACGTCAGCTTCCACCCCAGGAAATACATATTTGAGCCACTATCAAAATGTTCACTTCCTTCATGCCAGTTATGTAGCAAACTTTGTATAACATTTGTCCTTCCGTGCCGCATTCTCAGGAAGTGTTCTTTTACTCGATGAAGAAACAGTTTCATGCTGCTGACTCTTGGCAGGCACACAGGACCCATGAAGGACACTTAGTTTCCACTTTCACCATTTTCATTTAATTCTATTTCTCAGAATTTACTTCTCATTTCATTAACCCCAAATGTTCTCTGCAGAACAGAAAACCATGCTTCTACGAAAAACAAACACAGGCATTATTAATCACTTATAATGCTTTCCATTACGCACCCTCCCAGTGCTGCATCTATCCATGCGCAACCGATGTTAAATATTATTTTCCTAGCAAACGTTAATAAAGTGCACATAAGCAGCATCAGTCCTTTTTATTTTCGTTAGTCAAAAAGCATTTGCGGCCTACTCCAGTGCTTTAGTACGTGCTTGCGCAGTAGCATTTTCCCTCAAGTTAGTCGTTTTTATGCATACATTTTCACTGCACACTATTAGTAAATGTTACTGGGTGTTCAATTCGAGCAGGTTTTATTTCATGAAAACCCTGCTCCATCAGATTGTTCTGTACAAAATTTGGCAATTGCTTATCATATGCAGTCATGATCCTGCATGACAATTTTCGTGGAGATGCGTGGCAGGGGAATAAACATTAATGTGCCATTTTAGTGCCATTAGGAAATGTTGGTCACTGCTACAGCAAAAAGCACTAAATGGATTTATGCTAAACCTTCCATGAATTAAATGTTTCACTCAGAATGACACCCTTTTAAGGCTTTGTGTTAATCTGCTCAGTAGTTGTTGAGATATGAAATAGTTGAAATGGTTAATACTTTCTTTGCTGTTGAGATGTTAAACTGTGCTCTAACCCATTGAGGCACTGCTGTTGGTGACCAAACCCGTTGCATATCGGTCATGCGTGGTGGGGTTTGACGACAAGATTTGTTATTTTCTTGTCTGGGTGAGTGCTGTTGGGGTATTTTATGTTTTTGGGTTTTGTTTTTATTTTTACTGTTTTGAATATGGTAGCAAACATCCACTTTTAAACTTTATTTGTGTATTTTTTTATTTACTAATGACATCTTCTATAATTTTCTTCTATCTCTTCAGTCTCAATTCTTGAGTTTTAGTCACCACACTGTGCATTAGTCTAGCACTCCATGCAATACAATGTGAAGTGGTTTAATTTAAAGTTATTTTCCTGTAGACGTTGCTGCAGAATCTCTATAGTAATGTTATGCATAGTTTTTATGTCCTCTGCTTCTGCTGTTGATCTTTAATGCTGGCACCTCAAATACTCCCACACATGTCTCAATTAGATGTGTTATTTCGACGTGCTGAATGAGTAGTGAACTCTCGGACCCCTGTTTGCTTCTGGTCATAGAGCTTGCCGGTGACTCGTCTTGGTCTCAGCTTCTTCTGGTCTATGGGTTGACTAAAGAACTCCCAATAAATTGTCTCTGTGGAGTTCTTCTCTGTTTACATTGTCTCCTCAGTGCTCATTACTTCTTACTCAGGAGATGATGAAGATGTTCTTGGATTCGCTTGCTGTGGTTTGTCTGCTAAATCACCAAACCACAACTGCTCACACCTTCTGCTCTTCACAAAATGGCTGATGTACCTTTTGTTGCTAAGGAAATGGAACTTTTGATGTGGTGTTGCCGGACCGTAAAGCCACTAAAAAGCACAGAATTCTCTTTACATTGGCAAATAGCCTGCAGACTATAGAGGACGCCATATCCTTGTTGCTTGATGTGCTGAATCTGTAGTCTCAAGTTGAAGACGGCAGGCTTTTATAAAAGTGTGAGCCCAATCTACTGTGGACACCCAACACCTGCTGCGTACAGCCAGAGGCCATGCGAAGCATTGGTTGACTGCAGGCCCTGGCCTTCAGCTAGCCTTGGGCCCAATCTGCTGCAGCCGAAAGCCATGCACAGTGGGGATTGGTCATAAGGTTCGCTGCACAAACATGGGTGGGCCCGCCCGCCCTCCCTGTGAAATCAAATAGTGCTTCCGCTATCACCTGCCTCAGAGTACCCAGTCTGGTGCAATGCTAGAAAACAGGCGCGCAACGCCCATTAGCCTGAAAGGGCTTAAGCCCCCCCGTCGTATGTGGCAGCCAGGGCTGAGACAGCATCCCGGGCACACACACAGCTGCACTCCAGTACTTCACAGATCTTTAAAAGACCATTTACTTGCTAACAAGGCTTTGTTGTTTTTTCACCCCTTCTTAGAGCCCCTGCATCTCCACTCTGACTCTGACTATCTCTGGAAGAATTAGCCCCCCCACCGAAATTTTTAGTAGCACCCCTGAAATATGTCTCTAGTTGCGCCTCTGCTAGAACATGTGTATCAGAGTTTGTGGCACCGCTCCTAGGGTGATACTTCCCTTGCTGCCGGACAGCTCTTTTGTAGTCTATGGAGTGCCAAATATGCCCTGTGTTGGACTTTGTATTTTATTAATTTACATTTTGAAACATTCGCTGGACACTCCGTGGCACCTGCCCATTTCCCTCTGTAAATTGTGGGTGCCCATCTGTCTCACATTTCTCTCTCAACTAGGCGAGACTAATCCTTGTTGGAGGCATGACAGGTCTACACAATATGGTGATAGCCTTTGTACCCCTCCATGCACTAACAATTCCTGGAAGACGTGTGCACCAGTGGCCCTTCAGAACCGCAACTCCTGAAAGTCTTGATCACATGTATTATGGCTCCACGAGTCAGAAACTACTCCATGGATAGCTCCTCTGATTAGCGTAAGTCCTCAAATAATCGCTGATGTTGGCCCTCAAATAATCTACCAAAGATATCCAGCCCCACCTCCCTCCAAGCTGATACATTAGTCCTAGTTGCTATTGTTGTAATTATGAGTACCAACACAATGGGAGGGCCTGCGCATAGCCCATTGACGTGTTAGTGCGATGCAGGAGTGCTTGCAGCACCATTAGCCTCAGACAGGAATGCAAAATCTCAGGGCCCGATTCACAGAACTAACTTAAGACAAAATTCTAAACTTACTACCATTTTGGTATTCACAGAAGACACTTACTCATCAATGAGTAAGTGCCTTCTGAGGCACTTACTCATTTTGGTATTCACAGAAGGCACTTATTCATCAATGAGGAAGTGGCTTCTGTGAATACCAAAATGAGTAAGTGCCTTCTGTGAATACCAAAATGGTAGTAAGTTTAGGATTTTGTCTTAAGTTAGTTCTGTGAATTGGGCCCATTATTTTTTTACCAGCTACAATTAAGGCAGCAGGAGTTGAGCAAGAGTAGTACCAAACAACTGTGCACATCCCCCGCCTCCTCTTCTACACCCCATTTTGACACTCAGAACAGCTGTGCCTCCATGCAGTGACGGCTCCTCCGCTAAGGCTGCTTTTTAGCAGTGAAGTTAAGGAAATATAAAATGATAATAACTTGTGTTATTATCATTTCATTTTGTCCTGATGTCTGGCAGCTTTGTGGGCAGGGCTTCTCATATGAGTGGAGTGGGGAGAACACTGTGGAAGTGTGCATAAATGTTTGGCCAGCCGTCTCGGGCTGCCCAAACATTCATGCGCACTTTGCATGTTCTCCACGCAGGCTGCATTACAGCGTGCATGGAGAACATGCCTAGGCTCTCAGTCAGTGTCTGAGCACCGAACCATGGTGCTCAGATCAAATACAATGCTACATTACAGCATTGTGATTGGCTGTCTGGGAGCATGGGTTTTCTTCCTGGTCCGGCTGGAGCGAGGGACTACAGAGGAGAGACGCAGCGAGAAGGTAAGTTATTTTCTTTTTCTTTTTTGACACCTTTTACATGTGCTTACCCCACATCGCCCCCCCTCCCCCGATCTGTGCCGGGTGCCACTGCCTTCGTATAGTAGTTTTCCAAGTCTAGCCATTAAGGCCTTCCTCCGCAGTAGGCAACTGAAACTTATAGAGCACCATTTTATGCCTGCCTCCACCCCACATTAGTTCCATAAGTAGGGAGTTTAACATTTTAAAGTAACATTTAGGAACAATAATGGGGACATTTACAAACAGAATTAATGGCCTGGGTAAGAGTATTGTCTAGTACAGGGCCACTTTCCCTATTTCTGCCAACGGAAGTTTGTTCTAGAATTGTATGGACTCACTTATTTTCGCTTGTCTCAAGTTACCTCCAGATTGTCTTCATCCCATTAAAACACATGCCTCTCTAGATATCATAAGATTCTGCTTGTCCACTTCAGAGACAAAACCAGAAGGGAAAAACACATGATTTGTTTCTATCGACCTTCAGTCCTGATAACCGTCCGAAATGCTCAAACTTCTTGTTTATCGGGCCTACATCAGGGGCCGGTCATTTATATAAATAAGCACATCATCCGCATATAGGGATATTAAGTATCTACTTCCATTTGTTGCCATCACTCTGTCCGACTACCCACTGCGCATTATCACTGCTAGTGGCACCATGGCCAGATCAAAGAGCAGGGCGAGAGCAGGCATCCCTGCTCTGTACCCCATTAAACTTTCCATCCCTCTGAAACTGTCCTGCCATTTCTAACCTGTGCTGTTGGAGCGGTATATAGATGGAGTATCCAGGGCACCACCTCGTTGTCAAACCCTATGCCTCCAACACCCTCAGGAGACAGTCCCACTAAAGGTGTCTATGGAGGCTACCACAGCCTGGGATCCAGTCAATAGGGGGTGGTTCAGAATATGGTACAGCTTATATTCCCTCCAGTATTTCTGCCGGGCACAAATTCCAACCGGTTCTGGTGTACCTGCGACAAAAGAGCTCCCACCACCCATCTGGCAAGCGCTATGACTAGACTTTTGTAGTTGAGATTTAGGATGGATAGAGGTGAGTATGAACCAATTCCCATTTGGTTTCCATGCGGGTTTGGCACGATAATGTCCATAGCCTCCATTATCGTGAACGTTAGTGAACCCCTTTCCATAGCTGCTTTGTACATTTCTAATAAGCGCGCGGCTATGGTGCCGGCATACATGGCATAGAACTCCAATGGGAAACTTCCCAGTGTTTTCCCCTTCAACAATTGTTTTATTGCTTCTTTAAACTCTACTAGGGACAGAGGGGTTTCTACTCATTCCAGTGAGAATCTCCTCAAACCAGCTGAGAGTATGTATTGCCTAATATTACCCTCTACTGGAGGAACTCCATCTCTGTATAATATGCATAGAAGTCAATGAAAGCTTGGTTAATCCCTGCATGTGTGTAAATTATTTCTACAGATGTCTGGTATAACACTTGATCAAGTCTCGTTCATAACCAGCCAGGCTAGTAAATGTCTCACCTTCACTATGCCTCTCTAATGAAATAGGCTTTAGAGTTATGTTGTCCCAACCGGGTCACTAACTCATGATACTCTGATCTGGGTTGGGTTAGCTGTGGGAGACATCACCATCTCAAGTTCCAGCTCTCTCCGTCTATCTTCTAGCTCTGTGGGTTTTCTCTCCGATTTTTTCTTGACTTTTTGCATCATCTCAATGCAAATTCCTCTCACAGAGGCATCGTCTGCTTCCCAAACTGTGCAGCGGTACACAACTGTTCCACTATTGGCCTCAGAGAATTGCCACAGTGCTTCCCTAGAGCCGTTCTATACAGTGTGCCCTGTAATGCTGCTGGCTGAAGCCACCACATGGGGCCCCCAATTGTATTATCATTTTGGGTAGATTGTGGTCTGTGTACGTTTTGCCCAAATACTCAGTGCCTGGGACTTAGGTGTGCATCTGGGAATTAAATATTTTAGCATGCAGTGTATGGACAAGCGAATAGAGTAAATATTCCCTGTCATACGGGTGTTCACCCCTCCATGAATCCAACAGCTTCCAATGTAACAGTCAGTTTATTAAATTACCCACAACCTGTAATGGTGGAAATGACCTAACCATATGCAAATGAGGCACTCAGTTGAAGTTTCCGCCCCAGACTGTTGGTATGCCTTGGTGATTTTATATACACAACATCACTAACTCTAGAATCTCCATATGCTGCGCGTTGGAAGCATATGTGTTTGCTAAGCTCACTGATCTCCTTTACAGTCTCTCCACCACTCCTAAAGCACAGATGGAATTCAAGGGTTCACCCAGAAAAGGGCCACTGGTAAATGTAGAGTAGTGGTGTAATATAGTTGTCCCCTTCATTTCTTTTTGAGTTTAAGACCCTCTGATTCAATCAAGTACGTTTCCTGTAAAAAGGCATAGACAATGCTCCCCTCTTTAAATATGAATACATTCTGTGTCCCTTAAGCAGACTACCCAGGTCTGTAATTATTCAAATGATTAGGGTATAAACAGGCATCTCCATATTGTGTATTTCAGCACAGCCCAGATGGTCCTCCATCCCTGTACAGGAGAAAAGAACACCAGGGTGCATTACTGCCTTACCCTATGTTCACCGCATCAGAACTCAGAGGACTGAATACATAAGAGTGAGGTCACAGGGCAAGTGAACATCATCCTGTGTATGGAGGAACAGGAACCCTGACAAAGCCATAAACTTTAATCCACAACTCTCCTCCCACCGACTCCAGGGACTAGTTGCCTAAGTTCTACACCAATCGATAATAATAAACAGTAATCTAATAAGCAATGTTAATACCCAAATACGGAGTATTGCGGGATAAATCTGGGGGAGGAGGCCTATTAAGCAACTAGATTTGCAAAAGGAGTCCAACTTTGGTGATGATTGAACTCACTCACCTCCCATCCACGCTCCCAAGCAGACCTTTCAATTGATTGTACCTCATCCCCTTCCAAAGGAACCCAAGTTACAAATCTTCAGCAGCTTCCAGTCCTGAGACACTAGGTTTTCACCACACCATTAACAGCCCAATTTGTCACATACTCTATGATGCTGTAACAACAAAGCTCAGGGGACAATTTCATCTAAAGTCACTCAGGTCACATGAGTCATTTCTTGTCTTCGGACTAGACCATCTCCATCGTTCAGTCGGGAACCCTCTGATTCTCTATCCGAGTCTGTGTGAGGACACACTCAATACGTCCCACCTACTAACCACCATTAGCATTTCTCTTTGTGCCTCAACAATCTGGTCTTGGGTGGTTTGACCACAATCTCATTCCTTTCAGTTTTGTGGCCCAGAGTTCATTGCGGGATGGGAGGGAGGGTGGGGAGAGGAATCAATTATTTGCCGTTACAATCACGCAGTTCTGCCCTAAACCAAAGGCTTTCTTTAGCTCCATGAAGTAGGCTTTATAATCTGTTATTGTCTTTAGTGTTTTGGGGAACATAAGTGAGTAATGCAAGTTAAGCTGTCTTAGTGTGTTCTTAATGTCCATAAACAAGTGTATCTTAGATTGGATCAATACCATGCAATAAGGGTACAGAAATACTTTATGATTCTCTACCTCCACTGGTCCTCCTTCCCTATATTTTTGAAAAAGGATAATCCTGTACTTATAATGTAAAAGTCTCGCTACAATGGGTCATGGAGGAGACCTTGGAGTCAGGAGTCTCACGGCTACTCTGTGCGTTCTTTCTGCTGCTTAGAATTGTGACAGCTCGGTAGGTGCTACGTTGTCTTTCTGCCATGGCTCAAGTAATGCCGCCCTACTATTTAATCTTCTTTGCCATTCATATCACATGATAATTATTGTGGCGCAAACGTCCATCCGCATCCTCCTAGCACCACTCGAGGATCCTCACACAAGCTTTTAATTCTCCACATGTTTGATGTTAGTTGCTTGAGAGTAGGCTGAGTCTCCGCATTCTAAGGTTTCCCATGATTCTCGGATGGCCAGCAATATGGCATCTAAATTGCTAACATGTGCAGGGTCCTCATCCCCGCTCTGCTGCTGGTAGGTCGCAACCCCCTCGTTTCCAGTTTCACTGCTCTGTTGAGCCCCATGTCATTTATTCTCCTGTTTAGTCCTACGCTCTTACCCAGCTTGTGCAATTTCCAGCCAGTAGTAGGATACAGTGTCCTTGCTTTCAGAGTTTGTGCTCTCACTCCTGGAAAATGATTCCTGTTCCACAACCGTGCCAATCCCAACCAGCTCCAACGACTTCATTTGTCCCATATAATCTTGTGCTCTGTTGATCCTCTATTTACACTTATGTTCAAAATTATATAAAAATAGTAAATATTTATTATTTAATTATAAAATATTTAATAATCTATTTTGAATTTAAAAAAATAATGTAGCAATATTTGTTACATTATTTTTTAAATTCTAAATTTAAACTGCTACAGGGCCATAACAATAACATAAGGCATTGTTTTTTAAATTCTAAATAAGTTATTAAATGTTTAATTATTAAATAATAAATATGTACTATTTTTATATTATAACATGATTTTTTTCAAAACGTTTCAAATAATGTAATTTAATTTAACATTATTTACTGGGGGGTTTTATTTTAAGTCCATACCTCCAATTATTTTATAGGGGAGGGTGTTGCAGTTCCCACTAAAACATCCATACATGCACTCATATGTCCATAGATTCGCCAATACACCTTTTTAAAACACTCACAGTCACTGGATGATGTCATCAGTGATGTCACTGACCATGTCATTAGTGATGTAATATTTGAGATCATAAGCAGTGGATTGTACGATCACATATAGGCGAATGATGCTGAGGTTTAAGATATTGCCCTTTTACATTTTTGCACTGGTCACTTTATGTACAATAATTGAATCAATCCAAAGAGTGCTTGACTTTGTGAAGGTCCAAAGTATAGAATACCTTCTGGAGACAAATAAAAGCATTATGATGCTGCCAAATGTCCCTCAAACAGCACTTTTGCACATTTCTGGCACTTTGTTAAGCACATTGCACTTTAAGGAAGTTAATAATATTAGATTTTCGCAACAGCATAAGTTTGTGGACTAAGGCATATGAATTATTTGCTTTGTACATAATTTTTAAATACAAGTTGATAATGAAATATTTATTGATTGTACAATTTCAATTTTTGTGAAACTGAAAATATATAATGATTCAGCATAACTGTGTAAAATCAACTAATAAGAGCAAAGTATGTTGCCTATTTCTATGATTGAGTAGCACATGTGACATAAGAGGTTAAAAGAATGTCATTATCTGCAGCGCGATCATGTGATCAAGACCGTAAGGTTCAGGTCGCAACACGTCATGAACAAAGCATTCAGCTTTTGTATATGGATTAATTAAATAAAAGCACGTTTGCCCTTGGAAGGAGTCCGTGCCTACTTCTTGTGAAGTATTCAGAATTGAAGATTGAGTTTGATTTCATTGGGACAGAAGACAGCTGTTTCTGGCTCACAGCCCCCTCCCCTGAAGCAGGCCAGACAGCTTTCAGCAGGCAGCGAGTCTCTTTGCAGTATTACAGGATGGAAATTCAGCCGTGGCCGCCCCCTGTCAGCGATACAAAGCACCCAAAGAGCGTTTGGTATTGGCAGCGTGTTGCGAGTCGGAGGACCCACGAGACGCGGCTCAACACCAATGGTAAGTCGGGCTTTTGGATTACAACGAACCGACAGGTGGGGAGGTGTGCATATCGACAAATACTGGGTGTAGAATACAAACACCGGGAATACTACAAAATCCAGAATCTTAAATATGTCAGAGGATGACGCACTGCAAAATAAGGAAGAGGCAGCAGAAGCATTATTTTTAAACTTACCAGTAGTTACTCCTAATAGGAGAAATGGGGAATCAATTAGTACCACGCCAACCAATGATATAAAGTCACTATTGAAAAGTTTGGAGAAGAATATGAGCACCAAATCCGTTAATGCTCAATGAATGGGCTTAAAGTAACCCGCCGTATTCTATGAGATTGGTATTAATATTGATTAAATATGCTGAAATTGATCAAAATAAAAGATTGAAGGAAATCGAGCGGTTCAATGGTTTGTCAAGAGGTTTAGATCAGAAGGACACTATTGCAAAAGGCCGCAAGGACATAGCGGATCGTTTAATCAAACATGAAGAAGGTATCAAAACTAGGAAGGCGTTTAAGTTTGAGAGGGACAAAAATGATTATGAGTCTGGTCAAATTTTTACTTTCTCCAGGTAATTCGATATTGCCAAAAGACAACATCTTACAGGCTCTAGGGAAATGAGTATATGAGATATAAGTTCCCTTCAGAGTGAAACTGACTCGGAGGATTGCAGAGAACTGGTCAGCAACAAAATGGAGCTCAGGCAACCAATTCCACTCTTGTGGAAGAGCTTGATTTTTTAAGGCAGCATCGCAGATAAACGTTACGCCCACGAAATCCACAACAGAAACAAAACGGAGCAGGAATCAAAGAAGACAGGCGAGGAGAAAATTTAAGAACAAATGCAAACAAGAGTCCACAAAACAACAACTGGAGGAGAAAGTAAAAGCAAATGAAAACACAGTCATTAATTTAACGGAAGTTGAATTAACAAAGGCAGGAAAAAATACTATCTTTGGGCCTTATGCTTTGTCCAGAATTCAATTTTAACTACAATCAAACCAGGATCAACGTGTTTAAATTCATAAGAAAGCTCAAGTTAATAAAAATCTTTAAACTTAAGAATGCTATTAATTAACCTCCCAAAGAAAATTGGATATTGGAAAGTCAGCACAATACGTTACAGGCTTCCGATTGTGAAACACTGAAAACCTAACATGCACTAGAAGACGAAGATGAGACCCTCACATCATCCATTTTGACCCAACAAGCAATGTATGAAGAGGGCATTGACATTTCAGGAACAGCAAAGAGACAGTTCAAGCCTGTTTCAACGTTCATGCCAATAATGTCCAGAGATGCAGTAGATGTTTTCAATGATCTGGTTGTTGATTAATTGAAAAAAAGCTCAATTACAGAATCAAAACAAGAAACAAAAAACACAACTATTTAGAAATACAATATCACAATCTAATGAAGAAATTAAACAACAATAATGACTTCTTCATAAAGAAATCTGAGGAGGAAACATAGTACATGAGTCCCAGGGTGGGAAATCTCAAAGAGGCCTATAGACATCGGGATGACACCATTTGTTATTTGAAAACAACATGGCAACATTTCAGGACAGTCAAAAAAGATTAAAAGAAAATTTAGCTCAATGGAAAAGTGAGGGTGTGATCACA
Organism: Triturus cristatus; assembly: GCF_964204655.1. Classification (NCBI taxonomy): domain Eukaryota; kingdom Metazoa; phylum Chordata; class Amphibia; order Caudata; family Salamandridae; genus Triturus; species Triturus cristatus. The sequence continues at coordinate 1,460,757,398 of NC_140589.1, forward strand.
AGAGATGAATTTAGATTTCTGCATAATGAATTTCCAACTGTGCCAGTAATGTACTTCATCCCTAAAGTGCACAAGGGAATGACACCAATACCAGGGCGACCTATCATCTCCGCAAGGAAATGCCATTTTGAGAAGATCTCCCAGTATGTTGACTTCTTTCTGTAAGATTTCTTCACTAGTTTACCATCACATATAAAGGATACAGGAGATTTTCCGAAGAAGGTACATGAAGTGTTTTGGCACAATGGTTATATTCTAATAACTATGGAAACCACTTCGCTATACACTAGCATAGCACATGAGCATGGCCTGTGCGCCACTGAATATTATCTGAACAAGAGACCAATCCGTTTTTACGATCATAATTGCATGCTGATCAAAATGATAGAATTATGCCTAACAAATAATTATTTTTTATTTGGAAAAGAAATCTTTCAGCAATTGCGGGAAGTCGCCATGGGGGCCTGCTTCTCCCCCAGCTATGCGTGCTTGACCATAGGCTGGTGGGTGGAGCGGGTCCTTAGGGTGAATCACAGTCCGGATTGGAATGACCATGTGGTAAATTGGTGTCAATTTATTGATGATGTTTTTGAAGTCTGGAGGAGTACCGAAAATAGTGCTGTTACATTTGTGAAAACCAAATTTGGAATTTACAGCTCAAATCAATAGCCAGCATGTAGACTTCCTAGATGTTCGAATATAAGACGGGAGATTGCAATCCAAACTGCACAGAAAAGAGACTGAAAAGAAATTCAATCCTACACGCTACTAACTTCCATCCAAAGCATCTAATTAAAAGCATTCCATTTGGGGAATTTCTTAGAATGCGGAGAATGTGTAGTACAGAGGAAGATCTGAATGTATGTCAAAGGGAAACAACAGATAGATTTGTAGAGCGAGGATACAATGTGAAATCCATAAATCAGGCAAAATTGAGAGCTAATGCAATACCCTGGGAGTCTATCCTTGGCAAGATCTCAACCAGTACCAAAGAGGTGAAGAATAATGACTCTGATACTCCAGTTGAACCGAACAACATCAGATTGATCACGACTTTCAGAAGGCAAGAGAAACAAATAAGATCGATAGTTAACGAACCATTGGCCACTGTACTTTCTGATATCACACTAGGACAAGCTCTCGCCAATAAACCCACTCTAACATTCAGGCGAGCCCCTTCAATAGAAGATTCCTTGGTCAACAGCAGTCCTGAATTAGGCACGGATTCTAACTGGCTAAGCTCAAAAATGGATTTGCCAAATGCAGCTCATGCAGAGCATGCAAATTTGGAGTAAATAGGACCGGTTACGAGTTAGCTTTCAGTGCGAAACACGTAGAAATCAAGGGTCATTATACTTGTAGAACGGAATAAGCAGTTAATTTTCTCGAGTGTACACGTGGCCTCAAATACATTGGTAGCACTAAACTACAGGTATACAGTAGACAGTCTATCTTAGACTGTCAAGTGAGAAAATGCTTTTTAGTTTCTATATTTAAATTGCAGCATTTGGTATAGCGAATTGTCTCTCTGAGTTTTCAGCTTCTGTTTGTGTCACCTTTTATAATTTGCAGTTTCTGATCACAACGTTTTTATGTGGTAAACACCTGCGTCATACACGCCATCAATAAAAAAGAGGAAAGAGGGCATTTGAAAAAATAAAACATAATCAGGATCATATATTTACCCAATTGACTTCTATTTAACCCCTTCAGTGCCCGCCCCTTTCCCCGCCCAGTGCCGGCCGTTGCATTAGCGGGCGGGGTCTATGACGAGCTGGACTCGTCATGGGCACAGCGCCACTGCGGCCCATGACGAGTCCAGCTCGTCATGGGCACTGAAGGGGTTAAGAAGAGGTAGCTTCAAGTGGGACACAGCCAAAATAAAGCCATTTGTTTGCTTCAAAAATTGGGGGTCTCCTGCCTGAATTGGGTCTATTGGCATATACGCGGTCTTTGTTCTGTGCCCCTCAGAGGTGAGATAGTGACTACCATGTTGTTCTGAGCTTTGGATCCAAAATAGTCTGGTTTGTTGCTCATCAGAGGAAATCCTGTCCCATGGGTGATACACTGGTATTTTAAAGTCTTATTTCCTTCTGAGCTTAAGTACAAGTGAAACAGATCTATGCATTTATATTTATTTTGGTTTCTGTTTTTGCTCATTGTGTGCCTGTAGTTCAGCAGTTTTGTGTTGCCTATAGCTTGGTGTTTCACAGAACTGACTGGAAGAGGCTATGTTTTAAAATTTTCAGCTTTGATATTAAATAGAGTTATGCTTCCACTGATGATTAATTTCTAATCTGGTGTACAAGTTCCAGTGAAATTAGAAAGACTAAGTAAATGCACCATAAAATCTATACCAAGAAGAGCCTTATCGAGATTGTCTAATAACCACTTCCTCTTCAGCCTATAAACTGCTCGTCTTGAATCAACTTTACAGAAAACATTTAAGCCTCGAATAAGGGGTACCCACAATGTTTGAGCAGGGATTCCAGTTGGAAGTTGGAAGGAGTTTACATCACCCAGTAGTTATTGGGATTGATAAAGTCTGCACTCCTGGATACATTTCAGCAAGGAGGAGCTTCTAACGGAGAGAATAGAACCTGGAACACCTCATGGCAAGACTATGATGCTTTGATTATGGAGCACGTCTGGCCAAGGTACACAATTAGTGTGACAAAGCTGGTCTTTGATGGCCTAGTTAATGAACCTGAACTCAAGGGGAATTGTGTTTCCGGAAGAAGGACGGTCATATGACCCACTCACAATCTGAAATTATTAAGGCTTTTGTTAATTATTATTTGGGACTATATAGATACACATGATTATTTTGAAAAAGCCTGGCCTGGAAGCGCTACCCCTCAAAATGACCCAAGACAAAGAACCTTCGGAATGGTTGGCCAATGGCAAGATGCCTAGCACTGATGGTCTTCCAGCTTAATTCCATGCCACTTACACAGAGCTCTTAGCTCTGCTACTAGCCAAAATGTATAACACAGTCCTAGCTGGGCAGTCACTGCACCCTCGATGAGCAAAGCACTGCTGGTCTCGTTATCCAGGTCAGGACAAGACCCCACAAATGTGATATTATACAGGCCCCTGCCAAAGTTTAGGACCAACTATAAAATCTTGAGAAAAATAGTAGCCAAGCAATAGTTGCCTTCCATTGATGCCTCCACTGATCCACCCAGATCAGAGTGGTTCACCCCAGACTTTAACATTTTTGTTAACATAAGGCAACTGATTGGGATCATAGATGGCTTGACACAATCCCCACAAGGAGGGATAGAGTTATTGATTGATATTGAAAAGGTTTTTGATTGGAAGTTTTTATTTGCTGTCCTTGGAAGCTCAGTCTCAGTGTCAGACTCCTTGGCTGGACAACGCTGCTATACACTAATATCGATCAGAGGGTCTAAACCTGGTAAATTATATCTGACCCGCACCCAACTGGGAGAGGGACAAGGCATGGCTGTCCCCTCTTTGTTCTCTTATTTGTTACTGAGCCCTTTGCAAACACTTTGAGACAGGGAGGCTAACACCTAGGGCCAACAATAGCAGCAGTGGCTCATCATCTATCAATTCACATAGACGATATACTGCTATTCCTGCTGGATGCCCAAGGTGAAGCAGAATGAGCCATTAAAGAAAGGTCTCTCTACGCCATGTGAACTGGAGAAAATGTAATGCTTTCCACTACACCCAAATGTTGACGGTGGGGGCCTCATAGAGAGCTGTCAAAGACTGAGGTGGGAAGCCACAATAACTCATTATCTGGGGGTGCAAATTTATCACATGAAGAAAGACTGACTGTATTATTTAGGGCACTAACCTGTTTCTTTTTTCTTGCTTAGGTTGTGCAATCTTCTAAGAGCAAGATCTGATCCCAGAAGCTAACTCCCAATGCCACCTATACACTGACCCTGCCTGAATATAAACAAAACATTCAAACTGCACCAGTCCTGAGGGAAAAGGAGAAGTGGATTAAAGAATAGAAGTGTCCTCTATTTAGTCTGGTGCTTCTTAAAGTAGGTACTTCACACTGGTTCCCTCTCAGGTCGCCAAAGAAATCTGTCTGCGTGTATTGAATAAAAGAAGGATATTGTGCAAATTATAGGGTACTTCTGACACAGGGTCTAAATGGATAATGAGTTGGTGTAAGGGAAAACAACATATGTGTCCAATTCCCCCATAGAGAGTAACAAACAATACAATCATATGAGGCTCTGTGAAATGTTGCAGCACAAAATAATTACCCTTGCTGGGTCCCTCCCTTTTACTTATTGTACCACATAGGCAGGACCTTCTAACGTGTGAAGGATCCTGGGAATTAAATAATCATTTCCTAACTACTTCCAATATGAAGCTAAAATGAGGACGAGACTGAATCAAAGGAAATTGAGTTATTCCTGTGATAACCTTGCTGCTAAAATGGCTTCTAAGTGTTGAGTGGATGGCTACATGAACAGTGTGTGTCCTCAGACTAGGAAGATGAGAACAACATTTATCTTGTTTAAAAACATTGTTATGGGAAAAGTAAATGAAATTTATTACTGGATTCATTAGCACATATTAAAGCTTCATATTACTTGTCCAGTCATTTATGGAATGGAAGTTGATGTGTTTTACTGACAGCTCTCAGGGAAGTCTACCAACCTCAAACATTTCTAAAAACTAGACACCGGAGCGTGGTGTGGTTTGCTCTGAACCCATAAAATTTTCTTATTCAGAAGGCAAACATCAAGTGTTGGATAAAATCACAGAATCTTCTCTCCCTTAAGTGACTGAAGTTTCAGAATCTGCAAGAGCTGACAAAAGTCCTACCACTTTGTGTTTTCAACTTTTTCACTATAAAAACTGTACCTTACATGTGTGGTTTGGCCTATTTTATAAGAGGAAAATTCCCAAAATGCAATGTGTAATTATAAAGTTATTTTCCAGTTGAATTGAAATCTCACGGGGGATGTGGGTAGTGGCTTATTTTTTTGTTTAGCCTGAAGGAAGCATACTAACATATGCATTTCTAAAAACTGGTTATCAGGGTGAGCCTAGGGTGGTGTGGCTTACTCAGAATGCTCTGTAAACATAAAACTTTGGCTAAAATAACAACATATCCTCATGTTTTCCTGGGGGAAAAATCCCAAATCTCAGTGAATTGACAAAAGTCCTACTATTCAACATTCCCACACTTCTCCCAATAAAAATGGTACCCCACTTGTAAGTGAGGGGCTATAGCATGTGATAGGAACCGGACAAAACTGGGACAGTGTGAAGTCATTGCAGTATCTATGTGGTCCTCTCATGGCTACTGTTTAAGCATGTTCCTATGACATGTGTTAGGTCCACCCACACGTGTGGTACCGCTTTTCTTGGAAAAAGTGTGGGAATTCTGGGTAGTAAGACTTTTACCATTGGCTGGATGTTACCCATAGTTATATAACATAAATATGGGGAAAATGATGTTCTTGACACATACTTTGACACTCACAGGTCATTCTTGGTACAAAAACCTGCTGGGATCAATACAAGTCACAACACTAACTTGATTTAGATTGATATTTTTCAGAATAATTTTTGCCACATTTTGGATGTATACAGGACATTTTAGATTTAAAAAAAAACATACTGGGATTCACAAAAGCCCCAAAACCCTGATCTTCCCAGAGTGTCTAATTTCCGAAAATGTCCAGGTTTTGTAATGTTCCACGATCGCCGTATGACCTCGGGCCAAATTACTGCGGCCATCCCCCATGGAAAGAGAGGGGAAAATAGGTGCTTTGGGGCATATTTTTGCCATTCACATTGTATTCAGGTTAATAAAACGAGCAGTGATCCATGCAAGTCATACTAAATTGGATTCCTCTGGGTCTCTAGTTTCAGAAATACACAGTATTGGTAGGGTTTCCAGGGTGCCAGCGACCCCAGGCTAAAATGTTGCAAACATCCCCTGTGTAAAGAGCGAAACATTCATGTTTTAAGGGATATTTGTGACATCTCAAGGACATTCTGAGTTCGAGAACATGCCAGGATCAATGCATGCCACACTGTGGCTTAATAAAACTTGAAGGGGCCCCACTGCAAGGTACATGGAGCTTCCTGTTGAGGGGCCCCCCTTGCACCGCAGGGGCTGCGGGGGCCTATGTTACACCACTGAAGCCACATCAGCCTTGGAAGCATTAAAAAAATTCCGCAAAGCCATTAGGAAAAATAAAAAGCGCTTCTATGCGGACTCAATCAGACAGGCAGAACAGTCCAGCAAACAAGTGTTCAAAGTAGTGCAGTCCTTCTTCAAACCTCAATGCATTGAAAGAGAGGTTGTTCCCACACCATTACTCTGTGAGCAAATTTCAGAATACTTCGATCTTAAAATTAAAAAAGTATACGACTCCTTTGGCCCAGTAATAAGTACGGTGAAACAGGACACAGCGAATAATGGCGAGTCAGGAGGAACCCTCACCCAGTTCGCGCAGATCTCTCTGAACGAGGTGAGGCAAGAACTCAGCCGCTGTAAATCCGGCTCCCCTGATGATCCCTGCCCTGCTAAACTGTGGAGCACCATAGCGGACTCTGTAGCGCCCACACTTCAGAGTATCTGGAATTCTTCCATTACGTCAGGAATCTTCCCCGACGTTTGGAAGCATGCCACTCTTCTGTGGTAAATAAAATAAATATTACCGGACTGAATTTCATGCGGAATCTTAAATTAAAGTAAATAGCTCAAAATAACAAGAGGCAGAATCCGTGGTATAAGAGGTTTTCTAATGGGCTTTATTCCATTCAAAATGGCCGACTCGAGTGGCGGCCTTCAGGTTCCGTCACCACGAGGGTTCAGGAAGTGAAGTACAATAACTTATTAACAGACATACATTTTTATAATAAGTGCATTACAATGAAACGAATGTAGAAGGCGTAACATTTGATAAGAAAAATGACGTAACAGTGACATAATCGAAACTAGGCGTAATAAGGAATAAAAGAAACATAATTGGCTTGCATTATCAGACATAGGTGGATCTATAAGATAATACTTGGCATAGATGCGCGCGCAGCAGCATGACGTGTAATTGACGTGTAACTAGGGGGTGAAGGGGACTTGACATTTAGCTCTACATGTGGAGACGAGAAGTCTGGGGTCAAGTCATCCTAATCCCAAATCATATCTAACATCCTATGTTTAAAGAACTATGTTATCCACAAGGAAGAGACTCTCGGACAGAATCTATTCTATACTGACTATGTGCGTGTACAAGCGTCTAAGTGTCTATATGAGATGCGAGGGGCAGAAAACTTTCCATAGCAACAGGGCTATGAATCACTTGCATGAAGACAGAGAAGCCTGGCCTTTTGCTTGGTAACTGGAGGAATGTTTACTTAAACTACTAGGCAAGAATGCATCGGCTGAAGAGCAAAATAGATAATTCGAAGGTGAAATACAACTTCTTGGCAGACAGGCGAAAACTGGCCGAGGCAGGCACCGTTAGCTGCACAGAGAGTAGGACAAAGTTCATGGATACAGATGCGAGCTCAAGCTGAAGCTGTCAGAGACAGAGAGCAGGGAAAGGCTTTGAGGACAGAATCGGGCCTACTCGCCTGAACTGTAAAAATGGAGTAACTTGGCCATATAAAGTCGGTGGCCTTTTATACTTAGGAATCGAATATCCAGCCCATTGATGGCGGATCTGACAGAGAACATGTTGACGGTAGACACACATATGTTTGCGTCTTAGAAACTGGAACTGGAGGGAACATACATGTACTTGTAACATGCATATAGAACCGTTGGGGTCCAAGATAGGGGACATAACTGACCAGGAAAATCCACATTTCCACATTCCCTCCTTGTCCCCTTCTTGCCCTTCACGAGACATCAATCTTCATCATTCCATCGATTTGCTCATGGAGCATCATTTCTTCTTCCTTCTTCTTCCGGGATCTTGAGCGAAAACCTTGATGTGGAATACACGATGTGGCACACAGACCACAAATCGCTGGTCCACATTGCAAACATATGCAACAACTGAAAAGCATAAGAAGGCCAATACCTAGGAAGGATAGAACTCTCCATCCCCAGGCTGATATCACACTCCAAAACCACCCGGACCACGTCCAAGTGCCTGGATTCTCGTGTATCTGGCTTACAATCTTATGAAGGCGTGTTATAGCTTTATATACAGATGGCGAATTTTCTGGTATGAAAATGCAGCAGCTGGATCCGATGACCCTGCAAGCTCCGCCCCTATCGGCCAGGATGACGTCAAGGACAAGACGATTCTGGAGAACAACAATTCTCATCACTGATTGTTCCTCTGTCAGATTGCCTAGGGCGGCTATAGTCTCGTTTACTACAGCTTCAAGAGTCTTGGTGAGTCTGCGTATCAGCTTACTATTTGATATTGTACCTATATAGGGAAAGATACCTTTATTGAAATCTACATACTTGTCCCATGCCGTCTCAGTATAATCAACAACTGGGAGATCTCTTCGCTCTCTATTGTGTGCTAAACGAGTATTTCGGTAATAATCAGGAGGAGCTAAGAAAACAGGTGGCAGAAGGAATGCTATGTAACAGGTACCATCCCAATCTAGAGGCAGACGCATATATGCCGTCTGACCACATATAAAGTAAGAATGGCGAGAAGCTCTAAATGAAGATTTGCCTTGATCACTATATTCTACTGTAGTAACGCATTGGCTATGGCCCATATGTATGGAACCAACTTTTCTCACACATAATTCACCCTTTACTGGAAATACTGACATAGTGGGCAGAATTAGTTCAACTTCGGATTTGACATTCAAAATCATAAGATTAGGCGTAAAATTACCTAATTTATACACTTCATTTTCTAAATCAGTTCCTGTTCTACTGGGGTGACCCTCCTTATTAGGGTGACAGACTTTGAATAAAACTAGATTTAGATTTCCCCATATCCAATGTTGTTGATAAACTGCTGTGTCTGGGTCTATGGAATTTAATAAACTAAACCATGCTCCACAGGAGCCATTGCGTGTAAATGGATGTGGAAAGAAAGGCAGAACTCCTTTGTTATTCTGATAGGGAGGGAGTCGGCCACACACCCAACAATTGGTCGCATTACTAGTCTGATGGGAATGATGTAACATACTAATGAATGTGTTATTGCGCAGCGTAAGTCTATAGGACAACTCATGTGGCGGTAGGTCACTAAAAGAATGTTCATCAGTTATATTGAAAACACGTTTAGAAACAGGATGATATATGTGCAAAATCATACTCGTAATAATTACTAAAATACTCAATAAAAACAAAATTAATAATGTCACAATACAGTGGTTACGCAGTAATTTACAATAAGCATGTCGTTTCATTATGATTCTGGACTCTGCATCATTCAGACCTAAGGGATACATGTCGGGACAGATTCAACCGCTTCACCTTGGAGAGGACTTAAACAATCAAATCGTCCGACAGTTTAGATCTGGACCTGAGTTTCTGTTTATAGCACTGAGAGTCATTTTGTTCAACAAAAGGAAGTTTTGAATCAGTCTGTGAGGGAGTGCAGGGCACAGTGTCTATATCTGAAGGTAGTCCATGAAATTTTTTTATATGGGTGGAATGCACCCATCCTTTCCGTCCTTCGATCTTCACAGCTGTTCTGGTCGTCAGCAGGACCTGCTTAGGCAACTTCCACCTAGGATCCAATTGGCTTTTCCTATCAAAATTCCGAACCAGGACAAAGTCCCCGGGGACCACGTCATGGGGTTTCACCTCAGTGTTGTCAGGAAAAGCTGCGACCACCTGTGAACGAGAAGATTGTAGTGCAGACATCAAGGAAGCCAGGTAATCTGTCAGCATATTACAGTCAACATCAGTTATTTTACGGGGTATAGGCGTCCCCCACATATTCGGTGGTCTACCAAAGATCACCTCATACGGGGATAGCCCTGTTCGAGAGTGTGCTACCATTCTCATGTAGAATAGCGCAACTGGTAAGGCTACTATCCAGTCCACACCTTTTTCCTGACATATTTTGGACAATCTGATTTTTAAAAGTTGATTATGTCGTTCCACGAGACCTGCTGCCTCGGGGTGTCGGACACAGTGGAATTTCCACTGATATCCCAACAAAAGTGAGACATGTTTCATTAATTCGGATGAGAAAGGCTGGCCGTTATCTGAATATACAACACGTGGTAAACCGTACCGTGGGAAGAATTCTCGAACTAGCTGCTTGGCAGTAGTCGGGGCAGTGTAATCTGATACGGGATACGCCTCTGTCCAACGGGAGAGAGCGCAGACAACTACGAGGACATATTTGAATCCTCGACAACGTTCCATCTGAATATAATCCATCTGGAGGACTTCAAAAGGATGGTCAGGAGGCTGAAATCCACCCTGCTCTACGGGAACACTCTTTCCTGGATTAAACTGACAACATATCATACAGGTACGAACTTTTTGTTTAGCTGCTGCTCGTAAATGTTTGTTGAACCAAATGTGCTGAATGCTGTCTAGCATAGCCTTCTCTCCTAAATGTGCTGGACTGTGAACTGTAGCTATAATGGCTTGAACCATGGAATCAGGGAGAAACCATACAGATTTCTCTTTCGTCATCCATCCTTGATCTGTCTGGATCCCTCCTAGTTCAGTCCACTTCTTTATTTCTTCTGCTGTGGCATGTGTCTGTATGTCAATTACATCAAGTGTGGGATCCTTAATTGTCATACACTGTGTTGGTGTCTGAACTATTGGCTTTGTCATGTCTAATGTGCGATTCTGAGCAGTCTGTTTAGCTGTTCTGTCAGCTAAATCATTGCCTTGAGAAATGGTATCAGTAACCTTCGTGTGTGCTTTACATTTCATAATCGATATAGCAGTGGGTAGATGTATTGCGTCTAACAAGGCATGAATGAGGGGTCCGTGCTGAATATGTGTTCCATGAGAAGTTAAATAACCCCTCTCCCGCCAAAGCACTCCGAAGTCATGTACGACTCCAAATGCATAACGTGAATCAGTATATATGTTGACTTTCTTGTCCGTGGCTTGAATACAGGCTTGTGTTAGAGCAACAAGTTCTGCTGCTTGGGCTGACAAAGTATCTATACAATTTGTCTCAATAACTTCAGTGTCTGTTGTGACTGCATATGCGGCAACTAAATTTCCTGTACTTGTCCTCATACACGAACCATCTACATATAACGTCAGGTCTGGATCTAGCAATGGAACGTCTGTCAAGTCTTGTCTAGGTTTCGTCTTTATTTCAATGATTTCAACACAATCATGAGCTAGTGGGTCTGTTCCAATTACAGGTAATAGTGTAGCAGGATTCAATGTATTACACCGTCGGATCTCTATGTGTGGTTGAAACAATGTCAGTTCATAACCAGTAAGTCTTGCTATGGTCAAGTGTTGTGTTTGTGTTCGGTTCACAAGAACCTCTACTGCATGTGGTACTTGTACTGTCAATGGGTGTCCTAATACTATGGCATCGCTTTGTCTAATTGCTAAAGCTGTCGCTGCCACTGATTTCAGGCATGCAGGCAAAGCCTGAGCTACGGGATCTAATGTACTGGAAAAATAAGCACATGGCTTGCGTGATCCTGCTTGATCCTGAGTGAGTACTGATAAGGCAGTACCTTCGCGTTCTGTAACAAAGAGTGTAAAATGTTTGCTATAACATGGTGTTGCTAAAACAGGTGCTTGACATAAAGCTTCCTTTAGGCTTTCAAAAGCTTGTGTATGTTCCTGAGTCCAAGGGAGAACAGTCGATGTGGCTGCCTCCTGTGTGGTTAACTGAATGAGTGGTTTTGCTAGAAATGCGTACTGAGGGATCCACTGTCTACAATATGAAGTGAGGCCTATAAAAGCCCGCACCTCCTTTTGTGTCTGGGGTATTGACATGTTAGCAATTAACTGGATGCGATCTGGTGTAAGCTGCCTTCCCTCCTTGGACAGCGAGTGACCAAGATAAATAACTCGCTGAACACAGAATTGCAGCTTAGAAGGGGACACCTTGTGCCCCTTGTCGGCTAGGAAATGTAAAACTGTCAGAGAAGCTTTTTCACATTCTGGCTCGCTTCTCGCGGTGATCAGCAGATCATCGACATATTGAATCAGTGCTGTATTGACTGGCATGTGGATACTGTCAAGTTCTCGTTTCAGTGCTTGGCTGTAGATGCTGGGGCTTTCTGTAAATCCTTGGGGAGCGCGTGAGAATTTAAAGCTGCGCCCATTTAAACTGAATCCGAACAAGTATTGGCTTTCCGGATCTATTGGGACGCTGAAAAAGGCATTCTTGAGATCAATTACAGTAAAGAATGTTGCTTCGGAATCAATTGCTGTCAATAACGATGATATATCAGGGACCACAGGGAATTGTGGTACAATACACTTGTTTAGTTCACGCAAATCAATAACCAATCGGTACACTGGTGGAGCAGTAGGATCAGTTCGTTTAAGAATCGGAATTATCGGTGAATTACATACATTGGAGTCTGTTTCTACAACTACTCCCTGGGCAATTAGCTCATCAATGATTTTCAGCAAAGCCACTACAGCATCATGCGGTAACTTGTATTGTCGCATTCGTGGTAGTACCACTCCTGCTTTCAGTGTGACTCGATAGGGTGTAATGTTCATGCAGCCAACATCCGTAGGGCCTTGTGCCCATAGATGTACTGGTAAAGTCTGTAGTCGGGGATCCATGTCTCTAGACACATAGTGACCTTTAAAATCACGTAAAAACAACCTTACTCCTTCCGGAGAACAACATATTATGGCTCCTAGTGCTTTCAGAGTTTTAATTCCTAACAGATTTTCTGGGCATGATTTAGTAAGCAATAAATCTGTAGTTCGTGTCAAAGGTCCTATCGTAAGTGGTAGAGGCTTTGATACTTCATTAACAATAGGTTTTCCTGAAAAACCAAGGGAAACATTTTGAGAGCCTGAGAGGGGTGCCCCTGGAACTTCACTACGTTTTATAGTTGTTCGACTTGCCCCTGTATCGAGTAAGAATTTTCTATCTTGACCTAATAATTCACTATGTACATAAGGTCCTTCTTGATCTACAGGAATCTCGATAAGTGGTAAGTCAACTTCCCTCTCTAGGCTGGTTCATGCGTAACGCTGGTATTCAGGGTATTCATACTGTGCAGTCTGATACAGTTGTCGTGTTGCGGTTTGTGTGGCAGTAGCAGGCAACGGTGGTGCAGCTGGCACAAACTGTATGGGTTGCTGTGAGGCTGGCATGGACTGTTGCTGAACTGGCACGGACTGTCCATGCAGCATAGCTCCTTGTTCATTCTGATCTTGTCTAACTAATCGTGGTCTCTCCTTTGTAATGCCTGTAGCTATATTACGTTTCAGGACTGGACAATCGTGTACATGATGGCCCAGTTGTTTACAGTAATTGCAGGTTCCTTTTACAGGAACTGCAGAATCACCAGAATGTGTCACACTCTTTTTGTGACCATCTGCTGGTACTGTCTGAGAAACTAGCATTTTCATTTTTGTATCCTTCATGCGTCTATGCTCGTGTTCTTGTTCATCCCTAATTCTATTGTGATGATACTGTAACATTTGTAGCATTTGCGACGGAGTGTTACTTTGCCAGGTACTCTCGAATTTCAATATTCTATTCTTTACTGGAGGTAATGCATTTTCCACTAATTTTGTCACAAATAAATGTGGATATGAGTCACTACTTGCTTTTATACCACTATTTATACCAAAACATTTTTCAAATCGAGCATAATAATCGCTTGTGTCTTCATCTTGCTTTTGTTTGCAGGCTGTGATTGCACCCCAATCTTCCTTTTTTGTAGTTAATAAACGTGGCAGTACCTGTACTAGTAAACCTGGTAATAGTTTAACTTTATCCCCGAGCCCCGAACCTGCAGTTCGGCCCCTTTCTTCCTCTGCTAATGCTGTCCAGTCTATCTTTTGGTCTCCCACTTCCCACTCTTTTTCTTTCAGTTTTTCATAAATGCCAGCAGGCAAAAGCACCTTTAATATCGTCATAATATCAGGAAAGGTGTACTCTCCCATCAGTAACATGTCTTTAATTTCTCGGTGGAAACCCGCTGGGTCTTTATCATGGCTAGGTACTACTTTCTTCATTTCTAATAATTCCATTTTTGATATGGGTGTGTAAACAAATACACGGTGAAACTCATTGTCTTCGCCTTTTATTGGGTGCACTTCTCGTAAAGGATTTTGTCTATCCATATAGTACGGCGTTCTTTCTCTATGGGGCAGCGAGAGAGAATCCGGACTTACAAAAAGGACATACTGTTTACGTGACACTAATATCTCTTTAATTAACTTGTTACTAGAACCTCTCCATCTGTTCGTGAGTAGTTCCGTTAATATATCAGGTAAAGGACCAGGATCAGCATGTTGGCTCTTATATAATATGAGGAGTTGCTGAATCATATAGATTCCAGCTAAACGTTGTTCATCTGTACTGAGATTGAGAAACGTGTGTGCTACGGTCTCATCACCATATTTTTCAGGACTAACGATCCAGTGAACGGCTGATCTGGCTAATTCTTGCTCATCCATGGAATCGAGGAGGTGGTAACCCCTTCGTTCTCGTAGTATTTTATCTGCGGCTTGAAACGAATGTTCAGGAGACTTCAGATTTATTACAGGCGTTGGATACGTTCTGCTATTATTTGGACATACAGAATGTATGGGATCAGAAAAACATCTAGTATTTTCACAGGATCTTCCTCTGCCTACATAGGCTATGGTCTCTGACTGTCTTGCAGAGTCCCCTGATTCGGACACTTCATCTTGCTCAAACTCGTCTGTTCCCAATCTTTCTGCATGAATACGTTCTATTTCTTTACGGATTTTTCGGCACATGGCTATTATACAATTTTGCTTATCGTGTCTCCCTTCTGATATATTCTGACTCCATCTTGTAAGAGTAAGCATTACGTTCATGTCTACCCCCGGACGATCTTGATTTCTGATCACACAGTTTATGAGGAAACGTAACAGTTCCCCCTGTATTTCTACTTTCTGGAATTCCATAGCTCTGTTAATACATCCTGGATCTCGTCCTGTTTGAACAAAATGATATATGTTATCCAGATGCGTAGTCATCCCTGGTAACCTTGCTAAATACTCTGCGGCTCGCCTAATACGTAATGATGCCAGGACCATTTCATCCTCTTTACCAACCACCGGGTCATATCTACAATTTACAAGGAGTTCCTTAAGCGCACGTTCACTTACGAACTTAGGTGTACGTGAATGTGCTGACTCTTGAAAGACAAGTTTATTTATTCTAGGTGGTGTAAAAGTACTGCTAGCACCTCCCGTGGCCCCATCTGGGGCGTCGGGTGTGAAAGGGTTCGTTGAACGTGACACAGCAACTATGGGTGTCGATACCCCTGTAGAGTCGACTGCGGAAACAGATGCGGAAACAGATGTGCTTGCCGAAACTTGCGTCGGGACTTGCTGTTGCACGGGGACAGATACCTGATCCTGACGTTGAACCCCTCCGCCAGACGGTCTATGTGGTGTGGCGTTAGCATACTCGGGGGCTGCATCATCTAGATATGAGGAAAGGAAAACGTCTTCTGCGGTTCTGGGACGCCCTTTTGGATGTACCTTAATTGGAAATAATGGGGGTGGCAAGTCTTTTGGTATCTCTGGAGCAGCCTTAGGTAATCCTTCGGCTAGAAGGGGATACATACCATTCATAAGAGCATTACTTTGTCTATTTACTTGTTCTGATTTCACTCGGATACCTTCCTCAATTAATAGATTTTCTTGAACTTTATTTGAACTTTCTTTACTCCTCTCTTCTTGTCTACGTGCTTTTTCTGTTCGTCTATGAGATTCTTTACGCCATAACTCGATAGCGTCTTTCTGTGACTGTCTGACCTTTCTTTTCCATAACTCTTCCTCCACTTTCATGATGCACTCTGCATCCCAGGTTCCCGCTATGGGCCACCTTTGACTTTCCGGTAATCCCTTGGTATAATCTACCCATAGATCAAGAAACAATATGGCATCTATGCCATGTTTATGGTACATGAAATGTCCTGGAGTGTCTCTAGGAGGAATAGGAACTGCTTCTTCAAGCACCCCTTTTCTGGTGGTAATCTGTCTTAACTTCGAGAAGAGCGGCATATTAACAACTGATCTGATACTTACTCTTGAACTTACTTAATACGAGAAACACAATAATGAACAGTGAACAATGGACAGTCATTCATACCACAATATGCAAGACATTTTCTGAATACTTTAAACATTAAACATTAAACATTTAATAATGGTCGACAATGATGACAGTCTGCTTAACTAATCACCACGCTGAATTCTTGACAATAACTGAATACTTCGGAATACTTGATATACTGCTAAACAGTACATATACACTGCTAAACAGTGCAGACCGGATTTGTGTACCCAAATCCGTCTTGACCGGCACAACCTATGTGCACGTCAACATGCCTCCCCGGCGATGGTACTCACCGAGTAGCTCCTTGAAACGGAAGGCCTCAGAGAATGGACAGGACTCGATAACTGCGGACATCGGACCCTCTGGACGTCGGAATTTCGGAAAACCTGGTGGGCCTCTGTATACCTCGGATCTTGCTCTCTCAGCTAGGCTCTGGTCGGGATACTTCGCACTTCTCACCGCCTCGTCTGGGTTGATCGCAGCCTCAGTCGCCCCCGCTTGACCGGAGGGAGCTTACAGGAAATCCTGCTGGTACGCGTTTATGGTCCGTCCAGCTGTGGCAGGAGACCGGGCCTGCAACGCACCGCCGGCGCGTGAGATGAGAAAGCGTCCCTGTTCGGGCGCCATTATGTGGTAAATAAAATAAATATTACCGGACTGAATTTCATGCGGAATCTTAAATTAAAGTAAATAGCTCAAAATAACAAGAGGCAGAATCCGTGGTATAAGAGGTTTTCTAATGGGCTTTATTCCATTCAAAATGGCCGACTCGAGTGGCGGCCTTCAGGTTCCGTCACCACGAGGGTTCAGGAAGTGAAGTACAATAACTTATTAACAGACATACATTTTTATAATAAGTGCATTACAATGAAACGAATGTAGAAGGCGTAACATTTGATAAGAAAAATGACGTAACAGTGACATAATCGAAACTAGGCGTAATAAGGAATAAAAGAAACATAATTGGCTTGCATTATCAGACATAGGTGGATCTATAAGATAATACTTGGCATAGATGCGCGCGCAGCAGCATGACGTGTAATTGACGTGTAACTAGGGGGTGAAGGGGACTTGACATTTAGCTCTACATGTGGAGACGAGAAGTCTGGGGTCAAGTCATCCTAATCCCAAATCATATCTAACATCCTATGTTTAAAGAACTATGTTATCCACAAGGAAGAGACTCTCGGACAGAATCTATTCTATACTGACTATGTGCGTGTACAAGCGTCTAAGTGTCTATATGAGATGCGAGGGGCAGAAAACTTTCCATAGCAACAGGGCTATGAATCACTTGCATGAAGACAGAGAAGCCTGGCCTTTTGCTTGGTAACTGGAGGAATGTTTACTTAAACTACTAGGCAAGAATGCATCGGCTGAAGAGCAAAATAGATAATTCGAAGGTGAAATACAACTTCTTGGCAGACAGGCGAAAACTGGCCGAGGCAGGCACCGTTAGCTGCTCAGAGAGTAGGACAAAGTTCATGGATACAGATGCGAGCTCAAGCTGAAGCTGTCAGAGACAGAGAGCAGGGAAAGGCTTTGAGGACAGAATCGGGCCTACTCGCCTGAACTGTAAAAATGGAGTAACTTGGCCATATAAAGTCGGTGGCCTTTTATACTTAGGAATCGAATATCCAGCCCATTGATGGCGGATCTGACAGAGAACATGTTGACGGTAGACACACATATGTTTGCGTCTTAGAAACTGGAACTGGAGGGAACATACATGTACTTGTAACATGCATATAGAACCGTTGGGGTCCAAGATAGGGGACATAACTGACCAGGAAAATCCACATTTCCACACTTCTTCCCCTAAAGAAAAAACCTAACGGGGACCCAGATGACCTCACGAATCTCCGCCCAATATCCCTGCTAGCCGCCCCGGGTAAAATGCTGGAAAAAGTGATACAACGCCAATTGAGTAAATTCGTGGAGACTAATAACATTCTCCATGAAACTCAATCTGGCTTTCGACCCGGCTTCAGCACAGAAACAGCGCTCCTAGAGGTAGCCGAGTCAGTGAGGTGGTCGATGGATGCGGGACGTTCAGCTATGCTGGTACTCCTGGATCTGTCGGCCGCCTTCGATACGGTGGACCACGCTAGACTACTTAGTCGACTGGCAGAGATAGGCATTCAAGACAACGCGCTGAAGTGGATAAACTCTTACCTATCTCAGAGAACGCAGAAGGTGGCACTTGGGACGTTTTCTTCCACACCCAAAACCCTCAACTGTGGAGTCCCGCAGGGCTCGGCCCTGAGCCCTCTCTTGTTTAATGTTTATCTGGCCCCCCTTTTTACGCTAATTGCCAACTGGGGTGTTAAGGCAATTTCCTACGCCGACGACACCCAGTTGGTATTTCCTTACTCTGAGATGACACAGGGATCCTTCGCAAACTTTAAAGGCTGTCTCCAGGACATTGCTCACTGGATGAATATCAACAAGTTAAAACTAAATGCCAATAAAACCGAAGTTATCTTTTTCGGTAAAGGTCCCACCCCCGCCCCAGAGTTATGGTGGCCGACGGAGATGGGCCCCCCCCCTCGCCCAGTCTCTCGGCAAAAAACCTTGGAGTGAGATGGGATAATAGAATGTCTTTTACTTCCCATATTCAACAAGTGGTTGGCTGCTGTTTGAGTAAACTAAGAAACCTCCGAAAATTTCTTAAACTTCTACCAGAGAGTTGTAGGAAACTGGTAGTCCATGCAACAGTCACCTCACGGCTTGACTATGCTAATGGCCTCTACCTGGGCCTCCCAAAATTCCTAACACATAAACTGCAGGTAGTTCAAAACGCGGCTGCGAGGCTGTTACTGCGAATTCCTTTCAAGCAGTCAGTCTCTCCGCATCTTCGAACCCTGCATTGGCTCCCTGTGGTCAACCGGATAAAATTCAAAGCTCTGACACTTGCGTTCAGATCCCTGCATGGCTCCTGCCCACTTTACCTAAAAAAACGCCTCCCAAGATATTCCCAAAGTCGGGCACTACGGTCAAATGACCGTGTCTTACTGGCTGTCCCACGAGCAAAAAAGGCCCGCCTTGGCGGACGCACCTTTTCAGCAAACGCCACTGTTCTGTGGAACTCTCTACCTCAAGCAATCCAGCAGGCTCCATCTGAACACTGCTTTAAGAAGATGCTAAAGACCTGGCTCTTCTCACAGCCACGCTAGGTCTTCCATCTCCGCCCCAGGTCTTCTATGGTTCTTCTAGCGCCGGGACACCTCCTCGCGAGGTAGCTGTTCGCGCTTTATAAAATTCCAGTATTATTATTATTATTATTATTGAATTGCCATGGATCTTTAAAGTGTCAGAAAGGCCGAGCGGTGGTAGGGTTCCGTGTCACTTAGCTGACCCAGAGCCTGAATACTGAAGCCATCCACCAGGGCACATGGGTGGAAATGGGTGTAGTTTTGACATATGGGCCAGCAGAGAGTATATAAACCGCCAGTCTGCCTCCTCTTGGGGGCAGATATCCTGTACAGTGCCTGGGGTGGCAACTGATGTCAGGCGCCCCACCCCATTCTTTTTCTCCTTCTTTTCCTGGTAGTTGTAATAAAAGAGGCGCTCTTGTGATTTGGCACCCTATGATGACCCTCAACTACCACCATTTTAACTTACTTTAGTGTGTTTTTTTACCTTAGCCTGGATATATGAGAAGGTCCTGTATATGCTGGCTTCTCTTCTGTCTTGTAATCTTGCTGTCTTTTAGTGAGAGCTGTCACCGAGTAGAACAGTAGAACAGTACATTTGTATTATAAGTGCTTACTATTGGCTTTGACACGGTCTCATGTCATCTTGCTTTCTGACTTTGCCTTGCTTCTGCGTGCATAGAATTATGAGTTCTTACTATTGGCTTTGACATGGCTTCATGTCATCTTGTTTTCTGACTTTGACTATTGGCTTTCACATAGCATCATGTCATCTTGCTTTCTGACTTTGCCTTGCTTCTGCATGCACAGAATTATGAGTTCTTACTATTGGCTTTGACATGGCCTCATGTCTGACTTAGCCTTGCTCCTGCCTACAGTGCTTGCGATTCATATTCAAGGTCTTCCTGCTCCTCACTTGTTTTTCGCACCTCACTGACCAGAGTGAACTGGATATTATCTGTGGAATGTACAACTCTGTCTCAGAGTCAAAATACAGGGGCTTTGTCAGCCACAGCCTTGGCCTTGACGCAGACTGGTACCAGCCAATTCGTTTTTTTTCCAATGAGAAAGGGGCAGGGTTTTCTAAAAGCTTCGCCTCATGTTGAATAATGATATTTAAGCTGGAAGCTTTCGTGGGCCAGGTGGAAGTTCACCACAGAATAGACGTATTGCTGTGGAATGTTGACGGAACTTAAGTCCTGACTGCCACTCATTCATTAATTATTTCTTTATTCGATCAGTTTAAAAAAGATCATAAAAGCACAGAATAAATGCATAATAACAATTTCATGTCCATAAAATACTTCATATCCCTTGAATAAGAATAAAAAAATAAGAGAATAATAAAATTAAAGAACCCGTTTTGCCACAACCTTATGTGAGCCACACTCTGATATACAGTACAGGCTAACTTTTCCAAAGGCCCTTAGGTGCAGGCAACCCCCCTCTTCCTTTTTCTCATACAGGCCCAGAGAAAAGAGGCTAGTGAAAAACATATTAAAGTGTCGGATAGTGATTTTAAAAAGAAGAGTGCAACTCGACACTGCCTGATGTTCTTCTGTTTGAAAAGGGGCTTAAGATAATCATACCTCTCTTCCTTGTAGAGCCTACAAAATAAAACCAGATGCAAATCAGTTTGTCTTGAGAACGAATCGCATGGACATAAGCTGAGCTCCGCATGATTATACTTTTTCTCTGGATATCCTAACATTAAAGGAATCACATTTGTGCGGAACCTCAACAATATAAATCTGTGCTGTGGAATGGTAACGTCTGCTAGGTAATAGAACCCTCTCTCTGACAATAGCGGGCTCAGGCAGTAAGTGACGGCTGCAGCTTTTCCTTTATGGTGCTCCTTCCTCTTGTAATCCGCCAGTGCAATAAAGATACTAGAGACCTTCTTCTTTGAGTCCCTTCTGCACGTTGAGGGTTCCTTAAATAGACCATGAAGGCCAAGCTCCTTCAGAACTGATTCCACATAACCAAGCCACAACCATGTTCTGCCTTCTTCCAAGCTCAAACAATCCCTTAATATAAGTTGTGTGAGTGGCACTGTTTCCCTGCACCAAATTGAGTGCCAAAAAAGGATTGGAGCCAAGTGGATTGCATCTTGAATATACGGGAGGCCCAATTCCTGATGTAAAATATAGTTTGATGAAGAGGAGGGGAGGCCAACCAGGGACTTGAAAAAATTATTTTCAGTAGTTTGAAGGGTATTTGTTGTTACCGGACCCCATACTCCCGCCCATAGGTTTCCGCCGCGTTAACCTTCGCTTGATAGATGTTTTTTAGGGGTATCATAGGACTTACACCCATTTTCTGAGCAAGGATTTTTATTGCTGAGAGGCTTCTCTCCATTCCCATCTTCCTGCCTTCCACCAGTTTTAACCAGGATGAATATTTATCAAAAAGAACCCCCAAAAGGGAAAAGTGTCAACCACCTCATTTCTCTTTCTATCTACATGTAAGTAGGGGGTTTTGTCACTTTTCCTGGCGCCGGCTATAATGGCAAAGGACTTGGTGTGATTGACCCTTAGATCTAGGGAATCCATAAATGATACGTACATGTTTTTCAAACTTTGGAAGCCGTGCCCTGTCCTGGCAATCAATACCGCATCGTCCGCGTATGCCAAGATAGGTAGGGGTTGGGAACCAAATAAAGGGACGTCTCCAGAAGCCTTAATAAGTGCATTTTCAACGCCATTTGTTTAAATAGAAAAGAGAAAAGGGGTAAGGACGCAGCCTTGCCTTACTCCTCTAGCAACTTGAAAGGGGCGTTTACAGTAGCCATTTTTGGTGTATCGGACTATTGCCATTGCATTTGTATACATTTGTCTGATAAAATGTATTAAGGCATGGTCAGCCCCTATTTCCTCCAATATCTTCCATGGCTTTTCATGGACAACACAGTCGAATGCCGCCGACAAATCCATGAAAGCCATGTAGATTTTTCCTCCCTTTATTCTGACATATTTTTCTATAGTCATTTATAGGTTTAGGCACTGGTCCACAGTGCCCTTTCCCTGCTGGAACCCATACTGGGCCTGTATTAGAATATTATTCTCCTTCGTCCAGCCCTCTAATTTAGAGAGGAGAAGCTGTCCCATCAATTTTGAGGTAGTATCCAGCAGGGAAATTGGTCTATAATTTTTAGGGTCTGCCCTATCCCCTTTTTTATATATCGGGATAATGACACCTGTGGACCACGAGAGAGGGGGGCCTATCCTGGCTATAATATTTAAAACGTTTGTAAGATAGGGGGCCCATAAATCCGGTGTTTCTTGGAAGAAGTCGATTGGGACTCCATCTGGACCTGGAGCTTTGCCTGGGATACATGAACTCAATCCTTTCTTCACTTCATTAAGTGAGAAGGAAAGTGAACTAAGGGTGCACTTGTCTATGGTTGAGGGAGGTGTACGTGGAGGGGTGCAAGGGGCG
Source organism: Triturus cristatus (assembly GCF_964204655.1). Classification (NCBI taxonomy): domain Eukaryota; kingdom Metazoa; phylum Chordata; class Amphibia; order Caudata; family Salamandridae; genus Triturus; species Triturus cristatus. The sequence goes on from NC_140589.1 coordinate 1,460,780,169, forward strand.
AAGATGTTTCCAAAATGAGTTACCCATGCTTCCTCACCTACATTGCTGTCAAGGGAGGGGTCCTTAGTATTTTTAAGATGTGGCGCATTCACAATTCTCCAGAACTCTGTACTGTTGCCTGTTCTGGCTGCCTGGTCAAGGTCTGCCCAGATTTCGTCCTTCATGTCCTTTTCTCTATTCCGTCCAGCTAGCTTGTACATAGCCCTTAATACCTTTATTTGGTCATGATTTCTAGGGCTTGTTTTTAAGGCGTGTATCAGTGCCTTCCTAGATTTGGTACAGGGCGAGTTAAACCAGCCTTTACCTGCTTCTGGCTTTGACCCTCTAGGGCACGTCATTGCCATTTTTACTTGCTCTAGGATGACTGACACTCCTTCCTGAGCAGTTGAAAGGGCTTCCCCAGCTAAAGAGCTGGCACGGATGTTGCAGAATCAGTCGGTGAGGTGTTCCTAACCCCTCTCTCTCTCTCTCTCTCTCTCTCTCTCTCTCTCTCTCTTGTATATATTTTCTACTCTTTGCCATCTGTACATAGTGCATTCTATTTCAACTGTTCATTTAATCATTCATTTAACATTTGAGAATCTGCATTTACTGACATATTTAGCTTACCCTTTTGAACATTGCATTAATCAACAGTTTCTTTGAGTCTGCCATGATTGATATATTCGGCCTGTCTTTTTAAAATGTTGCATTAATAAACTTGTGTGTGTGTTACTTTACCTACATTTGGGTTTGTTTTCTTACCTCGTCTTAAGGAAGTGCTGGGTCTTGTCTTGCCTTTTGGGAGTGTTGGGTTTGGGTGTGTCCTTTTTGTAAAAAGCAGATTCATTACAGTAGTCTGGTGACTTTCTGCTCCCATGGGGAGGGCAAATTAGTGATTAATGCCCCTCATCTGCTTTGTGGTGGGGCGGGGGTAGAAAATCTGTCCGGGGTTGTGGAATGGGGTTGGGGGATGCCTGATGACAGCATGGGACAGCACCCCACCACATTCCATTTTAATCTCTTTTTCCATGGTGGTGTCATAGGGTTTCTGTCCCACTGGGTGGGCAGATTGGAGCATGTACCCCCGTCTACCCATACCAGGAGTTAAAGATTGAAAGCCCACCAGGATGTCTGTTACCAGCTTTACAGCATCTGCAGGAAGGTCTTGTGCCAGGCCCCAGTAAAGAGTCTTTCATGTGAGTCCCGAGAAGATTCATTGAATAATATCATGTTCCCCCATACTGCATCCCAAATACCCCATAGAGTCCTAACAAAGGTCAGCAGGCAGTATGCAGTGTTGCCAGGGCCTGTAGAGAGGAAACCTTGTGCAACTTCCTCTAGGTTTCTGTGGGAGCTGCAGTGCACGAGTAGCCATCTGGAGCGTGGCTTTACTATAAACCCCATGCCCAAATGGCAACCAGTGGCAGCTCTTGAGTAAACATTCCTGAAGCAGGTTCCTGGTAGCAGAGCTCCCGCTGGTACAACTTGTCTGTTATTGTTCCCTGAAGATGGCCTCTTCTGGAGGCCCTGGCAGCACAGGAGACGCTTGAGGTCAGAGAGAGTCTCTGGAGGGATGGAAGACGCCTTCCAGGGTGACACTGGTATCCGAAAAGCAAGGGCACAACATTACAGGAAGGGGTAAAGAGGCTACTTCATTGAAAGCCGCAGGAGGCGCAATGCACAGAATGTACCTGTGGCAATTTTCAAGGATTTTAGGAGCTGCAGTTCACAGATCCCGCTAACGAAAAAGTCAAGGTTTAGCCAAAGTGTATGCTCTCTTGGGAAAATACTTTTTTAATTATATAAGCCAAGTCAAATATTTCAAAGACTGTTGTACCATGTAAAGCAACGGTGGAGTTAAGAGTTAGAGCAAAAGATGAACAGAGGAAACAAGATTAGCTAAGAGATGGCGAACCAGAATTCGTATTAGTCTAAAGTACAACCGTGGTACTCTAAACAGCATTAGTCTCAAATACAAGTGTCAACGACTGTTAACTCTTATGTGCACGTTTTCAAGATTCCATCTATTCGAGCAACTGTAATCTGAGAACGAAGTGGAGGTGCGAGCAGTTGGCACGAGAGGTCAAGATACTGGTCCTCAGACAGAGAAAACAAGGGATAAGTTATAGAGAGACGCTCAAACGATGAATGTGTTTATTTTATGCGGAACCTACTTAAGACTTGCAGCAGAGTGGGTTGATTCTCAACTCATTAGAGGGTATTGCAGTTAAATCACTTTGTCTTTCTCTCTGTTCTCAGATCCCAGCACCCTTTCACCTGTTTGGTAGCCTCATCAACCACTATCAGAGGGCACTGCTACTCAGCGGGGTGAGGTGGGACCCACATCACTCCTGCCAGGCTCTGAATGAGTACAGGTCAGAGACTGCATGATCTTTGACACAGACAACCAGGAGAAAAAGTGAGAAATGGAATGGGACTCAGGAATTGCCCGGCCTGGCACCCTTGTGGGGTGGGGAGAATGGGCAATCTTCCAGCTCCAGAGGGCAGAAAGCATATTAGACATCATGGATGGGTGTCTGGAAAAGGAATGGTGTGGGGCATCGGCTTCACTGAGGGGGCAGCATGGCTCCGTCTTTCATTCTAGGTGGACTTGACTATCTTTGAAGAGGAGAAAAGGCATTCCCTTATGGTCAGGTACAGTGTGTTACTGCACCTGCCTGCAGAGGTGTGTCTGGGGGTTCGCTGGAACTCCTGACCCACAGTCTCAATGGTCGCTCTTGAAAGGTTCATCTGAAACAAAGCACAGAGACAGCCCTAATCGCAGTCAACAATGACATCAGGGGAGAAACGGCAGCCTTCATCCTCCTGGACCTGTCAACCGCCTACGACATCATCTTCCATCACATCTTGCTCAACAGACAGCACCAGATCGGAATCTAGGGAGACGCCCTCAAATGGATCACTGCATACCTCACTGGTTGAACACAGATAATCTGTCTCCCACCTTTAACCTTGGAACCGAAGACGATTTTCTGCAGTGTCCCCCAAGGATCCTCCCTCAGACCCACCCTCTTTAACACGTACCTGACCCCCCTGGCCAACACCGTCAGATCGTATGACTTAACATTATCTCCTACACCGCCAACACCCAGCTCATCCTCTCACTGTCAGAAGACCCCTCCACCACCAAAGCCAACTTCCACAGATGTATGATCATGAAGGACAACTGTCTCAAGCTCAACATGGACAAGACGGAAGTCAATATCTTTGGAAACACCTCTCCTTGGAATAATGCCCGGTGGCCTGTTGAACTCAGCCCGTCCCCTGCCTGTCAATCTATGCCTGCAACGTCAGCATCATCTTGGTCAGCAAGCTGTCTATTAAGAAACAGGTAAATGCATTCTCTTCTGCCTGTTTCCACACCCTACACATGCTCCGCAAGATCTTCGGGTGGCTCCCAGTCATCACCGGCAGAACTGACACACAGACCCTCATCACCAGCAAACTGGACTACGGGAACACACTCTATGTAGGAATCACTGCATGCCTCCTGAAGAGATTACAGATACAATGAAACTCAGTGGCCAGACTCATCCTTGACCTCCACAGATGAACCCACATCACACCCCACCTCAAGAAGCTACACTGGCACCCAGGGCTGGCTTTAGCGCTGATGACGCCCTGTGCGACAATGACTTTTGGCGCCCCCACATCCCATGACCACCTCTTTGGAGTCTCTCCCTGCCACCTGCAAAAGTGCCCCATATCTCTCCCATCATAAGATATTACTAAACACAGCGCCCCCCAGAGGTCACAGCACCCCCCTCCACAGTTCCGTGCCCAGAGGGACCGCACCAGTTGCACTGTCCTAAAGCCAGCCCTGCTGGCACCCGATCCAGAAGAGATGGCAGTTCAAGCTGCTGAAACACACATACAAAGCCCTGCACAATGAGGGACTAGCATACATCAAAAAACACATGACCTTCCACCAACCGACCAGACATCTAAAATCTGCCGCCCTCTTCCTCACAGACACCCCCCGGATCCGCTGAGGCAACATCAGAGAGTGCTCCTTCTCACACCTGGTGGCCAAATCTTGGAACGACCTTCCCCTACACCTCAGAACTGCCTCATCACTCCAGTGGTTCAGGAAAGGACTCAAGATCTGGCTATTCGAATAAACAGATCATCACATAGCAGCTAGCAACCCCAGCGCCAGACCCTCAGGCGTGATTTACCGTGCTCTAGAAACCCTTGATTGATTGATTGACAGGTTCTTTGCATTGACACACAAGTCTGAAACAGAGCAGGGGTGTAAAGGCAATGTGTTTCCTCATTTGTACTGGGCCACGCCATGCTTCAAATGAGGGAACGTCCCCTCTGGATTACGCCGGGCCAAGACATGCGCTAGTGTGATCCATATTATAGAAACGGCTGTGCAAGCTTCTGCAACCCTAATTTCAAATTGCCTTGGGGGTATAAGAAGTGGATGCAAATTCCCATTTCACCACTGAGTCACTTTCGGTAAGCTTGGCTCAGTTGTCTAGTGTGTTTTCTGCCCCTTTGGGCAGTTCAGAATAGAGATATAGTCCCCCAATCTTCTCCCAGACGGACTATTTGATCTTCATGGCTGGCACAATGCCAGGACCGGCCGCCCCCCATCCTATTCTTCATTTAAAAGCAAAAAGGCAATCCTTGTTATCTAGTATGCTTTTAGGGGCTAGCAGATTGGGGATTTTGTGTCTTTAGTGCGAGGATTTGATGTCCATGAGGTGGCTGGTGTTAACGGGCAAAAGGGGCATTGCCCTACTGACTTCGGCACCAGGGCACCGGGCGCAACGGGAGGAGAAAGAGAGACTGTACTGTACGCCATGCAGAAGCTTCAAATTAAGTGCTCACTGCTGCGTGTGATTACAAATTCAAGTTGGTTTTTTTTTGGGAAGGAATGAGGTCAGAGGACTCCTGCGCATGTGCTGGCCGGGGCGAGGACTATTTCTCGCCCTCGAAGCACATGCGAGAAGAGTGATGTCAGCCTGAAGGGAGTGGCCAGAGAAAGAGGCAAATGGTTTGTTATAAATGGGGCACTTATGCTGACGCCCAAGGCGGTTTTAGCAGCGCACTATTGAAATGAATGACAAGGGGCAGGGCTAGCCTATCTAAAGACAGAGTAGTGGGTGGCAACAGTTGGAGCTTGCCTTCGCGCTACTTTTAGGCCTCTGCTCCTTATTGGATAATGTTTGCTGGGCGCGTGGGCTGTGGGAGAGTTTGGCTGCGCAGGCACATCTCTGAATTCGGCATAATTGGTATTTACGCATCAGGTGTGCTGTGTTCCATGTGTTTCACTGTTTACTGCTCGAGACAAACACTGGCAGGGTCACCGGCTGCAGTCACTGTAAGAGAGCGCCACAAGGTCAAAATTATGCGGAGTGTAGGCGGCTCAGTCCCAGCATCTCCACCGACTCTCCTTTGATCTTGGCATCATTGCCCGAAGACACACCATCTCCCTTAAGAGTTCCACTCGGCCTGCCATGCCGCTGGCCTGGCTTTTGTACCGGGGTAACTGTGAGAGAAGGGCATGATGCTTACACCGCACTACAGCAACAAACGCAAGTAAGTCTCACCGTCTCCACAGTCCACTTTCTGAAACCCGTGGCTCGAACTCCAGGATGAAGCAAAAGAGCTTGCATTGTCGCCTACTCATTAGCATGTTTGCTTCCTGTTTTTTTTATTTTGTAATTGTAATAATAGTCTTTCATGTTGAAAGCTGAGGCCTCCGTTCACAGTAAACCACTGTAAATGAACCTGGGAACCTTTGCTGGGGATAAGATTGTTGTCATCTGATATAAACCCAAAAGTATGCAGTAAGTGTGGTGTAATGCTCCAGTCCAGGTTTTCTCTTTCAATTCTGGGACTTATACTCTGGCTTTTTTAATGAGAAAACAAGCCTACAAGGATAAGGAGACTGCAGATCAGGGGCAAGAGTATAGATATTTCCAAGGGTGTGGATAGTGGGGGACAGATTTTGAAAGTGATTTGGGCAAACAGTAAAAATGCAAAACAATTTAGATGTTTGAGATTCTTTTGAATGAGTACCCATTAGAAATTAGAGGTTTCTAAACGTATAGATTTTCACCTAGAATAATAGCTTGGAGTTCACTGTCTCCTGTCAAAAATAAATCAGAGCCCTGCTTCTGAGCTCGAGGAAGGTCTTGCTGCTGGTCAGAGCTGTAGTGACAGAGCAGCCAGGGCTCTAGTGTGGGACCACAGATGTGATGACAAAGGTCTCTAAAGGAAGGGATGATTGTTAGTCCCCTGGGAGATGTGTTCATAAAGGAGTCAAGATGAAGGCGTAGAGGAAGGTTTTACCTCCAGTTGGAGAAGTAGCAATCAAACTGTTTATGACCTGAGCTCGCAGATGTTTTTGCACTAATCATAAATGTAGGGGTAGAGCAGGTTTTTGCTCAGGTTGGACAGGTGTTCATACAGTGATGTAGTTTAAGGTGGGAGAGCCTGGTCCCCTCAAAGGGGGGTATATTCATATAGCGATCTAGGGTCCAGTTCTGCGGTTATACTGAATAAGCAGCTACCTACACCATTATCATATGAAATCTCTTTATTGATGTCATAACTACACTTTCATAATTGCCTTATTAACCTTTTTGCCTACTCAGATTTGCTAGATAATGCATCATTTGCCCACTCTTTTTAAAAAGTTTCTCAGGGGGAGAACGCCCCCAACTGAACTACCCTTATGACAGTCAGGCTTGCTCGCTGCGCTCACAGCAGGTTACTTATCGATAACGTTTACGCCCTGCCACTTTCGAATGTCATCAGCCGCCACTGCCTCCCGCACTGTGGGGCATATCATCAACAACCGGCGATAATTATCGGTAAGCGCACTTAGCGCTAGGATAATTATCGCCGGCTATCGCTTGTTTTTATCGCGGAGATAGCGAGCTATCAGCGACGCTTATCTCCAGAACAATAAAAATAAACGAGTTAGCTGCCAAATGTGCAATTATCGCTGGGATTCCAGCGATAATCGCACAACATTTGGCGCTACGTTGTTGATAGGGCAGGGCATACTTAACCATGATATCCACCTTCCATTGGATATCATGGCTAAGTCAAACTAAAAGCAGGAGTAAGGAAAGTAGCGATAACCGCGGTTAGCACTACTTTTCTTATCGCTATGCTTGTTAGCGTGCCCATTGATGATTGGAGAAATGTCGGTTAGCGACATTTCTCCAGTTATTTTGGGAAGGAACGCCCACTTTGCATCTCCTTAGAGATGCAAAGGGAGGCATAGGGAAAAAGGGTGCTAACATGCGATTATGCATGTTAGCACCCTCTTGTTAATAGGGCGAAAACATTATCTCTGCTTTTCTGGCTTTTAAAGTAAAAAAAGCGAAGATAAGGCCCTTGATGATATGCCCCTGTGCAGGTAAAGCGAAGGACACGCACATCACGTCCTCCGTACTTAAGGGTCTTAATAATCGAGTCTGCCAGAATATGAGCCCCTTAAGGATGGCGGCCAGAGCCTTAAAGGACATGCAGCACTTGAACCCTATAGATTGTGTAGTATCGCTCAGGAACGAGGGTGACGCGTTCTGTTCATATTCGTTTTATATGTCCCGAATAGATTAATGAAGCACAATTTACGATTGCGATAAAAACTGCTTTTATCCGCTGCTTAAGCTATTAGGCCAGCAGACAAAGTGTAGGTATGCCATCCAGGAGTTCTCGGCTCTTTCTTTATAGAAGCGAGAGCAAATCCTCACATTTTCTTTTTGCTGCTCTTTATAAAAGGCACACGAGTAAAAAACGCAAACTGTGTATTGAAGTTTAAAATAAGAAAAATGTCACTGGGGGGCGCCAGAGGACCATTAATTTAGAAATTATTGTGAGTAAACTTGTTAGGCGCTTTCTGTGCCTCACACTCGGGTAAGGCGGCTTCACAGACTGGCAAGGAGACCTTGATCATAGGTACGATATCAAAGACCCAACGCCAACAAATTATTTTAATTAAGGACCATTCTCTCAATGTGCAAACACTCCACCAGGGCTGGACTGTAAACCAAAATCAATCCTGGTAAAGAAAATTCAAACCAGCTCCACACTGGTAGATTTTGAACAGAAGCAAATCCAAAACCAACTTTATTGTCTCACGCAACGTTTGACGTTGTAGTTGTCTCAGGTATTTTCGCTTTTTACTATTACTAAAATGCCTTACAGCCTACATCCCAAAGGGGCTGATTGGGAGTGTCCTGGCCTGGGGATCAGGCACTGGAACTTCCTGCACCTGCTAAAATGCAATACCCCGGGGTTTGGAATTTCCGAGTGCAGTAATTAGCACCTATATAAGTTTTGCCCTATGGAATTGTACAGTACATATGCCGTTACCTGGTTTTAGCATCAAAATCCGTATGTACCACAGGTTACCAGGTATTTTCCCTGGGTAGATTTCGTCAGGCTTGACATGCCAATATTACCTTGGTAAAAACTAAGAGGGTGCAGTAATTATCACAAACATTGTAATTCTGATCCCTACACAAAGTAAAGTGTACACAGGGATAGAAAAAAAAGGGGCCACCACATAATGAAGGCTTTAGAAAATGCGTCATTTGTGGGTACCTTGGTCAGAAGATTGACCTATGTATGTTAGAAATAACACAGCTTTGGACGGCAGGCTGGCCTAGCAGCCCACATACATAGACAAGAATGTCAAATCTTTTCGAGTTCTGTTAAATTGTATTTCTTTCAGGAAAATGTGAGGCTTATTTCAATTATACAGATTCAGGCCCTGTGTCTGGAGGGGTAGGAATGTTGAGTGCTTGTCACTTGTGATTTAATCTGTGATATTGTGCACGAGGTCATAGCAGTGCGTCTCCCCCAGACGCACTGCTATGACCTCATGCATAATATCACAGATGCGGTTACGTTGCTCAACAGAACTGGTGAATTGTAGTGTTTTTTAGGTTTTGCATTGAAACTACAGCATCCCTTGAAGTGTAGTTTTTAAGGGAGAAGGGTTCCTATGGGTTCAACAACCGTTATTTTCTCTTCAAAGTAAAGAATCGTAACTTCCCTTTAAACAAGTTTTTTGTGTGAATTCTGTTGATGTGCACAGTAAGAGGTAGCACCGAACAACAGACACCTTCAACACAATAAACTCACAATTCCAACAACGGAGATTGCGAATAAGAACACTGTTTAACTAAGTCAGTATCAACAATATATTAAATCATGATGAGGTTTGTAATGAATGTTTTGTTCACAATAGTATTTGAGTACTATAAGAATCATGATCATTTTCTAACAAGCGTATTCTGTGCTGTAGGTTTTGCAATTCCTAGCTGGTTGTAATTTACAGAGAATCTACAATAATTCACACTATTAAAATATAACCTCTAACTCTGTAAAATCAAGTGTCACAGTCTGCATTCAAGAGATATTTGCCCCTGAAATCTGTATAGTATCCTTCATCTTTAGGGTCAGGATTCTTACATTACCTTTGAAGTTGGATCTCTTGTAAACTGAGGCCTCATTTACTGTATGTTGATGCCCGCCTCGCAGCAAACCTTCTTGCGGTGCTGCTCTACGTCAAAATAAAAGGACAGGAATGCGCCATATCTACAAAATGCGATGCCTTCCTGTCCTTCTCCCCTGTGCCGGCACACAAACAGCAGCCGTGCGCCAACGCCGACACCCTTGCTCAATAGTGCAAGGATGCCTGCGTTGCAGGAATGATTGTTGTTGTGCAGGACGGAACATCTCCCTGCACAAAAACAATCATTAATGGCGTTTTGCTCGTTCTATGTGTTCTGCAGAATGTAGCACACATAGAAAGCTGAAAAAAACAGGAGAAATAAAAGTATTTCTCTTCGTTGCGCCTCCCCCCTGGGTAGGCGTAGGATTCTGACGCATCCCCAGGTTTATGACAATTTGTAAATCTGGGAATAGGTCAGGTTCCATGAATGTTTCGTGGGAACACCCACAGCAACACCCACGGAGCGCCCCCTTCACACAGAGTAATGCGTGAAAGGGGGCCATATTTACAAGGCCATGAAAAGCCACGCTGGGTGACTTTACATGGCCTTGTAAATATGGGCAGGCACACTGCTCCTCTGGTGCGTCTAAAAAAGTGATGCACCGGAGGCGCAATGGGCTTGTAAATAAGCCCCTGAAGGTGCTCAAGGCAATGTCAATGGCTCCATGTCTAGGAGGAGCCGATCTGGATACTAAAGTGGCTCATAGGCAGATGGTGTTATATTCCATATAGGTACCCCATATAGGCGCAGGTAACATTGCAACCTTTCACCTATATTCTTCCCTACATTACATACATAACGGTTCTTAGGGACTGACCTTCTACCTAGATACAACACTGCATTCAGAACGCGGGTTTTCCCTAGTTCAATTCTCATATATTATGCATGAGGCTTCTTGGAAGCACAGCAGGACTAACATCTCCTGTATAATATCTCTGTATAAAGTTCAGGCCCGACGTCATCCTTTAGGCCGACACAGTAACACAGCAAGGTAGGACGCCTGGGAAGACCTATGGGTATAAGTACATCACATCTTGCCTAGAAGGACAGAGGAGACTGAGACTTCCCGGCTGACACACTGACAAGAGGCGCTGAGGTTCCTGCATGCAGACACTCCAGCTAGCAGTGGTCTAACATCCCTCACGAGACCAGGACGGGTCCCATATTCTCTCATTCTCAGGTAATGGGGTTGACTAGATCCTAGAGGGATTCTTGGCATAACACATACACAGATGCAAGGTACATTTAGGTATATCTAGTTAGGGAGGTATCGTAGGAGTACGCACTTTTTATCATATGTTTTATATACTTGTATGTATTCATGAATATTACAAGATGGTAGAACATTACCATCCCTTTACTTTCGTAGTAATTCTAGTCATATATCTCTGCTACTGTCTAATGGTTGTTGCAGCTCATCCATTCTACACCAGAATAACAACTGTTCAATAAATTCTTATGGAAAACGCCCAGCCTGCTTATTCTGTGTACCTCTCTGAGACAAACTAAGTGAGCACGAGTGACTGAGCAAAAAATAGTACATTGTTTCCACGATTCTGAGGGATCAGGGTTGTCACGTTCTGAGGTTGCCAGAATCTATTCTCTCCTTGGTAAGAGGAGATTATAGTGGCACTGTGACCTAACTGATACAGACAGGCTAACATACCAGGTGGGGGTGCACGGAATCAGTCTGCCCCCAGTCCCACAGTTTATGTTATCCAAACGCGCAGAACCTATATAGGTATATAGGAACTACACGACAATAGGGCTCAAACATAAACTTCATTGTGCTCTGTACATAGATATCAAGCAAACTAACCTGTTTCTGGTCCTCTGAACAGCAAAGCAGAATCGGGAACCCTCATATATGATGGAAACTTCTACTCAGCACCCAGAACATTGGGGCTGTTGATCGTCTTGTGATCAATGCCATGTCAGCCTAGCAGGCTCTGAGATAGAGCAAAGGGATGGAGGCGGTGAGAGCTTCTACTACTGTGAACAAATAAAACATGAGCAGAGAGAGGGGATGGGGGCCACCAGGTCAGTTTAATTTGTAGATTTATCCTGTTGAGGACAGAGAGGATTTCTTGATCTGCTGGTTTAGGATCTTTAGACCTGCTGGGTTGGCTGGTGACTTCCAGGCAGACAAGATCAGGAGCACAACAAGCCAGCTATGGAGCTTTAGCAGTGCATGAGTCCTTGTCCTCGCCATGAGAAAATGGGCAACACCACAACAGGGTCCACACAGATCTTTGTATATGTAACTGGAGGCGACTCCAATGAATACAAGCAGTCCTTCACTATAGTGCAGAAGCCCAATGCAATTCAGTTCAAGTCAATTTTTACAGTTTCATTGTATAGTGTCTCTGGTTAGAAGAGGCTTTCTCTCCTGGTAGAGCATGCTGGGTAGAAAAGATGTGTCCCTGCTCACAGCATGGATTACAGGCTTTTGTGCCTATGTGGCACCACTCACAGGGTTGGTCAATGATACTGCTCTGGTCGAACCCTTGTGTGTCACAGATTGAATAAGGCATTCTTGTTAATTTAGTGATCAGTATCCTTCCCCATTTTGCAATCACCATTGCACACAAAGATGCCCACACACAGCCATGGATAACACCAGTGACAGGTATAACTGGAGATGACTGTCATCCACTCGTCACTCACATCAGTCCAAATGTTCACAACCATGACTGTGCCCACAGTCACAAAGTATTCTCAAACATTCCCTTTCATTGAAAAAATAAACACAAAGAGGTATCTCTTACAAGAGGGCAGTGGATGTAATTTATGTGGGTAGGTCAGTAGCATCATCCCTGGGCCCAGCTGCTGTACCCATCATCTCTATCATTGCTTCTACCAGCCAGGAACTATGGGGACAGGGTTAAGGGGATACCTCTTTGAGACTACTTGATTGAGGGACTGATTTAGGGTCTCCCCTGTACTGTAAGTTGAGTGTCCTTTTTCATATATTTTGCCTTATATGTCTTTTAAGTTCTCCCTTATATTGTGCGTTTGCTCATTTGGTAATTGGTATTTTTAAAGTGCTCAACTCCTTCCCAGAGGGATATCCTGGCGCTAGTCTGAGTCAGTAACTGGTTATGGTTAAGAAGCGTAAAGTGGATATAGTGTAGGCCATTTAAGTTGTAATTTAATTTGCTATTCAAATGGAATAGCGGATGTGTTTATACTTTCTGGGGCATATGTATGAAAGAATGCATTTGCGATTCTCAAATAGCGATTTTTAGAGAATCGCTATTTGAGAATCGCAAAACGATATGTAAATAAAAATTTGCTTTTCTTTGTGATTACCTCATATTCCTTAATTGCGAGTCGCAATTAAGGAATCCCTTCCCATGCATTCCTATGGGCCTCTTGGCCCATAGGAATGAATGGAAATTGCGAGCGCAAATTGCGAGTACCCAATAGGTACTCGCAAATTGCACATTCAATTTCAAGGGTGCAAGGGTTCCAAAAGGACACCCTGTTGCACCCCTGAAATGTGCATGTGTGCACATATGGCGCACATACATGCCCTAAGGGCATGTATGTCTGCCATATGGCACTTTGAAAAAAAAACTGTAAGTTGGTGGTAATTTGCGATTTCTTATGGCAAATTCACACAACGTAGGTGCTTTCTACATCGCATTTAAGGAATCGCAAATTCCTATGCAATCCCAAAAGGGCATCGCAAATTGGAGAATCGCTAAATTTGCGATTCTCTATTTTGCGATTGCATTTAAGGAATCGCAAATTGCGATTCCTTAAATGCGATGTAGAAAGCACCTACGTTGGGATGTATCATCCTTTTGGGATGATACATCCCAAAAGGCCTTTTCTCGTTCGCAAAAGGGCCGATTCTGAGAATCGGCCCGATTGCGAACGGGAAAAGGGCTTGATACATATGCCCCTCTGTGTCGCAATGTGCATTACATTAATTGTGTGTTTAATAGATTTTAATGCATATATTAATATATTCATTCGAATAGGGATTAGAAGAAAGCATAACAGCTTCAAGCTTTAACACCTGTGTGCAAAGGAATGTCTCTTACAGCACAATCAAAAGGTTACTTTTTCTCAAAATAAATGGTTTTAGGGAGTATATTATAGCAGTTCACAGCACACTCTGTGAGAGAGATTGGGTCTTCGAAGACATTTCTGGCAGCAGAGCAGTGGGCTCTGAGCTGAGCCTCTTCAAGGCCAGTTGAGCTGTTTGACTCACATCATCATTTCCTTCAAAACCACAACTTAGCCTTGTCTCATAAACATATGACGTTCATGTACCAATGTGAGTTGATTCTGTTGAGCAGCTGAATCCCTCATTGTTGCAAAACCTTTGAGATGCACTTAAGAATTATGATGTTGTCTGCTTTCATAACATTTGCATTTTTGTGCTTACACCGTGGCTAAAATATTGTAGACTCTGCCACTATTTTCTTTCATTTATCCGGCACTAAAATTGGCTGACGATAAAATCTTTAAAAATAATAGCGTGAATTTCTTGTATGCGTACACTTGTGATAAAAGGTTGCCAGAACAGCGATAAATCAACATACGCCTGACAGCCTATGGCATTGTTCCATGCCCAATATGCATTATCTCCTGGTAAGTTGTGGGATTTCCATGTGTCATAAGGTCCTTTACTCCAGCGTAGAATTGGTAAATTGGTCAATACCCGTACTTGTCAAAGGGCCAACAAAAATCTACTGAAACTGGAACCTGTTTACATACTGCTTGTAAAAACATAAAACCTTTGTATTTTGCGGTATGGTTGAGCAAATAGAAGCTTTTGCTGACGTCAGGGAAAGTATAGAAACTCTCCTCCTCAGAGGAGGAGGCAAGTGAAGTATCTCAAATAGCTGATTTAGACTAGATTCTAGATCAACATTCTGGATCACAAGCCTTCACAATCACCACAATGTGACACAATGGTCCTGAGCTGCTCGCAGAACACACCAAGACTTAACAGTAAAAAACAAATTGATGTCCAGTATGTAACAGGTAGCTTATATGAGATATCTATATACATTTAGCATCCTATACTTTCAGCATCGAAGGCAATCTGGTCATAGATGTTTCATAAAGGATACAGTAGGAGATCAATTTAGTAAAAACATACATCTTAACGTATCTGTGTGTATACAGGTTAGTATGCAACAGTGCAAGCTTCCCTCACAGCACCCCAGGAGCAACTCTGCAAAAACAATTCACACACAAAGATCGGGTGCAGCACAATCAATCAACCACAGGTTGCCTAACAAGGGGTCAATTGAAATAGCCACATTTGCCCATGTCTTTACACATACCTGTCACCTGTGGGTGTTGCTAGCACCTTTGGAATGATGCTACTGTGGTCAATACTTGATCATTGGTGTGGAAGAGGTTAGGGATGAGGGTGTTGATGCTCAAACATGACTGGAACTTATTTGTTGGTGTCATGGGGCAAAGAGAGAGGCTAAAGGCTTGATATGAGATGTGCAAGCACTTCAAGAAAGCCCAAGCAATTGGAGCCCCAAAGGGGACATTGATTTCTGTTAGAAATCCCTGGATCTCTCTTGGTAGCGTGGGTCAAGCATCAAGGCGTTGCACTGTGAGATGTATATCAACCAAAACTATTAAATAAAAAAATAAAAAATTATAAAAAGGAAAGTTAAAGTCAGCAAAAGTGAAGAAAATTGGATGTGGGGATCAAAGGTTACAAAAGAAATAAAAATTAAAGTAAAAATCTATTTTTTGTCTTAAGGGTGTGCTAGGCGGGGACCCAGACACCTTTTACAACCAATGTGCGATGTGGCCCAGCTCAGTAAAAGTTGGTGGATGTTCCTAGAGAAATATTTTACTTCTGAACTGTTCTGGAGGTCATGGGTCTTTATCGAGGAAGGTTGGAAGCCACAGCTGTTAAGGGGCACAAAAGGTAGATTATATTGCTTGAACTATTGCATTGTAGTGTTGTGCTTTGTACAAAAAAGCTCAGAGCAGAAAAAACTCTAAGTTGCTCAGCCACTGACTTTTTGGGTATGCATGGCATCTAAAGGGTAGAAAATACATGTTCTAATGGCCAACTTTCAGAAAAATTCAAATAATGTAGTTTTCTTTGTGAAGACAGTTTCCAAATCTTCAAAATTGGTTTGCTGGATCCCAATCCATTCGTTCGATGTTAGGCAGGCTCACAAAACTAGTGCTGGTGCATAGAAAAATGTATAGATCCAATTGTCTTCTCTATAGCAATATCCTACTTTTCCTCAGGATTTTATGTATACTCCAAGCACAAAAGACTATATTGACAGGGCCAAGCAAGAGAAATGTTCATTTGTAATTGATCCACTGGTTTTCTTCAAGGCAGTCTGCAACGTCCTCTTTTCACCGGATCTTCTTTACTCTCCAGTCGCAAAAGATAAAAGAGAGAAGCAAGGAGGGACATCAGGTTATATTGGCAAAACCTGGGCCCTGTATTCATGGAGATCAATAGGAGTGTAGTTCAACTAGGTCTAAAGTAGCTATTTGGACTCAAGATTCATGTCATAATAGGGGACAATCCTCTCCACAGACTTCTTTCAGTCAGGCATGCAGGAGTTCTTCAGTGCAGCAAGGTGGAAAGTATTTTCTTTTTGTCTTGTACTCCAAGAAGCTTTGTCTGCTGAAAGTGTGTCAAGCTGGACATTTACTGGGGATATATTTATTGGCTTTGGTGATGAAGAAATGTTCTCAGGTGTCTTTTTGCAGTGCTTTACAGTAGTGTGACGTTCTTTCTGTTCACGGTAAAAGGATATTCCACAATATTTTTCACCACAGAAAGGAACAGTCATGGTGGATCCTTTTTTTAGAGTTTTATATACCGCGAACTAGACCCGAGAAATCGGGTATCAGAGCGCTTTACATGAGCACCAGTTTTGTTACAAATGGACACATTCAATTTTTGGTAGGCACAGGGAGATCAAGTGATTTTCCCAGAACCACAGAATGTTGTGCGTCAGTGCCGAGACTCAAACCCAGTTCCCCAGCTTCGAGGTTGACCGCTCGAGCCGTAAGGCTACATCCTCTCCCCAATCCTTGGTTCCTTGATCTGAAATCTCCAAGTCTCCAAAGTCAACTCAGACCAGCTCATCTACTGCTACCAAGAATGAAAGTAATTCTCCACCTTCAAGCCCTAGTCTACTCTTGTGCCCATGTGTGATTTGGCTCTGCCACACTTTCTCTTCATCTCAACTCTGATAATAATAATGTACATGAGTGATTTAAAGGAAAATGTGGCCTGTAAGGCCGTTAAACTCATTTTTCTCTTTTCCTGGACTGTTGTGTGTTTCCCTTTGCAATAGTAACTGTTGGATCTCCCTTGAAAAAGCATGAAAAGATGCATGCAGACCAGGATGTTAGCTAAGAATTTTTAAAAAATTCACATTCTAACAGTACATGTTACGTTTTAAGATGCAAGTGTGATAATGTTTAATTAATTCCTTACCTCATATTTGTCCTCCATACAGCTGCCCCAAACATCTGGATACAGGCAGTTGTTTTCCAAAGGCAGAGCCTAATTTGAGCAGGTGGTTTCCGGTGCTCAGACCCGGCACTTAATTGTCAACACCAGCGTTTGCGATAGCCTGCCACATGGCGGTGATGTCTGTCTAATTCAGAGATGACCACAACAACAGTTAATTTTTAATTCAATATACATAAAACATGACTATTCCCTGCCTCCCAAGTCATTCTAATAGATATGGGGGGCTGGAATAGTCTAAAATGTCACACTTGTAGGAGTGTGATGGTTAGAAGTTGTGTTGTTACGATCTTTGGCAACATGGCAGGGGCAATGTGTGGTGCAAGCCGTGGTGACTGCCTGACAAAAACAAGAGCCCTGGCACTTATTTATTTTTACCAATGAAGTGCTGTCCAATGGGGAGCGATAGCAACTTTCAGCAAAATCAAATGTCTACTTAAAAAAGAGTGCAAGAAACTAACCACTGATTAGCAGACTTGCACCTCTGTAGCAGCATTTAGCTTCCTTGAAACACTCACGATAAGGATTGTTTGAATATCACAATTATTCAATGGAACCAAGTTGAGATCTGTGACCACCAAACCTCCTCCCGTTCTATTCAATGTGATGTGTATGTGCAGACATGTTTTATGGGTCTCAGCTAATATATCTTCTCCTACTGTCATGAACACAGTACCTTGAGAGTGTGGATGTGGAAGCCAATCCCTCCATCTGCCATAGAGGTCGACTCAGCCCCTCGCACTGGGACAAGGCTGTTAAGGAATACTGATGGCCTGACTACGAGTCTGACGGTCCTCCAGTGGGCCCGCCACCACTGCGCCCACAGGAGGACCGCCAAGCCCGTGGTGTGGCTGCTCACCAGATTATGATTTTAATCTATGGCGGACGGTGATGCAGCAGTCTCATGGTGATGGCTGTTTAAGTCTCATTGGAGAGCCATAACAATATACCGATACCGTGACAGTGCCTGCAGCCCATTCCTGCATGGTGTGGCATGCACCATGTTGTGCATGCCATACCGTGCAGGAACCGGGGTGCAATTTGGAACGGGGGTGCAATTCTAGAGGGGCGGGCACATCATGTGCCCCCCTGCATGCACCCCAGGACCAGAAGCAGCAGAACTTCCATGTCTGCCACACTTTTCATGGTGGGCTCGCCGCCATGATAAGAGTGTTGAAAATGAAAGTCAGAATATGCTCAGTGATGTCGAATCGGCACCGCTAGCATATTCCTGCCCCTGTTTGCACGGCCACCGCTGCTGGATCCTGGCGGAGGTGGCGGTCCTGTAGTGGTCCAACCGCTGCACTCCTAATACGGCGAGTTGCCCCACAAGTGTGGCAGTAGTCAGACCGCCAGTATGGCAGTCCTCAGACTGCCGTACTCAGAATACAGCCCTTAGTCTAAGAGGGAAAGGGAGTAAGGCGGGAAAGAGAGAGACACACTCCTGCAGGCTGGTGTTCAGAAACATGGAATGGATGTCGCATGCACATCGTCCTAAGGCCAAACTATGAACATCAAGGTTCCCACCTATGGGTGAGAGAATACTAATTACTTATGGGCCAACACAATAGTGTAACAATTCGACTTAAAGTGCAGGTCAAAGCCAGTGCAAGAAGAAGGGATGCTTTAATTAGCCCTTGGTGTACTGCAGACACTAATCTGGAGCTAAAGATGAGATGCCAATGATACATCGGTGAGAGGAAACCTGGGGGAGAAGACGAACTGACAAAAGAGTAACAAGGCAGATAACGACAAATGACAGGTAAGGGAACTTGATGACAAAAGGGAATCAAACAGGGAAGAAAACACCAAAGGTGAAGGGATGAAACAAGCCGAGTGCGAACTGACGCAAATAGCGAAGAGTTATAAAAACCTCTATGGCCGGAAAAGGAACGCTGTACAGGTGGGGTTGAAACACCTGGTTTGCTACTATTGACCCATAAGTGTGTCTGATTGTGCTGGTCCTCTACTGGCTACAGCTGTGTGTGTAAGTCTGAGAAATTTAGTTTTTCCAGTACAAATGTGTATTTTCCACTGTCCTGTGTGCCATCTCTATTAAGTTCCCAGTCTCCTGTGTCCAAACATTTCTTGAGAAATTAATCCTAAGAATCCTTCAAGTTGCACCTCTAACCAAAAATCTCTGATTATCTTAGAGCTCGCTGACACTGGATGGCTCTCTGTTCCCTCATGCTTAACTGCTCCAGTACAACAAGTCTGCTTCCCAGTATCCACCAGCCACACTCTGACAACCTTCAGCCCTGTCGCTCCTACCAAACTCAGGCCTACTCTCTCTTCATGAATGTTTGGAGTGAGGCTGGAATCCTTCACCACCATCACTTTTACTTTTGCCATTTTCATCTACTGAACATGTGCCCCTTTCACGCTGTCAATTCCCTCAAAGCCCAAGTCATTAGCAAGCTAGACAGATATACATATAGGTCAGCCTTCTACACATCTCGCCCTACCCCTTGGCAAAACCAACAGCTTGACTGTCCACAATTGGTATAACCTTGCCAGGCTCACACAATCCTTCCCCATTGCCAACAAGATGTTTAGCTGTTCTCAAAACACGCCGCATGATGTCATTGCCTCATTGGGGTCTTCAAACAGGACACATCACCTTGCTCTCCTAACTCCATCACAAACTATCACACTGTGATGGAACATCAGCACAGTGCTTGAAAATTTTAATAATTGTTCCATCGCCAAGGAACTCCATGTCACATCTAGGCCCAGTTCCAGTTATTTAAAATGTGTTTTAAGACAGTTCCGTCCATATCACAATTATTACAACTTTGTCAAGTTCATTTTAAATAACTTGAAATATTTATAACAATACAAAGAATGAGAAAACACCATTACGTGACTGATAGAGCACGATGGTGCTCTGTAATTTGTAGGGTTGCATTATAATCATGAGTAGGTTGCACCTGCACATATCCATGTCGTATTAAATGTGGTTATTAGAATGTGCGATGTAATAACATGTAAAGAAAAGTGAAGGTTATTTTTGCATAACGTGGAGAAATTAACATTGTAATTGTGCTTTAAATGGTGACATTTTAATGCTTCTTTATTAATGACTTATGAGGATTTGATCCATTGGCATGTAACGTACTGATTTAAACGTGCACAGTAAAAATGTTTATGTATAAATGTGTTTAACGGAGGCCATATTGATTCTTATGTTAGCCAGTTTTCGGTAGGCCTCATGTGTATTTCCCTGGCTCTCGAATTGTAATGTTCGCAATGTTCATGTGTATGCAGGATTTTTCCTTTCTAACGTTCCTGTTGCAGGGTGGAGAAGCGCATCTTTGTTAGTTAGAATAATGCTTTTGTTTCAGGAGTTAGGCTTAGGGAGGAAAGGATACATTTGCACAAGAGGTGCTGATAATGTGGGACAGTGTTCTTTCTCACTGGACAATGCCTGGGAATCAAGGTCATCGAGCCAGCGCCTGGAAAGATCGGAGCAGAATGGAAAATTACCTACAAGGAGGTGTCCAGCTGGAAGGCGTGATCACCTGATGCGAGAAGGGGGTGTGTCTTGAGATTTTGGTGTTGGAATTAGGGACAGTGTCCTGGGGGAAGTTAGTCTGGGGAGGAGAGGAGAGAAGTCCTGATCCAGAGAGGACAAGGAGCATCTTAGAACGAGCTCAGTAGCTTTATGCTACCTGACCCATCTAACGTGGGTGCACTTCTTAGGAAGTCATCACATGCTGACACCTTTTCCTGATCTTGCCTGGGGAAAATGTAGGGATGCCGCGTTAGCTGTAGTGTAGGGACAGACTAATGCTTTTTACTCACAAACCTCCAATGAAGAAGACTCTTGACACCGGTGCAGCTATTTGCTGCGTGTTGATTCTTGAATTGAATATTCTTTGTATGATTCACAGACTAAATTTCGCACGTAGGTTTGGCTTTGTATTAGTTCCAATGTATTTTTACACCCTCATCCTGATGTGTTTGTATGTCCAGTTATTCTTAGCTTTGTAATTAATTAACTAAACTTAGAACCTGGAGTCCGTGATTCTTCTGAGTCATGGCTTATTGAATGGTAAGCTCTAACTTGGTAAGATGTTTCTCCCCTCCACACTTTCAAGCAGGAACCAACGGTCCATTGACCAGGGGCTCCTGATTAAGGCTAGAATGTGGAACCCGGCCCCATCATAATCTTTTGGACTTCTTTCTAACATCATGAATAGAACACCTTCTGATTCCTGTCCAAATAAATAACTAAAAGCAGAAATTACATTTCACACACCTGTATTTGTCAGCACCAGTTTTAAATACTTCCTTCTTACATTGACACATCTTGGACAGATTGTCATAAAATTGATCAATTCATTAAAGGCTTTCCTGTGACAGTTGCTTTAAAAAGGACCAGCAGCATTCTTAAAACTGTTTAGCAGAAGTATCAGGCCGAACCGAAAGAGCAGCAGGTTAGGATAGACATTTGTACTGGGCACATAAAACAGATAATCTGCCTCTCCCACATCTTACCATCAGATTTAAATTATATTTCTTTAACTTTTTCTATATTCTTTATCCTAGTTACAATATGAGAGGGGGGTTGAGCTGCCAGATGTGACTGAGTCTCAAAGTTCAAACCCTATTTTGCACATACACATGTAAATCTCTGACTTACACCACTTACACTAGGAGCTGCAGAAGTGTTATTAATACACAACTCTTTCACACACTCTGCTATCACAAACTTAACATCTTGTGTAAGTCAGTCGTTTTAAAACAATGATACTGAAAGCTTCGGCCTGGAAATTCAGGGAGGGAAGTCCCAATTCTGATCTCAGTGCCTCTTCTCCAATAGCCTGGGTTAGGCAGAGAGTCTTTCTGAATAACTTCCCTCTAAATACGTTAACATTTGGGGCATCCTTCATTAACAACCCGTGGACTCCATATCATTATTAGTTGCCCTTTGTAGAGTGCACGGCTACCCACCGGGTTTCCCAGCGCTGAGCGTAAACAAAGAGGATCCTTAAGACACCATATTTAGAAGAGCCATGTTCTTAGAAGTTTGCGGAACTGCATTAGAGAGGTGCTGTTTCTTATGAAGTGAGGTCGGGCATTCCAGAGCTTCGGACCTAGGTATGCAAATGAACGTCCACCTGACTGAGGCCTGCAGATTCTAGGCATGAAGAATAGGTCCTGACTGGCTGATATCAGTTTCTGGGAGGGTAGATAAGGGGAAACCAGATCTTGTACATGTCTCGGGCCGAGTCCTGCCTTAGCATTAAACATGAAACAAAGAGCTTTAAATTGTTCTCTTTTTCCAATTCGCAGCCAATGCAGCTCCCGAAATAAAGGGGAGGCTGGGGTATAGCTCGGAAGTCGTGCAAGAAGTCTAGCAGCAGATTTCTGCATGACCTGAAGACGGCAGATACCAGCCTTGTCAGTTCCTAAATAGAGAACGTTGCCATAGTCCATTCTTGAGAGAATGAGGGCCTGAATCAGAGTTCTCTGTGCTGAGTTAGGAATAATCCAGATAATTTTCCTCACCTTTTTCATTACTGCAAAGCAGGTAGATGCAACTTTGACAGCTTGTGAATGCATAGACAGAGTATCATCTAGCCAAAAGCCTAAGCTTTTAACCTTGGGAGAAGGAATAGGAACAGTCCATAGGGATACTGACAAATGCTCAGGACCCCACAACTGAGGGGTCCTACCCAGAATCATAACCTCGGTTTTATCAACGTTCAGTTTAAGCGAGTTGCCTTTCATCCAGGAGGCAATCTGTCTAAGACCGAGGTTAAGCAACTCAGAGTGGTGCTCTTGAGGGGACTACAGAGAGAAGATCATTTGGGTACCGTCCTCGTATGAAAGAGAGTAAAACCTCCACACTCCACCACATCCGCTAATGGGCGCAGGTAAAGATTAAACAACAGAGGGCTCAATGCAGAGCCCTGAGGTACACCTGAGGATAGGGTGCAGGTCTCGGACCTAGAATGTGAGTAGAAGACTTTGAATGGTCTATCTTTCAAGGATGAAGTAAGCTAAGCGAGGGCCTTACCCTCTAGGCCAGCTGTCCTCAATCTGTCCGCAAGGATAGAGTGGGACACTGTATCTAGGCCGATCTGAGATCCAACAGTATTCGAGCAGCAGTGCTGCCCTCATCCAGGAGACGTTTAAGATGCTCTGTGGCCCCTAAAAGGGTGCTGTCCGTACTATGTCCTGCTTTGAACCCAGATTGAGAAGGGTAGAGAAGTTGCTGGGCTGCCACAAAGGTAGCAAGATATGCATTTATATGTTTTTCTAAAATTTTGGAAAAAAGGGGCAGCAAAGAGATGGGTCTGTAATTTGCCCAATTAGTAGGATAAAGATTGGATTTCTTTAAAAAAAGGGAGGACCATTACATGTTTCCATGCATGTGGAATGTAGCCTTCATGGATCGAGCAATTAAGCATATCTACTACTACTTATAGCAGGCCTGTATCTAAAAGCCCCAGCTTTGCTGGAGGGAGCGGGTCTGAAGGAGAGCCTGATTCGATAGATCATAGGATAGACAGAAATCCATCAAGGTCCAGCAAGGACCATGTCTCCATTTTATTAACCGAACTAGGCATATGGTGGAAAGAAGTCTGGTTCGGCAGAGGAGACAACTGAGTTGCACTATCCACATCCTCCCTGTGTAAGCCTCATCTAAAAATAGCCTCTAATTGTGCTTGGATGGTAGCTACCTTATTTACAAAGAATAGTGCTAATTCTCTGCATTGGGACAGAGACAAAAGTGGTGTGGGGGACCGTTTACTAGGGTCAGACAGTTCTTTAACTACATCGTAGAGTGTCTTGGAACAATTCTACACCTTTGTAATTCTGTCTGATATCCGTATGTGACTATTGGACAAATTTCAGTTTGATAAGTTTACAATAAAGGACTATGTGAAAGAGGATTTTTAGTTGGGGGTGGATTGTAGTCTACCACAAGTAATAATGGCACTGTTCTTGTAAGGTCCAGTACAGATTTCAGTCATTTACACCTGAGCTCAAACCCCAGTAGCTAAGGCACAGAGCAGACAGGCTAAACTTTAGGAAAATGTGCAAATCATTTAGGCCCAGATTTATCAAAGGGTTGCGTTGCCCTTGCGACACGTGGGGTGACCGCAAGGGCAATGCAATCCCTAAGTCAGATTTCCCAAGTCATGCAAGGCCACCTTGTGTGGCCCATCGTGGCTTGGTAAATCTGGAGCAAAGCAAGGCAGCGCAAGTCACTGTCTTGCATTATTCTGCACCAGAAAGGCATTACATTGGTGGAATGTGGGTGTTCCCACACACCCATCCATATATTTTGGCGTATTCCCAGATTTACCAAGACAAGTAAACCTGGGAATGCATCAAAATTGTATGCCTTGCCGATAGAGGTGCAACAAAGAGAAATGTCATGATTTCTCCCTGTTTTCTTCTCTTTCTAAGTGTGCTGCATTCTGTAGCACACTTAGGGGCTGATTACGTTGTCGGTCGGAAAGGCTCCGAATGGCATTCGGTTCATCCGATTCGGAAGCCTTGTTTCCGACCGATTCGGAAACATTTCCGACCGACTAATTACAATGGTCGGAAACTATTTGGACTGTCTGACTCGTATCCGAATTGCATCTGAATGGCAGTCGGAGACACTGAGTCGGTTGGAGCCTACTTGTACGTCTTTACGGGCCGCATTTCCGACCGAGTGATTACGATGATGGATTCGGACAGCCCTTTCTGCACAAAAATAATCATGCCTGCAACACAGGCACCCTTGCACTCTGGGCAAGGATGCCTGCATTGCTGATAGGTAGCACATGGTACACCAGTGCAGTGAGAGCAGGAATGCGTCATATAATAGTAAATTTGGTACATTCCTGTCCTCTCCATTTGACGCACCGCAGCAAGTTGTTTTGCTGCGTTGGGTCAAATATTGATAAATCTTGCCCTCAGTGAATAAAGAATACAGACACAGCATTCATTGTACATACAGCGAAGTTCTAGACCAGTGTGCTCACACCAGTGCGTAGGTAGGTTAACTGGAACAGGCCACAATATCCCCTCTGCAGGAATATGAAGATAAGACCTGGCCTCCACTGCAGAAAACGTACTTGACAGCTGCTTTCAGGGGTGCTGCTCTTGGGGCTTGATAGGCATTCATGCTCCCACCCTGAAAGCTCGTACAGTTCCATTACACGTGGGGCCAGCTTTCGGGCAGTGCCACCGGTGCAGCCTCACTGTGCGCTGGCAGGGCCGGACTGGCCACAGCAGGCATCGGGTGTTTCCCCGGTAGGCCGCTAGGGTGGGGGCCGGTTTGGGCCCCTGGGGGGACGTTTTTGTTATCGGCCCCCTGTAACAAAATCAGCCGAAACCGGCCCTAGTAAACTGCTCGGCTGCCTTCCCCCTCGCCCCGGGGGGGGGGGGGGCAGCTGAGCAGGTTGCCAGGGCCGTTTTCTGTTCCCAGTCCGGCCCTGAGTGCTGGACTGTGGAGGGGGGCGCTGACCTAGGGGGTGTGCTGTGTTTAGCAGTAACTTATGATTGGAGTGATGAGGGGCACTTTTGCCTGGTGGTGGTGAGAAAATCCGAGGAGGGGATCATGGGGTTGAGGGCGCCAAAAATGATTGTCACCAGTGGTAAAGCCGACCCTGATTACACGTGGCTCGTTTTATCATCTGACACACCAATCAACATAAAAAACAGCGCCACAGTGCCTGTGCATGTTTATATGCTACTCTCTAAGTCCCCCATGGGTATGCAGCGGGTATTGGAGGAGTTTTGCGCCTTTTGCAGGAAGAGGGATTTGGGGATAAATCTCTAAAAAACAAAATACATGGTCTTCCATGCCAACACTACTTATTGCCCACATCCCCAAATGGAAGGCAGGGCCCTAGAAAGGGTGTCAATTTTCTATTACTTGGGCCTTACACTTAATGATAAGATGGATTGAGGGACCCAAGTAAAGAAAGACAACTTAAAATCAACACAGTCTACGGGGGGCATCATAAAAGTACATGGAAACTGCACACAGAAAGTGAGAGGCCCCCATCGGAAATATATAAAATACAGGCAAGGGGAGCTTCACTATACGGTGCAGAACTCTGGGGCCGCTGTCCATCTAATTCGTTATCCATGACAGAGAACACCTTCCTCAGGCAACTGTTGGGCCTCCCCATGAGTACTCCTTTAACACCACTAAGGATGGACTTGGGGATTGGCCCCATTGCTGATATAATTGCCTCTCGACCACTCCTATTTTGGCGGCGTCTCTGGAGCACACCTGAGCTAGCCAATTATAGAGAGGAACTGAAGGATGTCATGACTATTTTGGGTACAGGGAATATACAATGGCTATCTCACATTAGGAATACATGACAGGCGCTGGGGAGGGCAAATATGTGGACAACACTCGAAGAGATCTGCCCCTCATCCCCCAAAAAGACCCTAATTCTTGCCTATAGAGAATATAAATTTGCCCAACTATGCCAGAGCATTAACTCAAGTAGCCTGACCTTCAGGTTTCTGGATGTCAAACAGCAACATAAGATAGAGCCGGCTCTGGATAACATACAACCACTACTGGCAAAGAAATGATTCCTCCAATTTAGGCATGGGGTGCTCCCGCTTCGAGCGTTTACAAATAAATGGAAGGGAGTAAAAAAATCAGATTGCCCAGGGTGTGACTTGGTTGAAGAAACAGAACTCCGTGTCCTTCTCTTTTGTCCGCCTATAGAAGGCCAAGGTCCAAGTGGGTGCTCCAGCTTTGTAGAAATCTGGGGATCAGGCACTGCACCGAGGCCCACAGGCTGCTCAAACACGAAACACATCCATTAGTTGTGTTTGCTTTTTCTAGGTTCCTATTTGCGATGTGGTGCATCCGCAGGGATATTCTAAAGAAAAAGAAAACACTTCATCGTGTATGCCCATTAACTATGCTGCTAAGAAATGTTTGCAAAATTCTCTAGCCAGAAATGCTGCCACGAAATTATTTTCTTCTGGGCTGCTTTATCTACTTACCCCTTTTTTTCTAATCTTTATATCTTAATTGTTTTTACTGTTTTTAAAAATATGCTTATGGATTATCAGTCAAAGATAGACAGTTTAGTTTGTCAGTAAGAGGGAGTGCAGTCGATGCTGAGCGAGAAAATAGTGTAAAATGTGCATTTGTATCTGCAACCTCGGCTCCATGATGACATTTTTAGCACAATTTTTATCATCTTGTGTATTTGTCTTTTGTACTATATGTATCGTACTATTCTGTGTTTTTATTTATTTGTCTTTTGTACTATATGTATCGTACTATTCTATGTGTTTTTATTTATTTGTCTTCTGTACTATATGTATGGTACTATTTTATGTGCTTTTATGGCTGTACAGCCGAAATAAAGTTCTTTGACTGACTGACTGTATATGCATATGCATATTTTGTCCGTACAAAACCAACAAATCCAGAGAAAATAAAGTGCGCGAGAACTGATGTTCATTCCTGCACTGACGCTCTGAGCACAGCACACCGAACACTGGCATGGGCGGACATTCTACGCAAAGTGCAGTGCGTGTGGATACAGCCCGTGAAGAGGGGGCGGGGCCCGGGGAGGAACGAGCGAGAGGAGGGGAGGAAAATAGCAGGGAAGGAGGAAGGGAAGACGCGAGTTGTGGAAAAAGAGATTGGAAGCAGCCGGCAATGGTGCTTACGTTGAAGTGAGGCATTCAATATTGGGACAAGCTGGTTATAAGACGACAGTTGTGCGGTGCATCCCTGGGCAGTGGGGCTGGTCTGGTAAAGGTGCTGCTGAAACTGGGCGTTAGATAAGGACCTTCCGCCTGGTCTGCAAAGCACTGAAAAGTGTTTCCTTGAAAAACCCGAGTGACTGGTTTTGTTTTGCGAAGCCTGTCGGACCCCGAGCCGCGCATTCCTGTGTGGCGTTGTATGCACAGCGTGGAGGCAGATGGCTGCACGAGACAGGTGCCCCCATTCCTGCATGCTGCCACCTCTTTCCCAGCTTTAAACTCAGTCATGTCAGACTGTCGAAGAACTTGTAGTCGGCGAAGACCACTGGCAAAAACCCTTGTGCAAAAACAGCTAAGAAATGCATCACCAAATATGGAGAAAGAAACTCTGAATTTTCATATTATAAGTGACCGTGAAGCGAGAGGAACAAACACAAAGAAACATCTCATTAGAGGCGTAGGCAAGTTCTGAAATCCAGTCAATGCATGCGCCACAGCTCACTTCCTATGCCATCGCTCACTGGATACCCCACAGCTCGCTGCATACCCCACCATTCACTACATGTTCCACAGCTCACTGCATGCCCCATCGCTCAATGCATGCCCAACAGCTCACTGCATGCCCCACAGCTCACTGCATGCCCCACAGCTCACTGCATACTCCACTGCTCACTGCATGCCCCACAGATCACTGCATGCCCCACAGCTTACTGCATGCCCCACAGCTCACTGCATACTCCACTGCTCACTGCATGCCCCACAGTTCACTGTATGCCCCACAGCTCACAGCATGCCCCATTGCTAGGGTGACCAGACGTCCCCGTTTTCCCAGGACGGTCCCTGTTTTTGGGGAAGTGTCCCCGTGTCCCGACACTTTTCTCCAAGTGACTCAAATGTCCCTGTTTTCAAACAGTGTGCCCGTTAAACACAGAAATGTCCCTGTTTTTCATTGTTCCGGTTGAGCATGCGCGCGCATGCTCTCTTTGCACTGTTTACGGCATGTGTCGTCACTGAGGTGAGCGCTGTAGCAAGAAGGGAAATCCTTTGAAGAGAGACATTTTACATGCATGCTTTGTGTTCTCCATATCAAAGCTATGACTTGACCTTTTGACTGACCTTTCAGATCACGGCAAACTGTTTAGCTGGAAAGGACTTAAAGGAGCAGGGCTAACGCCTGTGGGAGAGGCGAGCAGCGCTGCTCAAGCTTTTTGCTCAGGTCTTCACACTATTGCACTATGAGATGATACCAATGGCTAGAGTGCACTATACATACCCCAGTAAGGTAACATGACATCTCAGCAGTAACTACGCAAATGTGGGAGGACAGTGTGGTCGGCCAACCTTTGCCACCCTTAAGACCCTAAGGCAGTAATACCTGGAGAGAAGTTTTTTTTTGTACATTGGTCCATGGCTGCCATTTGGCAATTTAGCATTCCGCAGTTTACCTCCCATGCTTTTCTGTCATGAGCAACTAAGCAACATTGGTGAATTGTACTTTATGTGGTGCTGATGTGCAGCTATAGAAACAAGCATTGATAAAGCTAGTAAATCTGGCGTTTGCTAGCCTGTGATGTTTTATTGACTTTTGGCAAATATATGCTATAGTCCTTAAAATTGTAAATGTAATAAAAAGTACTAATGCTGCTGTGTGAAGGAGAGGGTTGCCAATAAAAGACCGCGGATTTGTTGTCTGTAATGCTTCATCTCAGTCTGTGGAGGGAGCTGTAATTGTAGTCCTTTTTCTATGTCTATGACAGCTGTCAAATAGTCCTACTTTTATGTCGATGGTTACTGCAAACCATAGTCCTACTTCTATGTCTATGACCTGGCCCCGTTTTTTGTTTTGAGAATCTGGTCACCCTACCCATTGCTCAATGCATGCCCCACAGCTCACTTCATATCCCATCGCTTACTGGATACCCCACAGCTCGCTGCATACCCCACACCAATCACTACATGTCCCACAGCTCACTGCATGCCCCACAGCTCACTGCATGCCCCACAGCTCACTGCATACTCCACTGCTCACTGCATGCCCCACAGTTCACTGCATGCCCCACCACTTCATATCCCATCGCTTACTGGATACCCCACAGCTCGCTGCATACCCCACACCAATCACTACATGTCCCACAGCTCACTGCATGCCCCATCGCTCAATGCATGCCCAACAGCTCACTGCATACTCCACTGCTCACTGCATGCCCCACAGATCACTGCATGCCCCACAGCTCACTGCATGCCCCACAGCTGACTGCATACTCCACAGCTCACTGCATACTCCACTGCTCACTGCATGCCCCACAGCTCACTGCATGCCCCACAGCTCACTGCATGCCCCACAGCTCACTGCATACTCCACTGCTCACTGCATGCCCCACAGATCACTGCATGCCCCACAGCTCACTGCATGCCCCATCGCTCACTGCATGCCCCACAGATCACTGCATGCCCCACAGCTCACTGCATGCTTGTGCCATTTATTAGAGAAACCCAATTACAAACATAACCCCAAATATGAGTGTACCATTTCTCCTGTGTTTTATGCGAGACCAGGCGACCAAATGACATGATTATGAATCCTGTGTGGGTTCTTAGAAGAGTGCATTGTGTGCTCTGAGGCAGCGTTGGCCAACGTGGGGTGTACTATAAAAATCATATCAAGTCCGGTGATGAATTTGTGCCTGCAGTGGCAGGTACTGGACACCGGTGTTAATTTTTGCGTCCGAGACGTATTTTTCTTCATCAGAACTTGTCCCGGAGCAAGAGAGAGAAAGTCAGGAAAGGGAGAAAGAGAGCGGAAGAGAAAGATAGGAAAACAAGACAAAGACAGAAAGCGGGGATGATAAAGAGCTTGCACGAGTGAGATAAAGAGGCAGGAAGTGGGGGTTGTTGGAAAAGAGGCACTGCTAGCAAGCAGGCTTCTAAGATACATTTTTGTGACGCCATGCGCTTTATTTGTTTCAAATTCAGCACTTAAATGACATTGGCGTGACATTCTATAGCACCACATGACATATATATAGTGTTCTTTCATTTCATTCTTTAAGGTAGCCTGGGGAAAAATATCAGAGCCTGCAGCAACAAAAAATGTAAGTGAATAGAATGTAATAAATGTAAGTTGTTTGGTTTTGCTCGCAGATTTCCCTCCAGCCCCTTCCACCTCCGCCTGCACCGTGGAGAGGGTGTGGTAACATGAACGTCAAGCGTACTTAAAAGTCATTCAAGAATGTGGCTCACAAACGCTTTGGGAAGCACGTGCTGTTTCTCGGTTCTGAGCGGTATTTCTCCGCCACAAGGATGTTTCTGCTTCTCTTTTTCGAAGGCGAGTTGAAGCAGTGGTGCGGTGCATTTCGAAACTTGGGGGCAGATTTACAAGCCCCTTGCGCCACGTTTGCGTCACTTTTAACATAGGAAAAGTGACGCAAATGTGGCGCAAGGGGCTTGTAAATCCGCCCCTTGGTAGCCACGCGCTCGCAGAGTTATTTCCTAATCACACTGCTGGTAATGTTTGGGTTCAAAATGCACGTGGCTGACAGGAAAGCGAGTTTCCAAAGTATGAAAGTTTCCACTGGAAAAAACGTGAAGCCTCGTGTTTCCTGTTATGATGCACAGCTGCAGAATGCGGCCGTCGACCTTGCACACTGCTATATGGGCAGAATGCCAAATACTTCAGGCTCACCATTTAAAGAGCCAGCTACGCAGAATCACACACACACCCCAGTGAGGTAGGGTTTCTTGTAGTCACGGGACAGCGAACCAGCACACTTTTTCCAAATGCTGCTAATTTTGTGTATTCATTATTTGATTCTGCAATGTTGTGGTCTTGCACATGTGATGGCAAAGTTCTGAGTTGAGCCTGCTGATAAGTCGTACCAGTTTCACCAAATAGCAGAACTATAAGTCACGAGGAGATAAATATGGCTTTGGGTCTTGCTTGACAGCGCATGTGGCTGCAGACCCTATTGTTGATAATTCTTTCAAATATATATATAGCGTATGGTTCGGCACTACTGAGAGAGGCATTGCTCTCTTGTGCTGTTGTCTGGTTGCTGCATCACTTCACCTCTTATGCAGTGCTTGCACTGCAATCAACGAGGGACTATTTTATAACTCAAAAGTACACTATTTCATCACATATTAGAGGCCAGATGTGCGATTCTATTTAAAAGTCGCAAACCCTGTGATTTGCTAAATCACAGGGTTCGCGAGTGCTAAATGGCTCTTGGAATGTACTAAACTCATTTTGTTATTCGGTAACAGGTTCTCGAATCGCAATATGGGTTTAAAAGGCAAAGGGAATCTCTATTTGGAAACCGTGTGTTTAGGGCATCCCTCACAAATAGCGATTTGTTATAGTATGTATTAATGTTTAACAACAGAAACCAGGTTGAAAAGATGTTACCGACCTCCAACATGGCCATTCGAAAAAGGGAAGGAATCGCCATGGGACCCTCTCCCCATGTCCCCTTTATGAACATAAAAAAAGGTTTGTTGGGGAGGAGAGTGTGGTCATTTTAAAAAAGTTAAAAACTTTTTTTAAACACAGCCCAGTTTTCTTTCAGGAAAACGGGCAGCATTTAAATATATATATATATATATATATATATATATATATATATATATTGTCCCACAAAAGATTGCCTCGCAAATGAACCAAGACCTTGAAGGGCGGCCAGTGTTGCTGGTACGAGGCTTCCAGTAATAAATACCACAAAACCCTCCTTGTGAAAAGAGGCACACCGACTCTGGCTGAGTTACTGCATTTCATTTATTCACGGAAAAGCACGAAGGCAATAGGCATCCTTTTCCCAACGTTTCAGCTTCTGCAAGCCTTGATCACGGGAGGAGTCTCTGACTTTTGAATGACCCACGTGGTTCCTTTTAAACACTGCAGGCCGTATTCTTTTGCAGAGCGCGCAGGGGGAAGATTATTTCCAATTTTATTTTAGCGCTGGGGATTGACAAGCAAAGAGGAACACGCATATCAAAGCGCTCCGTTTAAAACTGGAAATAATCTTCCCCCTGCGCGAAACGTTGGGAAAAGGATGCCTATTGCCTTCGTGCTTTTCCATGAATAAATGAAATGCAATAACTCAGCCAGAGTCGGTGTGCCTCTTTTTACAAGGAGGGTTTTATGGTATATATATATATATTCTGTGCCTGTGAATTAAAGTCAGCATCTCCGGTATTGGGCCTCTTGTGGTGTGTAACGGATGTTAATTGACGGGCTGCTCCGTGCCCGTTGTTGGAGGCCACCCTGTAGGGTTGGAGGCTCTCTGCTCGGAGGCATGTTGTTGAATATATATATATATATATATATATATATATATATATATATATATATATATATTGAGGAAAAGTAGGTCGCACACCGCTCGTCACACCAGCAAGTTGCCCCAAAGGACTGTGGGAAATGTAGTGGCGACGGCGGGTACGCCTATGCCACAAAATGTAAATAGAACAGTATGTGTATGCGTTAGCCATCCCTGGACACGTGTTTCGAGGTAGTTGCCTCTCGTCAGCAGGGAGCAGGTCAATGTAAAGGGGTGCCGCGTGGACTGCCAAATGTAATTAAAAGCAGGTCAAGTACCTCTCCTGGCGGGCAGGTGCAGACTCAAGGCTCGTCAGCCCGTTAGCTTAAGGAAGCCGTTTAAATTGAGGAAAAGTAGGTCGCACACCGCTCGTCACACCAGCAAGTTGCCCCAAAGGACTGTGGGAAATGTAGTGGCGACGGCGGGTACGCCTATGCCACAAAATGTAAATAGAACAGTATGTGTATGCGTTAGCCATCCCTGGACACGTGTTTCGAGGTAGTTGCCTCTCGTCAGCAGGGAGCAGGTCAATGTAAAGGGGTGCCGCGTGGACTGCCAAATGTAATTAAAAGCAGGTCAAGTACCTCTCCTGGCGCGCAGGTGCAGACTCAAGGCTCGTCAGCCCGTTAGCTTAAGGAAGCCGTTTAAATTGAGGAAAAGTAGCTGCTCCGTGCCCGTTGTTGGAGGCCACCCTGTAGGGTTGGAGGCTCTCTGCTCGGAGGCATGTTGTTGAATATATATATATATATATATATATATATATATATATATATATATATATATATATATATCTTTTTTAAATAACAGACATGGTGGACTGCTGACCCCATCATGTCACCATCCCTGCGATGGCCAACAATTGCAATGTGCGACCATCCTCATAAATATTTATGAGATAGATCGAACTGCGACCCACTATGTTTTGAAATTTTGTGAACTGACCTATTAGTACACAGGTCATTTCCGTAAATTCACATTGGTTGCAAAAATACTGGTTGCAATTTGCAACCAGTATTTTGCGACCACTGTGTTTCATACATCTGGCCCTAAGGACCAGGTGTACTAAGAATCAATGTGGCAAAAGTGGTCACAATTGTTTACTAAATCGATCTGGATTGTGCGAACCGATCTACATAATTAATACCTCAGTTTGCAAAACTACCATTTGTAGTGAGTTGCAATCTGACCTACCTAATAAATATGCACGAAGTAGGTCGCAAAATGCTGCCTGCTATGATTGGCTACAGTCACAGGCATGGTGACCGGCCAGGGTCAGCATACCACCATGTCTGCGATTGCTTTTCAATAAAGCAATTTTTTTCTTTTTAAATGCAGCCCATTTTCCTAAAAGGAAAACGGAATGCGTTTAAAAAATATGAAAACTTTTACAATCATTTTTATGAATAAGCAGTGATCCCATGGACCACTTCCTGCTCCCCAAAAAATAGTTTAGAAATATTCACAAAGGGGAAGATGTCCCTTCCTGTTTGTGAATAGGTAGCCACTACCTTCCCATAGTAAGTAAATATTATTGTTTTGTGACCAGATTTTGGTTGCAATACATTAATATATCTCATTGCGAACTACTATTTGGAAGGAATGCCCTCAGGATGCCCCCTCCAAATAGTGATTCAGTATGTAGTCGCAAAGCCAAATTGTGATACCGGTAACATGGTACTGAATCACAATTTGGATTTGGTACATAGCAAAAGGACATTTTGCTGTCGCAATCGGTCCGATAGAGCGAACCAGACCCATTGCGACCGCAGAATACTTTATGACATCTGGCCCTAAGTTATTTGTCTCATAGATGCATTGTTCACAGAAAGCAATCAGTTGTTGTTTTGTCTTGACACTGACACAGGCTTTTCTTAACTGTTGTAGTCGGGACTGAAAATGTAAGTCAGACCTAATGGCTTTGTCTGTTTTTCATGTGTGTGTGTATTCTGTACACGTATGTAAAAATAAAAAAGCACAACATGCAGTAGCACAGTGAATGAAAGTCACCTTAAGTTGGGGCATACAACACATGGACATCAATTAATGATAAGCAGGGATAGTAGCTGCTAAGCCCAAAAATCACCCTCAGCGTGTAGCGTGTTCGTGTTCATTCAAGCAGTTGCACCTCAAGAGCTAGAAAGGCTCTAACAGAAATAGGCCCTGTTCGTCACAAATCAGTGAGTGAAGGTTGATTACTGACCAAAGAATCTAATATGCTGGTAAACCAGAGACACCTCCTGTACACACAGTAAGGTACAGATCAAAAGTATACCGTACTCCACAGGTATCATCATTGGTGTCTACAGAACTCTATTGCATGCCAGTTTCAGAGACCAGACCAGGCCACTAACCCATTAGTGTGTTCATCACCTATTTTCCTGATGTAGTTGAATAATGCTGAAGCACTGCCTAAGATGGTTTCTAAGCGCTAGCGCTGGAACAAAGGTATTGTTCATTAACAAGTGTAGGGATCTTATGCTTCTATGATTGAAAGACCATTAAAATGTATCCAAGTTGTGACTGCACTCAAGAGAAGAACTAGGATAATGATGAAATCACTTGTAGTGTTTTCATACCCCATCACAACCTTCAAAACTGAAACCGTCACTTATGACATGTGAGTCTTTAACACTTTTGCATTTGTTCTGAATGTGTTCATAAATGAGTATGGAAACATTGGCAACATAAGTACAGCATTCAACTCAGTTATTGCATATACATTTCCCTTAGCCACCAGGACAAGATTAAGGGCCATTTTATTGTGTGAAACCACAGACCGCTGAGCAACCAACTCAGTGGGTATCAGCTTGAGGGCAATCGCATTGAATTTGCTGCCGCCTCTAATACTTTGGCAAGTCTGCATATCTCACAGATGGAGAGACCCAAGTCCATAGCTTGGGATTAGGATGGTGAAAAATTGAGCTTTCTCTGTATCGACCCTGTCTCCTATGCAGAGAAGGAAGTTGATTGGCAAAATGTCTGATAGTGGGGGCAACGTAAGCAGGATAGCAGGATCCAGACCAGTCTTTGGTAGCCAGACATAAAGCTGATTGCCATGGGCATAGAAAGTTCCTGTTTCATCAGATGTACCAATGTGGGGGAACTTTACTCCAGAAGGAAAGATAGTTCTGGAAATTTCAACTTGAGGAACCACAACAAAAGGAATAGGATCAGTGCCTTTAGGAATGGACATGTTGTACTTAATTTGTCCAATAAAGATGCTGCCATTTGCCACTTTGCGGACCAGTCCATGGGGCACAGAGGCAAGAAGGACAGCTTGGGGCAGAATCAGTAGATCAGGTAGAGGAGTAGGTATATTGACACGGGTGGTGTAATTGTCACATTCAGGAATAAAGTGACAGTGCATGTGTAAATTTTATGTGATGTTGATTTGCATAGCGCTCTAATCACCCGAGAGGGTATCCAGATGATTGGGCAAAGGGTGCAGGTGTGTCGACCATATTGTTCCACCCACTTGAAAGGTACTGGTCCTTGTCACATCACAAATTGACACAGGGGTCACATGGAAGCACAGCTAGCATAATGAGAGTTTCAGATCATATTTGTACTGATCCAAAACTTGTGGCAAAATATTTTCTTTGCAAATCAAACGTTTGTATTGCAAGTGGGCTGTGGGCTCCATGCAGAAGACTTTATCAAACCCACCACCTTGCCCTCGGTACAAAGTTACATGATAGCCCAACCAAACAGGCGTGCAGCAAAGAGGGCTGCCCAGAACCACCAAGGATCAGGTACCTAGGAAGCTTCCCACTACGGAGGTCATAGAGCATAGCCATGGGCAGGAAACGGCTGCATCCTTATGACGTCCTTGAGCTGTATTGGTAGGGAAAGGAATCCCTCTATCAGCCGTATATGGTATCATTCAGCTCTGAAGTTTGCTTGCAGTGTGAAGCATGGATCCCGGTGGACAGTACTTGGCACCAGTTGGCGATGGTTGTGGTGTACAGGATCTTGAATGGACTTAGCTACCTGGACTGGAGCTGCAACGTTCAGTGACAGACTTTCGCGTGTTTCTTGTTGCCACGTTGTAGAGTTTAGAAGGCTTTGGTTGTGCTGGTGGGCAGTGCATCTTCAATCTGAGAATGGAAGATGTTGAAACAGCAGCTCAGTTTAAAAAAAATAATCTAGAGTTACATTATCAGACACATACAGATTGATTGCACACTGGAGTGGTAAAAGAACGTCTGCCCATCACACTCTCATGGGCTTATTCTAGTTTTTTAATTAGGGGTGACCCTAATTGACATTAATAGCAAGGGTACAGTGTCTGGCCACTAGAGTCCAGTTTCCTCACATATCCTAAATACTTCATTCTTTGAAGTCATATTATAGCGTTAATCTTTCCCTGAGAACTCTTTCCAAGCCCAAGTCATGTAAGTGTGAAACACTGTTGCTTTCTCCTTCACACATCACTTTGGAACAATGTCCTGTGTTGGACCCAGCTTCACTCTTCATCACAGCTCTCAATGAAGAAGCATATGCTTGTTTTCCCACACACCTACCCTACAAACCCCCATGCAGATTTCACTGATAAGCTGAATTGTGCCCTTGTGTTTTTATGGATGGATTTTAACTAAAAAATAATGAATGTGAAGGGAAGTTAGTCGCTGATGTTTGCACAGTATACACGATGTTTGGGAAAGGATTCTTACCACAGGTGTTCTCTCTTCAAGTGTGCTCTTAAACATGCCTATATAACCTGCACTTGCTTGTATATTAGCAGATTGGCTATCCAGAAAACTGTAACCATTTTCACGGTTCAAAATATGCGTTTGAGGTTACCCATGATTTTTGGCTCTTGTCTCTGCAGTGAGGCTTCTCACATCTACAGGGACTTAAGTCACAAGCATTTACAATGCAATGGTCTCCGCATTGTTAAAGTTTGAGCTATTGGCATTGCTCATGACATTATTTTTGTTTATGTTTTTGTTTTTAAAAACATTTAAAGAAACGGCATTGTTATTTACAATGTCAATAGCTTAATCACTCTGAAATGCGAGACCTATTGCATTTGCACGCACACATAGAGCCACACACACAAAGCCACCCACACACACAGAGCCACCCACATAGCCACTCACATAGAGCAACCCACACACAAATAGAGCCACCCACAGAGCCACCTACACACACACACGCAGTAGCCCACTGACCTATTTACATTATCTGCACTTTGTGATCTGCATGGTACATGTTCTTTGCGGCAGGCACATTAACCCTATGTGCTACCTTTCCAGGAGTCAAAACTTCCACTAGACAAAACTCCGATCTCTCTCTAGGAAGAACATTAAACACCAGAGTCATCATGACATTTTTATTGTTGCCAAAAATTGCTGGAGACCAGGAAGGAGGCAGCAAGCGCTTTTAAAACATTAATTTACTTGCAAACATAATGTCTCCACCCAAAGTCAGCGCCCGGTCACACCGGTTGCACTGCCCTAGAGCTGGCCCTGCTCATGGGTCCTGTGACCTCAGTGACAGAGTCACTGTTGTTCTTGGCTGTGCTGCTTCATAGACCTGCTAGCAAGACAGGAGGTGAACATCAGTATGGATTGTGGTGGACAAACCTTGAAGGTTAACCCAGACGTGCCTGTGCTAGGGTCCACCTGCTGGTGCTAAGACACCAGCGCGTCTAAGGTCTTGCGCAGCCTTCTAAGGTCTAGCATGGGATTGTGCTCTCTCAGGAGAGTCGTCTTTTGGACTGGTTATTAAGGCTGAACCTGCTTCCCCAGTTCCAAATTCAGCAGCTCTGGCCATAGTGTCACATCGTCTCCCCCACTGAACACCATACTGTCCCACTGAGAAAAACTCACACTGCCTTCAACTACAACCCAATTGCTGCCGGCTATAAACACCTGGATGAGGCAATAGACAAGAGCAATATGCGGCCTACAAAAAAAAGTAACATCATCCTGGAAAAAGCAAACACTCATAGGGAATGCAAAATTTAGCAGACCATGTGAAATGCAAGCAGGAACAACATTGTTACCTTTAACGCTTTTACACTCACTATTCAGAAATCAGTGAGTGCTTTTGCCTAAATGGGGCCTTGAATGGTCCCATTTCAATGTCCATTGCTGATATCCTTACAAAACGTTAGCAGTATGGTAAAAAGACCACATCCCTGGACGCATAGCCGCAGTACACATTTTGTTTTCCAATCCACACTTTGCAGTACCTCCAGGATTGGTGCACTAGTTGCAAGCCCCGGGAAAACAAAGCCAAGAAAACAAAAGCCCAGGTAGGTGAAGCCCCTCTGTGCGAGTCACTTACTTGGGAGGCCCAGCTAGGTGAAGTACGTCTCTGGGAGTCACTTGATAAGGAGGCCCAGCAGGGTGAAGTCCCTCTGTGAGAGTCACTTACTTGGGAGGGCCAGGCAGGTGTAGTTCATGGCCCATCTCTGAGAGTCACTTGATAAGAAAGGCCAGCTGGGTGAAGTCCCTCTCTGGAGTCACTAAA
Organism: Triturus cristatus; assembly: GCF_964204655.1. Classification (NCBI taxonomy): domain Eukaryota; kingdom Metazoa; phylum Chordata; class Amphibia; order Caudata; family Salamandridae; genus Triturus; species Triturus cristatus. The sequence continues at coordinate 1,460,819,654 of NC_140589.1, forward strand.
AGGGCAGGGTCGTGGATAAGCAGCCGGCCTGTTGTCTTTGCTAGCCCCCTGGGATCAGTCTATTCCCGGGGTCAGTCTAAACAAATCCCAGCCTTCTTGAGCCGGTGCCTACCCCAGGTGATCAAGGCAGGGGCTCTCAGCCCAGGTAAAGAAGTTCACTAGGCTGGGGGTGAGCCGAGAGGTATCCGGGGTTTCAGACTACCTCTGCGGGACCCTCTGTGGGGAGCCCACAGAGGACACAAGTGCACCCTGGACACACTGGCACCCATCAGGCTCCTTCCTGACAGAAGCCCCGCACTCACCTGCCTGCTGGTGCGGTATCCACTGCTGCCCCAGCCGGTTCCTGACAATGAGCAGCCTCCGCCCCTCGGAGACCCGGGACTCTACTGTGGATTGGACTGGAGCAGGAGGTGAGCTTGGACTGGCGCGAGCCACGCGGCATGACCCTACGTCATGACAGTATCTCCGCCCGTGCTGGCGTCGAGAAGGACGTATTCGGAAGAACCTGGAGCCACAATCGCTGGCGCTCTGCGCATGCGTAAAACCTACCTATGTTTACCGATGGAACAATGTCCCTTACCAGCGAACCGCGGATCACGTTAGCAGGCTTCGTAGGGCGCCACCCAGCCTTACGCCACCCAATACGACATTTCCAGCAAAAATGATTTTCTTTTTTGCATCCATTTCACAGGGGAGCAAATAAAAGAAAGTAGAGGAAAGAGAGTGAGAACCCCATCTTGAAGTCAAGGTTTTCAGTAAGAGAAGAACTGCTAGACAGAAAGAGAGGGAGGGGGCAGTTGAAGCATTGTCGCACAGGGCGCCACAGGCACTAAAGCCGGCTCTGTGTGTGTCGAAGGCGCTGTACAAAACACTGCTGGAGAGGGGTGAGCAGGACGGGAAAGAGTGGGGGGGGCAGCTGAAGCGGAAGAGCAGAAGCGGACACTGTATTTTTCTTCCCTAAGTAAGAAGGAAAAGACTTAGGGCCCGATTCACAGAACTAACTTAAGACAAAATCCTAAACTTACTACCATTTTGGTATTCACAGAAGGCACTTACTCATTTTGGTATTCACAGAAGGCACTTACTCATTTCGGTATTCACAGAAGTTAGGAGTCCTAACTTTAGGACTCCTAAAGGCCTTCTGTGAATACCGAAAGTCTTAAAATTAGGATTTTTCTCAGTTTAGTAGTAGTATAGTTAGGACTCCTAACTTTAGGACTCCTAAATGCCTTCTGTGAATACCGAAAATCTTAAAATTAGGATTTTTCTCAATTTAGTAGTCCTAAGTCTAAACTTAGGACTACTAAATTGAGAAAAATCCTAATTTAAAGACTTTCGGTATTCACAGAAGGCATTTAGGAGTCCTAAAGTTAGGAGTCCTAACTATACTACTACTAAACTGAGAAAAATCCTAATTTTAAGGCTTTCGGTATTCACAGAAGCCATTTAGGAGTCCTAAAGTTAGGAGTCCTAAATTTAGGACTACTAAATTGAGAAAAATCCTAATTTTAAGACTTTCGGTATTCACAGAAGGCATTTAGGAGTCCTAAAGTTAGGAGTCCTAACTATACTACTACTAAACTGAGAAAAATCCTAATTTTAAGGCTTTCGGTATTCACAGAAGGCATTTAGGAGTCCTAAAGTTAGGAGTCCTAAACTTAGGACTACTAAATTGAGAAAAATCCTAATTTTAAGACTTTCGGTATTCACAGAAGGCATTTAGGAGTCCTAAAGTTAGGAGTCCTAACTATACTACTACTAAACTGAGAAAAATCCTAATTTTAAGGCTTTCGGTATTCACAGAAGACATTTAGGAGTCCTAAAGTTAGGAGTCCTAACTTCTGTGAATACCGAAATGAGTAAGTGCCTTCTGTGAATACCAAAATGAGTAAGTGCCTTCTGTGAATACCAAAATGGTAGTAAGTTTAGGATTTTGTCTTAAGTTAGTTCTGTGAATCGGGCCCAGAGTCTGGTTACTTATCTGCCACGCATCCTCGAGCGCCAGGAAACGCTGAGATCAGCCTTGGAGCAAGGAAGAGGCGACCCCACGTTCCGCTCCGTTCCAACCGCGCATAAAATGGCCGAACCTTCCGACGGTAAACAAAAAAACAAAAAACACGCCCACCAAGCGCACCACGCGTAAAAGGGGCAGGGAGTAAAAAATGAGAAAGAAGCAAAAAAACACGCCCCCGAATCCGAAAAAGACTGGGCTTGTTTGGAGAGACAAAGCTCTTCTCCAATGGCTGACCAGCATTTAAGAGGCCAGCCAATGGAGAAGAGGGGAGAAGAGGGGCGGGTTCAAGCCCCACTTCTGAAAAACATTAAATCTCGCGAGCGAGACTGGTCAAGCGCAGCCTTTGCTAGCCGAGACCTAAAAAAGGAGTCCTGTGTCAAAAGATTGTTTCATGCTCTCCAAATGCCCCTGAAAGTAGCTGTAGTTAAGTGTGCAGCTCATCAGCCGTCCTAATGTTGTTAAGTGTGCTGCCCAACAGTCATACTAAGGTATATGTCAAGTTTGTGTACCGAAAAGACATGCAGAATAGTCCCAATGTGTCCCTGAATCCTGAAACATCAAGGTTCTACCACAAGAAGATATAGAACCAAAAGTAGCCAGACTGTGAGGAAGCAGGGGAAAATAGAGGTAGGGAAGGACAGAGAGAACAAACACAATGGCTCTGGTATGCCTCAATGTGCTGAACCTTAAGAGAAGAATACAAGTTTAATTTAGGCAACATGTTGTAGTTTTAAGAGGTAATGTGATATATAATTTAATACTAATACCCATTACTATTGACTGCCTATGGATACTAGAGATGGGAAAGTCGGATGATTTCCAGGAGCTAAGATTAATAAAGAAATAGCCAGAAATGGAATTCAGGAGCCCAAGGCTGATGAGGAAGTTGATGTAGAATGTCAGCTCTTTAGTGAGAGACCTTTCTAACTGGCAGGGATTGTAGAGACCACGAAGAAAACAACAAACAGTGCACATGAGGGGAAAGGTGCCTGAACAGGTCAAAAGGGGAGAGAAGCCCACCAGCACAACATTGCCAAGCAAAGTAAAGTGCAAACTGTCCTGCAAACTGTCCTCTATCCTTTCTGCCAGATTTGACACAGAAGTACTTGCTCATTTGTGAGGTGATTTGTCAATCTCCTGATTTACCCAGAAAGTGATTGACACCATCTTGGAGGTGATAAGTCATAGATGCCAAGCACGACCCATCCACCACAGGCACCATGACCTGGCCCCTTTGATGCCTACCCAGAATCATCTCTCACAGTGTGGTGTCTGACCTGGTAAGTCCTGACATTGAAGTGTCCAAATGTAATACTTTTGCTGACAGTGCTACTAAAATTCTGCTTTCTCCACTAACCCTGAAGTAACTTTGCATGTGTCCCAATGTCTTGAGCCCACTTCCCCATTTTACAGCATCTTGCAGGCTTACAGAATCAGGCACCAGAAGGTGATAATAATGTCTAAACTAAGTATGGATATCACAAGCACCCTGGTGGATTGTAACAGGATAAATGGGTAAAATGGTCTCCCCAAGATACTGCTCCCTATCTTGCTCGCTGTATCATGGTATTGCGTGCACACTTTGGCCAATGTGCAATGGTGCATGTACCGCATGTCAAAGTCCATGTCACCTGTACTCATTGGTTTGCACCTCATTTTTCTACCATTACTCAACAGTGCTCTATGCCAAGCCTACAACATTGGTAAAAGTGTCAAAACTCCCCTTGCCCCTCACCCTACCTCGTGGGTACCTTGCTGTCTCAATATCTTTCTTACACTTATGTCTGCATGTTTACTGGATGGGTTAAAGCGTACACCGGAGTCACAAGGGGATGCTATCAGCGTAGCTAAGAGATTACTAAGAGACTTTAATCTCTATTTTGGGCTCCTCCTTCTTAAAATCAGAAGTGATAAAGGATCTCATTTTGTGTCCTCTGTAGTCCAGGAACCATTCAAAGCTCTAGGGATCTGACAGCATTTTCACTGTGTTATTTGTTAACAGTGCAGCCACAGCACAAGGTACCGCTACTGTGATCAGCAACTCAAGAACAATGTTTTCAGATGCTTCAAGGGGGTGGGGAGCAGCCAACACAGCGCGCAACCAAAGACGCAGCTCTGCTACCATAACATCCAGAGCAGATGAATAAGGGGCAATACATTTCTCTTTTTCACCATGATAGAGCAGACAATTTTACACAATATTAACCTTACACAGATGCTAAAACATATCTTGACAATTAAGTGAGAATGCTTAACAAAAACAAACTGTAGGAGAATGTGCATTTCTTAAATGTGTAAAAACAAACGTACAGCTTATTAGTCGGCAGAAAGCTCCCATTTTCATCATGATTACATGACTAGGCCTCATATATGTTTTTTCTTTTACTCCTTTCTCTTTCCCTTTAATAAAATAATGCCTTTGGAACTGCTGATTTATTCCAATATTTAGCTGTAATACGTGTCATTGTCAGAAAATGTACTGTTTCAAGAAAATGTACGTCATCGAATAAGATCAAGTCACCTTCCATGTGTTAGAATTAATAAAATGTTTAGTAGAATTAAGGCTTGCTGAAGAAAATGTTTCTCATGATTAACCATGACATGATAGATATTAATGTTTCATTTCATAGAACAGTCCATTGTTACACAATAGGACACTGAACAGCTAACAAAGTAGCTTTGCAAATGTTCTAATGAGAACCTAACTAGATGTATCTTTTGTAACACGCTGTAACAGCATTCAAATAACATCATGGCGACATGGACGTTTACCGTGGGGACCGAGAGGAAAAGCCACTGACCATCGGAAGATTCTTCTTCATTGTCTGGAAATGACTTAACCACCTGCTTTTGCAACATATGTTTTGTGCCTTTCTATATAGTACGTGTTCCTAGCTAGGGAGTTAATGCATTCTATGCACACCTGCCCTGCCATACCCCTTAGCACTTTGTTGTGCTAGACTGAATTACTGTAAGCTAATGCTAACGGCCATTTTCTGGTTTACCTTACTTTTCGTGAGGAGACTTTCTTTCTTTATGCTAAATCAATAGCTACTTTTGTGCAGCGGCGGTTTCTGTCTAAGGGTGCTGGGGCTCCGCCCCTTTACATTAACAGTAACAACGTTCCAACCATAGCAACGCTAAATCTGTTTTCATTTTAAAAAGAAATACAGACTTGGAATTTGCTAGAATTGGGGACACTGTCTGCCCCACTAACCGCGTTGTTGCTGTGATCGATAAAAACACACACACACATGATTCACAGTGATTACGTTGCCCCCCTGGGTGGGCTCAAAGTCTTAGTATTTGCCAGGCTGATAATCTCTCAGCTCTGAGGCCTGTGAGGTCATCAGCTCGGCAAAGGCTGAGGGTCAAGGCCTAGTCTCCACCCCTGATGCCGTGGAGTTAAAGTTAGCCCTGGGCGTTTCGGATGCAAGCCCTGTAGAACTAACCCTCCACGTCAGTCAGGGAGTGGAGAGCATTGTAACCCCAACCTTTCCCAACAAGTCACAGGGTGGGGTGGAACCACCCTGTGAGGAGTTGGGAAAGGGTGTGGTAGACTGGTTACAGGCGGGAAGGCAACAAAATGAATCTGCGCAGACTCGGCTTGCGGTGAGAGAGACTGCTTCCCACACGATAGTTGGAGGCCAGTTTAGCGCCAGTGTGTGTCTGAATATTTAGACACATGATTTACTGCAGTCTGCAGACAGTGCCAGCAGTGTCCTTGCACACAGCACTGCAGGTTTGTGTGGTGACTCCAACTCTCGTGGACGTCGTGTGTGTCTTTGAATGAGTCAGCAGAGTAAGGTAAAATAAATTAATAGCTGGCGGGCTCAGACCCATTTTGGATGTAATTGGGTTGTTTCAGTCCAGGGTCTACTGTTTGGTCCTCTGTAGGAGCACAGAGAGCTGCTGCACTGGTGGCAGCCCGGTCTGAGACTGCGTGGGGCATGGAGAGGTGCCCAGACCAGGAGACTAACACACAGGCCTGCTTAGTCAACTGTTGATGCGCAGACACGGGAGAAGGGGGCACACCTCATCTGGGCCCAGCTGCCCAGGGTTTGAAGAGCCCTGCCTATATTTATCCTGGCATTGTGGACAGTCATGGAGTGTTTTTGCTGTGCAAAGTATAGTTTTACTTTCTGAATTATGTATTTTTTTTAAATTTTAATAGCACCCTTCTAAATAGCGCCAACATGCGTCAACTGGAGCTTGAATGATTATGACTTTGCCACCACACAGCAATATTGTGTAGAGTAGCAGAGATTTTCCTTCTCACAAACAGGAATGTTCTAACAGGGTGAGCTTCTTTTCAACCACCACAAATTTGCCACGCTGCTTCAAGAATTTGGTCCTGCGGAGGAATTACAATAAAATATTCTTTGCTGTTGCTAAGTACATCTTGTTATTATTATGTGTGAAAAAGATATGACTTGCCTATCATCTGCACCTCATCTGCAAAAAAAAATAGACATTAATTGCTTAAGATTCTGCGCTTGGCCCTTTTACCATCTACATGGTTATGTTCATAACCTACCAATTTACAGAACAAAAATTGACTTAGCAGCGTTTGTGTGAATGAGGGGTAATAGGATTGTATCTTGGTCATATTTAATATTTAGAGAAACAGCTGTATCACATGACAATGTGCTACTATTATGTAGTGCTCCAATGTGACTTTACCCAATTTCTAGGCGCTTTCATTTGTTACATTCAAGAAATGTGGGAAGTTGTATGGCTCCACAGGCTATAGAGGGTGATTCTTAGACATTGCCATCCCACGACACCCAGGGGTGCAATGATGAGAGGGACACACAAACTGTGAGCTTTGATATCAAGACACCGACGCCGATAGGGGGCAAGGCTTGTGTGTCTTCCAGGCTCACTGACCCTGCAGCAGTGGTGGAGAATCACAGCTTTCCTCAAAGCCCAGGTGGCAGCGCTCTGTGCCTAGCAGTGCCTTGTCAAGATGTGCAAACCTCCATCCTGTGCTGCAGTGCCAGTGCCATGTATGGTGGGCAAACTATGTGGCACCCTCAGACACATGGCACACCTGATGGGCAAGTTGTGAGTGTTCAGTGTAGGCTGACTAGTGGGCATTGTCTGAGTGGACATCTGGAAGCCCTGAAGATTCACAACATTCAAACTTGTGTGTTAATGATTAGATGTGTGTATGTGGCTTTTAATTGTCCTCACTTTTGCATTAACAATGTCGACGAACGCAGGCGTGCATGTGCAGATCAACGAGATAGAATCTAAAACGGCGAAATGCCACATGCAGAACTGAGGACGGTCATCTGTGTTGTAGGAAGGATCACATAAGGTATTTTATTTGATGATGCACAACAGTGTACCTGAAGGGATGCCCCAAGTCAGGAGCATGATGCTGTTGTGACCTCTGCCCATGAAAAACGAAGCTCAGATTTCCTTCTGCAAAGTTTACTGCTCGAGTCCCTGTTTATGTCCTGGCAAATGCTTGCAGCCTAAAACTGTGGTTTGCCGAAAGCTGGCACCGCCACCCCTTTAAAATGCAAGCAATAAATGCAAACTATTTGGTAGGACAGAAAGACGGGGCTGGTGATAGATGGCTCACTGTATTTGATGGGATGGTGGTAATCATGACATAGGGTCTTGGGACAGGCTGTAAACTCTATTTTTTTCAATTCGACTATAGAGTGCCTAATAAAAATAGAACATTAACTATTGTATTTGTACGGACATTGAAGGGCAGTGATCATGCATCATATGTATATGTTACAGTAATATCCAGAAAAAAATGAGTTTTGTTTTTAGCATTGAGTAGCTGAGAATCTGTGAGACCATAAATGCTGTGTCTAGTTTGAGCATGGAGAGAGCTGCAAGTGGGAGATACTGATTTAGTTAAGACATGATATCCCTTTTCTGAAATTTAACTGACACATCGCCTAACTTCTATGACAAGTTGACCGATGACATGGTGCAGTAATGCAGTAACATATGGGGCAGATTTTAATGTGTTTACATATTTCAAAGCTACGCATTCATATTTGCTTTATAAACCTTAATGCTTTCTCAAATTTTCTTTCAAATGCACCATTAGCCTTCTTTTTTTCCCAAAATTATCTGGGGAATACTCCCTCCCCACTGAACCTCCCCTAATGACAACCGACTCACTTGCTTTTCTTGTAACATAGCACTCATCCCCAATTTTTATGCTCACCACTTTGAAAAGTCATCAGTCGCCACTGCTGTTGTGATAAATCTCCTTCTAACTTGGACTGACGGTTGTTACTGCAACTGTCAGGGAACTAGGCTGAGTTTCCAGAACTGCTCTTATTGAGGAGTTTGCTCTCTTGCGAGTATTGGCTTGATGCCCCCCAAATTTTTGCTCTTTTCCAAAACTAACTCTTTATGGGTTTCATGCTAGGTTAGGTCCTTTAGATTAAGATCGGGACTATTTCCTTTATGGAACACACTATTATTTTTCATGCTGCCTCTAACCAAATTTTACTCGATATTTCTGTAACTGGACATATCTGACTAATCTGATTAAAAGATAAATCATTACTAATCTCTTAATGAGAAATAAAACTTTTAAAACTACCAAACCTCTCATCATGATTTGTGCTCCATTTTAACACAGTGGCGGAGATCTGTCTACCGAGAGGCAGAGTTGGCGCGGAGTTGGAGATCTCTGTTGTGAGTTAAAAGGGTTAAACTGTTTATAAATTTCCACGCTATCAACCATGATCCTGTACCAAAACTCCTGAGAAAAAACCATCCCTGTCATGGCTGTACAGCATGATGGGTCTGGTGTAATCTGGTAAATTTAGAGCAGAGGCAGTAGATAGGAGTTTTACAGAGATACCAATGCCTGTTTTGCTTACATGGTCCAGGGAAAATGTTCGATGGTTTCTGTTTTTTTACATCTTGTAGTGTTTCACAATACTAGCATAATCCTAACTTCACTGCCTGCCATAGGCCGCCACCTCCAAAGGAGTTTGTACCTGTGAGATGGTAACTCTGTAACTCTATGGTTAGCACAAGTGCAACAGATAGCACAACTTGGGGACAAGGCTCAGCAACCAACAACTTAAAAAAAATATTTATGACGCACAAGGTTTTGTGACCTCCTGAAAATAACCATTTTGTGACGTGATTGATCGGTACCTCAGTTGCATTGCAAGATGATGGGCAGGTTGAAAACATTTGGGGCCATATGTATGAAATTTCAGATTTGCAATTTCAAAATAGTAAATCAATAGAAATCGCTATTTGGGAATCTCCAAATGGTACGTATGTAACCCCCGATTCCACAAATAGCGGTTCCTATGGATTCGCATTTGCAATAGGAAATCACAAAATTGCAATTTCCTAATAGGAAATCGCAAATTAGCAAATGGAGCTTTTTGGATGCAGAATGATGATGTCAGACCAGGAAGTTTACAAATATAGAGTGTGGCCACAATCCAGGGGCCTAGGAAGCTGCTGGAAGGAAGGAGTGCTCCTGCATCACCACTCCCACTGCATCTCACCATTCCTGGATAACACCATGGCTGCAGAAAATGGGAACAAGGACAGGAAGAGGAAGGTTAAATCCTCTGAGAGCGAGCTGGAGCTCCTGACTGACGAATGTGTCTACCATATGGACCAACTTTTTGGGAAGGCCTCCTTCACAGTACCAAAGAGCCAAAAAGAGGTAGAGCTGGACCAGCATCCTGGAAAAGGTGAACTCCCAAGCAGGCGTGGCCCGTGCAGGTAAGAGTGGTGGGGTGGGGGGAGGGAGTCGACAGATGACGACAAGGGAAACTTAAATTTAAAAAATGAAAACTACTTACCTTGCGCTCTCAAGTGGTTTTCGTTTTTTTATTTAAGTTTCCCTCGTCATCTGCCAACTCCCCCCTCCACCACGCCCACCGCTCTTACCTGCACAGGTCGCGCCTGCTCCCTAGGTGTAATCCAGAGGACCATCCCAGAGATACACAATCAATGGTACAACCTACAATCTCACACTAAGGAGAAGGTAGCCATCAGGATGGCTGAAGGTCATGGAAAAGGTGGTGGATCCACAACACCCACTTCCTACTCCCATGGAGACACTATTTGAGGGGACCCTGGAACACGAGAGTGTAGTGGGAGTGTCTGACATTGACACTGCCAATCTTGCCGGCATCAGCCTGGTTAAGCTTCTTCCCTATACTTATTTAACATAACATAATATTAGCAAATCCAAAAATTAAACTTCACAGCATTAATAACTCCATTGAGATGCCTGCCCTACCCTGGCAATGGATCATGAGATTTCTGGGACTCATATTTTGCTTGCTGTACTGTGTGCTGATGACTTAATCAAACATATATATACATCCTAAAAATGTCACAAACACATGAAGCACAGACAGCATTATAGTGAACAAACATAAACCATTTATTTACAATAACTAAATACATACCGTTCAACAGATCACAACCAGAATGTGTCAGAAGCAATTAATGCTGAAGGGGCTACAAACACACATGTTGAAGTTGAAGTTGAGGGCACAACTTCACCATCTACTCTGCCCACCACACCAACTCCAACTGCCAGGAGAGCAACCATATCACCACTGCCCGACTTTGTGGACAGTGATGAGGGATCATCGCAAAGCAGGACACATAGACAGCGCAGAGGTCAACAATTAACAGTCTAAAGTGAGATTGTGTCAGACGACATGTCAGAGCATTCCCCTGTGTTTGGTGGCTTGGAGAAGTCCGTCATCTTTGTGCACCGCCTGCAGAAAAAGCAAATAAGGACTGTTAACAGGCATTTGCTATGAAAATCTCGGTTGATGCAGCAATTAGAGAAAGGGCAGGGCCTGTGGATTGCTGCCATGGAGAGGAAGCACCGTGTGCAGAGACAGAGGCACAGGCAGTACCTGGCACGATTTGATGCTTATACCTGGTCCATCAACCGATTGGCAGTGGCCACAGCAACACTGGCTAGGAGAAATGTCAACATACAGACTGACATGGGGCACTGCTGTCAGGATGTAGCACGTGGGCTACTGCAAGTGGCAACAGCCCTTTAAAATATCCAAACCCACAACCTCTGTGTCCTCAACATCCTTTCCCCACCTGAGAGCAAAGACGGCACTAGCCTCAGTGGCAGGCCCATTCAGGAGGCATGTAGTTCCAGATGCTCACGCCGACACACTTCTGGGACTGACATGTCAACAGTCCCAAAGCCCAGTGTTGCTGACAAGGCACCCAACCCCAGTGACCGAATGAAGTGAACTACTGTCACTTTACTTTTGCTTGGCATTACTTACTTTGTTGTTACTTTTAACAATGTTACATCAACAAGTATATAGTTGATCCTTGAGTGAAACAATGCTGTTGCTACCTGAATAAAAGGTGGTCTCTCAGTTATGCACCAAGCATTACTATCATGTGTGATGTCTCATTATTAAATGTTTTAATTACTCTCACCTCAGAAATAGTTGTTGGTGATCTCTGTGCAATGTGCACTTCCCTCTGCTGGACACGTACCATCCTGCAGCACCCATGGTGGTGGTAACTTGTCGTCAGAATTGGAATCAGGCTCTATGGGAATCTGGCCACAAGGTCTGTTATGATACACAAGGCATCACACACTGCCTGCACATTGAGTGAGTTTGATCTTTTCCTGTTCCTGTATATGCATTCAGTTGTTGATGGGGGACATATTGCAATTAGTGTGCCATCAGAACAGCCAAGGGTATTCTCTATAAACAAACGTGTTTATTGCAACACAAACTCCAGACGCGTTTCAGAGTGACATCACTCCTTTCTCACGGGCAAGGTTATGTGCCTCCTTGCTTTCTTTTAAAGAAACAAGTGCTAATTGCTGTGCATGATAGTAAACATAAAGAACATACTTCGACTGGTCGCCAATGGGTATGTCAATAACGTATTTCTATATCAATTGCAGGAAAGCATCTTGTAAAACTTTATGAGCATTTTTAAATGATTATTTGTGCTAAATGAAATAACAGCATAATCGTGCTTGCATTATTCTCGCTCAAGTGAGCCAATTTTAGTCACGTAAGGCGCAATGCTGCACAGTTATATTCTACTGTGACAAAAACATTCCTTAATGCATTACGATCAATGCAGTGAATAGCAACATTGGAACAAACAATTGAACTCTTGTGGCTGTTACTTGATAATATGAGACAACATAAACTTTGTCTACATGATCATGTATCCATTCATATTTGAACTCAATTCAATTCAGCCCCAATGGGCAAACTTATTACTTCATGCGCTATACAAACACACTGTGAGCCCATTGCTATTTGACTGCAATAAGGTTGTGGTAAATTACTTCAATAAAGGCAGTCCTGCTCCAGTGAGAAAAAATAAAGCATCAAATTGTGAAAGAAATTCAAATTCATCAGCTAATGTGTAGATAGATATTAGAGCTCATCTGCATCACACATTGGTATCTGTAACAGCCCAGACAAAAACAGTCAAGTCAAAAGCGTAAATCAAAGTGCACAAAATAACAATTTAAAACAGGAAATCAAAACCTTATAAAACATCTACATTAGGTACGAGGACAGCTGTAACCACACTTCTTATCCTAAATGGACGGACATTTCTTCGTCCAGATTCAAACCCGATGGAAACAAAGTATTGTATTTGATAATCATTTTTGACTCAAGCTTTCTTAATTCCAAGGTCCTGTTGCCTCCTCTTTCTCTAAGGGGTATAAAGTCCAGGACATAGAATTTGAGCAGATTAGCATTCTGGTCATGGCTTGTGCTAAAATGATGAGCAACAGGATATTGCTTGTCATTTCTCTTTATGGCACGAAGATGCTCAAGCACCCTCTTTTTAGCCTTGTGGATCGTGCTCCCTATATAAAATCTATCACAGGGACATTTCAATGCATAAACAACTAACTCAGAGTTGCAGGTCAAATGCTTCATGATTTTATATGGTGGTTTCTCATTACAAATTTTTATTGATTTACAGCTGTTGCTAAATTTGCTGCCTTTGCACTGATTGCAAGTGTAAAAGCACTGGACATTTCTCTGTTTTTTTACTTGGTTGATGAGCCTCCTACTTAATGAGTCACGTAGAGATTTGGCTTTTCTGAATGTCAGAGATGGATATTCTCCTATATGTTCTCTCAGATCCTCGTCAGTTCGCAACACTTCCCAATTTTTTTTAAACCTTTCCTTAACTTCCAAGCCTGGCTGTGATAGTTGGTGATAAATCTCATGGGTTCTTTTTCGTTGTTCATTTTATTTTGGGGAATGAGCAGATCATTGCGTTGGAGTTTCTCAGCCTTAGAGATTGCCTGATTAATGATAGCCTTGCTGTAACCTCGTGCTAAGAATCTCTGAGTCATAGTATTCTTTTCTTTCAAGTAACTTTCTTCTGTACTACAGTTTCTTTTGGCCCTTAATAACTCACCAAAAGGAATGCTGCGGATTATGTTTTTGGGATGACAACTGTTTGCATGTAACAGGCTGTTGCCTGCCGTGCTCTTCCTAAACAATTTGCTTCTTATTTTGTCCTCCTGGATCTCTAATTTCAGATCAAGGAATTCAATTGTGTTGGTTTCACTTTCGAACTGCAAGTTCAGTGAGTTATCATTGAGTAAAATCACAAATTCCTGCGCCTGGACTTCAGTTCCTCTCCAGATGAAGAAGATGTCGTCTATATACCTGACCCAGAGGACGACGTGGTCATTGAACTGTCTGATGTTATTGACAACTTGCTTCTCCCACCAACCAAGGTAAAGTCCTGCATTAGTCTATTAGTCAACTTTGCTCACCATGATGTCCGGAAACCGGCAGAAGAAACTGGAAAAAGCACTTTGTGACCCCCCACCCCTGCCCCTGCTATGACCCCCTGGTAATTGCCAGAATCTAAGAGGTATAGGCAACACAATACCTACACATATGGTGGGATTGCATTGCTTCTGAGAATTGGGAGTTTGTAGCTGAGGTTGTAACTCAGCTATTAAATCAAGTATTACTTGACTACTGAGTCTAAACCGCTCATAAATCTCCTTCTCAGTCTATTTAAACAGGGTGACCCTCACCCTGAATATCCTCTCCGGTATCCTCCTCCTTCTCTGGTTCCCAGCCAAAATCCTCATCCTCCTTGCCAGAACGTACAAAGCCGTCATTGTGAAAGAGCTTGATGCATTTGGGATGCCTTTTTATAGTTTGCACCTGGTTACCACTAGGAAATCAATGGTATATGCAATTAGCGGATCGCAATTTGGCAATACATATTTGTGATTTTCTATTTTGAGATTTCCAATATGCGATTTCTAATAGGTAGGAATCACATTTTGCACCATTGCAAATGCCTTTCGTACATTCCGAAATGGCATTTTGCATTTCCTAATGGCCCAAAATTGCGATTCACACCATTATGAAAAGCAAAAGGCCTTCATACATATGGCCCTATGTAGCACATCAGATCCATAGTGTCTTGTCAGTCTCTAAAGAAAGGAAGCGGAAAAACACATCAAGGGATGAGAAAAGGCAACTTGATCATGACCTGATCGCTACATCAATCCATAATACTTTCAGAATCACACACGCAGAGCTTAATTTGTGCCAGTGTTTGCCAGTACTCTGTAACTTTTTCTAAACACCTCCACGTATTTATCCACCACCAGGTGGTGCTGTGTGCCTATTTGTTTTGCAGAATTTCTCAGTGGCGATTTAATATACTTTAAACTCGCACGTAAATACTGCGGTAATTGGCATTTGGCAGATTTGGCAGAAGCTGGGGCAGTGCAAGCTGCAATCGTCTCCTTTGGGACCTGACACTTGTAAGAGCGGTGGGGTGGGGCGAGGCGGTTTGGGTTGGGTGTTGGGGAAGTCGACGGATGACGGAATAGGTAACATTAAATAAATAAAGAAATAAAATCACTTACCTTGCGTTCGCCGCATCGCAGATTTGGTGATGCGGCGAGCGCAAGGTAAGTGGTTTTATTTATTTAATGTTACTTATTTCGTTGTCTGTCGACTTCCCTGCCCCCTGACCCACCCCACCACTCTTACTTGTACCGGCCATTACTGCTCTCTCTCTCACTCTTTCTATTCTCCCTCTCTCTCTGCTGCAGGCCCAGCACAGTCCTAGAACAGTCCTGTAACGTTTGAAGGCTGCAACTCAAATCATCTGACTTAAGTGATTTAAGCACTCACTTCTGTCTACTGGTCTGCTTAACAGCTCACGAGTTTGAATCCCAGGAAAGCCAAGTCAAATTTTCATCATTCCTAAACTGAGTATTGCTATATTGGGAACAGCAATACCTATTGTTTACAGTGCTGGGAAAAAGTGAAAAAGTGGTAACTAGATCTATACAGAAGTTATTAATGATGGAATATTTTATAACCTAAAAATAAAGAATTTAGTTATGTTCTCTCCCTAAAAGTTATACCCCTTTACATTTTTTACCTAGTCACTCCCACTACACTAGACTTTTTTCCCAAACAAAGCAATGGAGCATCTATCAAGAAAGGAATCTGTAAATAGAAGTAAACTTTCCTTAGCACAAAGAAGCAGCCTATTTATTCTGGGTGAATACCCACAAAGAGACCCAGGAATGAGCTCTTCAGTTAGGTTCATACGGATAGCCCTATCAGAGGTATTGAGAGTGTGTATAAGGCAGAAGCAGCATTTTCTTCCTTTTAAGAAACAAGAGCAGGGTTGTGAGCTCATCCCATACCAACCCCGCCCTGCAGGATCAAAAAGGTACTCCTTCATCTAAGCACAGTCCAATCAGACTCCAGTTCTGAGATCTGAGCTCTGGCCCCAATCCTAGCAGGCAGTGCTTAGATTTATGCATTACTTAATTTGAGCCTGTGGTTTCTGGCGCTCGGCACTGGCACCTAATTGTCAGCACCTATGGCAGTCTGCCACATTGTGGCGCTGTTTATCTTATTTACTGATGAGCACAACAACCGCTGTTTATAAATTCAATATACATTGAAAGTTTCTAATACCCACCACCCTCGCCATTCTAAAGCTTTGGTGGCCTGGAATAGTCTGAATTCTCAAACTTGTAGGAGTTTGATGGTTAGTAGGTGTGTTTGTAATGTCATTGGCAGCGCTGGCAGGGGCGGGGAGTGGGGCGAACTGAAGTGGCCCCTGTATGAGGACCCTGACACTTAGATTTTTACAAATGAAGCACTGGATTTATGCATGATAAAATCTGCACGGCCATTGTTTCCTCAGTTTAGAGGAAACTGTGGAATCCAGCGTGATGGGCCGCGACTGTGAACATTGTTGACAGAGGGAAAACCATGCAGGAGAGGTTACAGTGCAAGCAGAGCCTGGACAAAACATGTTCAATCGGTCAGTGTGGCCTTGAGGTTGGCTGCGCCCTCTTCATGTCATGTACACTAATCATTTGATTAATGAATTTAACAGTAAACTCACAAAAGATATGTTTAGATAGCTGTATATCCAAGTGGTATAGGTTCAACATTAATTTAAAAAAATCTTGTAATTGTTGTATACCATACTTTCCCAGTGAATCAAAAGTGTTTGGTAAAAATATTGTGGCCTAATATTTTGTCACTTTTAAGGGAAAAATGTGACAGTCACATTTCCCGTGTATTTTCGGCTACATGAGGTGACTGTGAACAGTGGCGTAGCAAGGTCAGGTGGTACCCGGTGCGGAACATTTCTTGTCACCCCCGGCTTGACAAAATGCCAAAAATACGTGTTTAAAACACATATTTTTGCCATTTTTTTACCTCCCTCAGTGATGACACCCGGGGCGGCCTGCACCCACCGCACCCCCTTCCTACGCCAGTGTCTGTGAAACATTCCAGATAAACCCAGGGTAGATTTCTAGTGCAAAAAGGAGAAGTTCCACGCAAGTTTGTTTTTTACATTTTCTATACCACAACAGAAAATCCCAGAATCATCCAGTGATTTTATTTTCTCCAATGTCATTTTTCATCTTTTTTGTAACTTTTACAGCTGAAAGTTATTTGCGACGGATTCCATCACTCTCCCTTCTTGTTTTTCTCTTACTCATTTGAAGTGGAAAAGAGGGCTTGATTCTTTGCACTTATTTGGAATCTCCGATCAATGTATCGACATAGAGTAAAACAGTGTCACGTGCCTCTCCTCTTCTCCTCTTGCTTTTAATCTCAGAGCATCCACAGGAAGGATCTACCTCGATTAAAGGGCAGCTTAAGCCGGCACTGTGAACTGAAGAGACAAGGCAAAATACTAAATTAAGTCACATTCCTAAGAAAATACATAAACCCAGACATTGATTTTGTTTTTAAATTAGAGATGCATATATGGGCCTCATGTACAAAGTGCTTTAACGGTCCCAAACCCTCAGATTCAGTAAATGTGAGTTTAGATGTTATCTGACCTTAATCTTTCTAAGAACTGTGAAAGTGTCAGGGCGTCTGACCGAGGACATACATATAACACCTGATGCAACATAAGTCTGGGTCAAGTGTCTACTCATCACCATATCTAGGTCAAATAAGAATAAAGGCTAGACATATCGTCAAAATATTGTAGTCTGATTTGACACCCTCTTATGAAAGGAACGCCATACTTGGATAAGATTTAGTATATAAGGACTGCTATTTGACCATTTAATTGAGAGGGGGAACACTGCCTTCACGCCTCCATAGATAACGACAGGTTTTGCTGTCAACAATGCTATGCAGTCCGTCGCTTCTCCCTAAGAAACTCTAAAATGCAAGTTGCTCAGTGTAGGGCATAGAAGTAGGTTTTAGGGTGCTAGGATTGAGATGACATTTTATTCATGTTATTAATGTTAATTTTATTTTCATTGCTCACGCTATGCCTACTTGCTGTTTTTATGATAGCCAATGTAGTTGTTTTAGATGTACTGATAAACAGGTTATTCCTGTCTTAATAAACGCTTTTCATTAAAAGTATCTATTCTTAGTGCAGAGGGTTCCGGGCCCCACTCATATAATGGGCCCTTTACTAGATCCCATGTTCATAAACAGCCGAGCTTTACAGGTATCTAATCCAATACCTTTCTCATGGACTGATCATTTCTTGATCCCCATGACTTTTAGGTGAGCTGAATCTACACCATTTCCTAAAGATAAAATGGTAGAAGTACGATGCTGGTCTAAGTTAAACCAAGATAGATGGAGACACCACCTGAGCCTAATACCACCAGAGTTAGATACTAACCCTGAAGTAGCTAACAACATGATCTTAGATTGGCTTAGCCATTCCCTAGATCAAAGCGTACCTAAGAAAACTGTAACTCAAAAACCTAAAAATAAGTCTGCCCCATGTTACACCTCACAGCTTAGAGTGTTAAAAAACTGCAAGATTACAGAAAGATCATGAAGAAAAAACTATGGAGAAAATGAAAAAATACTACATCGAGAAAGAGTGAGGATCTATCACACCAAAATTCTTCAAGTTTAGTCCTCATATTTTGAAAGGAGAATTAAAGAAGCTGCTAACTCTCCTAGTAAAATCTTCAAAATTACAAAATCTTTTGTGGTATTGAACACTAACACTCTGGTGGTCGAACCTTGTATTGATAGGTGCAATGCCAAAGCCACCTATTTCAGCATTAAAATTAATTACATCTTGCGCTCACTTAAGGTGGACAATGAAAGTGATAACTCCATATCAGTGAATAAAAGTAAGATAAAGTATTGTTCGATCCTCTCCCAATTCACTCCCCTTTCTCTGGATGAATTCACTTCCCAGTTCAAGAAGGTTAAGTCACAAACTCCACTGGATCTGGCACCTCTGAGAATCTTTGCTCTTGAGCCAGAAACTATCTTTCCCATTTCTTTGGACATGGTTAATCTATACCTAGAAACAGGTATAGTGCCCCTCCGGTGGAAACAAGGGAGTTGACCTCAAGAAGCCCAACTTAGACCCTGATAGCCCAGCAAACTACCGCCCACTCTCCCTACTCTTGGGTCTCAGCAAAGTCGCAGAGAAAGAGGTGAACAAATGTTTGCCCAACTTTCAGGAAGCTAACTTCAGTTTGCAAATCCACTTAATGGGCTTTCAGCCAAAACACAGTACATAAATGGCCCTTCTGGCTTTGGTTGAGGAGGCCAAAATGAGACTGGAGCCAGGGACCATGGTAGATATCATAATACTGGATCTCAGTGCGGCCTTTGATACCGTTGACCACCACAAGCTCCTAGATAAGGCTGGTATTGCATTAAAAGTACTGGATTGGATAAGTTTCTACTTGAGGGAACAAAAATTCCAGGTCTTTGACCAAAACTTTATCGAAAATCATGCCCCTGACTTCCAGGCCCGACACTGTTTAACATATACCTGCAACCACGCCCGGACATTATAGCTCCCACGGGATTTCAATAGTTTCCAATGCAATGACACCCAGCTGGTGTTCTCTCATACTCCAGACTCGGATCCTTCCTTATCCACACTTGGACCATCCCTGGAGCAGCTGGCCAACAGAATGAATAAGTCTTGACTTAAGCTCAATGGAGCTAAAACAGAATTAATGATTGTGGGAAACAGCTCTGCCATTCAAAAAATTCCAGGCTGGCCTACTAGCCTTGGCTCCCCACCGGTACCCAAGACGGCCATAAAAAGGTGAGGGATGTGGTTTGAAAACACTTTAATGATGGATGCCCAGGCTATTAAAATGTCTGCTAGTTGCTTCAGATTGCTAAGAATGCTGCGTAAGATCCTGCCCCGACTTCCACAAAATTCAAGACAGGTGGTAGTAAAAGTCCTTATTCTCTCGTGTCTAGACTATGTTAATTCATTGTACTTGGGGGTCTCCTAAAGGAGTGACACGCAAACTGCAGTTAGTTCAAATTGCAGCTCCGCGCATGTTACATAGGATTTCCAGACCACCATCAGTGAGACAGGGCTTAAGAGACCTTCACTGGCTCCCCATTATGCAGAGAAGAGAATTTAAGTCACTGTGCATTTTTCATCGTTCTCTGCAAGGACAAGGTCCACCTATTCTGCGCCAATGTGCTTCCTCTTACATCCCTAACAGACCACTACCGTTTTCAAGCCTCCATTTGGCCACAGCTCCCAGTGTTAAAATAGCCAGAAGTGGAGGACGATCTTTCAGCTTCAATGCAGCTAAGCTCTGGAACTCTCTTACACTTGCTATTCAAGCAACAGATAAAGAACTTTGGTTTCAAAAAGCCATTAAAACCTGGATCTTTAAAAAATAACCATCTCTAGATGCCTTTCTGTTCTGTATGGTGCAACCTCTTCGAACCCATCGCTGAGATGCATTCGGGTCGACATGCTCCTTATAAATTGCATAGTATAGTATAGTATAGTATAGTATAGTATAGTATAGTATAGTATAGTATAGTATAGTATAGTACAGTAAAGTACAATACAGTATAGTATAGTATAGTATTTTATAGTATAGTATACTATAGTATAGTATAGATTAGCATAGGGCATGTATGCCACTGTAAGTAACAAAGTAGGTTTGTTTCTGTTACCCCTGATCCCTTTATATGGAGAAATGTGGCTCAAGTGGAGAAGTGTGGCTCAATGATTAGAGCGGCAGACCCTGATGCAGAGGTCTAGCCCGGGACCAGGGTTCAATTCACCGCCTCGGCGGGTCTTGGGCTCAAAAATTCCACGGACCTGATAATTCTCGCCTCGGTGCCTATTCCAATCATGGAGTCCCACTCTGCAACTCTGGGCAATAGCTTGCTTAATCTCCACAACGGCCCCCACAACGCTAAGGATGCCTGGCCTCCACCTTGGGGGTGCCCAGGAGTGGACGCCTCACAGGGAAAGCCAGGATGGGTTCCACAGTGGTATTTGTACAAGCGCCTTGAGACCCTTGCGGGTGAGTAGTGCGCTATACAAGTATCAAATTTACATTTACATTTATAGGAATTGTTAGTAACCCAAAAGGAATGACTCTATTTCAACAATGTATTGGATAGGGTGTTCTTTCACATTCAACACAGGTGCATTAAACTGAGTTAATGGGTGTCACCCGTGGGTGGCAAAGCAAATCTTGTAGAATTACGCCAAAGTTGTAGTTCATGCAATAATTTCTGGATGTGATATTCTGATACATCTACCACCAGTATCTATTCTCTACATTCAATCATCATCATCTCCTAACTGCCCCTTTGAGATCTTTTTTTCTAACTCTTCTCTGTCTGCCTCTGGCATCTCTACCATATTTAGTCCTAAAATGTATCACCTATGTTCTGAATTTACTTTTGAAAATCATTCTACATCTGCATCCTCTCCAGCAAGCCCTTCTTTAGCTTACTTCTCCACATCACTGACTCTTTTCTGTCTTAGACATGAATATCCTAGAGCTGCCCTCTCTGATTTTATGCCCTTGTCTTGTATTCATCAGTTCTGTTCCCTTCATCTACTTTTTTAAAATGTTTTTTTTAATAAAAAACATACATTCATGACATAGAGAGACATATCCCAACAATAAGCATCAGATCATTTGTAAAGAAATGCATTACATCAAGCCAGTGTATTGATATCACACTATTGCATTGAGCAATGCCAGTGCTATATATCAGGCCTGCATACCTTAGTCCTACGGTATATGCATCCACTATTTTGTTACATTACACCATATCACAAAGCTGTGCTGCTTGCTTAGGTAGCTTAGTACTCGTTCAGTGTTCGCCACTTGTCTTTTGGCTACAAGTACAGCCATAGTTACGAATCTGCATACAATCCTTTGTATTTCTCCTGTAACCCACCCAAGAGGGCCAGTTCAGGAGAAGGAGGTACAGGGACCCCGCCATTGCATTCATGGAGGTGAAATCCAGTATTCTAATTCTGGAGAGCACCCCATGCAATATGGAGAAAAGCTCCATTAGTATCTTTAAATATTTTATGTTCCACTACTCCTCCAGGAGAGTATTTAGCTAAACTCTCCAGGGTGCAATATTAATGATAGAGTTACTTTAAATGAATTAATTTATGTCTATAGTTGAATGAAGTGCTCTTAACCTGAACAAAGCAATACCTCCAGATTTTCACAGAGACTGGGCAGCCCAGCTTAGTCTCGCACGTTTGTTTAGCTTTATATTTCTGCTTCTTTCCAAAAATTATCAGTTCCACATATATAAAGGAAATTGTTTTCCCACATCACCTCTCTGTATCATTTTTGTGAGCAACATTCATTCCAAAGAGGCCGGGGGAAATCCAGGATGATAGCCCTCATAGCACCTCTAAACATATAACAAAAGAGGATCACCATTGTGCTACTACTGCCTTTATACTCTTTTACGTCCATAAAACCCTCACTAAGGAATCCAGCCTTCTACTTAATCTTTCCCTTTCCTGTGGATCCTTTCCTGGCTCCCTTAAACTTGATTTTCTTCTGGCTTACCTCAAAATCCTATTCTAGACCCCTCTTGACCCTCTAACTTTAATCCTGCTTCCTTCTACCTTTTCCGCATAAACCTTTGGATTGTATGGTGCCTCACCAAGTCCTGAGTATGAGTCACACTCTTCTTCCAGCTCTATAGCTAGGTTTCAGTCCTAACAATCAACTACGCCTGCTCTGCTTTCAGCCTCCAACCATGTCTCAGCCTGTCACACTTAGCAGTCTTCTCTGCGTACACCACTTAATTTGTCAATTGCATTTGGTATGGTGGGCCACCACATTCTGTTCTCGACTAATTCTTCTTTTGGTCTCTCTGGCACTACATTTTACTGGTTCTGCTTGTATCCTTTGAATTGATGTTAATCACCACTGTAGGCTAACAACATCCCCTTTTTCTTTTCTGCTTTACTATGTTTCCCCAAGGCTCAGTTCCTGCACCTTTCGATTCTCTAACTACACATGCTTACTATGAACTTTCCTTTGGTAAATAGATATAATATCGAATTAGAAATATCGAATAACAATAATATCGAAGTTAAAATATCGATATTACCCTAATATCGAAGTATAGAATATCGATGTAATTAATATCGTTTTATTTTTTATGTTTAAAATATCGAAGTATAAAATATCGATGTAGTAATATCGTTTGTAGATAATATCGATTTATTAGTGTTGTTAGAAATATCGAAAAATAATATATTGAATGTGTAAAATATCGATTTTGTACATATCGAATTACTAAATTGTTTTATTTTATTTATTATTACTTAAATTGTTTTAATATTTGTATTAATTGTTTTAAATAATTTATTGTAAGATATGTTTTAGGAGCGGGATGTTGGGTTATTAGGGGATAAGGGTGGGGAGTGTTTTAAAAATATTAGTATAAAATAAGATATTAATTACAAAATATAGAATTTTAAATAATTAAAAATTTCGAAATTTTAATTTAATTTCGAAATTATATAATTACAATTTTTAATTACAATTTTCAACTTATATTTGAAAATGTATTGTAAGATTGCTAATATATAGTTACAAATGTTATTTTAATTTTTAAGTAATTTTTTTGTTTTAGGAGCGGGATATTGGGTTATTAGGGAATAAGGGTGGGGAGTGTTTTAAAAATAATAGTATAAAATCAGATATAAAAATTAATAATGTATAATTTTAAATGATTTAAAATTTAGAAATTTTAATTTAATTTCGAAATTATATAATTATAATTTTTAATTTAAATTATAACTTATATTTTAAAATGTATTGTAATCTTTATATTATATATTGACAAATTTTATTTAAATTTTTAATTCATAATTTTGTTTTAGGAGTGTGATATTGGGTAATTAAGGGATAAGGGTGGGGATTGTTTTAAAAAAATTATTTTAAAATCACACATTAGGGTGCCGATTCCGATCCTGTAAAAAGTCCCTACTAATCGTCGTACGGAGCGTTTTCTCCGTACGACTCGTACCCTGTAAACTCTCCGTATAACCTAGGAAGTACGATTCGTACAGAAAGCCCATTTCCGTATGAATCGTACAAAAGACCGTACGGGTAAACAAACCCTACGAATCTGATCCGGAACAGCCTGTACGCGATGTCCGTACGTATGTAAGCAGCGTTTTACGGCCCAGCAAGTACGATCCGTCCCTACGGCACTCCGTACGGCTCTTTTTTTACGGGAGCCAATAACAGCCGTAAAAGCTGAGTCCCCAGGGGTACGAGTCGTACAGGCCCCCCCACCCGCGTATGTACGCACCGTACCCCCCGTATGTACGCACCGTACCCCCGTATGTACGCACTGTACCTCCCGTATGTACGCACCGTACGCGCTGGGGGTACGGTGCGTACATACGGGAGTACGGTACGTACATACGGGGGGTATGGTGCGTACATACGGGGGGTACGGTGCGTACATACAGGGGTACAGTGTGTACATACGCGGGTGGGGTGGGGGGGGCCTGTACGACTCGTACCCCGGGAACAACTTTTCCCGGGCTACGAGTCGTACAAACTTCGCTTCATAGCGGGTAGAGTCATTCCCCGTGTACGGGACGTTTTCCGTACGATTCGTCAATCGGATAGCCAGTCCAGATCGTACTTGTACGCTCGGACTGTATTTTTACGAATCGTACAGAAAAGTGTCCGGGTACGTCTCGTACAACTTTTCCCGCTACGATTCGTACGGATCGGGCCGATCCGTATGTCCTTTTTCCCGTACGAATCGCACTTCACGGGTCGGACGTGACTTGTACGATTCGTACGGAAAAAAATACGGATTTTAAGTTTAAATAATTTTAAATTTAGATATGTTAATGTAATTTAGAAATTATATAATTCCATTTTTAATAATATTTTGACATTATATTTTTGTTTTATGAGTGAGATGTTGTGTTATTAGGGGATAAAGGGGGAGGGAGTGTTCTAAAAATATAATTATTTAATGACACTTTAAATTAAATTTATATTATTTGAAATAAATTAAAAATTATTTAAAAAATTTACATTTCTAAATTATCTTAATAGAAATGATTTTTTAAGTTCTATGTTATATTTTTCCTATAGGATTGGGATGTTGGGATATTAGGAGATAAGGGTTAGGAGTGTTTTAAAAATATTACTATATAATGAGAAAATAAATGTAAGTTTTTTAAATAAGATATTTTTGGATATTTGATTAATTGTAAATTGAAAAGTATGTTTTTGTTTTAGTTGTGTAATGTGGGTTTATTAAGGGTTAAAGGTGGGGAGTGTGTTACAAAAATTGGTATATAATTATACATTAAATTAAAATTTGGAATAATTAAATTGATATAAAGGGGCCGATTCCAATCCTGGAAAAAGGCAGTACGAATCGTTGTAGGTTGCGTTTTCTCCTCACAACTCGTACCCGGTAAACTGTCCCTACAACCTAGGAAGTACGATTCGTACAGAAAGCCTATTTCCGTACGAATCGTACAAAAGACTGTACGTGGAAAAAATACCTACAATTCTGATCCGGAACAGCTTGTACGCGACGTCCGGACGTATTCAGGCAGCGGTTTCCGGCCCAGCAAGTACGATTCATCCCTACGTCACTCCGTACGGCTCTTTTTTTACGGGAGTCAAACACAGCCGGAAAAGCAGAGTTCGACGCAAACCGCTAGGCAATGGAGCCCCGGTACACGATGTACCCGCCCTGAACCCCATCGTACGTGTCATCCCGGTCCTCCTAGCCTACGACCTTGTGCACCGGACCCGAGGCACACGCCGCAGAAGGTGAGAACAACACCCAGGGGCCAGGGTGGGGGTGAGGGGAAGGTAACATACCCCATACCCAAATCCAAACCTATAATATGGAGCCCATACATTACCACCAGGGTCTGGTCACTTGGGGGGGGGGCGTGGCCAGCAACACCTGCGTACTGCAACAACGGAAGTGGACGTGTACGGTGCGTACCACACGTACCCCTATGGCATCATTAAAACAGAGATACAGACCGTACACACGCATTCATTGCGTGTGTACGGTAAGTACCACACGTACCCCTACGGCACCATTAGAACAGAGATACAGACCGTACACATGCAATGAATGCGTGGGTACGGTGCGTACCACACGTACCCCTACAGCACCAATAGAACAGTGATACGACCCGTACACACGCAATGAATGCATGGGTATGGTGCGTACCACACGTACCCCTACGGCACCATTAGAACAGAGAAACGGATCGTACACACGCAATGAATGCGTGGGTACGGTGTGTACCACACATACACCTACGGCACCATTAGAACAGTGATACGGACCGTACACACGCAATGAATGCGTGGGTATGGTGCGTACCACACGTACCCCTACGGCACCATTAGAACAGTGATACAGACCATACACATGCAATGAATGCGTGGGTACGGTGCGTACCACACGTACCCCTATGACACAGTAGAACAGTGATACGGACCATACACACGCAATGAATGCGTGGGTACGGTGCGTACCACACGTACCCCTACGGCACAGTAGAACTGTGATACGGACCGTACACACGCAATGAATGCGTGGGTACGGTGCGTGTCACACGTGCCCCTACAACACAGTAGAACAGTGATACGGACCCTACACACGCAATGAATGCGTGGGTATGGTGAGTACCACATGTACCCCTATGTCACAGTAGAACTGTGATACGGACCGTATACACGCAATGAATGAGTGGGTATGGTGCGTGTCACACGCACCCCGTTAAGACGAGGCGTACACACGCCAGGAATGTGGGCTTAGAGGACTGGCTCAGCATGTTACCTTCATATTGGTGTGTGTAGGTCCAGGCCAGCAGTGTACTGCTCCAAGGGGGTGCGTGGGTGGGTGCAGAGGACTCCCAGCAGTGTCCACACATATGAGGGGTGGGTGCATATGACTCCTAGCAGTGTCCAGACATATGAGGGGTGGATGCATATGACTCCCAGCAGTGGCCTTCAATATGAGGGGTGGGTGCATATGACTCCTAGCAGTGTCCACACATATGAGGGGTGGGTGCATATGACTCCTAGCAGTGGTCAGACATATGAGGGGTGGCTGCATATGACTCCCAGCAGTGGCCTGCAATATGAGGGGTGGATGCATATGACTCCTAGCAGTGTCCACACATATATGGGGTGGGTGCATATGACTCCTAGCAGTATCCACACATATGAGGGGTGGGTGCATATCACTCCTAGCAGTGGTCAGAGATATGAGGGGTGGGTGCATATGACTCCTAGCAGTGGCCTGCAATATGAGGGGTGGGTGCATATGACTCCCAGCAGTGGCCTGCAATCTGAGTTGTGGGTGCATATGACTCCTAGCAGTGTCCAGACATATGAGGGGTGGGTGCATATGACTCCTAGCAGTGTCCAGACATATGAGGGGTGGGTGCATATGACTCCCAGCAGTGGCCTGCAATATGAGGTGTGGGTGCATATGACTCCTAGCAGTGTCCACACATATGAGGGGTGGGTGCATATGACTCCTAGCAGTGTCCAGACATATGAGGGGTGGGTGCATATGACTCCCAGCAGTGGCCTGCAATATGAGGGGTGGGTGCATATGACTCCCAGCAGTGGCCTGCAATATGAGGGGTGAGTGCATATGACTCCTAGCAGTGTCCACACATATGAGGGGTGGGTGCATATGACTCCTAGCAGTGGTCAGACTTATGAGGGGTGGGTGCATATGACTCCTAGCAATGTCCAGACATATGAGGAGTGGCTGCATAGGACTCCCAGCAGTGGCCTGCAATATGAGGGGTGGCTGCATATGACTCCTAGCAGTGTCCAGACATATGAGGGGTGGGTGCATATGACTCCTAGAAGTGTCCAGACATATGAGGGGTGGGTGCATATGACTCCCAGCAGTGGCCTGCAATATGAGGGGTGGCTGCATATGACTCTCAGCAGTGTCCAGGCATATGAGGGGTGGCTGCATATGACTCCTAGCAGTGGTCAGAGATATGAGGGGTGGGTGCATATGACTCCTAGCAGTGTCCACACATATGAGGGGTGGGTGCATATGACTAGCAGCAGTGGCCAGAGATATGAGGGGTGGGTGCATATGACTCCTAGCAGTGTCCACACATATGAGGGGTGGCTGCATATGACTACCAGCAGTGGACAGAGATATGAGGGGTGGGTGCAGAGGACTCCCAGCAGTTGCCTGTAACATGAGGGGTGGGTGCATATGACTCCTAGCAGTGTCCACACATATGAGGGGTGGCTGCATATGACTACCAGCAGTGGACAGAGATATGAGGGGTGGGTGCAGAGGACTCCCAGCAGTGGCCTGTAACATGAGGGGTGGGTGCATATGACTCCTAGCAGTGGTCAGAGATATGGGGGGTGTACACCATCATCAGTTGACCACACCTACATGGTGGTATGGACGCATCCCTAACTTTGGACTATGATTTTAGTGCTATTACAACACATCACTGACAGCAGGGTCCCACTCCCAGGACGATGGATGTCTGTCACATACTGCATGACATACCCCATGTGGGTGTGAGGACGTATAACACATGCATACCCACCCATGGCGGATGCAGCACAATACACACCCTGATTTCATGCCAACAGACTGTATAGTCATGTAACTGCATACAAAACTAAGATAGCCAAAGGGAACACACTGTCACGCACATCCCAGGAGTGTAAGGAATGTACAGGTGCTGGTCCAGCCACCAAGATGTTGTCTCTCATGGAAGGAATAGGGTTCAATTCCACCACATACAATGCCCACAATTGTGAGTCATGTGCCCAAATACTCTGCATCACAAGTACCATTTGTGTGGTAGGCCGTGATTACACACATGCATAGTGCTGAAAAGGGCCAATTTGTCCCTGAAGGCATTCCTACATACCCAAAACACAAGTACAGTGACTAGCAAGGATGGCACAGACGATTCAGCAGGAGACATCGGTGAGCAGGCATGGCCATTGTTGAAGGGATCCGTCACCAACAAAGGAAATGTGGACACAGGTCAGCACAACAATTGTGCAACTGTTTGCAGGGAAGATGTCAGGTGCCACAGAGGAAGGAACACTCCTTGGGACAATGTCTCCAAACTAAATGAACACACACTACCAATGAATCTTTGCATGGACATTGTGATGGCACACAGATACCATGGTCCACCTCATGACCATCATACAAAAAATGACCATCATACAAAAACATTTCTCAGAACCCTAACACATTACCAGAACACCAACTCCGGAGCCTCATCACCAACATCAAGTACCTGAAATGCAATAGTGTTGAAAGTAAAAGAAAAGGCTTTATTCAGCACCAAAAATAAATTAATGTAAAAGATACTATGTACAAAGGCCAATGGCCAGTCCATTTCTCAAGTCCAAGGGTGGACGTAGGGGACCGCGTCCACCCCTACCTTGCCTGCACTAAGGAACCTCAAGGTTTGTCGACCGGGGGGGCATCAT
The DNA here is from genome assembly GCF_964204655.1 of Triturus cristatus. Taxonomy (NCBI): domain Eukaryota; kingdom Metazoa; phylum Chordata; class Amphibia; order Caudata; family Salamandridae; genus Triturus; species Triturus cristatus. The sequence continues at coordinate 1,460,848,972 of NC_140589.1, forward strand.
CTGTGGCAGGACCAGGCACCGCAAGGACATGAGGGGGAGGGGTAGGTGTGGTGGGTGCAGGGGTGAACGTCTTCACCACAGGGGGTGGGGCAGCGACAAAGGTGGAGGTGAACACGGCGCTGCACACTGCTGCTAGGGCCTCCATCCTAACGCCTGCACCTGAAGATACCTGAGGGCCAACGGAGGGTGTGGTGGCCGAGGGATGGGGTGCAGCGCTCTTGGGGGAGGGGGTAGACATGGTTGTGGACTCAACTCCCGTGCCCGGGGACTTCTTCACCCGCTTGTGGGGTGGTGGTTCAGTGGGGGTGAGGCCCAGCTCAAACATACAGGTCTCCTTAGGTGACAGTTCGGCAGGGGAACTAAGGGGAGTGGTTTTGGAGGAACAGGGTTGTGAGGACTGCGGACTGCGACTGTGGCTGCGTGTATGTCGTCTGCCCCCAGCCCCTGTGGGTGTGCCTACATCCCCCTGAGTGTGCGTGCCAGGAGGTGTGCGCTGTGCCTTACTTGGGGGTATGCTGGATGTGTCTGGTGGGGTGCATGCCCGTGACTGTCTGGGGGGGCGTTGGGCAGGCATGGGAGAGGGCAGTGTGGATGGGTCCAGGGTAGGGGGGGGGACGGAGCACTGCAGGAGAGAAACTGCTGCCGTCAGGGAAGAGTCCATGGACCGCAGAAACCTGCGTTGGTCAGACATCGTTGCTGACATGCCCTCCATGAACGACACCTTCTGTGTGAGCAGTTTAGTGTGTCCATGGAGGACAGTCAGCACCGATGCCTGCCCAACCTGCAACTGCTGCAGTATGTCCACAGACTCTTCACTGACGGCAGCAGGGGTGACAGGGGCAGGGGGTGCGGTGCCTGGGACGAAGGAGACATGGTGGGACTCTGCACGGACAGAAGGGACGGGAGCAACTGGGAGGGCTGAGATGGTAATGGAGGAGGCGGGGACAGATGTGGGGATGCTGCTAGTTGGTGTTGCAGCCTTCCGCCTCCTCAGGGAGGTCAGCCTCAGACTCGTCGGCATCGTAGCTGGTATCGTGTCCAGGCAGGTCCTCCGACTGACTCCCCTCGCCCTCCGTGCCACTGGCTCCTTCTGATTCCACAGCACTGGTGGCACTGCCGCTGGGTCCCTCCTCCAGGTCCATGCAGGTGTCTCCCTCGGTTGCGGATGATGATGCTGTGGGCAAGGAGAAGAAACCGAAATGCATCAGTCACCTGTATACATCTGACACATGAGCACAAGAACAATTGGTCACAGTGCATATCAGGCAATGCATCATGAGTAACAGCTAGATAACTCCGCACATATGTAAGCCCTGTACTGCCCAGTTGGTAAACCCACTATGCCACTTGTACACCAGGAAAAAAAGAACACAAAAGGCCACAACTTGAATGAGAAATACACCGAGAAGCTAGTGTCTGTGAACCGGTGAGCACAACAATACAATTAAGTCATGCCACCTCTTGTTTAACCTGGAAGAAACATTAGTGGTGCACCCATTGTAAACTTACCCACCTCAATACTCAAGGCGTCACCACACTTAGAGACCTGTGAGTACCTTGGAACACAAAACCCAAAAATGTAGCTACCTTGGGACTCACAATACTTTACACAATCTACATGTTTTGAATGTGCCTTATTCACCATTTTGTGAAAAGAACACTCGGGCCTGCATGAAATATGTCGCACAAGGCAGTGCACACAAAAGTACATGTCATTGAAGAAGCTGGCACCTTTTCTAAGAAGCCACTGTTAGAAATTAATGGTGTTGCAGACAGTACATATACATGGGCCCACAGAGGTCTGGATGTCTTGAGACTCGTCAGTTTGTATCACCAACAACAAAGGAGTCTCACAAAATCAAGAGCACTGTGGCAACATGTATATGGAGAATCAGCAACACCATTTAATTCTAACAGTGGCTTCTTCGAAAATGTGCCAGTGTGTTCCATGAAAGTGGAAATGTATTTTGGTGTGCACTTCCTAGGGCGACTTTTTCCATGCAGGCACATCAGTGTTCTCAACACAAATCATCAAATTCCCACATTTAAAACATGAAGAACTGTTGACAAGTGCTGTGAGTGGCAAGTAACAACTTGAATTATGTCAGTTGTCACATGGCCATCCGTCACCTGATTACACAGTTGGCTACACATATGACCTACTGCCTGTCATCTCGAGTGGCACACATGTCCACACCCATGACAATGCATTAGCTAATGGGCCTGCAATTGGGTAGAAAAAAAGCCTGACTGTACTGCGGGGACACCCTCATGGCAAGCCAGAATGTACACACAGATTTCATCACACAAAGTCCAAACAGCGTTGCATCTGAACCACACACAGGTGCTAAAAATGTATGAGCAGGAATCATGTTTATAAAAAACTGACACAGGCTGCAAAGCAGGTAAATTAAGCACTGGCCAGCATCACAGGGGCACTGCACGGTGATTCTTTGCACAGCCAAGTATCACACAAAAGTCAGACCTGGCAATGAAAATTCAGAGTTGCACATGTATGCCTCTCCTGCACACCCCACCCCATGCCTGAGTCAATGTGATTGATACAGATCAAGAAGTGACACCTCTTATTCAGGGTTACAATAACTGTGCTGGAAAAATAGCTTCATTTACACAACATCACCTCGTGGGGCTGGCAACACATATTTGTGACAAACAACCATCAACAGATTGTTGTGAATAGTCACACAGGAACTGCCCAGTGTGAGTATGCACAAGCAAAATGGTGTATCCCTTTCCAGTGGACACATGTAGCACACATTTGCTAAATACTAACTAGGCCAGGGAACAATGCCACAGAGGCAGACCTATGCTGAACACACAGAGAATGTGCACAGTGTTGGATGACAGACATGATTAGGAGGCCAGGGTGTCTCAGGGGACTGTAGTGGGCACACTGTTCCGTGGTCCTGGAATGAGCTGACTGTACCATGTTCAACCGTCATGGCAATATGCATATCTCCCACTCATGCACATCATGTCTGAGGCCACAACATTGGTCATGCATGCTTCAAGGGTCTTCATTTTAAAGCTCACACTCCTATGTTGAGAATCATCATCAGTGACAACAAATATGGACCCCCAACATAGTGAACAGTTCATGGCACAGGTAAGGTACCAACACAAGTCACAGACCACCCTCCCACATGATGCCGAAAGCAATGTGCACTTAGATTTACTGGCACCCTAGATGACTATGTGCAAATGTGATTACACACACACCAGGGGACACATGTCAAGGAGGGGAAGGGATGAAAAAGAGCACCAGGTGACATTAGGGAACAGAAAATGCACTGCACATTTTAACTCTGGGAGTGTATCCAGGCTACAGAGCACTTCCAAAAGCTGGCGACACATAACATGACAAACAGCCATGTACCTACCCCCTCCTTGCTGCAGTCTCTCCTGTAACTGCCTATCGAGCTCAGGGAATACCAGCGCCAGGACACGTTTCATGTGGGGGGTCAGGCGTCGGTGGCCGCCGTGGGGGGAGGACTGTCGAGCCCCAGTTGGACCCGGGTGTTCCGCCGGGTCCAGCACCGGATGTCCTGCCACCTCTTGCGCACCTGGGGCAGCTGGCGACGACGATCCCCCTCAGATCTCACGGCCCTGACGATGTCTTTCCAGATCATGCCCTTCTCGTAGGCAGTTACCTGTCAGGATGACAAAGTGACACAACATCAATACACCTGCTCCATGTCCCAGAGACACACATTTGAACATCATTGAAATGTTGCACAGGGCATAGGATGCAGAGAGGAATTACATCATACACAATAAGAAATTGGCCTGTGTGCAAGCCCCAATGCACTACATGGCATTGAAAGTCAACATGTTGCCATGAGGGGTGCGACACACTCACTGATCATGCCACACACTGTGCAGCACATGCAACAGCAGGCTGAAGGGCAGCACGTGCCAAGCAGTCACATGTCCCACTCCACTGACACACCATCAGCATACTAGACAGACACACCCAAGCACAGATCACTCGCCTGTCATTGACAACAGCAGATACAACCCTCACTCTGCACATGTGCCACTTGCCAGTGGGGTGTCACAGGTGTCATGCTAGCTCTGCAAGTCAGACACACAGCACGGCTTACTTGTCACATCAGATGGGTTGATCTGTTGCCTCCTCCATGCAGCTGTGGTGCAACACTTCACGTAGACACTCACCCACATGACAAGGAAAATTCACACACATCAATGTCCATGAGGTCGTACACATCATTTGGACACTCTCACCACAGGGCCACTCAACTCATACACATCTGTGGGTACAGTCACCTGTCACACCGGGGGGACCACTGAATCACCTCAGGACAATAGGAAAAAAAGCCACCAAGGATTTGCCAGGCTGAAAGTGTCATGCACTATGCAGTGAAAGTCACAGTAAGCACAATGCAAGTGAGGAGTGCACACAGGAACTACATCATGCTCTGCATGAGAGACATCAGCATGTCCCCCCCTGGGACCCACTCTAAACAACATTGCATGTCTGTCCCACCTGGACACAATATTGACACTCACACAACAGGTGCATAGGCAAAGTTAGTGGACTCAGCACTCACCTGCTCCCCTGGTCTCCCATACAGCTTGGTGTACTGTGGGAGGAGGACGTCCAGCAAGGCCTGATTCTCCTCCACGGTGAATGGCTGGGCCCTCTCCACAGTACATGACATGGTCCAGAGGAAGCAGAGACAGCAGCAGTGTGGTCGACAGGAAAGTTGTGCAGGCAAATGCCCTCTCATGGGTTCTGGCTGCCTTATATCTGTCTTGCTGAGGGGGCATTCATTTAGAGGAGTACATAGTGATTGGTCAGACTCATTCGCATCCTACGTTTACTCCAATCCCTTTAAACATACACCAATGTCTTTAAACATACACCAATGACAGCATTCGCATCGTTCAAATTTTGAGCATCATGTCAAGTCAACAACCACTTTGCAACATTGTATTTTGTGGCCAACTGACTGTTCCAGGACACATGATCGACACTTTTCGACTGAAAACTCTGTCTCCATGACAACCAGCATGCATTTAGGGCCTAATACTTGTCCCTTATGTGTCCCCTATGTAATTTTGAAATCCACACACAGGTACGGTGCGTTTCACACGTACCCCTACGGCACAAGTACAATGGTGAAACAAAGCGTACACACGCGATGATAGCGGGTGTACGGTGCGTTTCACAAGTACGGGTATGCACTAGTTCACACGTACGTGTACGCACTAGTAGTACAGTGCGTTAGACACCTACGGGTAAGCACTAGTAGTACAGTGCATTAGACACCTACAGGTGCGCACTAGTTCACACGTACGGGTACGCACTAGTAGTACAGGGCGTTAGACACCTACGGGTACACACTAGTTCACACGTACGGGTACGCACTAGTAGTACAGTGAGTTAGACATCTATGGGTACGTACTAGTAGTACAGTGCGTTAGACACGTACGGGTATGCACTAGTTCACACGTACGGGTACGCACTAGTAGTACAGTGCGTTAGACACGCACAGGTACGCACTAGTAGTACAGTGTGTTAGACATGTACGGGTGCGTACTAGTTCACACCTACGGGTACGCACTAGTAGTACAGTGCGTTAGACACCTACGGGTATGCATTTCACACACTTACAATGGTAATACAGGCGCACACATGCCAGGAATGGAGGGCTACGAGTCGCACAAGGATGTCCATCAAGTACTTGTCATTGCATACTGTTATGTGCAGGCCCTAGGTGTGGCAGCTAGTGATATTGCACAGGTCATCTCATCTAGTTGCACAATTGATGTGTGATGACCTGTGGACACATGTCATGTGTGATGGGGCACTATGTGGCACACATCACCTTGACACTTGCCACGTGTGTCTGTAGTCCAACTGTGTCATGCCCAGCAGCAGTGGGATTGCACAGTCATCACCACCCGCAACTGTATCCTGATGCCAGGGACAGGGACACTCTATCAACTGACATGTCACGATCTGCGTGCCCCTTTGTGACTATGTCAGGTGTGTGTCATGTGTTCCCATGAGCTTGATGTCCGTGTTCCGTCAACTGCATCTGCTGTTGGTATATACAACATGGGTCTGTGTGGAGATGGGCATGGGACACACCTACGCACACCATGCCACATGTGGATTCCCACCGCTGTAGGGTCTGTGTGCATCGGACATCATATTTTCCCAGTCATACATGTCTGCATTGTCTCAATGGCTGTGTCTTTCTCTTGTCACGTGTACCCCTTCATCGCAATGTGTTTGATATGTACATTTGACATTCCTTGTGACCTGTGCATGTGCCTTGCAGTCAGCTGTGTGGATGAGATGACATCCTTCCAATGCAGCTATGTGGTTGTGTGTCACTCCGGTGATATCTGTGGCTCTTCACTCAGACTGGCCACCAACTCATTTCAGGGCATGTCATGTAGACTTGACAATCAACAGGTGTATCTGGCTTTTTGTATTGCACACACCCGACTCCATAGTTACCTGATGTGTATTAGCAGTGTAGCATGTGCTATGTTCATTGACATTGATATTGGAAGACTCTCAATCTTCATTCTTACAAACAATGTCTTGCAGGGCACCGCCTGTCCCAAGACCAATGCCAGACTTGGGTGCCATGAGGGAACGTGCTTGCATCCAACGTTACAGATTCACTCAACAGTTGATTGAGGACTTGACCGACAGGCTGGCACCACACCTCCAACCGCGACACAGGTATCCTACTGCGCTGACCCCAAAGATGAAGGTGATGGCAGCCCTATATTTTTTTGCCACAGGTACGTTTCAATTCACCATAGCTGATGTTGGTGGCATGTCACAGACAATGTTCAGCCATGTCCTGCGTGATGTTTTAGCAGCCATGTTGGAGCACCTTGATGAATTCATCACATTTCCTACTCCTGAGGAGTTGACAGATGTCAAGGGTGATTTCTATGTCCTGGGAGGGATGCCCCATGTCATTGGGTCCATTGATGGTACACATGTGGCTTTGGTACCACCACAGGCACAGGAACAAGCCTATCGCAATAGAAAACATTACCACTCGATAAATGCCCTTGTGGTGTGTCTTGCTAACATGCTGAGTTCCCATGTCTGTGCACGTTTTCGAGGATCAGCACACGATGCCTACATCATGAGGCGTAGCAGGGTGCCACAAATGATGCTACGGCTGCACAACGAACGAGCATGTCTTGTTGGTGAGTATACTCTGTTGGTCCTGTGTGTTGTGGTATCTTTGGCTCTTACGGCATCTCCTGACCCACTTATTTACATGATGTTTCCATGTAGGGGACTCTGGATATCCCAACATGCCATGGCTAATGACACCTCTCCACTAACCAAGAACAGCTGCAGATCACAGGTACAACAATGCACACGGGCAGACCAGGCGAGTGATTGAGAGGACGTTTGGCCTCCTGAAGAGCCGATTCTGGTGCCTTGACAAGACAGGCGGGTCCCTCCCATATGCACCGGAGAAGGTGTGCAAAATCTTCATTGTGTGCTGCATGCTGCACAACATGGCCGTTGAGAAGGCAGTGCCATTCATCCTTGATCCTGATGAGGAGCAACACCCACCCGTGGAGGATCCAGGGCTTGGTCACGAGGCAAGTGATGAGGAGGAGGAGGATGATATCCGGAGTCAGCTCATACGCAACTTCTTCTCATAATGGTGAGTCACTGGGTATGAGTGTGCAAGCTTGTAGCATTGAGTGGCATGTGTTGCAATGTGTGTATCCAGCTGACTGAATGCAAAGTGACTTTGATGTGTGTACTGATGTGTCACTCGAGTGATGATGTCATGCCGCACAGTTTTGCGGAGAGACTTTCTTAGAAATTTGCATGTGTCCAACATTGTTCATGTTTCGTAACTGACCATGTGTGTGGCGAGATTTGTTTTAGGTGACTTCTTGTGTGTCTGTCATTCCCAGGTTTTTGCGCCTGTTGTCTGCTCGTGTCATCGTTGTCCTCCTGCTATTCCTCATGAGGATTGCAACGTGTGCTGAATCAGCGTTCCATGCACGGACATGTGGAAATGTCAGTTTGGGTAAGGATTGCAGCAAGGCTTTTTGGTGGTGGTACGGGTTGGGAATGTGTGGGGACTGCTTCTGTGCATGTTGTGGTACCATGCATACATGTCTTCTCACCATGGAGCATATAACATGTAGCATCACTCCCATGACATGATAGTCACCCTTCTTGACAGTCATCTCTAGTGGAGTGTGGAGTCTGATGAAGGCATCAATGTGCGTAAACCTTGCCTCTGAAACATTGCTGATGCTACGGGTGGACATAGTGTGGGACATCCCAACAACTGGCTCTATGGTGATTTGCAGCATCTCCGTGTGCAGCAGGATGTGTTTGGCTCATCCCCTTAACTTGTGTGCCAGTTCATTGGGATTTACAACATTCGTGTTGTGAAGGGGGGTCCAGCTTATGTCCCACATGTTCTGTCAACTGACCTGTGAGTCTGTTCGTATGGACGCATTTCCCTTTGTGTGAGTTTGTTCAATAAAGGTGTTCTGCACAATCCAAAGTGCCTCATCTCTGTCACTGCAGATCTGTTGCCAGTTTGCATGCGTCATCTATGGCATAATTGTCAAAGATTGAGCATATGAGTGTATGTGTACTTCGGCAACATGCATGCATTTCTTCATGGCTAATAATCTCTATTGTGCATGAAGTACCTGGTTGTGTATGTATTTGTGCAGGTTGCCCCCCACAACGGGACGTCAACGCCTGCTGACGGTGTGTCTCCTGTGCGCAGCTCCGCATTTTGTTGCCTGATCCTGTGGCCGTCATTTTTGTTGATTCTTCATACATTTTCTCGGAGTGACCCATGAGTAACCTGACACTCCTTCCTTTACATCCACCTGTTGCACTGTGCCTTTCTTACCTCCTTGTCTTTGTGTGCTACTTTTTGCCTAGTTTCTCACCCCTTCCGCCTGCTGCTGCCTCACCTGCGGCACCGCCCCACCGAGTGCCCTGATTCGGCAACCCACACGCCTACAAAATGCTCCTCCCTTCCCCCTCCACCCATTCTAAATGCAGCCAGCAGCTTGTCTGTGCCACTGTTGCACCAACGCCGTGCCAAAGGCAGGACCATCTGCACCTGCAACGTGCACAGTGCATGACCCTCTGGTCCTTGCATGACCCACGTCACACAACAGGCTCATGCTGCAGCCCCGCTCCAAGCAATGTCCTCCAGACAATCAACCGTCTGCTATCAGGCAACCCCTAAGCGCACACACGACACCTTTGCATGCTGAGTGTGCAATTCCATCTGCCTACACAGCGCTGCCCCGCCTACCAGACCCTGTCAGAACAACCAGGTCATGTTCCTCCTATTCCACACCCGCTCCATCCACAAGCACGCCATTGGACTCTGTTACCTCCTCAACACAACGGCCCCACACATCACCTTCATGACAGTAACCTGGTCAAAAGCATCCTCAGCACACAACTTCTTCATTGCCATCTCAGACAGATACAAGATCACCTGCAGGGACGGCAACAACAATCCCGGAGGATGAATTGCAATTTATTCCCAAGTACACCCTCAGAGTCACAAATCCGGTTTTGCTCCAACCACCTGGCAACCCTCAGAGTAACACTCATCTACAGATCTCCAGGCCTACATCAACAATTCCGCAAAGCCATCCACACGTACATCTGCACACATGCCCTCACCTCCACAGGCTACATGTGGCTGGGGGCCAGTAAACTTCTTGCTGGAGGAGAATCACTCCACCATCCAACATTGGTCCATCAACATTTGCATCCACGTCTCTGACAAGTAACACACTGCCCCACACCCCGCTACCAATCCCCCAAAGATGCTTGATATAAGTCACCACAGACAAGCTGTGTGGGACACTCGAACCAACACTACCGCCACACCCTGCAACCTCACACACTGGATCAACTACTAATCCAACAATCTTGCCACATTGACGGACTTTCCTGTGAAGCACAACAACAGTTTAGCCACCTAGGACAAGGCAGACCTACTGGACTCATACAGATCGAGCTGGACTCTTGTGCAAACCTTGCAACACAGAGTACCTTCATTTACCTTACAGCCCTGGAAAACGCCACACACAGCCATCACCATATCATCAGCAAGGACAAGTGGAGATCCTTCAGATAGGGCCGAGGCACCAAAACACACGACATCAAGGAGCTCATCAGCAGTGTGAGTGAACTGACAGCAGATCTCCATCCAAAAGACACCCCACCTTTGCAAGGCAGATAACATCCCTTGCAACATTCTACCACTGCAAGCTCATGGCCATACACGACAGCCTTGGCACACAGAGGCAGACAGCACTATTATCCGCGTGATAAACCCCCCTCAGGTTCTGGACTCCCGTCAGCAACAAATACACCACCTGGCTCATGTGCACCGTCCACTCTGGCTCCTTCCCACACAACATCTCAACCACATCATTCCCCATCCTTGAAGCCCACGTCCAGGGCGTCCTGAATGTCTCATTTGAGTTTGCCACATTCCATGGGAGCTGGAGGCATGCAGAGACCCAGGCCCTTCTTCAACAACGGATGGCAGTACCGCAGGATCTCCTGGAACATCACCCTGCTTCCCTACCCAGCAAATGTAATCAGGAAGACACTCAACAAGCGATTGACAAACTTCCTCCACGCAAACAGCTCCAGGCAACCGGCACCAGAACATCTTCCACAGTAATCACACTACTGCAACCGTCATCATTGCCAACACCGACAACTTAGCCCTACTCAACAATGGTGAGACCACCCCCCTTGACCTCTCAACGGCATTCTACACCATGTGCTACCACACTGTCAGCTCACACATCTCCAACACTGGTATCCAGAGGAGGGCCCAGGATTAAATCACCAAGTAGCTCACCAGCAAGGCCCTGGGAGTCGACCTCCACCCTGCAGCATGTAGTACACTGGGGTCATGTGGTCCATGCCCCAGGGCTAATCTCTCAGCGTGACGATCTTCAATGTCTCCATGACCCCCCTCTCCCCCATCACATGCGCACACGATCTCATCATCATCTCGTATGCCATTGACACCCAGCTGCTCCTCAACCTCACCAAAGACCCAGCAATTGCCAGATCCAACCTTCAAGAAGGCATGAGATCCGTTGACGAATGGCTGACCATCAGCCACCTGAAGCTGGACTTGGACAGGACTGAGGTCATCATCTGAGGATTGTCCCCTTACGTCTGGGTCAACTCCTTGTGTCCCACCGGCCTGGTCACCGCACCAGCACCCAGTGGCCACGCACGCAAGCTGGTGTTCATCATGGACTCATCGCTCACAATTACCATGCAACTCAACACCATCTGTACCTTATGCTGCAACACCCTCCGCATGCTGCAAATGATCCACAGATAGATCCACTCCAAGGCAAGACAGACCGTCCCCCAGGTCCACGACACCAGCCGGTTCAACTACAGCAACGCCCTCTACGGAGGAACAACAGCAAAACTGCAGGAGAAGTTGTCCACATCCAGGGTGCATCCACACACCTCATCTTCAACATCCCCCGCCCCAGCCACAGCACCGTCCACCTGAGATAGCTACAATGGCTCACTGTCTGCTCCAGGATCACCTTCAGACTCCTGAACCTCACTCAGGAGGCAGTCCACAACCCCAGACCCAAAACCGACCTTGGACGTCTGTCATCCAACACCCCGTTGGCCCAACTCCGTGCAGCCCACCTTGCCCTGGCCACCATTCATCACATCCACAGAACAACTGCATGCAGGAGATAGTTCTCCCACCTCGCAAAACAGACCTGGGACTCCCTCCCCGGGCACTTCAACATGACCCATGACCTCTACACCTTCATGATACTCTGGCAAATTGGTCTGTCTGAGCAGTATTGCAAGCCCCCCCTCAGCAGCTTGAGGACATCACGGGTGAGGATTGGGCTCCATGTCTGTATTTGGTGATACATTGTGACCCATGTGTGTCCTCGACCGGACTCAGATCCAAGTGTATGGATGGCTGGAGTTAGTTCCACACTCAGGCATACTTTGACATATCCCCACATGTATGTTGTGGACTCATGCTAAATGACTGCAACATAAAATTATAATTATAATTTTTTTAATTATAGGTCTGGGGCGTGATTTGTGCACAGAAAAAGGTGCAATACAGGGACCATAGAATCCAAAGTTCACAGGGGGAGATGGGATCCTTGGCATTTGAAGTCATCAGAGTCCAGGCCACAGTGTTTGGCATCATGGGTCAGACTGTGACCAGCAATTCCATGTGGCAGATGTGTCAGTCAATGAGGTGATGCTGTTGCACATGGAGGCCAGGTGCCACACCAGGTGACCTGGGAGATGTGGATGGTCCGCTGCCTCTCACGGTCTTTTCCGTGGACGACCCACCTTCCTCCGGGGACCCTCAGATGCAGGCCTTGACGATGCTTGGGCCGCATCCTCCTCCTTCTCCCTCCCTGTGGCTGGTGGTGGTCTTCGCCTGGTGGCACAGGGAGGGCTGCCCATGTTGTCGGCGATCCGACGGAGTGAATGGCTTATGTCCCTTTGCACCGCCAGGAGCTCAGCCAGTCTTGCCTTCATCCGTCCTTGGTGTTCTTGTTGACTGGCGTGTTGCTCGGCCTGCTGGTTCTTCATCTCTGTGAGGGTCACCACTACCTGGCTGAACTCCCTGGTGTCACGCCGGTATGCGTCCATGATGTTGTCTATGTGTGACATACCGGTCCCTTCAGCTGGCTGGTCAGGTTCTCGCCTCCGCCTGCCTCCACTCCCACCCCCCCTGCCCACATGAGCCTGGGTTGCCGTTGTGGGCACATCGGGTCTACGGGACCCCTGAGGGATGGCAGTGGCAGTGTTGTCTGCCTCCTCCTGGGTGCCTGGCGCACCTTGTCCCTCCTGGTCAGACTGGCTCAGGTGTTCACTGCAGGCAGGGCTCCTCGGTGTCTCCTGGGATGTGGCAGGAATGGGGGTGGTGGTTGGCACAGATGTTCCTGAACCAGGTGCTGCAGGGGCTTGGACACCAGAGGGTCCAGGTCGGTCGGGGTCATCCGTGGAGTGCTGAGAGGCAGCGCTGCCGGTGGGATCAGGTTCCTCCCGAGCCTGGGACTGTGATTGTTAACCCCCATTGTTGGGGGGAGAATCATCACGTTGCCCTGTGTGTGAGAGACAGACAATGTTAATGCTGTTTCATGCAACATCCATGTTTCATACACATTCAAGTTGGCAATGTTCCTCCAGGTAGTTGTATGTGCCTAGCATTCTCCTCAATGTTCACTTGTGGATGGGTATGTTGCGGGGGACAGATTGATATGTTCTCCTGAGTCTTTGACATGTAGATTTTTTGCTTGGATGCTTCTTTGGCTATGTATTGGTGTTGTTGTATTACATGTCCATTGTGACAGTAGGTAAATCCATTGCCTGTCCCGGGGGTGTCTGCTTGTGTAAGGGGTGTGTGTGACAGGGCCTGCTGGTGGGTGTAGTGTGATTTGGCACTGGGGCTCCCAGGTGATGTAACTGTCCCCCCATAGAGCATGCTGCCATGACAGTGAGTGTGAGTACCTGTCCTAGATATCTGACCTTGTTGTCTTGGTGTTTGTGTTTGCACTGGTCACAGGAGGGCCTTGTGCTGCCTACACCCGGGTCAAGTGTCAGCTATCTTGTCAGTACTTTCCCAATCCCTGTGCATTGCGCATGGTGCATGGGTATGTACCTGGGCCATATGGGATGAGGGCAATTGTGTCTGATTTGGAGTTCAACAATGCATTTAGTGACACCCACCCTCCCAGCATACGGGACATCCATTCTTGGGTTGGTGCTTCGTGTAGCATGGAACATAGCATGGCCTTGCTTTCTCAATGGGGCATACACACGTTATTGGCATTAGAGTTGTTTTTGACTGTGGTTCTCGCCGGTGAGGGCTTGGGGGTAGTTGCATGCATTTTGTGTAGTTGGGGTGTGGATGCCATTACCCCCATGTTACGTAAGTTGTTTGTGTACTCACCAGGCTCTGGAAGTCCTTGATGTCCATGTACTCCCACCGGCGGAAGCAGGGCCATCACCTTCTCCTCCCAGGGATGGAAATGTACTGGTCTGTAGGGCCCACCCCCTCCAGTGATGTTGCTCTGGGCGTAGTCGTCATTCATTTTTTGCTTGACCGCCCTCCGCAGATCGTACCACCTGGCTTGGCATTCAGTCCTGGTCCTTCTGATGTGTGCAACAGCTTTCACCCTATCGATGATCCTCTGCCACAGGCGTGATTTTTCGGCTATGCTGGTCTGTCTGACCAATGTTCCAAACAGCTGTGGCTCGACTCTGATGACTTCATTAACAAGGATCTCCAGCTCCTCCCTTGTGAACTTTGGATTCTTGTCTGTGGGCATGGTGTGGGGTGAGGGTGTGGATGGTTGTGGGTGTGTGGGTGTGAATGTGAAGTTCTGTGTCTGAATGTGAAGAGGGGGTATGTGTGAAGGAGGTTGTGTGAAGGTGTATATGTTAAGGTGGATGGGTGCAGCTGTTGATGTGTGCTCTCTAGATGCAGTGAGTCTGTTGCAAAGGCTCATGGTTTGTGTGTGTGGGCCCTTTTTATTGGTCCATTTGTGGGTGGGCCTCAGTTTGAATTTTTGGTGGGTGTGTTATAAGGGGTGGTTGTGAGTTTGCCCCTCTGTTTGCCTGTTTGGATGTGGCCAGGTCAGTCATTTCCATGTTTTGTGCACTGTAGACATGTTTTGTGGTGTTGTGCGAGTCGAATAGACCCTCCTTGTGCTGTTTTACATTGCCTATGTACGGTGCGTACATACGCGATGTTGTTGTGAGGTGCGTACATACGCGATGTTGGGGTACGCACCGTACATACGCGATGATGTTCTTGTGAGGTGCGTACATACGTGATGATGTGGTGGGGTGCGTACATATGCAATGTTGGGGTAAGCACCGTACATACGCGATGATGTTGTTGTGAGGTGCGTACATACGTGATGATGTTGTTGTGGGGTGCGTACATATGCGATGTTGGGGTACGCACTGTTCATACGCGATGATGTTGTTGTGGGGTGCGTACATACGCGATGTTGGGGTACGCACCATACATATGCGATGATGTTGTTGTGGGGTGCGTACATACGTGATGTTGGAGTACGCACCGTACATACGCAAATATGTTGTTGTGGGATGCGTACATACGCAATGTTGGGGTACGCACCGTACGTACGCGATGATGTTGTTGTGAGGTGCGTACATACGCGATGTTGGGGTACACACTGTACATACGCGATGCTGTTGTTGTGAGGTGCGTACATACGCGATGTTGGTGTATGCACCGTACATACACGATGATGTTGTTGTGGGGTGCGTACATACGCGATGTTGGGGTACGCACCGTACATACGTGATGATGTTGTGATGTTGGGGACCACACCGTACATACGCAATGATGTTGTTGTAAGGTGTGTACATACGCGATGTTGTTGTGAGGTGCAACAGCATTCACCCTATCGACGATCCTCTGCCACAGGCGCGATTTTTCGGCTATGCTGGTCTGACTGACCAATGTTCCAAACAGCTATGGCTCGACTCTGATGACTTCATTGACAAGGATCTCCAGCTCCTCCCTTGTGAACTTTTGATTCTTGTCTGTGAGCATGGTGTGGGGTGAGGGTGTGGATGGTTGTGGGTGGGAATGTGAAGTTGTGTGTCTGAATGTGAAGAGGGGGTATGTGTGAAGGAGGTTGTGTGAAGGTGTATATGTTAAGGTGGATGGGTGCAGCTGTTGGTGTGTGTTCTCTAGCTGCAGTGAGTCTGTTGCAAAGGCTCATGGTTTGTGTGTGTGGGCCCTTTTTATTGGTCCATTTGTGGGTGGGCCTCAGTTTGAATTTTTGGTGGGTGTGTTATAAGGGGTGGTTGTGAGTTTACCCCTCTGTTTGCCTGTTTGGATGTGGCCAGGTCAGTCATTTCCATGTTTTGTACACTGTAGACGTGTTTTGTGGTGTTGTGCGAGTCGAATAGACCCTCCTTGTGCTGTTTTACATTGCCTATGCACGGTGCGTACATACGCGATGTTGTTTTGAGGTGCGTACATACGCGATGTTGGGGTACGCACCGTACATACGCGATGATGTTGTTGTGATGTGCGTACATACGTGATGATGTTGTTGTGGGGTGCGTACGTACGCGATGTTGGGGTACACACCGTACATACGCGATGATGTTGTTGTGGGGTGCGTACATACGCGATGTTGGGGTACGCACCATACATACGCAATGATGTTGTTGTGGGGTGCGTACATATGCAATGTTGGGGTACGCACCGTACATACGCAATGATGTTGTTGTGAGGTGCGTACATACGTGATGATGTTGTTGTGGGGTGCGTACATACGCGATGTTGGGGTACACACCGTACATACGCGATGATGTTGTTGTGGGGTGCGTACATACGCGATGTTGGGGTACGCACCATACATACGCAATGATGTTGTTGTGGGGTGAGTACATACGCGATGTTGGGGTACGCACCGTACATACGCGATTATGTTGTTGTGGGATGCGTACATATGCAATGTTGGGGTACGCACCCTACATACGCGATGATGTTGTTGTGAGGTGCGTACATACGCAATGTTGGGGTACGCACCGTACATACGCGATGATGTTGTTGTGAGGTGCGTACATACGTGATGGTGTATGCACCGTACATACGCGATGATGTTGTTGTGGGGTGCGTACATACGCGATGTTGGGGTACGCACCGTACATACGTGATGATGTTGTGATGTTGGGGACCACACCGTACATACGCGATGATGTTGTTGTAAGGTGTGTACATACGCGATTTTGTTGTGAGGTGCGTACATATGCATGGGGGGCCTGTACGACGCGCACCCCGGGAACTACTTTTCCCGGGATACGAGTCGTACAAAGTTTGCTTTGTAGCGGGTAAAGTCATGTACGGGACGTTTTCCATACGAATCCTAAATCGGAAAGCCGGTCTGGATCGTACTTGTACGGTCGGACTGTATTTTTAGGCTTCGTACGGAAAAGTGTCCGGGTCCGTCTCTTACAACTTTTCCCGATCGGGCCGATCCGTATGTATTTTTCCTGTACAAATCGTACTTCACGGGTGGGACGGGACTTGTACGTTCGTACTGGAAAAATTACGTATGCGAGTCGTACGGAAAAAAAAATACAGGATCGGAATCGGCCCCTAAGGGTTGATTTTTGCAGATGTCTCCACAGACTCTGGTTAAAATGATAATAGCAACCTTGGATTGCTGTGTGTGGATAATCTTTTAGTATAGCATTTATCATGGCTAATTCGAAATCAATAATTATTTTTAGTGGAACATAATTATTGCTTTCTTGTTTTATGTTAGTTAGGATATCTATGTATGTAGTTTGCTGTTTATTTGGTAATTGGGCATAGATGAATGGAATGTTAGAATGTTGGTGCAATCCATGCACTGTGTACAGCTGGTAGAATGGTTTTGGACTAACCCTGGGCGTAGTTCGCGAAGTTGCACTACGCGAAGCTACGCAAAGTGCACTTCGCACTATGCGAGCTACGCGTAGCACTTCGCGAACTGCGTAGTACTCTGTTCGCACTGTGCAAGATGTCGTTTTCAATGATTGCACAGTGTGGACAAGCATCCGGCACTGTGCAATCATTGACAACTACATCTTGCACAGTGCGAGCTGTAGTTTTCTGCTGCTCAAGTAGATTTTTACTTGAGCGGCAGATTTCTCAACGCGGACTGGTAGCTTCTCATCGCGAGCGATCGCCAGCATACGCGACCACTCGCAATGAGAAACCTGACCTTCTCGCGTTGAGAATCTCGCCAGGATGTTCATTTGCCATGCTCGCGATCGGCTACTTGATGTTGCTGATAGCGAACAAGGAAAAAGTCTCGCCGAGATGTCATTTTGCTTGCTCGCGGTCGCCAACTTGATGTTGAGGACCGCGAGCAAGCTAAAAATGACCGCTGCACTATGCAATGCTACGCTATGCATGTTTGCACTGTGCTACGTGCAATTCGCGTAGTGCGAAGTAGCGCAAACTTCGCAAACTACGCGAGCGTAGCGTAGTGCTTTGCCCAGGCTTATTTTGGACAGAGTTTGAAAGTCCCATCCATCATCCAGGTGTGACATTGTTGTAATTTCTCTAAATTGTTTGTAGTAGCAAACATAATTATTCTTTTATCAGGGTATTTGTTATCAAGAAAAATAAATGGTTCTTTAGTGTGAGTAATGCTTAATTCTGGGGGAATGACTACTTCTTCGAAAGTTTTAGGGCTGGTAGAGTACTTGTTGTTGCTTTTTTCTGTCTGGAAATAGTTCTTTTTAAACAAAGTATTGAGGGTAATTGTCCTGATGCATGTTGAGGTGTTTTTAATAATTGCTCTTTGAGTATTTGGGTGGTGGGTTTATCAGTACTAGTAATTGCTTCTTTAATACTTTCCAGAGCATTTCTAACCTCAATCTCTGTTATATTGGGGGGGGGGGGGGGTGATTATGTTCTTTTACAGAAAGAACAGTAGTTTTTTGAGTAATAGCTATACCATAGCATTTGTTTGAGTAGTATTTGCTACACTTCCAATACATTTTGAGACCACTTTGCTTTTCCTGTGTATACACATACCCCATATAACATAACAACATTTTATTTTTTTGAGACATTATAAATTCTGCACCTTCAGTCATGTTGTTCGGTGTTATGCTAGGGGAGATTAAAAAAACAATGTTGTAAATATAAAAAAATGATACATATATTTTAAAAATTCACTGAAAAAACCATAGGTTTCACACATGTTATAGTTAGCTGGACATTTCACTCGTAAAAAACCAATGAAATTCCCCCGTTATAGTTAGTGCAGGCAACTATAACTCACCCGACCGCAATCCTCTGCTGATGACGTCAGATATTACATCACTGTATTTAGACACTTATTTACCCGTCTTCTTCCATTATTCTTTAGCTATACATATATTACAAATATTTATTTTTCAGAAAGACACATATGTCATCAGTGATGTAATATCTGACGTCATCAGCAGAGGATTGCGGTCGCGTGAGTTATAGTTGCCTGCACTAACTATAACGGGGGAATTTCATTGGTTTTTTACGAGTGAAATGTCCAGCTAACTATAACATGTGTGAAACCTATGGTTTTTTAAGTGAATTTGCAAGGTTTTTTAAATGCTAGTTCCTAACTATAACGTGTGTGAAACCTATGGTTTTTAAGTGAATTTGAATGGTTTTTTAAATGCTAAGTTATGTATTTATAATTTTTTTTTTTTTAGGGTTTACACCGTGCGCGCACCGTGCGCGCACCGTGCGCGACTGTCCAGCGTGCGCGCACCGTGCGCGCACACCGCGAAATAAAAAAAAAAAATGTTTTTTCACCCTAGGGGGTCCTTCTGTGACCCCCTGACAAAGGCTAGGGGGTCAGGAACTGTCCACCCTGCCCCCTTTTCACGTTCTCCACCTTTGTTTTTCACCCCCACAGACTGCGAGAGACAAAATGGCGGCCGACACTTCCTGGTTTCGACCGATTCGAATGTTTACCGACATCTAATAACCAATCAGAATTGCGCTCGCGCACGGCAGGGTGCGCGCACAGTGCGCGCACGGTGCGCGCGTATAGATATTGATATGGTTTTAATTGCTATTTTCTCAGGAAATACTGAACAGATTTACACCAGACCTGCAAAAGGCACTTCCTTGACCTTATGGCTACCTCTCTGCCAAATTTCACGTAATTCTGTTCAGCCGTTCGGGCTGGAGCTGCGACTAAAGGTCCTATGGAAAAATGCATGGGGAAAACGCGTTTTGGGACCCCCCCTTTTTCTCGGCCCCCGCTTGACGAATCACCCCGAGACTTTCAGGGTAGGAGCTGAGCGGAGCGCCCCATTAGTTTTGAAAATTTCGCGAGGATTCGTCAACCGGCGCCAAAGTTATTCAAAATAGAATTTTCAGATTTCCTATGGTAACTCGGTCCTAACTATAACTATCTACTGGCGACCGCCAGTAGATAATATATTTACATTTTAGTGAATATACTTACTGTGTTTAGTTTGATGTGCACAAAAATGTCCAGGAGATGGTTTCAAGCTTTCTGTTCAATTTTTAAGATGCATTTTCTGTTGGTAAGAGAAAAAAAGTTGTTAATAGTTGTATTACTTTGTTTATATGTGATAGGGTTTTAGGGGAAAAGTGATTTTTGGGTGGGTATTTCAGGGTGTTTAATGATTGTGAATTATATACTTACTTTTTTATTCTCTAAAGTAGGTTGTTGTGTAGAAAGTACTTTTGGATGGTTTTGCAGTTTTCTGTAGAGGAGATAAATAAGTAATAAAATATATTTTAGAGATTTTTGTTAGAATAATTGTTCTAGGTGTGTAGGAAAATTTAAAATATACTTACATTGATTAATATTTGACTGGTGGGGATGTAGAAAATATCTTGCTATGTTTAGAAAATATCTGTAGAGGAGAAATGAATGCAATTAAATAAAGAATAGTAAATTGTGTGTTAGAAATAGTTTTAGCTGTAGCTTAGTAGTCTTGTTATATTTTAAATACAGTTTAACTTACTTTGTGTAGTTGTGAAAAATTCTTTTGGAGTAGAAATATTCTTTCAGAATACAGTTGAGCAGCGTTTCACATTCTTCATTATTTTCGGTTAGTAGTGTGAAAGGGATGCAGAAATGTTGTGTTTTTATAGTGTTTATTTAATTAGTTGCTTCATTTCATTGGTTTAATTTAAAATGTGAGCATTTCATTGGTCTACATTAATGGTTTTTATTGTTTTGGCTGTTTGTTTCCATATAAGGGAAACGCTAATTAGTAGCTTATTAGTAGAAAGTGATGTTATTTTTTTCAGTTTTAAATGTATTAAAGATTGTTTTGAGTTTGATATAATGCAAGTATTATAATTTGCAAAGCTTTTCTGTTACTAATTACATTTTTATTGTGTATGATATTTAAAATTTTATATGTACATGTGTTTGTAAAAACAAAATGTATGTTATTTAAGTGTTTTGTCATGTGTTAAAATGCTAATGTATATTTTGTGCTAAAACTATATTTTATTTAGCTGTTTTTAGATAGTCGATATTGTGAAAAATACGATATTTTGCTTGTCTATATTTAGGTTTTCGATAATTTTGTTAGTTAGACTTTATTTTGAGGTTTGACGATATTTTTGTTCATGATATTTATTCATTCGATATTATGAGATACAATATTTTAGTTAGACGATATTGTGTACTCGATATTATTGTATTTATTTAAATAAGTATTGTGAGTCGATATTATTGTAGTCGATATTTTGACAACGATATTCTTTGTATTCGCTATTGTTGTTATCGATATTATGTCAGTGATCCCTTTCCTATAATTTCTATTCTGTTGATTCACAAAAAACCATCTATTTTTTCTTCGTCATCCATGATATTCACAATCCCATTTCAACCGGTCTCTCATTTATCTCATCCATCAACTCCTGAAGGTCCAATCTGGCAATTTATTTAAACTAAATTGAAATGCGTTACCTTGTATTCCCAACCCTGCACTCTGTTCGTCCTTTTTCCATTTTTTGTCTTCCCACCTACTTCAGTCTCTAACCAATACCCACAATTTCTGTGTTATCTTCAATTCTAATATTTCATTCACCAAGCACATTTTTCTCAATCTCCACCTCTTATCTCTGTTAGCTTTACGGTTTCTATTGGATCCCATCTTGTTTTGCTCTCTCTGTTGCTAAATCTAAAATTAACTCCCCTTCAGTCCTGTGTCATCTCCACCAAAAACCTTCCATCAAAACTCTCTCTCGAACTTATTTTACTATTCTGGATTCCTTTTCCCTTCTGTCTCTGTTCTTGCATAGTTTCTAATTGTATTCAAGAACTGCCCGCTCTTTTCTCTCTTCCCTTGAGGTGTATGTATCTTTTTACTATTTTCGCTTTGCTTTTCAGATATGATTGGTGCAGCCTCCCCCTGTGCTTACTACCACTTTAAATCATTCTATTTACTATCTCTAAACATTTAAATCCTCATCGATCCGCAACAATCCTCTCGCTCAGGCTGTTCACCGTTTGGCCGCCCACCCAAAATCCTGTCTTCTCCTCGCATCATTTTGTCCCATCTGTAAACTTGTCCACTGATAGGCAAATGCTTAATCTCTGTAGTAATTAATAAAATAAACCCAATCTCGCCTGTAAACACCTTGGCAAAAGCCCTTCTAGTTCTAGTGTGGACATTCCTACAAGAAAAAGGGCAAAAGCCAGATCCTCCTGACTCTGGAACTTTATTTTCCTGCCCTTTGCTAAACCACTTGTGCTTGTCCACATCCTTCTCTCAGTTACCTTACCTCAACATTCACTCTTCCAGTATTTGTGAACCAATGCCAACCTTTCTAATGATGCCGACTGCTCAATGGAAATCATTGGCTCTCTGCTCTTATGCATCTTGAGAGGTGACTCTGGAAGGACCCGCGCACCTCTATCTTCCTTGGGTCTTCCACTGGCCCACCACAGGCCCTTTTGATTTTTTTGATTTGCAGGATGGTGTTTTCTTGTCCTGTCTGCCGGAGATGGAACAGCAATGTTAATATTGATAATATTGTGGCGGAACGTCAGGCGGTGGATTCGACTCCACATTTAGAGCCAGCTTTATCACGTATTCACGCAGCGCAGTGCAGCAGCTGCAAATGCTGCACTGCGTGAAAAGGAGAGGGGAGGAGAACGCCATATTTACAGAAATATGGCACTCTCCTCCCCTTTCCGTAGCGCCAGTGCTGAAATCAGCTGCCGTGCGCCACGGAGACACCTTTGCGCCGTATTGCAAAGCTGTCTCTGTGAGTCTAGCATAGCTTAGACTAACTTGAATCCTTTTCCCTCTTTGTGTGTGCTGTAAAGTGCAGCACACGTACAAAGTCGGAAAAGGAAGGGGAAATTAATGCAATTCTCCTTCCTTGCGCCTACTTCAAAAGGGAGTCAGAAATCTTGGGTAGTTGCATGGGAACGCCCATGCACCACCCATGGTTGGCCTACTTGGCGCTAAATAATGCAAAGCAGTGCTACGAGCGGCTTCGCATTAATTTCACATTATTTCCAGCGCTAAACAGGTTTAGCGCTGGAAAGTAAATTGGGAAAAAAATAATTTGTGCTTATTTGCATCACTTTTGTGACCCAAACACAGCGCAAAATCTTGGTAAATCTCCCCCTCCGTTTCTTTTGAGTCCTTACGATTATGCGTGATTGCCAATGGGCTAGTGGTGGAAGTTGTAACATAAATCCATCTTACAACCTAGGATATTGCCAAAAGGTATTTTTCTCAACGGTGAATGCTATATTGTATTTTAGATTTATATAGCGCTTACTACTCCTGATGAGGCGCTGAAGTGCTCTGCAGACGGGTACCACGGGTTAGAGTTGGTTATTGGAGTTTGCATGTTATACAAATTACCTAACGCACTGACTCCCTTGGCTCTCACTAATGTCAATGGGAGAGGATGTGGTCCGTCGGCTAAACTGCCGACTTTGGTGCTGAAAAATAGGGTTCGAGCCTCGCGATCGCGTCCACATCCTGTGATTCTGGGCAAATCACTTAATCTCCCCGTTCCTGAATGTGTAATGTAAATAGGGTGCACATGTAAAGCGCTCCAATACCTTCGGGTCGGGTTCGCGCTATATAAATATGCAAAAAAAAAAAAAAAAAAAAGTCACAATCGCTAAGAAAAAATATAAATTACCGCCAAACAGTAACAAAGTTTATTTACATCATGCGCATTTTATCGAAATGTTAGTCACGAAGTAGTAAAATGTATTTTTAAAACACTCCAAACCCCATCAGTTTCTTCAAACTTTCTTTCTTGGAGTCTCCCTCAGAGAGTTTGCATCAGCTCTTCCAACTGTCTGACTTTTACTTATGGAATGTTCAGAATTTCGCTCGCTTGTCAATTGTTCTTTTCTTGTTTAATTGCATTTCAGCATTTTATTAAAGTGTGCAATATGTTTCTGAATGTGCCTGCCAGATCACATATAACAAATGTTAGCATTGTGCTGTTATTAAATAAGAAACCCTTCATGCCAGGAGAGATTCGCCTCCGGCACTTCATTTTGAAATGGCGGCGTTGCACAGAAAACACCAGATATACTTATTGCTATAAACATTTCTAGGCTCCAAGCAGACGTTTCTTAATTCGTTTGAGGCTGTGCATGTCAAAATAATCCTCTTTGCACTTAATTGTAATTTTCGTGATAATAATAAAATGGTGCCGCGGTGTATGATAGCTCAGCGACATGCTGGAAGTTCTGTCTTTTACAATCTGCGTTTCCAAGCTCTTGTCTCCCATTTTTCGCAGTCAAAGGCACTTGGCAGGCAGTTTCACTGTTGTGCTACTTACAGCTGTAGCGGGTTCTAAGCCCCTTGGCAGCCACAGACATATGAAAGGATACTCTGATATTTACTAGCCTGTAATCTCATTACTCTGTGTCTTTCTGGACCCAGTAATCACATTACTTTATCCGGGTCCCTCTCCCAAGAAAGGCTAGACTGGTGCTTCCAAATGACACCGTATGGCCGCGGCCAGATGGCGCCAACTCGTAGTGACACAGAAATAATGAAAAATGCCTAAAGAATTTCCTTTTTTAGATCTGATTTAGCTAAGACATTTGGATTTTACTAAATATATATATTTCTTTTCATGGGATCCTGCAGCTCCTGCCAGTGGTTGCTCTCTGCTAAGGCAGAGGAGCGTCGCCCCACTGCTCGCGGAGCAGTGTAAAAAAAAAAGAAATGTGATAATAACAGAAATTATTTCTGTTATTATCATTTTCTTTTTTTCTGACCAGGTTGGGTGGAGCAGGCACTTCCGTGACATCTGGTTGGAGGAGTGGTTTGCACTCCTTAAGCGCGCATGACTGCATGCCCTCTCGGGCCGCCCAAGCAGTCATGCGCACTTTGCATGTCCCCTAAAAGGCTGCATTACACAGCCTGGTGAGGAACATGCAAAGCCTCCAAGTCCCCGTCTGCAGCGTTGTGATTGGTCAGGGGAGGGAGCCTATGTGCTTCCAGGTCCAAGAGAGATGACGAGGGGCAACACGAAGAAGGAGAGTCAACTGCGGACTCTGAGTGGAGGTAAGTCTTTTTTTAAAAAATTGTAATACCCTCCGCTGCTACCTCCCCACCCCGCCCATCCACTCTTGTTCCCTGCTAGCCCCTACTGGCCCCTGCATAACACCTGTCTCTAATTTCCTTATCACAGGCGACATGTGATGAAAAAATAGAATCTCTCTGCTAGTTTCTACACTTTACGAGCTAAAGTGCTTTGTTTTTTAAGTACAACTTGCATTAAACTGATTCTCATACCTTTATACAACAAATATCTAACTGCTTTTTTGGTGTGTTTAAATTTATTTTGCGCTAGATATTCCGCTTTGGTTCTTCATGTTTGCAGACATGGTATCTCTTTCTTATAAAAGAGCAATGCACCAAGGATTTAAGTGTTTGTGGGAAAGGTGATAGTGTGACCGGGAATTATAAGGAATAAAGTATACCACGGTGGACACCTTGGAGTTCCATCACCTTAGAAAGGAACTTGGCCTTCAGCGTTGTTCCTCTGTATGGGCAAGGAACTCTTCAATGACTTGCAATGTACTTACTAAAAGTGGCTGTCAACTAAGCCTCATCATCCATTGGTCTGTTCAAATGCCATTCACATTTTGCTTCCACCCACCATAGCAAAGAGCACGGGGTGATGGGGCAGCACACTTCATTCATTGGTTCTTTTCTCTGTGGGTGACATTTGTCTGCCCAATCACAATGCCCTTTCTCACACAGAAAGTAGTCACCTTCAGCGCCAGGGACTCATGGGCTATTGTGTACTTCTTTAAACTTTTTCTCTTTTTATTTCTTCCTTTTTCTTTTAAACTCTGTGAATGCCATGCAGCTCCCCAGACACAGCTACCACATCGTCTCCGTGTTTGCTGTGTCCCACATCCCATGCACACCCTACTTGCAGCTGTAATCCTTAGAAATCAGCTTTCAATCCATTCCAAGATGGCAGCCCTTTCGTCCGCATGCACACATGCACCTCGTCACACATGGACATGCCATCTCTGAATGTTTCTATAAACAGTTATTACAAAAACATTGAATGAAATCTGTCTGTAGATGTACATGCATGCGTACCACAGTTGGCCAACTTTGCATGTTTTTTATAAAACTTTGTTACAAAACCATTCATGGATGGCCAGCTGAGCTTTGGCACATGTGAGCACAAAAATATGTTTGCTATAGAAATTTACAAAAACATTTAAAACATTGGTAAAGCCAAGAGGATTGAAGCCATTGCTGGATCTACTTGTGTTACCAATGCTTGTTAGGCATAGGGGAAGAGTTCCAGGATGCAAACTTCTGTTTTCCCTAAAGCATTGAACATCCCTGCACAATTACTTCACGACACACCACTTCCTGGGTAAGGCCACCCTAACTATAATTCCTCTTGTGTCCAGTACCAAAGCTATGCCATCTGAGTAGGCCCTGGACCTCAGCAGGGAGGTTTGGTTGTAAATAATAGGGTGAAGAGAAAGAATCAGCATGATGAAAAACAGATTTATTATAGTAGTTAAGAATTTCCCAAAGAAACGAGTACTAGCTTTGATTCTTGCAAGCATCACACAACACATCAAAATGCAGAATACTACAAGGTTCTATGCCAAAACAGAGATCATACATGCATACACAGTACACAGGCTGCTGATATCAAAATCTACCTTTTAAAGTTCCACACTGTCAAACTTTAGTTGGAAATTGTAGGAATGTCCTCCTCAATGGATAAGGATGCACATGGTAGGTGCTTGAAACATAAAATAAAATAAGCCTATGCTGAATCCCTGCTAACATGACACAGTCGAGCTTAAATCAAAGGCAATGTGTGAAGCATTTAAGCAGTGCATACGCAGTAGAAAAAGTCACACAAAACACAATAAACCTACAAAACTAATTTTCAAATAAAGAGAAAAATTTACGGTTAAAATAAATTAGAACACAATGACAAACATCCAAAAAGGAGAACTGAAAATATGTATTTTTAAGGATTCAAGTGAAAATAGCGTCAAAAAGCACAAAGCACCAATGATAGTCAATGGAGGTGTAGACTAGGGCCCAGGTGCGAATGGATGCCAACCGCGATGGCGCCCTAGTTGAATACAGCAAGTGGATCGGTCCTAGTGAAAGTCTAATTTTGGAGTTGTTGGAAGCTGTGCTTGAGATGAAGCTGAAATTCGATCTGCTACTTTGGAACTGCCAGTCGGACACTTGTTTCCGTAGGTTCTGCTGGAGCTTTGATGGAAGTTTTTAAAAGTTTCCAAACTTTCTTCTGGTGTCCAAACAACCACAGGAGTATATACTTAAGGCCTCAGGGGAGTCACTTAGAAACTCTCAGGCTGTGAGCCAAAGGCTAACTGGTCAGCTGGATAATTTAGAGACAATGGGCCTCATGTAGGTAGCTAAATACCGGTCGGTAACGGCCGAAATTCGGTAAATATGCCGTTACCGACCGGTATTTAGACAAGTGAGATGTAGGAGGCCAAAAACCAGTTTTCGGTAAATATGAAGCGGTAAATACCGATTCATAATTACCGAATTCTAAAATACCGATTCATATTTACCGAATACATATTTACCGAATCGGTAAATATGAAGTGGTAAATATGAATCGGTAAATATGAAGTGGTAAATATGAAGTGGTAAAACTGAAAAAGACATGTAGGAAAATTCGGTAATTAAGAAATCCATGAAATTCGGTAATTAAGAGTCGGTAATTAACACTGAGTGAAAGCAGGTGGTAACCATCAACAGAGCATATAAGCAATCCCAAAATGCAACAGCGTGGACAACATGGCCGCTCTGTATGTCATTGCAAGGCGCCTACGTCTACAGGCAGCAGGTCTGAGGATATGGAGACGGGAGGAACGCATCTACAGACAGCGCATCACACTCTTCCAACTGACTGACGCAGAGATACATGAAAGGTACAGGCTACACCCCCAAACCATCATGGACCTGATAAGGGACCTGCACCCACTCCTGGACCAGCCAACAAGAAAGGCGCATGCCATACCACCACATGTGCAGGTGCTCTGCAGCCTACATCTACTGGCATCTGGCAGTTACCAGGGGGTGATAGCTGCGGTGGGCGGTGTATCCCAGAGTTGCCTGTCCCGTTTCTTCAGGAAGTTCCTGGATGCCATGATGCAGAGAATGCACCACTACATCAGCTTCCCAAACACACAGGCTGAACTGCAGAAAACCAAAACTGACTTTTATCACATGGCACAGTTCCCCCATGTCATTGGCTGTATTGATGGCACACACATCCCAATCTGCCCACCAGCTGACACTGAGCACATCTACAGGAACAGAAAGTCCACCCACTCCATCAATGTGCAGGTAATCTGTGATGCAGGGAACATCATCACTGATATTGTAGCGAAGTTTCCTGGGAGCACCCACGACTCTTACATCTTCCAGAACAGTGGGATCTACACACGACTGCTTGCTGGAGAATTTGGAGAGGGATACCTGCTAGGTAAGTAACAGTGACGCCCCATGAAACCTGCAAATCATAGTGTATAGAGGCATGTGACTGATGGTTCCCTTTTACTCACCTAGGCGACAGTGCATATGCCTGCCGGTCATTCATCCTCACTCCCTACCTACACCCATCAACCCAGAGTGAGAGACGATATAACGTGGCACATAAATCTACACGCAATGTGGTGGAGCGCACGTTTGGACTACTGAAAAGCAGGTTTCGCTGCCTCCACAAGAGCGGAGGCGCACGCCAGTACACACCGATCAACTGCTGCAAGATCATTGCCACTTGTGCAATGCTGCACAACCTTGCCACGAAGAGAGGTACAGAGGTGGAACTAACAGATTTTGAGGACAACGAGGATGAGTCAGGCCAGCCAGAGGGCAACGCAGCTGGAGTGCCAACTGCAATAGATGGGAGAGAGAGACGGGCAGAGATCACATGCAACTATTTCTGAGTAAGTAAGGGGACACAGCCAGTTGTGGTATGTCATGACGTAGTTTTAATGCGGCACTACGCCATTACAACAAGATCAAGCCAATCTGGCAACATAGCATATTCACAAGGGGTAAGTCCAGGGTTACGTCACCCATTGGGAATTGGCTACGCAGGGCTGCATCAATGTTTGCGCACACGCGCTGCAGTGTGGGATGGCACGGATTGAGCATCCTCACTACTGCCAACCCCAAGCCGCCTGCTGCTCCTGCGTGTTTCTGGGACGGGGGGTGTGATGCTGCTCCTGCTGCTGGAGTCGATGCTCTCCGCAGCATCCACTGCAGCAGTTGTGGCCGCCTGACTTGTTAATAGCACCTCAAGTGCACTTGTGACCTGCACCATCCCCCGAGACACGTCGCTGCAGCAGTGTGTCAGGCCCTCCTGCATCGACACAGAGCGCCGGCAGAGTAGAGAAGTGGCAGTTGCCAGACGGTTGAGTGCCCTGGTGTTAGTGTCCCTCCTCTGCCGTTCCCGGCGCCGTGCATCTATGTCAGCATCTAATTTGCTGCACAACAGCTGGATTGACTGGGACATGTCCCGAATGCCCGCTGCCATTTCACCCATCCCCACTGCCATTGTGCTGATGTTCTTGTCCATGTTGACAAATGTTGATTTCATGCACCGTATATGCCTCTGGACTGACATGACTGCCTTTGTTTGCAGGCGCTGTTGTTTTAACATGTTGCCCTCGAGCCCCGAGAAGACCCCATGGCTGTCAATGTTTGCTGGTGGACTCTGCACACGCGACCTGCGGCGCCCTCTTGCACCCGTCTGTTCTGCCTGTGAGGCGTAGGGCACAGTGGCATGGCTCCCATCCTGGGGCATAGTAATTTGCTCAGGGCCCCTGCTGTCGTCAGACGAGGTGTCTAAGGCTCGCAGCCTGGCGGCAGCACGCCTCCTCAATCTCACACATGCAGGCGGCGATGTGGCCGATGACTCAAACATGAGTGGCGATGCTGGCTCTGGGTGAGGTGATGCTGGCTCTGGTTGAGGTGAGGCTGGCTCTGGTTGAGGTGAGGCTGGCTCTGGTTGAGGTGAGGCTGCCTGTGTTAGTGGTGCGGCTGCCTGTGGCACTGCTCCCTGGGCTGAACTTGTGCTGGCCAGAGCTGATCTGTGTGGCCGGTGTGCCCTCTCTCCTGCAGCATGTCCTGTCCTGCGCGATGTCACATCTGTGGACAGAAATGCAACATCGGCTCAGTGTACCTGAAGGGCTGCATTGCAAGCATCACAATAAAATCATGTTACACTCTCACATTGTCCTCTGCCTGCTTGTGGCTAATGTGTGTAACATGCCTTGTTGTCCTGTGCTATTTACTTCATGGTTGGGGTTTCCCTGACTACATCTCCCAGAATGCATTGCCTGTCTGCACTAACACATGGACTGGAGTGGGATACTCATTTCACAATGGGGGATGTGGGATAGGGGTAGGGGGGGCTACATTGCTGTGCATTCGTCTTACCTTGTTGGGTGGCGGCTCTGGCAGAGCTGTCGGCATCCCCAAGGCCCACGACGCTCTCTTGCTCGATTGTGGCCTCCACCAGCTCCTCCAGTTCGGTGAGGGCAGGTGCCCTGTTGGTTCCACCTCCAGTCTGGCTGGCCTCCTTCTGGATTTCCCCCATCTTCCTCTTGGTTACAATCCTCAGGTCATACCAGCGCTTTTTGAGTACCTCTATGTCCCTGTGGGTCACTCCCACAGCATTGACCTGCGCCTGGATGCCCAGCCAAATATTGCGCTTTTCTGCCTCCGGCACTTGCAGGGACTGCCTCCCAAACAGCTTCTGGTGCTGCTTCACCACCTCCTCCACCAGCACCTGGATTTCCTTGGGGCTGAATTTCATCTTCCTCCTCCTTTCCCCTCCATCTCTAACTGTCCTCTGCGTCGACATGATGTTTTTGTGCTGCACAAACAGGCACTGGCTCCCTGCCTCTCCTCTGCACTCCAAGCCTCTCCAGAGTCTGTTAATTGTGTGCACCTGCCTGGGTGTGGCCACTTCCTGGTTGGGTGGGGTGTGGTTGCACAGGATTGGCTGTTTCATCCAGTCATGTGATTTTTTTTTCCCGATTCGGTAAATACCGATTCGGTATTTACCGATTCGGTAAATTACACTTCGGTATTTACCGATTCGGTAAATACCACCTCGGTATTTACCGATTCGGTAAATTCCGATTCTTGATTACCGAATGTTACCGATTCTGTAAATATTGCCGAATTATTACCTACATATAACTTACCGATTCTTAAATACCGAATCGGTACGGTTCGGTATTTAAGAATCGGTAATTTTTATTTACCTACATGAGGCCCAATGACTCTTGCAGTTTGTTGGGCTCCTGTAGCCACAGAGGGGGTCAGCCAATAGCCCTTAAAGTCCACTACTTTGATATGGGTACAAGAGGCAGGAGGTTCAGTCCTTCAGGGTTCTCCTTCAGGTTGCAGCCAGCAGGCCAAGTCTTTTTCTGGTCTTCTGCAGGCCCAGCAAGTGTTCTGACGATAGTGCCATGTGCACCACATTTATGCCTGGGTCCAGCTAGTTGATGGGGTGACTCTTGGGCACGCCCTACCTAATGCAGTAAAACTTCCATGGGGAAACCCTACCCACTTTTCAGCACTTTCTGTTAGCCTTACTGCAAACAATCCCACAGTGCCCCTAATGCTTTATATCCAAGATGGGGAAACCCATCTTCCCATGTGCAGAGATTGAGTACCAACCCAGAGGTGTGGTCAGGGTAATGAGCAGTTTGTTCCTCTGTGGTCACCCAAAGCCAGTTCTGGAGCTAGCTTTCCTCCCCCTGGGTGCTGTCAGTCTGACTAAGGGAACACAGCCTGGGGCTTTCCAAGTGTCTCCTAACATTTCTTGTGAAAGAGCAGGCCCTGACGACACCTTCTTGAATTTTGAGGGAGCAGCTGAAGCAAGTGGATGGCCTGTAGAGACGGGGCCTTTCTTCTGAGCGCCTCTTCAGGCGAAGCACAAGCTACATATCAAATATCCAACACTAATGGAAACTCACCCTATGAGGACGTCAAAAGAGTTATTCTCGATCATCTAGGTATGGATGTGGAGTCCTATAGAGTAACATTCCGAAAAGAAAAAGGAGCACCTGCACACAACCCTAAAACCCTGTTTTTTACATTGAAAATGGCAGCCGATAAGTGGTTAAAACCTGCAGAGAATACTAAGGAAGACATTATGAATTTAATATTGTTGACCCTTGCCACTCAGAAGTGGTTAAGACAAAATCACAACTTAACCCTTGAACAAGCCGTTGACATGGCCACCACATTCTCACGAGCCCAACCTTGATTTTATTGAGGAGATCTAGAGAGGAAACCACATAGTAAGCCCATACCTCTGGGAAAAGGGGGAGGGAATCAGGGAAGGTTCAAGCTGAAACCTACAAGCCCAAAACCTCCAAGTCTGAGGCCCCCATTTATCAGGGTCCCCCATGCTTTGACAGCAGGGACTGGGGACACATATCCCATCTTTGTCCAAATAAGAGAACCACAGAAGAGGCCATGGACGTCTGTTGTATTACCTGTTCTATCCTTTATACCCAAGAGATGGGACACTGCTTCTATGTAAGTGCACAAATCAATACTAAATAGATTACTGAGTTATTAGACTCTGGGTGTAGACAGTCGGTAATTCAAGGAGATCTGGTCTATGTTGCTCAAATCCTACCTGGACAAACAGTAACTGTACGATGTCTCCATGGCATAGTTAAGACCTATGCTGGCGCTATTATATCAGTGACCACCACAGAAGGGCAAGTTTTAGACATAGTCGAAGTGGTACTACGTAATCTTCCTTAAGACCTGATTTTGGGGATGAACAACCTAGAGTTCATAGAGTTGGTTCTTAATAATGTTAAACAGTATCAAACCTCTAAAGAGTCGCAACCAAACATTATTACTAAGGGTGTTCTACTTGCCCGAGAACCACGGGTCCTAGATAGGAACTTTAGACGCACACAGCAAAATGATGCCACTTTCCAAAATGCCCGGCAGCAAGCCAAAACCAATGAAAAAACCCAACTAACATCTACCCCTAATTTATTCAGAAACAAAGGTTTCTGTATAGACTGGGACAAGAAGGGGCGGAACCACGACTAAAAGTACCCCTTGAGTTCCGCAAGCTGATATTAGTCTGTGCCCACCCACACCTAATCGCGGGACATACAGGAACACCTAAGAAAACCCAAAATATTCCTCTACATTTTCATTGGCCCGGTATCTATGCTACATTAAAAAAATATTGCCAAGAGTGTGAGATCTGTCAGCGTAGGAATCCATAAATACCGACTCCTGTACTTTTGCAACCTCTCCCCATAATAGGGGCTGCCTTTGAACGAATTGGGATGGATCTTATAGGTCCTCTTACCAAATCTAGCAAGGGGAATCAATATGCATTATTAATAGTTGATTATACCACCAGATAGCCAGAAAACGTCCCATTAAGAGACCCAACAACCAAGAACATAGCGAATTGTTTAATAGAGTTGTTTTCCCGAG
The DNA here is from genome assembly GCF_964204655.1 of Triturus cristatus. NCBI lineage: Eukaryota > Metazoa > Chordata > Amphibia > Caudata > Salamandridae > Triturus > Triturus cristatus. Next base: position 1,460,882,597 of record NC_140589.1, read on the forward strand.
TAGGATTCCGGAAGGAGATCTTAACAGACCCTTTGTGTCCCAACTTATGAAACAAGTATGTAATACATTGAGAATTATCCATATTAAAACCTCTGTATACCATCCACAAACAAATAGGTTAGTAGAACGATACAACAGCACTTTGGATCTTACCCTTAAAAAATGCTTAATGGAGAGGGGAAAGATTGGGACCAGCTTTTACCCCAGGTTCTATTCGTAATTAGAGGACAAGTTCGAAACAGTGTAGGCTGTTCATCTTTTGAACTCCTGTATGGCCAACAGCCAATGACTCTCCTTGAGGTGACCAAAGAGGTATGGAGAAAGATAATAAGGACAAGGCAGGGAACATTTTGAATTATGCCAAACAGTTAAAATCCAAAATAGGTAAGCTTCACGAGCTAGCCCATACCAATTTAGAGAAGAGTCAGGGAAAACAGAAGACCTTTTATATTAAAGGAAACAAATGGTGTAATTTGTTTGTAAATGACTGGGCGCTAGTACTCCTGACTAGTACAACAAAAAAATTAAGATCTAAATGGAAAGAACCCTATACAGTGATGGCTAAAAAAGGCAATACCACCTACCGCTTACAAATGTCGCCCTGGTTCCAGCAGAACTACCACACAAATACATTTTAAAAAGTGGTCAGGCCCTCTCCTGAAGACAGCCAGTATAGTTCAGCAGGTTTCTACCCCTACAGCCACCTTGAGCGATTTGGTTATCAATGACTTCCTAACCGAGAGACCAAATAATTCTCTCCAAGGGGTTCTTCAACTGTTTTCAACAATATTTTCTAATCTACCTGGGAAAATGCAATTGGCCGAACGTGCTATCCCCACAGAAAAAGGGGTCATTGTAAAACAAAAACCCTATAGAATCCCAGCCTCTCATAGGGAAGATACACACCAAGAAATTGAGACCATGCTACAAATGGACGTCATACAACTCTCTTAGAGCAATTGGTCTTAGCCTATAGTACTTGTCCCTAAACCAGATGGATCAACCAGATTCTGTATTGACTTCAGGGCTGTGAAATCAGTTTCCAACGCTGGTTGTCCATTACCCCGGATAGATGAAATTAATCGAAAAACGTGGGGAAGCCAGATACATCACCGCATTAAACCTCACCACGGGGTACTGGCAAGTTCTTCTTTGGAAAAAGGATCAGGAAGAAACAGCATTTCCCACTCTTGTTGGGTTATCAGTTCACTGTTTTACCCTTTGGGCTTCAGGGAGCCCCGGCTACCTTTCAACGACTGATGATCTTTAGTATAACATGGGAAGAACACCTAACACACAACGTCTTATAAGCAATACAAGAAGCCAATTTATGCATCAATGATAAAAAGTCCTGAGTAGGATATAATAAGGTTAGATACCTGGGATATGTTCTAGGGAATGGAATAATAGAACCCACAAAAAGAAAAGGTAAAAGCCATTTTAGATGCTTCTTTACCATGAACAAAGAAGGAGGTATAGGCATTCTTGGGACTTTTAGGGTACTATAGATATTGCATTCCCAGATACTCTACAATAGTGAGACCTCTCACCGATCTCCTAAAAAAGAAACAATAACAGAAACCTAGAGGACCCCACCCTGCAGGTTAAGGAGGCCTTTCAACTACTGAAAACTGCCCTTATCGCAAGCCCCATTTTGGGCTCTCCAAATTTTCTGAAACACTTTATATTACGGACCGAGATCTTATATTGGGGCTGCCCTTTCCCAGACCAATGACCGGGGGTTAGAAGTTCCTGTCCTGTTTCTTAGCTGTAAACTCTTTTCTCATGAAATTAAGTATCCTGCGACCGAGAAGGAATGTCTTGCCATTAAATGGGCGATTAAAAAACGGAGATACTATCTAGAAGGCGCCCCCTTTGTCTTGTATACTGATCACGCCCTGTTGACATGGAAGAGTCGCAATAAAGGTAGCAATCCAAGGGTCTTACGTTGGATTCTATTCTTACAGTCCTTCAGATTTGAAGTGCAGCATCGAAAAAGGGCCGACAACTACAATGCTGACTTCCTGTCTAGGTTCCCTCTTTTCCCCGATCGGGAAAATCATAGGGGGAAATGTGTCAGACGGTAGGGTCAGAAGACATAGGGCGGGAAGAAGATACCAATGACGTTTCATGGCATCCGTAGATAAAGAACACTAAAACGGGCGTTACGTGTTTTCAGAATCCCGCTGGAAGGCAGGCAGAGAGAAATGCGACAGACAGCCTGCTGACGTTTGCAGACTACGGAAACCCCTGGAGAGAATATGAAATAAATAAAGAGGAGGTGCCCATGAAGTTTTACAGGCCAGAAAATCATGTGATTGGGACCCAAACCAATGAAATTCCATTCCCTGGTGTTCAGGGGTACGTGATGGGGTCCTCAGATGACTTAATCAGTGTTTAGTAATGTTTTTTGTGGTGCTCAGCGTGTGCGCCTTATACATGTAGTGTGTTTAATATTGATCAATGGTTATTTTAGCTGTCTACAACCTCTGTGTCACCCTAGCAGATAACCTATATATTGCATCTCTACTCAGTCACTTAATCTATTGCATCAATAAAAGTAAACGCCCATCAGAAGGTGTCCATGTGGAAAGCCATCGCCTGGTAGGTGTGGACCTGGAAGTTGCTCGTCGAGCAGTGTTCACTGCAGAAAAAGGTGGGAGGGCCTGAGACGCTGGACCAGGAAGATCGTGAAGGTCCAGCTGGAGCTGTCCTCCCAAGACAGAAGGGGCCCGCGCTGATTCCTGACACCCCCCTAATTGCCCGCATACTGGCGGTGGCCTATCCCGAACCCTGATGGGCAGTTGAGAGCCCAACAGCAGATAGGACGGGGTGAGTATTGGCCTGAGCGAAACATTATGCATGATCATTTATCTTTTTTTACAGGCAGCTATTTCCCCATCAAGCTTGAAGGTGACTCATGTTCCACACAATGGGAGTGTTCTTGCGTGTGTAGGTCTGCTATCAGGTGCATGTTGTTAACTGTAGACTATTATTCATGTGACCAGGGAACTAAGCAGGGTCCAGTCAAATATGAGTTTCCAGAGTTGAACACCCACATAGCTGCCTAATGGCTCAAATAACCTACATTATCTTTGATGTCATGTGTGACAGTTCAGACCCAGCTATATGCAAATCAGTCTTCACCCTGTGCCTCATGGGAACAGTCCTGCCTGAACTGCCTAGGTGGCAGAGTATGCCCAGCTGTGGGTCTCTTGCTCACTTTGCCACTGGATTCAAGCTAGCTTGGCTGATGAGGGGTGTTACCCCGAAACCGATTCCAGGGTGCTTGTTTCCGGCCCAGGTAAGACCTGGCTAGGTAATTTAGGCTGGACTGTTCCCATGAGGCACAGGGTCAAAACTTATTTGTATATGGTTGGGTCCGAACTGGGGTGGCGAAGTGAGCTAAAGAACAATCATGGATTCAGCCCAGATCTGTGACTGGGGGTGAATGTCTGAAAAGTTTCAGTGCTCCGCCCATCATCTTCTTGTGTTTGCTTTGTTCGCCCTAAGTTGGCATGGTATGCTCAGATGTGGGTCCCTTTCTCACTTTGCCGCTGGATTCAAGCTAGCTTGGCTGATGAGGGGTGTTACCCTGAAACCAGTCCCAGGATGCTTGTTTTCAGTCCAGGGTAGAACTGGCTTGGCAGTTCAGGCTGGACTGTTCTCATGAGGCACAGGGTCAAGACTGATTTGCATATCGCTGGGTCTGAACTGGGTTGGCGAAGTGACCTAAAGAACGATGATGGATTCAACCCAGATCTGTGACTGGGGGTGAGTGTCTTGAAAGTTTCAGAGCTCCATCCATCATCTCCTTGTGTTTGCCTTGTTCGCCCTAAGTTGGCAGGGTATGCCCAGACGTGGGTTCCTTGCTCACTTTGCCACTGGATTCAAGGTATCTTGGCTTATGAGTGGTGTTTTCCCGAAACCGGTCCCAGGATGATTGTTTCCGGTGCAGAGAAGAGCTGGCTTGGCAGTTCCCTGCACTGTTTCCATGAGGCACAGGGTCAAGACTGATTTGCATTTGGCTGGGTCTGAACTAGGGTGGCGAAGTGAACTAAAGAATAATGATGGATTCAACCCAGATCTGAGACTGGGGGTGAGTGTCTTAAAAGTTTCAGTGCTCCGTCCATCAATTCCGTGTGTTTGAGTTGTATGTGTTGGCCAATGTGTACATGACAATTATTCAGTGATGGGTATACAGAGTAGGGCCCCCCACACTCCCTGTCTCTCCTGCTGCCCTGAGTATGGAGGCTATTGACATCCTGAGACAGATCTCTGTGGGTCAGACTGCAGTGCTGAATGCCATCCAGGTGCAATGTCCCCAGCTTACGCACATGGTGTCGTACCTGGAAGACAGTAATGCTGACATGTCTGGCCTACGGAGATCTTTTCAGGCTCTAGCTTGCACACTCATGGCAGCTTTCCATCAATTCCAGCTTTCCACTCCACCCCACCTCCTGCCACTTCCCATCCACAAACCCTAGTTCCATACCTGCCCAAAGCACACGCACACATCAGCACTCATCCACCTCAACATTCACAGGCAGCACACAACAATAGAAACAGAAGGATAAAAACAGGCACACAACCACTCACCAAGCACTTATCCCCCTCATCACTGCACCCAGTGACATAAACACAGACACCACACCCACTGCACCACATACATCCACTACACACATAGATACAAACACCACACCAGCACACACAGCCACTACACACATACATGTAGCCAAACACCACACCACCAGACACAGCCAGTACCAACATCACACACCCAGACACCACACCCACACCACCAGGCACTTCCACTACTGACATCACACACCCAGACAAGTGGTGGCCGGCACAGGTAAGAGCGTTGGGGTGGGGCAGGGCAGGGTGGGGAACTAGACATACAACAGGATAAGTTAAATTAAAATGAAAAATAAATAAAACCACATACCTTGCACCCATCGCATCACCAAGAGGCACCTCGTAATTGGACGGACAGGTTGTAAGGCGGTCCCCCTTATGACTGGCTCCATTGATCCTTTCTGGCACCACCGCAGTCAAAATTTCCTGGGGGAGTCGGAGGGACTACAGCGGTTGGAATTCTATGTATATGAATGCATCCTAATATCATGGTCAGAGCTACTGCTTTAGACAATAGCGCAGCAGTCCAACTGCCTTCAACAGGACTGTGGAAGCCGGTCCGACTGGCATCATAATGAGTCCCACTGTCTCTAAGTTAAGTCTAACTGCTTTTGCACCAAGCTACAAGAAGGTTAAGCACAGGTTAATATTGAGACTTTTATGGTTCACCCTGTAAAGGATTGTGGTTGTTGCTTGAATAGGGTTTTCACACCCTTTAGCATATAACCCAATTTACACCTTGCAACACAGATGAACATGGATACAACGATCCACATCAGAGATCAGAAAATGTATGAAAAGCAAATATCTCGAGCCTCAACCCAGATAGCAGCCATTCTACTAGTGGATCATCCTTAGATGTCACCAGGTAGCACCCATAAAACCCAAACTTCCAATGAAATCATCATCACTACACAGATCATTTCACCCAGAGTAGACTTTAAAGGAATGAGAACTTTTCTGGTGGGCCAAAAGTTTCCAAACAGTCCATCCTTCTAGTAGGACTAGTTCTAACAAAATAAAACTCCAGTGTCCTGCATCCAGCCAGCACTGATCGAGGTGGCGGGGCGGGGAGACTGGGGTGGCAGGGTAAGGGGATAAATTAAAAATGTAAAATGTAACTCCTGTCCGTGTCACCGCATCCTCCTTGTCGTGTCTCTCCACTCCCTCCTCTGGCCAGAACAGAAAGGACCCAGGAAACACCATGCTCCCCTGAGATTCTTACAATGCTGCAATTCAGCCTTGTTACTGGTCTGAGCGCCGTGGTTCGGCGCTCAGACAGGGAATGGGGACCTGGGCATTTTCTCCACCCAGGCTGTAAAACAGCCTCGGTGGAGAGCATGCTATGTGCACATGAATGTTTGGTCAGCCCGAGACGGCTGACCAAACATTCATGCGCACGTAGTGAGTGAAAACCACTCCTTCCCTGCTCCTTCAGCAGAACAGCCCCTCCCCACTTCTCAAAGCTGCTGTGCCTGCAACAAGAAAAAATTAAATGATAATTCCATTGAATTATTATCATTTTCTTTTTTCTTACACTGCTTAATAGCAGTGGGGTGACGCTCCTACTCCTTAGCGGAGGAGCCGCCACTGCCTACATCTATCCAAGAAGTGGAAAGACACTTCAACTAGGTATGGAGACTCCAAGAAAAGACAGAGCCCCTACACATTTTCTCTCTGTGAAACTTAGAAACCATATTTTGCAGTCATTTACCACCTGAATGTAAATGTTAGAGGGAGGGCCAGTGTGGGTTGAGGCTTGGGGGGCAGGAATCGTGTCCAGGGTAAGTGGAAGCGATGGCCTGGCTGAGTTAAGCTTCTGCTCCCCATGCTGTGAAAGAACTGTGAGGCCAGGCTTTTCCTCTGCTTGCAGCTCCACCCTTCTCCTCCCTCAAAGGGTGCGCCTCCGCACGCACTAAAACCACATGCTCTTTTTTCAGACTTTGGGTCTAAAATACCAGACCACTTGAAGTATGGAAGCAGTCATGGCTGGTGTCGGGCAAAGTGGCAGGGCAGGGGGTAACAAAACAAAAAACGAAATAAAAAAAACATACCTGAATTCCGACGCATAGCTGCTTCTCCAGCTGCACTGCAGGCACGGGTTCCTAGACTGCCCTGCAGCCAATTCTGACGCTGCTCTCACAGCAAGAGAGAAGCATTAGGGTTGGCCTGGGCACCGTCAATTTGCACTCTCAGGGAGACTGAGAGCCCGTGCCTGCTCTCTCTAACCCGGCAACGGAGGTCGGGTTGGAGAGAGCTTCAGTGCACATGACTGTTTGGCCAGCCAGAGATTCCTGGCCAAATCGTCATACACACTGAGAACAGTGCACCTACCCATCCCCCTGTGCCTGCTATTGCCCTGGCCCCAACCCCAAGACTCCATGGCATGGAGAAAAATAAAACAATATTAAACTTCCTTTATTATTGCTTTATTTTCCAAGTTTTGCAGCTGCCTCCGCAGCTGGCGGGGGGCCGTGTGGGGGGGGGGCGGGGGGGGGGGGGTGGGTAGGAGCGCTCCTTGCCATAGCGGAGGATCCACCACTGTATGGAAGAGCATAAGCCCCCAGGGATTGCTCCACCATACTTCAAACAAAGGTTTTAATGGTGGACTATTGGTCTCTCTGCAGAGGCTCAGCCCTCTCCTCACTCATGCTCCTCCTATGCCACAGAAGGCATACGATGCCCTGGCTCAAAGCACGTATTATATGGCAGCGGTAAAGGGCCCAGAATTGTGAAATAACATGGGGAGAATGACCTGTCTGCTAGAGGCTCAATGTGATGCATGAGATGCCAAATCCAGATGCTGAAAGAGGTCTTCATACTACAGATCCATCGTCTTAACTTTCATAACCTTCACGCCAAATAGGCCCATCTGCCTGCAAATGTACATTGCCAACACCAGGAAGTTGAAGAGGACAAAATGAACATTTAAACTCCAAAGTGATTGCTAAAATTCTGTGCAGAGGGAACAATGTCACCATCTTTCTAAAACGCATCATCACTTGTATTCTTTTCATATTGTTGTGTGATGATTGGTTTGGAATAATGGAAAATGAGGAAATTTAATACCTATTTTACCTGTGGATAGTAAGGTACCCAAGCTCCATTATTGGTGCTAAACCATGTACGTCAATTCATCAAAATGCAGGGGCAGCAAAAGTGGTGCCCTTTGACCTTCAAGTTTACTCATACACAAATGCTTACACAGACACACGTTCACAATTACATAAACTGTCTCACGTAAACACACTCACCCGCAAGCAGGCACACAACATTTGTATTTTTGTATTTGTATGTTGATTTATAGAGCGCGATTGCTGCCCGGGGGCGTCCAAGCGCTAAGAAGCCAACAGAACAAGAGGAGGTAGCCAGGGCGTTATTGAGCAGCATTGAAGAGGAATGTTTTTAGCTGTTTCCTGAATGAGGTAAGATTGGGATTTTTCCTTAGGTGGAGGGGTAGGGTGTTCCATAGCTTAGAGGCGTTGTAGGTGAAAGTCCTACCGCCAGTTCTGGATTTTTTTATTTTGGGGATTGTGGCCGTGAAGGTCTGGTTGGATCGCAGATTCCTAGTGGGAAGGTAGTGTGACACTAGGTTGCGAGTGATGAGAGGGCCCGTTTTCCAGAACGCCTGGTGCGCAATGCATAAGGCTTTGAATTGTGTTCTTTGGGAAATGGGTAGCCAATGCAGTTTTTTCAGTCCATTTTTGACTGATTGACGTCGAGGGATCTGAAGCAAAGTGCGCGCGGCACAGTTCTGCACCGTCTGTAGTCTCCGTATCGTGTACTCTGGGGCGGCGAGGTAAAGGGCGTTGTTATAATCCAGTCGTGACTGGATAAGGCCCTGAATGGCTACTTGTTTTGCCTCCATTGGTAGAAGATGGAGTACCTTTCTTAACACTCTGAGGAGGCCGAAGCAGGTGGCTGCCAGTTTGGTGGATTGGGTGCCGAAGGACAGAGATCTGTCTAGCCACACCCCAAGGCTCTTGATGCTGTCCTTTGGGGCCGGAGGGGTACCCAGGCAGGGTGGCCATAGAGTGCTGAGGGAGTTAGGGTTGGCAGGGCCCAGGAGCATAAGCTCTGTCTTGTCTCCATTCATTTTTAATGAGGAGGAGGACATCCAGTCCTTGACTTCCTCTAGGCATTTCCTCAGCCCTCCTTTCGAGGTCTGGTTAGCTTCCTGTGCCAGTGAGACCACTAGCTGAGTGTCGTCAGCATATGAAATGATCTTAATTCCATACTGACGAACAACTTCAGCCAGTGGCCTCATATATATGTTGAAGAGTGCCGGGCTCAGTGAGGAGCCCTGCGGGACTCCACATTTTAATGGTCTACTGGTAGAGGAAGATGTTCCATCAAATACCCGAAAGGATCTGTCCTGTAAAAAGGATTCAAACCAAGATAAAGCATTGTCCTTTATGCCGATGTTTGCCATGCGGTCCAGCAATATGTCATGGCTGACCGTGTCGAAAGCCGCGCTTAAATCAAGGAGGATCACTGCCACTGATCCTCCCTGGTCCAGGATGTTTCTGGATTCCTCGGTGATCATGAGGAGCGCAGTTTCGGTGCCATGTCTTGGTCTGAAGCCCGTTTGAGTAGGATCAAGAAGCTGGTGGTTTTCGAGATATTTGATCAACTGGCTGTTGATGTGTCTCTCTAGGATTTTACTAAGCCAGGGAAGGAGAGAGATTGGGCGGTAGTTGCTGAGGTTCGAGGGATCCAGGTTGGGCTTCTTTAATAGTGCTCGGACCATGGCTTGTTTCCATTGTGGCGGGACTACGCCAATAGAAATGGAGGAGTTAAGGAGGTCCATTATGACGGGCAGGGTGATAGCCGAGGCTGACATAATGATGTCTGGCGGGGCTGGGTCCCCCGGAGACCCGGATTTGACTTTTTTTGCCAAGGACTCAAGAGTCGAGAGGTTAAGAAGACCAAAGTGGTCCAAAGTGGGGGAGGAGTTCAGGTCAGAATTGCTCGCGGTAGAGGGGGTGCTGGGAGGAGCGGGGAATGATTCATAAATGGTAGTAATTTTTTGCAGGAAAAAATCTGCCATGTTGTTGCAGTGTTCTGCGGTCTTGGTCTCATCTAGACTGGGTGGGAATTTGGTGAGGCTTTTCACGATACGAAAAATTTCCCTGGGTTTAGATTTCGCTCGGATAATTTCGTTGGCGAAATAAGCTGTTTTGCTGGCCTTGATTTGTTCTTTATATATTTTAAGTAGTTTTTGGTATTGGATTTTGTTTTCTGGCAAAGAGTCCAGGCGCCATTTCCTTTCCGCTTGTCTACACTGACGTTTTGTAGCTCTGAGGGGTTCAGAGTACCATGGAGCTGATTTATGACAGCGTTTTGTGGTGGTTTTCCGTTTAGGTAGGGAAAGATCGAGTGACTTGGTAATCCATTCCTCATAAGAAAGATTTGCGAAGCATGGGTCCTCATTAAGCGGGGGTATGTTGCTGGACAGTTTTTTGGTCCATGTCTCGATAAGGAGGCGGGACCACGGTCTGGCTATTCTTATAGTGGGTTTGGTGGTTAGGGGTCTGAGGGTGTGCCATAAAAAAGGGACCAGTAGATGGTCAGTCCAGGGGAGAGGGAGAGGTGGACTAGTTGTCAAATTAGTACAATTGCTGAAAACTGGATCAAGCAGGTGTCCTTGATCGTGGGTAGGAGAGCTGACCAGTAGGTGTAATTGTAACGCGGCAAGGTCGTCGGTAAGAAGAGCTGCTGTGTGGTCTGGTTTGGAATCGAAGTGAAAGTTAAGGTCACCCAACAATGTGAAATTGGCGCTACTGCTGACACGTTCTGCCACAATCCGTGCTAATTGGATATGAAATTGTTTTGGGGGGCCGGGGGGTCTGTATATGAGGGTGCCTGAGAAGCAGTTGTTCGGCGAGAGCTCCAGACTAAACGCTAGGCTTTCGCAGTCAGGGATGCTTTCTGCAATGATTCGGCAGAGGAACTGCTCTTTGTGAACAATTGCTAATCCTCCTCCTCTGCCTTTTGGGCGGTCTTGGCGGGAGATTTGAAAGCCAGGGGGAATGGCTGTAACCAAGGCTGGGTCCGAGTCTAAGGTGAGCCAGGTTTCCGTTAGGAAAACAATGTCGGGCTTGTGCTCCTCCATCAAGAGTGCAAATTCGTTCTTATGCTTGGGCAGAGACCTACAGTTAAGCAAGAACATGCGGTACTCGTGGCACTGGTCCGAGGGTGGGAGGGGCTTGAGGGTGGATTTGCAGAGGTTGCATGTATACGGGAGACATTCAACGTGGTAAGGATGCTGGCTACAATTCTTTTGTAGGAGTCTTAGCTCTAAGAGTTTTTCGGGGCTGTACTGCCTAAATTTCATAGTCAGGGGAGTAAGGGGGGTGGCCCTAGGCCCGGACTCGGCGCGGACGAGCGCAGACGAGCTTGCCTTATGCGCGCCTTCGGCGCGCATTCGTCGCGCCCGCTGCGCTCGTCCGCTGCGCTTCCGGCACATGCACATGTTTTAAGCAAGGGGGCTGTGAAGAGGGCGTGGCCTCGAGTGGGCGTGTCCCCGTCCTAACGTGAGGGATCCAGCTAGTGGGACCGGCGATTTCGCCCTACCCAGCGCTCGTATTTGCGTTCCAATGGGTGCCTGTGCACAGTGATCGTGCAGCAGACAAGAGGGTAAGTTTTAAAAACAGAGTCAAAATTTACAGTTTCACACAACATACATTTAAAGGCATTTTTTTTTACTTATCTCAGCTTCCAAGGAAGCCATATTCTACCTAATTGTACTTCATTTTTCATTACACTAATAGTGTAATAGAAGAAATTGAGAGAAAACAAAACGAGTAGAGCCCCTCCTGATGTTCAAGAGGACGAGCTACCACTTTATTCCTGGCACTGATTTTGCCACCTCTGAGGCCAGGGGTCTCAAAGACAGTGCCTTTGGTCACAAGGAGCAAGCCAGGGGTCACAGCAGCTCCATGTTCTAAAGCCCAGAAGTAGAGAACTAACTTAGGCAGCAAAGAGATGCCTGTCTTCGGTATTGAGTTTCCTGATCACCTCTGAGACTATTCCCTGGAATAGGTAGAGGTTCTGAGACAATGGGAATAACATAGCCAGGTGGCCTGCTACCAAATTATCCACTCCCCTGATGTTTGTCACCAAAAGTGAAACCACAGGATCATCTTTCCAGAGCCAGGCCAGTGGAGCCTCCTCCCCCAAAACATTTGAAATTGTCATTGTAATTTCATTTATATAGTGCTTACTACCCCTGACGAGGAGTTGAAGTGATTTTCAATGAGTAGCACGCTACTCCAGGACCCAAAAAGGATTAGTGGTGAACTAGTATGGGGAAATATGAAATTACTTTGGGCAGTGGACATGTGAGTCTGTTCGTTGGATTAAAACGGTTCGTGAAGGGAAAGAAGAGGGAAGGGTCTAGAAAGTGTTTATTTGGAGATCATAGCAGTAGGAGAAGGTTTTGGATGAGTAAAGGATAGATGGAGGTGGGAAGAGTCTCTAGATGTGGATTAGGGAGAAAGATGAGGAATTGGATGAGTCTAGGAGGAATACATGAGAGAAGGGTTTAAAAAGTCTTGTTTGGGAGATCTGAATAGCAAAAGAGGTTTGAGATAATGCATGGAGCAGTAGAGGAGGAAAGAGTCACAAGAAAGGGTTATTTTGGGTATCATAGTAGTAGAATGGGGTTTGGGATGAGTCAGGGAGTGTAGGTAGAGGATATATTGAGAGAGGTATAGGGTGAGAAATAGAGTAGTGCATTGGAGAAAGTACTAGAATGAGGTTTGGGATAAGTCAGAGAGTAGAGGTAGAGGTAATATTGAGAGAAGTATAGGGTACGATATAGGGTAGTGCATTGGGGATGCTGAATTAGGAGTAACGTAATAAATATAAAGATACATAAGTACATGGAAGGTATATATGTATAAGGAAGGTAATAAATCTAGATTTAAACCTTATATCATAAACTCAGACATTCAAGTGTTGCTGTACTTTAAGATAATTTATTTGTTTTGATGTATTTATTTATTTGTTTTCCTTTCAATAAATCAATGGTGAAGCAATTGTAGACAAATAGTTATGATAAAAATGCACTTATTTATTCATTGACCTATGTGCAAGTTAAACATACAATAATATAACCATAGGTAATATGTACATTTGTTAAGCAGACCTAACGAATATCTATATATATATAAACATAATTAATATACACATTTATGCAAATAATACACATATCTAGATACATACATATAATCCAAATACATTTTATGTACATAGAGATATGCTGTACATTTATGTATGAGTATGGTGGTTATGTGAGATAAGATAGTTATCTGTAGATCTTATGTTTGGGGGTAAAGAGTTCCATAGATTGGCTGCTTGAACAGAGAAGGATGTGCACCTATGGTTTTTGTCTTGTATGGAGGGACTTTGAGGTGAGGTGCCAATTGAGAGTGGAGGTTCCTTTGTTGAATGTATTTGGTAATTTTATTCCTGATGAAAAGTGGCCCTGTTCCATGTATCGCTTTGTGGATGATACAAAGCAGCTTTAATGTGGATCTTCTGGCAGCCGGTAACCAATGAAGGGCATTCAAGGCAGGGGAGATGTGGGCTTGTGGCTCTACATGTAGGAGTAGTCTGGCAGCACAGTTCTGAATTTGTTGTAGTCTTTCCATAGTTGTTAAAGAGATGGTAGCCAGGACTCTGTGTGGAAATCCCAGGTGGAGGAAGATGTGTCGTAGAGCTTTAGAGTAGAGAAGCAGCTTGATCTTTCTAGTTTGTCCACTTGGTCATTCATTGATAGCTTGGAGTCCATGGTTATTCCGAGGTGTCTTACTTCCTTACTCACTTTAGTTGGTGTTCCCAGATCATCAGGTCAGGCGGTGAGTGAGTCATAATTTTTCCAATCGCCACATGTGAGTATTTCTGATTTGGAAGCATTCAGTTTGAGATGGCTTCATGTCACCCACTGATCAATGGCTCTGAGGCAACTGAAAATATGTGAATTTCCAATGTCTTTTAGGCTTTACAGTTTAAGGAGTATTTGTGTGTCATCTGCAGTTATAGAATGTGAGGTGAAATTGATTGATACTACCTGCCAAGTTAATATGACTTTGTTCTTGTGGTGCTCATCTGCACTGCTATTGCCCCACCCTGGACTGCCATTAAGAAATACTTGAGACACTCAAGGACACAATAATTTTTCCAGTAATCTAATTGCAGTCAGGCTATCTGTGTCATTTAGAATGACTCATCTCTGTTAAAAGTTTTACCTTTTTTAACTAAATGATGAGCACAGAGCCCCCTAGTGATTTCTGAATCAGGAAGATATTTGAATAAAGCCCCTGTCCCTTCTCTTCATGCTGAACGTGTACAACGGCTCTTTTGCTAAGACGTTTCTGGGTACCTACGTAAAGGGCTATCCTAATTTCTGGATTCTTAGGGTAGTGGGATGGAAGAGCACAGACATTGTAACTAATCCAAGTTATCTTGGTGTTCTTGTCCTACTTCACAAAACATTACTCCTCTGTAGGGTCTGGATCTGTGAGCCTCATAGAGGAGTACCTGGAGGATGTGACCCTGGGTTGGTTGAGTGATGTGTATTACACGTTCTCAGTACAGCTTTTTACTATAGAGAAGATTGTGGTGGTCCCCAGTACGCTCCTGGATAGTAAAATGCCGGGTACAGATGGGATACCAGCAGAATCCTATCAACAATATACCAATATTCTGCCTTCCCATTTACTTGCAGACTTCGAAAACTGCAGATCCTTACCCACATCTATGCGTGAGGCCATGATCATTACCCTGTTAAAGCCAGGAAAAGCAGCGCATAAATGCTAATCATATTGGCCCCAGTTGGTACTGAACTGTGATGTCAAAGTCCAAGCCAAATTGATCGCCAATCGTTTGACGATTCTACTTCCTAATCTTGTGAGATTCGATCCGTCGGAATCCTTGCCAGGTCGTCCCACAGCCCTGTTCGCTTTACTGCGGGACTTGATGCTGATGCTCTTGGTGTTTGCTATATGTCTTACGCGTTGCTATGTTCTTGGACACCTCTTGAGCGATCGCCCAACTGTCGGCATAGCCCATCGACTACCTTGCATGGACTCAGACCTAGCCCTACCTACCAATCTGTAATAATGAGATCCTGTTTAATAATGTTTGGTGTAGCATGTACTCAGATGTTATTCTACTCCATGCGAAGATGTATAATTAATGGAAATTACGCTACATTCATAATAGCTACTACTGTACTGTTATTCTAGAAATGCCCAAAAAAATTATTTTATAAAACAAAAATATTCTTGGACACCTCTTGGGCATTTGGCTCCCTGGAGTGAGAGGAAGTTTCTTAACCTTCTTCCGTTTGCTTCAAAGAGAGTGATTGTCCAGGCCCTTCTGTTGTCTCGGCTGGAATACGGAAATGCCTTATATCTTGGCGCCCGCTGCCATGTCATAAAAAAATTACAGACCATGCAGAATGCTGCCACAAGACTTTTAATGAACATCCCCAAATACCAGTCTGCTAAGATGGCACTTAGAGCCCTTCTCTGGTTGGCGGTAGAATGCCGAGTGCAGTTTAAGTCAATCTGCATTTTGCACAGGGCTTTCACAATAAAGATCCCTCTCTGCTCAGATCGCTAGCCTCCTCATATGTGCCAGGGGAAATGCACAGATCCTTTTCAGTTAGTGTACTGAATGTTCCTAGAGATAAAAGATCCCGTTCAGGAGGCCGTTCCACCATATTTTTGGCACCCAGACTTTGGAATGCCCTAAGCTCGGATCTGTGCTCAATATAGCGAGAACTTCCTTTCAGCAAAGCCCTGAAGTCCTGGTTCTTAGGTGACTGATCCCCTCCCTGTCTCACTATCATTACTGTGTCTATAATAGCGCTGGGAGGCCTTCGGGTAGCCATGCGCTATATAAAAACACTAGACTAGACTAGACTAGACTTGAGTGCTTCTCTGTGCAGCTCTGACTATTCTTGTAGGGTCTGCACCACACCATGGGCAGAACAAAATCCACTGTGCATAGCCTCCACACAATGTCTTCCTCTGATGAATAGAATCTCTGAAACCTGCTTTGGCTACAAAGAAGGTAGCAGCACCACGGAGCAGACCTAGTGGCCTGACTCCCTGTTTTTAGGCCTTAAAAGCACCCACTGCACTGCATTTTATTTGCAGTTTTATAATGCAGAAACTCAACCTGAAGGTATTGGAGTGCTTTACATGAGCACCAGTTACAATACGCAAGGACACATTAATTTTTGTCGGCATGGAGAGATTAAGGGCCTGATTAAAAATTTGGTGGTCTTGGGGTGGAACGCCACGCCAGCGCCCCGCTCCAAGACTGCCAAACCTGTACTTTGGCCACCTGCTGTATTCCGATTTGAATACAGGTCGGGCGGTCCTATGGCAGCTGGCCCACGGCGGTGCCTTTCAAAGGCTCATATGTGACCCTATGGTGGTCCGACCGCCAAACTTGTAATATGACGGTCGAGCCGCCGGTCGGGCAGTAGCCACACCGTGGGTTTGGTGGTGCATCACCAAACTTGCAATGACCCCCTTAAGTGATTTGTCCAGAATCACAGGATGTTGATCTGATGCCAAGAGTGGAACCTTGTTCCCTAGCTTCAAAGTCAGCAGCTCTGGTCATTACGCCATATCCTCTCTCTTGGAAATATGTCCAAATCCAGAAATCTCTGACCCAGATGGCAATGCTGGATACTGGTTGAGTTCATCATAGCTGCAGGTAAGAAGGTAGAAAGAAAGGTCTTCTAGTTCGAATGCACTATCCTGGCCCTGACACACAAGGCGTATTTCAATTTTGAGATTACACCATTGATTCCTTTGGCAAAATGAAGGGAATATTCTCTAAATATTTAATTCGACAAAAGAATATCAATTATTAAATATTCATATTTTGTTCCATGTACCAAAATCCTAAAACGTCCATGGACAGATTTATCACACATCTGAAAATTCACCTTTAGGACTGCAAATCTGATGAATACTTGAATGACGTGGTATTGAAACTCAAATCATGGCCGACTGTGAACCCTCAAGAACTGATTTTACACATCTAGTATTTCCAAGCCAAAGACCCCCTTTGAAATAATGCGACTGATGTAGGTTTGCTTTTTTTATGAGGATGCCCGTAGCTCTCAGGCAGTGTTGCAGACAGCACTGACTTCAAGGACGCTTCCTGAGTGTCTGCAAATCAGGACCCCGAGCCAGCAGTTGCAGCCCTGCCGGGCTAGAACGAAGGACAAGTCAAGAAATAAATCAAGCGGATCTGGATCCTCCCGAGGAACAGCTTTCCTCCTAACCTTCTTTCCAGCCCAGTATGGTTTATGGACTTTTTGGCCTCTACAGTCCCTCTTCTTCCTCTTTACTTTGTACTGTAACTGTTAGATGAGTGGGGTCCGGCCTCCCCTGGGGGGCTCATCATGGGCTTTCAGTGTTCTTGCCTTGCTGGGGTTTGTTGTGCGTTTTTGTGTTTAATTAAAATTGAACCTTTGCACTTCTCCTTTCATGGTACTGGGGACGCATCTCTGTTTCTATATATCGATGCTGCCGAACCTCCGGGTTGTCGGCTGAATAGCTGTGTCCTGACTTTTGATAATAAAGGTTTTAAAAAAAAAAAAAAAAAAAAAAAAAAGAAATAAATAAATCAAGACAATTAGAAACCAGGATGGCTCGATGAGCCCATCTCCAGCACCTGCCTCTTGCAAAACGTTCAGGGGCTGTGTGTTCTCTGTGAAGAACAGCATGCCTCGAAATGCGAAAATAACTCCCAGAAACTATTCTGGACATGCTGAGAATTGTCTAAGAATGTCTAAGATCAGTAGGCATTGGGGCAACTGTAAACATAACGATGGAGATAGAGTATCAGAAACTGCCTGTGCTGAAACCCTCCAATAAATGAATATGTCCATACAGCTCACTCATCCTACTGCCGCGTAAAGGCAGATTTAAAGCAAGCATCAATATAAGGGACTTCGTTGGGATTTCATTACCTTTGATGGTTGGTCCAAGACTTGACGCTGACTCATTACTCTTCGTTCATTCTGCCATTCACTTGGTCTCATGCATATGTTCTGTTGACCTCTCTCCTACAGCCGTTGTCGCTGGTTGTAAGGCGTGGCATCAAAAAGCCATTCTCCAAACTTTATGAAGTTCTAGAAACATTAGAAGATCACCACATATAATTCCACAGAGAAAAGACCTGATTGAATGAACACTAAACAATCTAATCTCCCAGGACATCACAGAGCGAGTATTCTGGACACACAACATGGATTTCCTTTTAGTCCCTGTTCCCAAGTGGCAGGTGGGGGTGGGGGGAGCAGATCAGAGTTTGCATTGAAATGAAACAAGCAAACCCAGCGATACAATGAATGACGTGTATCAACACATGGCTGTATGTGAGAATATTGATAATATGTTGCCTGACATAAATGTTGTGGGATAAATATTGTTTGCAGAAATATTGCTCTGCTATGTGTAGGTTTTCTATTATTAACTCCAATGGTGTGATATTTGTCTTGTAGAATATATTTGGCCACAACATTCTGATACCTTTCCTCCACACATTAACAGTATGATTCAGCAACTAAATGTGACTAATACTTTTTCAAATCTGTATGTCTACAAAGCCTGCCATCATTGGCATTAAGACAATTCTCCATATATTTAGCAAGATTTGCCACTTACAGGTATATCACTCCATGAATGCAGAAGGTTTTCCAGAGAACACGTGCAGAATGACATGCCACAGACCAAATGGCGTAACTACAGAAATGGCATCCCTGTGCTTGGCAAAGACCAAGCAGAAAATGACGAAATACTTCTGATAGGCAGTTCATCTCTCGTGATGTAAAGTCACACTCAACCAGACCTCATGAAAATGTTATCAACTCATTGTCTGTGGTGGGAAGCTTTGGGCATGACACTATCTCCCACAAAGCTATGGTACCTTGTTGCAGTATTGGCATGCATCGCTACTGTGATCATTGCAATGAAAATGTTTCAACTATCAGCACATTCATAGAGACCCTCATAAGTCAACGACAAAGGTGCATCTGTGCAGATCCAGGACAAACACAAAGGGGAATATTTACAAGAAAATGCCGGAGCGTGGTACTACGCCAAATTTGGCAACACCACGCTCTGACATTTTCAAAACGCAGGGCTGAGCCGTGTTTACAAAAAGACGGCACACCCCTGCATTTCCCCTAGCACTGGCGCTAAAAAAGCTGCCTAGTTATGTTATGTTAAGACATTTTTAAAGTGCGTGCTTACCACAAGGTGACTTGGCGCTGTCTGAAGGGCAAGTGGGTGATGTTTAGAGGTTAAATAGCCAGGTCGTTATCTCCTTCCTAAAAGATGTTAGTGAATGGATTGCTCTGAGATGAGGTAGGAGGGAGTTCTAAAGTTTGATTGTGTTGAGGACTATACCTCTGCCACCCCATTGCATCTTTTTAAATTTAGGGGCAGCTAAGAGGTTGGCTTTGGCCGATCTGAGTTCTCTATTGGGGTTATATCTCTTTAAAGCTGAACGAAGAAAGTCCGGCCCTGAGTCATGCATTCCTTTGCGAGCCAAGCAGAGGGCTTTAAATTTTGTACGACAGTGCATGGGAAAGCCAGTGAAGCTTGCGAAGTCCCTGCGTGATGGAGTGGAATTTGGGAAGCTTAAGAATCAATCTAGCCTTGGCATTTTGGACAAGATGAAGTCGACTCATGTGTTTTTCTAGAATGTTTAGATAGAGACTATTGCAGTGGTCCAACCTAGAAAGGACTAGAAGTGTGATTAGAGTTTTCCTGTGGCTAGCCTGGATAAAAGGAAGAATTGTCCTTATCATTTTTAGGATATAGAAAGCTGAGGACAAAATAGCTGAGATTTGCGCACTCATATTTAGGTTGTCATCAATAATGACTCTTAAATTCTTAGCTTTGGTGACGGGAAGAGGAGGCTGGGGCAACTTTTCAGGCCACCAAATGGTGGACCAAGCTGGAGAAGGGTTACCAAACACAATGATCTTGGTTTTACCAGAGTTAAGCTTCAGGCAGTGCCCACTCATCCCGCCACTGACCTCCTTGATGCAATTTCAGCATCTTAGAGGGCCTGATGAATCAATATTGGCTGCTGCAATTATCAACTGAGTATCATCAGCATAGGATGTTACCCCCAAGTTGAAGCTTCTACTGAGATGGGCCAATTTCGCCACATAAACATTAAAAAGAGTGGGGCTTAGAGGCGACCCCCGAGGGACTCCACATGGCAGTGAAAAAGGTGAAGAATTAAGTTTCCCTAATGCTAATGTTTGTGATCTGTCACTGCGAAAAGAGGAGAGAACATCGAGCGTGACCCCCTTCACGCTATTTCCTTTAGACAGCCAATGAGAGTAGTATGATCAACAGTATCGAAGGCGGCAGATAGGTCCAGTAAGATCATAGCTGCTGAACCTCCACTATCTACTGCCTTCCTCACTTCTTCCATTGCCTTGACCAGGGCGCTTTCTATACCATGCCCTGGTCGAAAGCCATACTGAGAGGTGTCTGGGATCTGATTGTCTAAAATGTATTTAGATAGCTCAAGATTCATTATCTTCTCACAGATGTTTGCGGGGAGAGGTAAACTTGCAATTGGATGGTAATTAGAAGTGTCATTAATATTTAAATTTAACTTTTTTTAAAGTGGGGGATAGAAGCTAGTGCGAGCGCAGGCACCCTTGCGCCATGATGGAAGGGTGCCTGTGGTGGAGGAGCGATTGTTTATGT
Source organism: Triturus cristatus (assembly GCF_964204655.1). Classification (NCBI taxonomy): domain Eukaryota; kingdom Metazoa; phylum Chordata; class Amphibia; order Caudata; family Salamandridae; genus Triturus; species Triturus cristatus. The sequence goes on from NC_140589.1 coordinate 1,460,903,005, forward strand.
GCAGGAAGGGGCACCTTCCTGCACATAATCAATAATGGCGATTTGTTCATGTTCATGGGATTTGTTTGTATGTGCAGCACAAATAAAAAGAGCAAAACTCAAGAAGAATTTAATAATCCCTCCTAGTATAGACATTCTAAGACCAGGTATTACCTGGCCTTAGTTTTTGGTGCTGCCCCAGCCGTGTAAATCTAGGGCAGTGTCAAAAAGCAAGGGGTGTTGCGGTGGTAAACCTATTGCAACAGCCATTGCCCGCCCCTTTGCCGCAGCAGACTGCGGCGTAAAGGGGCATATTTACAAGATGCGGTTTAGCCACGTTAAGTGGCTTAGCACCACCTTGTAAATATGGGGAATGGCACAACGCCACAGGAGCTTCAGAAAAAGTGACTCTCCGGTGGCATTAGGAGCTTTTAATTATGCCCCAAAATTTCTTCTTAGAACTGAATACTGTTCAGCTCATTCATGAAAAACTATAACAGGAAACTGGAACTCAACAGAATAAAACGCTGAGCGGCATAGATCTTTTTTATATGTGAGCTACAGCAGTAAATAAAACATTTGGTGCATAAGGACATAGAGAGGTAGTAGCTTCTATCAAAGTAATCAAGCAAAATGTGTGGTTCCTATCAATAGGCAAACTTTTGTGAATGAAACTCTGGTCATGAGTTGCTGAGTTGCATCTGTCCGACCACAGGTAGCCACAACCACCCAGAACTTCTCAGGATTTCCAGGTTACCTCATGGCACATGAAAAAAGTGGCAAAGAAGCACTTCACAAAATTTACAAGTAAGATGAAACCAGCTCATCACAACAGATGTGCACTTAAGATACCGGAAGGTCCAAGTCATCCCTAGTAACGCAGCTGATATAATCATACAATGTAGCACAAGATTTTCCCACCGATGCTTTCCCTTTCAGCACAAGATAATTCCGCTAGTGTGTTGACAACATGGCGTTTCATCCCAGGAAGATCAGCACCTTATTCCTTCAGGTCAATGGTATAATTGATTGATTCAAGAGAATCTTAAAGAGGATCCTAGAACCCACCCATTTGTCATGAGTCCATTTATCATAAGTGTTGTGTAAAGCTCTCTGGATTAGAGGACAACTCCTCACTGCACCACAAGCAAGTGCCCATCCAAGCTGATGTTGGGAAGACTTCACCCCCCTCTTCCACAAACATACGCACTTGAAGAAGAGAAGTTTCGTGATTCACAAATCTTTTTCAATGAGCATGTGTCTTACTCCTGGAAGCCCACAAGCTAGACTCGCTTAATTCCGCGGTAAGGCTCAGTTCCAGATGATGCTTAGTGAAAAAGGCCTGGATATACAGTTAGAATTCACACCTGAGACAGGAGTAAGAAACAACTACACAGAGAAAAACTTTGTGAGTGGACTCATCACCGCCTGGCTTGCATCTAAGTCTGGCTGCTGCTTATCACAACATTCCCAGGATAAATCGCCACAAAGCAAGGCCCGCGTCCTGCAGCGCTTCACCCAAGCAACATTAAAAACAAACCTCTGACTCATGTACAAAGAAACTTCAGGGACGTGTAAGTGAAACCAGCCTCTAGGCAGACCTAATGTAGATTGATGACAACTGAATGGAAGGCAGTCCCACAATGCGCTGCGGCTGGCGCCGTTGTGCGTCGCGAAGCCAGGTGCACTTTGTTAAACTTCTTGCAAGGTCGTCTGTAGAAATGCGTTACTTATTTTTCATGCATCTAAAAAAGGCATAACTATGCGCTATTGCCCTTTTTACCCTGAAATAAGACATCATGTTGCCTCTAATGGCTCCCAGGGGCCTGGGGCTGCACTACATCACCAAAAAGGGTTCTGCCTCCCCAATCACAGTAACACAGCTGTACTAGAGAGTGGCGTAAGGAGCGTAAAAAGAAGTTACGCTGGCCTTTGAATAAAAAACCCAAACTAAAATGTAATTGTCACGGTAAAGGAGGATACAGAAGCTGTCTCAAACCTTCTGCATCCTATGTAAACATACTAAATAGATTACATTATAATCGAGGGTGTTAAGCCAGAGTTATAAACAGGGCTGACTGGGGGGTCATGGTGGATGGACTGGTGAAAAAAAACACAATTGTTGCCGAGTCATATTGCACCATTTTTGCTGTTTGTTTAATATGATTAGTCGTGAATAATATGTGAATCAGGGCAAACATGACGTAGAATGATCTCTCCTTGTCCTTGTATTTTAAATAATAAGTTGGGAAAAATGTCACTTTTCAAGCATGACATATGGTTTTGAATTTGAACCAGTTTCTGTGGTTTCTAATAAATAGGTTGAAAATAGTGGGGGGGGTTTTAAAAGAAAAGGTTAGCCAGGTATTAGGATTTGTTTGTTAAAATCTATTTGACTCACTTAAAATGATGCTTTGTTGAATATATCTTAACTGACACAAAAAGGGGGCCCCTGAATCAAAGATAAACAGGCAAAAAAGTCAGGGAAGCAAATGCATGTACCAAAAGAAAACGAACAAACTACCTGAAAAAAATTCATATGGCGAAGTATCTCGCCGTACTTCAAAGATGCTTACAAAGTCATCTCGGACTCATAGTGAGTATATACATGTACCTATCATGGTAGAGTTAGTCAAACATCTAGAAAATCATCAGTGTCATCATCTAGAATTTTATCAAAAATATATATTGTTTATTATAGTCATCAGCATATAAAAATACATATATCAATACATATCACAATACAAACCATTCAAAAAGTCAATAAATAATAAAGGGACGATGCATCATACATTTAAGTACCATAGAGCCAACCCCACTACTATCCAAATTCAAACGCCAATGCAATTCTCTATACATTCATTCGACAGATATCCTCATACATATCAACAACCCATGGATAGACAAGACAACAACAATACAACGAAGACCAATACTCACAAAATACACTGGTGAAATACAAATAGAACAGAAAAAGAAAGAAATTTCAAAATTCAATTATTTTGCATACAAGCATATAGAAGATAGTTTCTTTACATCTCATTTTTTTTGGTACATAAATATGGTTTAACAACTCGTTTGTCTGCCTAATTTAAAGATGACCACAACAACAGTTAAATATTAATTCAATATACATTACAGATAACTATTACCTGCTGCCCAAGCCCTTCTCATAGCTAGGGGGAGCCTGGAATAGTTCAAATTGTCACACTTGTAGGAGTGTGATGGCTCGTAGTTGTGTTGTTACTATCATTGGCAGCGTGGCAGGGGCGATGTGTGGTGCAAGCCGCGGTGGCCTCCTGACGGGAGCCCTGGCACTTATGTTTTTACATATTAAGCACTGAGAGAAACTGATCTGGGCGTACGTGTTTGACTTTAGTCAATCCCTCTATGTAAATGAAATGAAAGTACTGTAACAGATGTACATATAACGATTTAAAAAGAGCTAATTTATTTTTTCATTTAATTTCTTTTATAGCCCTGCTCACTCCAGTGTAGGGTGTCAAAGCTCGTTACATCACACACACGTTATACAGAGACAATAAATCATACAAGTGTGTTAATCAGTGTACAGTAAATGCACAATAAGGGTTTCAATGTGGAAGGATCATATATTGGCCATATTCTTAGCCATTATAGATTAAGAGTGCATGGGCTGGAGGAACACAAAGTCAGGATTTAAAATGGACCACAGTGATTGGGGTTGTCGTACTAATAAGACTTTATTACTATGAGTGGCGGTCAGTAATATTAGAAGGAGGGGCGGACGGGACACACATGCCCACATACATATACACACACACACCCACCCATTCATTCACACACGCGCACATACACATCAATTCACAACACTCATTACCAAATATTCAAAAAACATGCATGCACCAAACATTAATTTAAAAAAAATCACATTTACCTGCAGCTCTGCCTCAGAGGTTCACGGAGGGTTGGTACTGCTGCCGTCCCTCATTGGTTGACCTCAGATCAGCCAATGAGGGAAAGCAGCAGTCCCAAGCCTTGGAGGTCCCAGGAGGGTTTGGACTGCTGCCTTCCCTCATTCTTGCAGTTTGCATGCAGCTTCTTGACACCAGTTCAGTTCATTTATGGGCAGTGGCGGCCAGTAATTTTTGAAGGGACGGGCTGGTTAGGCCCCACACACATGCACTCACTCACACCCATGCATTTACACATGCTCACATACACACATTCATAACACTTGCAACAAATTCCTATGTTTATACATATACTCATGCACTAAAGATTCAAAAACATAAAAATTACCTGTCCTGCAGCTCCAGGAGTGCAAAATTTCGGAGGTCCCAGGAGGGTTGGGACTACTGCCTTCCCTCATTGGCTGACCCATGGAAGTGCCCAGGTCCAAGGTAATCAGTGATTCTCCTGCTCGTTCTTAGGAGGAGAGTTTTGAGGCACTTTTGCAAGGCTGAAGAGGTCACACTCACAGGGCTTTGAAATTCTCAACCTGGCAATGTTCTGCTCAGGCAGCCAAGAGCCTGTGCATTTAGTGCATGCCAAGCTCCTGGCTGCCTGACCTGAACAAGAAGAGTGCCAGTCAGGCTGACCTGTGCTCAGCCTGACAGACTCACTTCTTCTCTGAAAAAGTTGATGGGGTGTTGCCCCTTCGCACAAATGGATGGGCCACAGTTGGTTATGGGTTTCCCTGAGTCATTTCTTTTCCATTTCCAGCACCCCAGATGACTCTAATACCTTTCAAGCTCCCCTATTTATCAGCAATGTCTGAGCTGTTCTGCACCCTAGCGAAGTCTGATATGTGAGCATCCCACCAATGAAGTTTGTATGGCGTGTGGTATCAATTTAGCATTGTTTTAACAAGTGATGGCTGCTACGGGGCAGTAGTCTGGGACGGGGTAAAAAAAATTGCACTTACCTACCGGCCGCTGCCTTTGTCCTTCTTCTGTTCTTCTGTCGATGATGCATGGTCCCACGGAAGCAGGAAGCATACAGGCTCCCAGACTCCCCTAGCCAATCACAACACTGCTGTCACCAGCATGACAGGAGCATCGGTATTGGTCTGAGCACCGTGGTTCGATGCTCAGACAGGGACTGGGAGGCTGTGCATGTTCTCCACACAGGCTGTGCAATACAGCCGGGTGGAGCACATGCTAAGTGCGCACGACTGTTTGGCTGGCCCACGACGGACGGCCAAACCATTATGCGCACTTTGAAAGTGACCACCACTCCTCCCCCTGCTGTCTGACAGCCCAGCTCCGCCCCACACCTAAAACAAAACTGGGTAAGTACGGGAAAAATACAATTATAACATTGCAGTATTATCATTTTATTTTTCCTGTAGGGCCACACTCCTCCGCTTTAGCGGAGGAGCCGCCGTTAGTTTTAACCATTGCTTCCCTTCTCACAGAGTTTCTGACAGTGGTGCAACTCTGGACAAATTTGTCATTCCATTCATCATCAGAGTTTGTTCTGTGATTAAATGGCCTCACCAACATTTTATAGAGATCCAAAATAAACCTCCTCTCATCACTCTTAGCCCAGCTTCACTGCTCAAACGTAGTGAACACTCGAGAGAGCAGCACCCCAACAGACGGCTGCATTGCTCAATGTCTGATTCGGTAATACCGAAGCCTCTCAGTCTTGGACAGGCCATGAATTGCCTTCAGTGTCTTAAATGATCTGAAGTTTTCATTATCAAATACTTCACCTACCCTGATGCAGCCCTTAGTTTTCCACATCTCAAAGCATCTTAACATCTAATGCTAGGTTGTTCAGGTATCAGGGTTGATGCAGCGGAATGGGGCTTTGCCAAATTTTACTATCAGAAACCAATTTCAACACCTACCAGTCCTTTCCGCTGCATAACTGAAAACATGATACCAAAATTCATAATATTTATGTGGTCCTCTCTCTCCGATGGACCTTTTAAAGTAGTCAGGGATTAGCAAAGGATAGACGGAATCCTAACCTTATGAGGACCTAAACAAGGAAATAATTCAAACACTATAATCAAAATGACATTAATAATGACAAACTCTGCCTGGAAAGAGGAAATGGACTGGTGCATGTACAGGGAAAAGACAGTCTTCATGGCTCATGGCTGCCCCAAAAAGTGGTCCAGGATATGGGACCCATGGAACACATACAGAGGATAGATCTGTACCCCTCCGATTGCAATTGACTCTGATGATCCCCCAACCCCTTAACCTGTACACATTGCGTCTCCTATGCTCATGTTCATTCATTGTAGGCATTGCTGAATGTACTGTACTTGATTCCTCTGACATGACTGATGTAAATTTGATGATTGTTTAATAAAAAAGAGTTTTAAAAACAAAATAATGACAAACTCTGGTTACTTGTCAACTTGCTTTTATCTAATGTTTGAGAAATTGTGATTGCTCATCAAGTACAATACATCTTGAATCATAGATCATCACATAAGCGAAACATCAATACAGTAATTCATAATAACATCCGCCGCATTTGAGGAGAAAATAAGAACCATCTTGAATGGACTCTCAGTGCCCGGACAACTGGGGTCGCCGTTACCTCCTTCACTGGAACCTCTTCGCTATTCGGTATCGCTCCGGGATAACAACAAGGTGGATACTTCTTGTTTACCTTGCTTTCCCATTCCAACATCGGAGGAGTTTGTTTTATTGGCCAATGGAGTGTCATCGGGCTCACCTTTAGATCCAATGCCTCATAAGATCTGGAAGGCATTTCAGGATGAGCTGTTTCCTCCACTTCATTCCATCTGCTGTCAGTCATTGATGATGGCGACAGTTCCAGATAGCTGGAAAGTGGCAATAGTAACTCCACTATTAAAAAAGGCTTCCTTAGATCCATCTTGTCCAGCTAATTATAGGCCCATCTCGCTTCTACCTTTTGTAATAAAGGTCCTTGAGAGATGGGTCACAAAAGCCTTGTCCAACTATCTGGAATTAAACTCCTGCCTGGATACAGCTCAGTATGGCTTTAGGCCGGTACATGGCACGGAGACCGCATTGGTCACCGTGTTAGATGAGCTGCGAACGCGTGTCGACAGGGGCAGGTCAGTTTTTCTGGTACTGCTGGACATGTCGGCCGCGTTTGACACGGTTGACCATGCGGTTCTCCTGGAGCGTCTCCATAGTGCGGGTGTAACCAGTCTAGCCTTAGATTGGTTAACGTCCTATCTCAGTGACAGACAGCAAGCAGTGGCCTTACCACCTTTTCAATCAGCCACTCGACAGGTGAAGCAGGGAGTTCCTCAAGGGTCGGCGATTAGCCCGATCCTGTTTAATTTATATCTTCGACCCCTTATAGCACTGATTAAGTCATTCGGCATATCAGTCATCAATTATGCCGATGACACTCAACTGATTTTTTCATTTGAGGGTAGTGAGTCGGTTTCGAAAGACACCTTTCATCATTGTATGTCGGCCACAGCTGAATGGCTGCGAACCAACTCACTCCAGTTCAATGGGGCTAAAACAGAGGTTCTCCATTGCTCTCCTGATCGCCTTCCCCGGGCGCTGCCTGACGACTTTTGGCCACCTTCCATTCCTGGCTCTGTGGCAGGAGCTAAGTCGGCCCGTAATTTAGGAGTGGTATTCGAACCGGATCTACAGTTGGATGGTTCAGTTAATAAGACCGCAGCGACTTGTATGGGCCTGCTCCGTGCCCTACGCAAAATTCTGCCTATTCTCCCCAAAGGTTTTAGAGCTGAGGTGGTGCGGAGTATTATACTCAGTAGATTAGACTACTGCAACGCACTGCTCCTAGGAGCCCCAAAAAAATTGATCCTCAGGCTGCAGAGGATCCAGAACATGGCGGCAAAACTGGCTCTATCGCGCCCACGCTCTGCTTCCTCCTCGGCAGCTCTAGCTGACCTACATTGGCTGCCGATACAACAGAGGATCGCGTTTAAGGCGGCATGTCTTGTATTCAAGGCGCTGCATGGACTTGGACCAATCCCACTCCAGGGCCTGTTTTCTTGGTACCAAGCTGCCCGGCCTTTGAGATCCTCATCGGCGTTTCTGGTGCGGATCCCAAGGATCACTAGAGTCAGGATAGGTGGCCGAGCTTTCAGCCACACAGCCGCCTCATTATGGAATTCCCTTCCGCTAGTGCTGAGGGGTAAGCAAGATCTGACTTCCTTCAAAAGGGACCTTAAGACCTATCTGTTCCCTAGGGCAATATAAACATTCTTCCGGTGGTTTAAATAGGGTCTCAGCGCCAGGATACCCTTGGGGTGACAGATGCGCTTAATAAGAGTCAAATACATACATACATACATACATCTCTCAACGAGCCATGAGTGAGTGGATAGGTGAAGAGACAAAAGAGCATTTGCAAATCAGATCAATGCAAATTCAGAATATCATACGAACCTAAGAATAACTAGAGCAGGAGATGCTAATAGTCAGGAAAGGCACTCTCCGGCTGGAAGAGTAAGCTGAGCACCCTCACGAAGGCTATTTTTCAGACACATATACTACACCACCTAGTGCAGTTGTGCTGGACTACTCCTGGGGTACTCAGACCCTTCTCTCTAACTGGAAAGCTGGATAACTTCCTTGAGATGCATGGCCACTTCAAAGCCCACATAAAATCATCAAAACCCCTCTGAAGCAGCATGGTTTAAAACAAAAACAAGAGTTCCAGGACCAAGCCAAGAGAGATCTTATATATGCTGTAAGTGGAGGTCTTATTGGATAGCTCTAAGTAGAGGGGAAGAGTTAACTCCAATTATCTGCTCCGCCCTCTTTGTGATACACACCCCAGGACTGTTATTGAATCTGTAAACCATATGAAAGCAATGAGTGTCTGTACTGCCACCAGCTGATTTATAGGTAATGAAATATTTAAGTCCTGTGACTTATTTAAATTTACTTTCCGGACACCTTCTCAAATCTGCCCATCTCCTCATGGAGTGTTGGCAGAGTGTGTTGTGGGTCAGTCAGTGTAAACAAGACATCCTCAACATACAAGGTCAGCTTAAGAGTTTCCCTACCCAAAAGCAGCCCCGTCATGTCACTGTTTTTATGAATATCACCGCAAAAGGCTCCTTTAGAAGAGCAAATAAAACAGGTGAAAGTGCATGATCGGCAAGTGGGGAAGAGAGGCCCATTCCCTCTCAACCATACTTTCGTCTGTTGATAGACCACTAAGCCTCAACCTATATATTTAGGTGCCAAACCAAAGTTCTAAAGTGACTCGCAAAAAAAAATTCCAATTAACTGAAATAAATGTTTTTTCTGCCTCTTCATTGTCTGTGGACTGGTGTTGTGGGTGTAATCAGGCATATGCACAATCTTTTTCTATTGTCTCCACACTGTATCCCCTGTATACATGCAGACATGTTGGACAATCAGTCCAGGAAATATCAGTTTCAAACTGCACCCCAATACATTGGTTAATATACTTTGACTTCAAGGTTGAGAAGCAAGATTGCCCTATATACACTGCAAAGCAGTGGGTCGTTCCCCAGAAAACCGATATCACTGCCTCAGGCATAGTAGTACAAGACAGGAGCCAGTCTCAGAGAGAGAAAGAGAAAATTGAGTCAGAATTCGAGAAAGGTGGAGCAGAAAGTTTTATTAAACTGTGGGCTGTAACCGTCAGGGTCGTTAATAGGTTTCACATGGGCAATGCTAGAGATAATGTTGCCTGGTTTAGCGTACGTTTATATATATATATATATATATATATATATATATATATATATATATATATATTCACTGAAAAAACCATAGGTTTCACACATGTTATAGTTAGCGGAAATTTTACTGATAAAAAACCAGTGAAATTCCCCCGTTATAGTTAGTGCAGGCAACTATAACTCACGCGACCGCAATCCTCTGCTGATGCTAATACTGTATTTAGACACTTATTTGCCCATGTCTTCTTCCATACATTTTTAGCTATACATATATTACAAATATTTTTTTTTCATAAAGACACATATGTCATCAGCAGAAGATTGCGGTCGCGTGAGTTATAGTTGCCTGCACTAACTATAACGGGGGAATTTCACTGGTTTTTTATCAGTAAAATTTCCGCTAACTATAACATGTGTGAAACCTATGGTTTTTTCAGTGAATTTGCAAGGTTTTTTAAATGCTAATTCCTAACTATAACGTGTGTGAAACCTATGGTTTTTTCAGAGAATTTGTACGGTTTTTTAAATGCTAAGTTACTTTACGCCATTCGAGGCGTGCGCGCCCACTTAACGCAGTGCGTTCCGTGCAAGGTTTTTATCAACTTTAATAAGCCCTGTACATTTGGTGGCCTTCGGCCACCAAAAGCACAGGGGGTGGGGTCAATGTGGATAGTGTTTTTTTTATTTCGATTTTATAATTTCATGTTGCCAACATTTTTTTTTTTTACCTATTAATAAGCCCTGTACATTTGGTGGCCTCCGGCCACCAAAAGCACAGGGGGTGGGGTAAGTGTGGATAGTGTTTTTTTTTTTTTTTTTTTTTTTACCGTACGCTTACGGTAAGCGTACGGTAAGCGTACTCGGCGAAATTGCCGAAAAAAAAATACAACCGTTTTTGCTCTTGGGGGATGTTTGGGGACTCCCTCAACATGACTGTGTGGGAGGGAGTTGTCAAAAATGCCCCGTAACATGTTTTTGGGCATCAAGTTTGAGAAATAACTCTCAATGCGAGAGACAAAATGGCGGACGCCGCTTCCTGGTTTCGGCCGATTCGAATGTTTACTAAGATCTAAGAGCCAATCAGAATCGCGCTCGCGCACGCCACCGTACGCTTACGGTAAGCGTACGGTAAGCGTACCGTAAGCGGGCTCAGATATATATATTGATTTAAAGGCTATTTTCTCAGAATCTACTGAACAGATTTACACCAAACCTACAAAAGGCACTTCCTTGACCTAGGGACTACCTCTCTGCCAAATTTCTAGTAATTCTGTTCAGCCGTTCGGGCTGTAGCTCGTTCTAAAGGTCCTATGGAAAAATGCATGGGAAAAACGCGTTTTGGGACCCCCCTTTTATCTCAGCCCCCGTTTGACGAATCCCCCCGAGACTTTCAGGGTAGGAGCGGAGCGTAGCGCCCCACCTATTTTGAGAAATTCGCGAGGATTCATCGACCGGCGCCAAAGTTATTCAAAATAGAATGTTGAGGTTTTCCTATGGAAAAGGGGTCCTAACTATAACTACCTACTGGCGACCGCCAGTAGGTAATATATATATATATATATATATGATATGTTAAAACTCCCACGACCTCCGAGCAGCGAAGAAGGAGAGACGGACCACAAGACTCTTCAGGCAAGGTATTTATTCGACCATTTCTCTCAGCATAACATGACGCGTTTCGGGCTCGAGAGCCCTTGTTCACATACGGAGTAAAGTCACACTGACTGTTTTTAAAGTGCTGCATGGTGTACACCCACATCCTGATCACGTGATAATAGACCAGGAAAACAGACTTCGTTAGTATAACGAAAAACATATATATCATATTGCACGATGGTTTGTAAAAACCGAAAGCAAATGTTTAATACATAATAATGGGTTTTTCAATGTATAGTATAACACGAAAATATATTATTATTGTTGACATAGTGCAAAAAGAAAAAAGAAAACCAAACTCATTGTATAAATACATTGGTATAACAGGATAAATCCTCAATGATAAACCAGACAACAAGAAAGGTAACACAATGCTTTGCAGATTAATTTCCTATATACTTTCAATAAATATGGGGACGAAAGACCTGTACAAGTGCAAAAAGGTGCAAAGCAGCATTTTCAATAATTGTGCAAAACCGTGCAGATGTGCAAAATATTGGGGAATATCTACAAATATTGCACAACAGTAAGATTAAAAGAAGAATGAATAAATATTGGTAACAATAAAAAATACAAAATACAATCCTGATAATTATTGTTAAAATCATATAAAATTCATTTCTGTAATTTCATCATCTTACTGGAAAGTGCTGATAAGCCATAAATATATGTTTTTCTTTTTATGGCAAAAGAGGTATGAGGAATAATTCCTATTGTGTATACAGGTTACGCATAGTAGCTAATCTGCTAAAGTGCTCAGTGAAAGAGAGAACCCCCTGAATGGATATGTAATGAAAAAATAAATGAATAAATAAACAAAAGGAGCCTTAAAGAATATGGAAGAACAATTCAAAAAATATAATACATCATCAGATCTAAGGTATAGAGCATATAGAAGAAAGGAAAAAGCACAATGACACAAGGGCAGGAAACAGACAAAAATTTACTGAATAAAATTGTGCATATCTTCAGTATTGTTTAGTCCATTTGGCCATTTGCTGTCAAACTCACGGATCTTACGAGTTTCCAACTGCCTCAATAGAAGTTCTCTATTGCCACCCCTTCGGGGTTTGGGAATAGATGCTATCACGAAGTATTTAAGGCAGTTGACATCATTGTTGTGAGTTAGTTTAAAATGGCGTGCCACCGGGTAAGGAGGATCATTATGTAAGATGGCCCGAAGATGCTGCAAAATCCTGACATGCACCTGTAGCTTCGTGCTGCCAATGTAGTTAAAGCCACAGGTGCACGTCAGGACGTACACAGCATAGTCAGTCCTGCAAGTGAAACTTCCTGTAATGGCTACTTCCTTTGTGCTAAAAGGGGTGAGGTAATGAGTTTTATTTAAGCCAAACTTACAGGCCCTGCAGGAAGTGCATTTACGAAAACCAGGAGCAGATTTTAGCCACATCTCTTTCTGTCTAGTTTCAGGGCTGCTTTTATCCAGACAAGTTCCCATGCATTTAGCTCTCCTGAAGGTGACCATAGGAGTAGCCGGTAATCTAGTACGGAGTACAGCATCAGTGAGAACAATAGGCCAATTCTTTTTGACTATAGATCTTATTTTCCTTTCTTCTCTGCTAAAAGTAGTAATCAATCTGGGTCCTTGTTCCATTACTGATTGATTACAAACCGATAACTCGGTCGGTAAAGATGGACTTTGGATGGCCTTAAACAAACTTATTCCAGGTCGTGCATTGGCTTTGGCCATTGCTTCATCAAGAATAGTATTGGAGTAACCCCTCGCCTTTAATCTGGTCATAGTATCCCTCACGCATAACTCAAAATCTGATTCCTGGCTACAAATTCTTTTTAGTCTTAAAATTTCACCGTAAGGAATACTAGCGATGAGATGTTTAGGATGTGCGCTTTTAGCGTGGAGTGTGACATTGCCAGCGGTTGGTCTCCTGAATAGGGTGGTTTCAATCTTATTGTTATGAATTAAACTCTGACATCTAAAAATTCGATGCTGACTTTATTGATATGGGATGGGAACTGGAGATTCATAGAATTATTATTAATAGCATCTATGAAATTTAATGCTTCTTTTTCTTCTCCCTGCCACAAAATGAAGATATCATCTATGTATCTGAGGTAACAAGATACAAAGTTATTGAAATATGCCTTATGTGCGAGTTTCAGAACCTGTTCCTCCCACCAGCCAACGTGTAAACACGCGTAGCTAGGGGAGAAACAGGCTCCCATCGCGACTCCGCGGAGTTGTTTGAACAGTTCCTTCCCAAAAAGAAAGAAATTGTTATTCAGGCACCAATCAATAAGATTAAGAATCACTTTGTTATGTTCATACAGTTCGCATGATCTTTTTTCTAGGAAATGTCTAACTGCAGACAAGCCTGTTGTATGGTCTATGCTCGTGTACAGAGACTCAATGTCGAGAGTGATTAACAACATATCATCAGACCAAATTAAATCTTTAGTTTTTAACAGAAAATCTCCAGTGTCTTTTACATAACTCGGTAATGCTTTGACCATGTCCTGTAAGAAATAATCAATATATTGTCCCACTTGTTCAGAGATACTCTTGATGGCTGATATGATCGGTCTCCCTGGCACTGGAAAAATACCTTTATGGATTTTCGGAATTAGGTACAATACTGGAAGGACAGGAAACTCATTGTTTAAAAATTTGTACTCCTCAAAAGAGATTAGTCCTTCCCTTCTCCATAGTGATAAAAGTTTGTATAGAGTCTCATTGGCCTTAGTGTATTCTTTGTGAGTGGATCTTGCGTAGCAACTTGAGTTATTTAATTGTTTATTTGCTTCATTCACATAATCAGTTTTTGGCCATATAACTAGATTGCCACCTTTGTCCGATTTTTTTATTATGATCTCATTGTTCTCTCCTAATTTGGACATAAGATTTGTGTATTCCTGCTTTTTGTACTGGACCTTTTTCTTTTTCTTACTTTGTACTTGAAGATGCAATTTCTTGATATCCTGTACGACACAGTCATGAAAGACATCCACCGCGTCTTTAGGCATAAGTGGGATGAAGTTGGATTTGGCTTTAAATGGACTTAAGCCTGCGCCCTTCTGAATTAAATTGATCTTGCGCAATCTAGTTTGTGTGTTCATGTCGATGTCAGGGCCAGAAGATTGTGATTCAGTGGCCTCGTCAAGATCGTGCACAGTTAGTAACGTTGGAATATCAGCAGCAGTTAATGTAGTGGCATCATTGTCAGAATTGACACTTTCAAGATCATTTTTATTTTTATTTTTATTTTTTATCGCAAAAAACTTTTTAAGTTTTAATTTCCTAATGAAGCAAAATACGTCAATACGGGGAGAGGCATAGTTGAAACTTTGGCCAGGGCAAAAATTCAATCCAAGCGTCAATAATTGTTCCTCAGCTTTTGTTAGTGTCACCGAAGATAGATTTACGATGGAGTTGTCAACATTGGTTACTTCCTGCGCCATTGTGTTTTTTTCTTTTTTTGATCTTTGTTTGTGGCTTTTTCGCCTATCGCGTCTTCTTTTGTTTTTTCTTTTTCTGTTGGCCTCCTTTGTTGCCTCGGTCTCATGGTTTGGAGTCTTTCCTCTACTAAAAAATCAAGCTCTTCCTCCGGATTTAGTCTTGGTTCTGCGTGCCTAATATCTGGGTCTAAGCTGGATTCACTTGTTAGTGAGACTGTGTCAATATTAGAGATGTCCTCATTAGTTTCATTGTTACGTTCAGGAGCCAAATTGGATGTTGAATTGCAGGAATTAGCTTTACTTCTTTTGCTGTATTCTTGTCGCTTGACACTGTTATACTTCCGTGCAAAAGTGAATATTTGCCCACTATTGTAATCAATCTGGTCACGCGTGAATTTGTGAGCTTTTCTGTTTTTGATTTTATCTTCATGCTTTCGTAGCCTTTCCTTGATGGCTTCCTTGTTCTTTTTAATGAAATCCGTTTCCTCTGATTTGTCAAGTTCAGCATTTATTTTGTCGAGTTCTTCTAGCACTGCTGTACGATCTATGGCTGCATACTTGATCAAAATGTGGACTAAGTTCATAGAAGCAGCAAGGTTGTTTTCCCCCCATTCTTTTAACATACAGGGATTAGGTTTGTCGAAGCTGGGGGCGAGTAAAATTCGAAGTCCTCTAGGCACTCGACCAACCTCAGCGTATTTTGTTAATGATTTGTGCTCCCACCATTTGGTGATTTCCAGTTTCAAGCTCTTTTCCAAATTCCTTAACAGTGTCTTCACATTGAAATCTTCATTGATTAATCCACTCGAGGGACAAAGTGCACTCGTAGACGTGGAGTGTGTATTTCCAAATACCTCATCAGCAGCTGCTTCCCGCTCACGGACGGTGTCCGCAAACATGCTGAGCGATGAGATTAGGATATCGGTCGCGTAGTCTGCAATTTAAAGGACTACTAGGTGTACAGAAAGCCTGGTAGTAGTATCTCCCCTCCTATGTTAATGCAATATCACTCACCGACTGGAGTCAATCAACCACGGGTCCTCCGACTCGGTTGTCTGACGTTCTCTTCGTCGGTGAAAGTAATTCCGGCTTCGATAGGGGGCAACCGCCAAAGTTCCACTACGCATGCCAGCAACGTTCAGTTTGAAAAGCGGCAGCCAACTTCCGGGGAGAGGGTCCGTCGACGGAAGCAAACCAACTTCCGTAACAATAATGATATGTTAAAACTCCCACAACCTCCGAGCGGCGAAGAAGGAGAGACGGACCACAAGACTCTTCAGGCAAGGTGTTTATTCGACCATTTCTCTAAGCATAACATGACGCGTTTCGGGCTCGAGAGCCCTTGTTCACATACAGAGTAAAGTCACACTGACTGTTTTTAAAGTGCTGCATGGTGTACACCCACATCCTGATCACGTGATAATAGACCAGGAAAACAGACTTCGTTAGTATAATGAAAAACATATATATCATATTGCACGATGGTTTGTAAAAACCGAAAGCAAATGTATAATACATAATAATGGGTTTTTCAATGTATAGTATAACATGAAAATATATTATTATTGTTGACATAGTGCAAAAAGAAAACCAAACTCATTGTATAAATACATTGGTATAACAGGATATATATATATGTATTATCTACTGGCGGTCGCCAGTAGATAGTTATAGTTACAACCTAGTTTCCATAGGAAATCTCAAAATTCTATTTTGAATAACTTTGGCGCCGGTTGATGAATCCTCGCGAAATTTTCAAAACTAATGGGGCGCTCCGCTCAGCTCCTACCCTGAAAGTCTCGGGGTGATTCGTCAAGCGGGGGCCGATATAAAGGGGGGGTCCTAAAACACGTTTTCCCCATGCATTTTTCCACAGGACCTTTAGACAAAGCTACAGCCCGAACTGCTGAACAGAATTACGTGAAATTTGGCAGAGAGGTAGCCATAAGGTCAAGGAAGTGCATTTTGCAGGTCTGGTGTAAATCTGTTCAGTATTTCGTGAGAAAATAGCATTTAAAAGCATATCAATATCTATACACGCGCACCGTGCGAGCACTGTGCGCGCACCCTGCCGTGCACGAGCGCAATTCTGATTGGTTGTTAGATGTCGGTAAACATTCGAATCGGTCGAAACCAGGAAGTGTCGGCCGCCATTTTGTCTCTCGCAGTCTGAGGGGGTGAAAAAAAAAGGTGGAGAACGTGACAAGGGGGCAGAGTGGACAGTTCCTGACCCCCTAGCCTTGGTCAGGGGGTCACAGAAGGACCCCCAAGGGAGAAAAAAACAATTTTTTTTTTAAAAAAAAATCGCGAGGGGGCACGCACCCTGCGCGCACAGCACACACTGCGATCCGTGGGTGCTCGGTGCGCGAAGCGCACCGAGCGCCCACAGCGCGATTTAAAAAAAAAAAAAATAAATCACGGTGCGTGCACGGTGAAAAACCTGAAAAAAAAAATATTAATAAATACATAACTTAGCATTTAAAAAACCGTACGAATTCACTGAAAAAACCATAGATTTCACACACGTTATAGTTACGAATTAGCATTAAAAAACCTTGCAAATTCACTTAAAAAACCATAGGTTTCACACATGTTATAGTTAGCTGGACATTTCACTCGTAAAAAACCAATGAAATTCCCCCGTTATAGTTACTGCAGGCAACTATAACTCACGCGACCGCAATCCTCTGCTGATGACGTCAGATATTACATCACTGATGACATATGTGTCTTTATGAAAAATAAATATTTGTAATATATGTATAGCTAAAGATTAATGGAAGAAGACATGGGTAAATAAGTGTCTAAATACAGAGATGTAATATCTGACGTCATCAGCAGAGGATTGCGGTCGCGTGAGTTATAGTTGCCTGCAGTAACTATAACGGGGGAATTTCATTGGATTTTTACGAGTGAAATGTCCAGCTAACTATAACATGAGTGAAACCTATGGGTTTTTAAGTGAATATATATATATATATATATATATATATATATATATATATATATATATATATATATATATATATATATATATATATATATAATACAAACTCCAAAGAAATGGAATGTCGACGCCGTGTCGTTTGGAAAAATAGTTTTTATGTCAGCTGTTAAGAGTCGGACGCGTTTCGCCTGCCCAGCAGGCTTGCTCACCAACAACTCAAATAAAGTTTTTTGCCTCCATTTAAACTCGTGAATCAATTCCGTATCACATGGTAAACTACAACCATAAACAGTGAAGACATACTCGTAGTTTTTTACATACATTAGGATCTTTTGCGTTTTTCTCTAATGTTGTTAACTTAATAGCTGATACATATCATGATAGCATAACGGATGGCATATTTCATTTTATCCAACGCTGCTCAATATTAAAATAACATATATCTCCAGTGAGAATAATGATCGGCGTACATATTAAGATAACACTTCTCAATCATGTGCCCTACCAAAATAGTGGATTCAGAGACACAAATTGTTCCCGATAACAATTAAAAGGGCGTATTTGAAAGCCTATGAACATTATTAACAGTTAATAACTCTAGTGAGTATGCTCATACGCTCGTGTCTCAGAATTGCCGACATTTTTCAATGAATCAATGCGTCATAGATTTTCAAAATTTGTCAAGCACTGTTTGCAATAATATTACCCCAGTGGGTTATCATGTGCATTATCTTATCTTCATTTAATGTTGGATTAAACACTCAGTAATTGACGAGTTTGATTTTTTAAGGGAGGAGAGACGTTTCAATTTAAGGCCAAGACCTCAAGCAGACCTCAGACCACCAAGAGGAAGAGGCAGAGGAGGAAGAGGCGCAAAGGCGCAAAAATATGTGCCAAGAAACGAGAAATCAAGGATGACCGACAACAAATGAATGCAGAAAATAGTACAACGATTATCAACCTTACATCTATTGAATTGACAGAGGAAGAAAATAAGATCTTGAAGTTAGGCCTTTCGTTTTGCCCAAAGATGAATATGGACTACACAGCCACCAGAGTGGACCTATTCAAGTTTGCCAGAACGTTAAAATTAAAGAAATTTTTTGCGGTGGCTCCCAACAAATCAGCCAAACAAGTTGACACGCACGATCCCAGCAATGAAGGGGGCTTGGCGGTAAACGACATCAACCTTATGGTTGAATTACGTGAATTACAAACTGAGAATGTCAGTGATACGACCGAAATTGAGCCACCTACTAAATCGAATAAAGTTACAGAGCTGGCCCGGGATGAACAATTGGATATTGGGAAAAGTGAAAAAACTGACTTCAAATTGCCATCAAAATTTATGCCCATGACAGCAAGGGACTCTGTTGACATTTTCAGCGAACTAGTGGTGAACGAAGTGAAAGAACTGTACACTCGGATTAACTCCAAGAAAATACCTTCCACTAAGCAAATGCGAGAATACCATGCATTAGTAACAAAACTTGCCAATGATAAGGAGTGTATTGTCCGTAATGCGGACAAAGGTGGGAATGTGGTTTTATGGGGCAGAGATAAATATTTGATGGAGGCCAACAAACAATTGGGCAATAAAAGTAACTATGTTAAAACTCAGAACATTGTAATGCAAAATAGTTTTGATGTTTATAATATTCAATTACTTGATTGGCACAGACAGGGTCTAATCAATAAGGATGAATATGCTTATCTCAAAATATCTAACCCCACCACACCAGTATTTTATTTAATACCTAAAGTACACAAGGACCTGATAAATCCTCCGGGACGCCCCATCATTTCAGCTATCAACAGTGCTTTTGAGCACACATCCAAATTTGTGGATTCCTTCCTTAATCCATTAGTCTCTAGGCTCCCTTCTTACATTCAAGATACGGGAGACTTTTTACGCAAAATATATGATGTACCATGGGAACCTGATTTCTTACTAATGACAATAGATGTGACGACTTTATACACAAGCATACGTCACACAGATGGGTTAAATGCAGTCAGACATTTCCTAGGCGAAAGATCTGCAAAATTCTGGCTTCACACAGAAATGTTACTATCTATGACCACCACATGTTTGCAAAACAATTTTTTTCTTTTTGATGAAGACCTTTACCATCAGAAGTGCGGTACAGCGATGGGCACCTGCTTCGCCCCCAGCTATGCTAATTTGCATATGGGCTGGTGGGAGGAGCAGGTGATCCAATCGCAGTTTGCCCTAGAATGGCAAAACAATGTCATACAGTGGAGTCGTTACATCGACGACTTATTTGTTATATGGAAGGGGGATATTGTCAGTGCCCAAAATTTTGTGAAGAGTCTACAATCCAATCAATTAAATTTGAAATTCACCAGCACCATAAGTAACATAGAGGTGAATTTTTTGGATTTAACTGTCTATATACATCAAGGTAAATTACACACAAAATTATTCCGTAAACCCACGGATGGCAATACGTTATTACATGCCACGAGTTTCCATCCAGAGAATCTGGTAAGAAGCATTCCCTATGGAGAATGTCTTCGAGCCATGAGAAATTGCAGCATTAAAGAGGACCTAGAGGCGGAAATTGAATGTTTGAAAGACAGATTTTCTGCTCGAGGTTACTCGGATGAATGTATTACATCATCTGTGTATAGAGCCACTAAACAAACAAGAGAAGAATTACTCTTTAAACCCAGTAAAACAAAGAGTAGGAAGACAGGGTATTCCCAGTGCAGGATGATCACCACGTTTAACAATCAACATAAGGATCTGCGCCATATTTTACAAAAGCATTGGCACATTATTTGGAACGATCCAATTCTAAAAAAGTGTGTTCAGAGGAAACCTCTCATCACTTTCAGGAGGGCACGTTCGTTGAAGCAGGCACTAGTGAGCAACATGTTACCATCTGACCGAATATCCAAGACCAAAAGTACATGGTTAACCAGAAAAGATGGGTTTATCAAATGCACGAAGTGCAAAGCCTGTACTTTTGGCAAAAACACCACTAGTTATGTTTCTGGCTTTATGAAGAAGGAGCAGAAAATCAAGGGACAATTCTCCTGCAAAACGGAGTATGCTGTCTACGTGCTTCAGTGCCCCTGTGGCCTGAAGTAAGTAGGCAGTACTATTCTCCAAGTACACAAGCGGGTGTTACAACATCTGCGGGCCATAAAAAATGCGGATCAATCGTATCCGGTTGCCCGCCATTTTAGTCAGAAACACAACAAAGATGTGAGCGGTCTAATGTATTTTGTCATAGATGCTGTACCTATCAACATTAGAGGGGGTGATCGGCAGAGAACCCTACGCAGACTAGAATCTAGTTACATTATTAAGCTCAACACAAAAACCCCCATGGGGCTTAATATGGAAGAAGACTTGCATACTTACTTGTAAACTTCCCCTCTCGATTCTATTTTTCTTCTTTTTGCTATATTAAAATGAAATAATGTTTTTATCTGGTTGAGGTATTCACTTTTCACGATTATTGATTAGGGTGAAGACAATCTAGAGATTCAGTACATGACAGTATATTGTAAGGAGCAATAAGGCAATGATTGCGCACTGGCGCAGAAATGTGTTTAATCCAACATTAAATGAAGATAAGATAATGCACATGATAACCCACTGGGGTAATATTATTGCAAACAGTGCTTGACAAATTTTGAAAATCTATGACGCATTGATTCATTGAAAAATGTCGGCAATTCTGAGACACGAGCGTATGAGCATACTCACTAGAGTTATTAACTGTTAATAATGTTCATAGGCTTTCAAATACGCCCTTTTAATTGTTATCGGGAACAATTTGTGTCTCTGAATCCACTATTTTGGTAGGGCACATGATTGAGAAGTGTTATCTTAATATGTACGCCGATCATTATTCTCACTGGAGATATATGTTATTTTAATATTGAGCAGTGTTGGATAAAATGAAATATGCCATCCGTTATGCTATCATGATATGTATGAGCTATTAAGTTAACAACATTAGAGAAAAACGCAAAAGATCCTAATGTATGTAAAAAACTACGAGTATGTCTTCACTGTTTATGGTTGTAGTTTACCATGTGATACGGAATTGATTCACGAGTTTAAATGGAGGCAAAAAACTTTATTTGAGTTGTTGGTGAGCAAGCCTGCTGGGCAGGCGAAACGCGTCCGACTCTTAACAGCTGACATAAAAACTATTTTTCCAAACGACACGGCGTCGACATTCCATTTCTTTGGAGTTTGTATTACATTACTGGACCGGGCTTCGGAGGTCCATTAACGTCGACGCGCCTTGCGTTCAGGAGGTGGTGGGTTGCAGAAGCAAGTTGAAACCCAATATATATATATACACATATATATATATATATATATATATATATATATATATATATATATATATATATATATATATATATATATATATATATATATAGACAGCTGCATAAAGTCTCCAGGGTTGCTTTCTGAATAATATAGAGCCTTTTTGAAATGCTCCAAAGACTCTAACAATGTTTTAAGTTCCCATGTGCCATTTTCACAGTAGCATCCCTTATTTTCACTTACATCTAATTCTTTCTCATTGCCCTCAACGTACGTGCAACCAATCAACCTACTGTATTTCCACCATCATAGAAATGGTGTTTCATTCTGAGCATTAACTATTCCACTCTATTCAATTGCAATGCTTGGGCCTGTGTCTACAGACCCATTAGTTTGCATCTGAGTTTAAACATTCATGTCCTCATAAGCAAATTCTCTATCTACTACTTAAGGGGGTTCCAGGTCCCATGGACATCCACCTTTATCTTGTTTAGCTCACAAGAGGCCGAGTTACGGCTTCCCCGTACAATTGCTTTTAGAATGTCAGACCTGGTGCCATCCTTAATGTCACCCCTATTGTTCTTTATAAATAATCTTTGATATACTTGACCAACTCATCCCTTATGACAGGCTCCCCAAGAAATCTTTCATTGAGTCACCAACTCCCTCGTTTGACCCGACTCAAGTCAGTGTCATTGGAAAGATAGATCGGAGAATGATCTGGGATCGTTATGTGACCTAATTCAGCTCATGTCAGTCTATGCCTCAACGTAGATCCAGTTAGGAAATGGTCTAACCCAGAATACGTTTTGTGTGTGGATTAGTAGTAAGTATAATCAATCTCCTCAGGATAGAAGGAAGCACCATGTGTCTATCACATCCAGCATAAAGAAGTTTTTAATGTCATTGCTACTGGTCCCTCCCGGTCAAATTTTAGAGTAGATCTACCGTTCTTTTGGTCCATGACTGCGTTAAAATCCCTTTCCTTTGAACTACTGTGATAGTAACTATTATAGTGGATTTAAGGAATTTTGTTTCTGTCGGGTATTTGATGTGTAAGACCAAACTGAGAATCAATGTCAACAATCTTCCATTTTCAGTATTTCATGTCGACAAATATTAGCTACCAGGATAGCAACGCCCCTGTTTTGGTTGATCTCGAGGCAAAGAGCTGGTGGAAAACTACTTGGAATCAAGGTGAATCCAGTCTTTGTTTAATAAGTAAGTTTCTTGCAAACAACACGCATCAACTTTTGATTCATGTAACAGGTTTAATTTTTCCCTACCTTTCACCAGGCGATTAAGACCCATCATTCAATACAGTTCAGC
Organism: Triturus cristatus; assembly: GCF_964204655.1. Classification (NCBI taxonomy): domain Eukaryota; kingdom Metazoa; phylum Chordata; class Amphibia; order Caudata; family Salamandridae; genus Triturus; species Triturus cristatus. The sequence continues at coordinate 1,460,926,309 of NC_140589.1, forward strand.
TGTTCCAGAATAAGTAAGAGTGTGCAATAGACATGCAAAATTATATGGCCATTCTTTAGGAAGTGTGCACATCCAACCTTTGATGTTGAGTGAGGAAATTCCCACTAGTGATACCAAACCCCCAAAAAACTCTTGAACCAAACAAAAGCAGAAAACATCCAAATGTACCTATTCACAGAACCACACCTTATCCTACTGGTATGACACTGCTTACTTACACAGAAACTCTGTGACAAATCTGAAGCCTCCGTTGGGGCATGGTGAAAAGCTGCAAAATGTGTCCCCAAAATACCACTTCACCCATTGCCCTTGCCTTGGACACAATATCTTTCTTTACATCATATAAATGGTCTCTCGTGATGAATTCCCCTTGGCTGCTGTGTGTCCTTAGGGGCCAACAACCCCTCCTGTTACCTCCAGTTAGTCCCAAACAGCGGGATTGCTGAGAGCTGATCAGAGGCCCCACTCCCTTTCTCCACCACTCTGCAAATCCACCTCTTAGTGTACTACTGGTTGGGGGATGAAGTCCTCTTCGATGCTGAGGGTCCTCGAGGCCAAGAACAGTTGCTGTTATCTCCAGTAAGTTCCAAACAGCAGAATTGCTGAGAAATGGTTGGAGGCCCCGTCCCCTTTCTCCAGCACTCTGCAAATGTGCCAAGTGGATAAAAAAACATAGCAATACACTTATAAACCAAAGGTTACAGGGAAATGATAGTTAGGCTCAGATTTTACTCATACAAAACCATTGAAATTCAGTGGGTATAGTTACCTGAGCTAACAATAGCGTACGCCTCCGCAATGTACTGCTTATGATCTCACATATTACATCGCTCATGACATGGTCAGTGATATCATTGATGACATCACTGATGACATCTCAAATGATATCATTGATGACATCCTCCATAGAACCACTCACACCCCATAAAACCTCTTGTAGGCCCACTTAGACACCCACCCAACAAGTCACAAACCCATTCACAGACCCATACAAGTACTCATGCATTCACTTACTCATCCATAGAGCCACTCACACCACTCACTCACTCATACATCTACTCATACATCTAGTCACTCACCCATATAGCAACTCCCGCAGCCACACACTCACCCATACAGCTACTACACACCCACTTATCCACCTACACTGCCTCTCACACAACCACCCACTCACCCATACAGCCTTCAAACACAGCCACTCACTCACCGATGCAACCAATCACTCACTCATTCACACAACCACAGAACCTCTTACATACCCATTCATGCATCCATGCAAGTACTCACAGATTATACTCACTCACCCATACAGTCATTCAGACAGACACATACTCTCCAATACAGCCACTCACACACCAACTCACTTAACCAAACTCCGACTCAAAGAGCCACTCACTCACCCATACAGCACACTTACACACTCAATCACTCACTTATACAGCCATTCAGACACCCACTCACTTACCCATACAGTCACTCACACACCCACTCACCCTCACATACAGTCACTGACACAACCACTCACTCACCAATAAAGCCACTCACACAGCCACTCACTCACCCACACAGCAACTCACACACCCATACAGCCACTCACACACCCACTCAGACACCCACTCACACACGGTCACTCACATATTATATGTTAAAAGTAGTATCACTCAGTAGTAGCTCACCTACTATACTAATTTAACATTTGTAGTAGCTTTGTATATATGTTTAACACACAAAAATCCTTAGAAAATACTTACACTCACTGAATGATATAATTAGTGATGTCATCAGTGATTTCATTTGAGATGTCATCAGTGATGTCACTGACCATGTCATGCGTGATGTGCTATGTGAGGTCATAAGCAGTGCATTGCGGGGCATAAGTTTTAGTTAGCTGAGGAAACTAAAACTGCTGAATTTCCATGATTTTGTATGAGTGAAATCAGAGTCTAATCCTAATGTCCCTGTAACCTTTGTTTTTTCCCATTATATATACATATATATACATACACAGCTACTCATATAAATAATATATGTTAGAAGTAGTATCTCACATTTATTAGTACACCTACTATACAAATTTAGGTTTTGTAGTGGCTTAGTATATATGTTTACACTCATAAACATTTAGAAAACACTTACACTCACTGGATGATGTTATCAGTGATGTCATTTGAGGTGACACCAGTGATGTCACTGACCATGTCATGAGTGATGTAAAATATGAGGTCATAAGCAGTGCATTTCGGGTGGGGGTGTGCCCTGCAGCCAATGGAGACGGACTTGAGCTGAAGAGCTCTGACCGCTGCTTCCCTGCAAACAATTATCCTGGCCCCCAGACACAGTGGGGGGAGCCGGAATCCTCGCTGTGGGGCACCGGAATGTGCCGGCACTTGACGGCTGGGCTCTGAAGTGCCGTTGATGCTGTCCTAAAGAGCGAATTAGAGACCTGCCTGCCGAAGGGGCCAGTCTGCAAAATGGTGGCCGGGCTGTGACTGCCGCGGCCGCTCCTGTCCTGAAGAACTAACGGGCGCACCACACCAGGCGGAGACACCCACACTGATCAGCGGAGCCCTACGGAACGTAGCTGAGGTTACAGGAACATGGAGCGCACTGCGGCCTGCACAACCATGCGGATCCGGTGCCGGGGATACGGCGACAAAATGGTGCCCATGCTGCGGGAGCCCTGAAGTAACTACCGTGGTAGTCGAGAGTCCGACTGCAACAGACCTCAACTGACCCCCTTGATGAGCCTGGAACCCAGTTTGTACGGGCATAGTGCTGGGGCAGGCGGGGCGACTGAGTGGCACCCACACTGATGAGGCATAGGTCCGGTGAGACTGAATAAAGGTTAGTGCCCACCTGGCGGTGGACACCGCAGCCCCTTTAGCGACTGCCTAACAGCCACCCGACACCAGTCGGCGACCTTGCCCCGAGCAGCAGAGAGCCCAGCTGTGTCACATTGGAGGTGGACCCAGTGGTAATAAGTGGCAGCCTACCTGAAGGAGGGGCCGGTCTGGAACCCAGTGGACTCAAGTTCCAACGGCGCCCAGCCTGTCAGAGCCCCGGAGTGGCTATGGAGGCGGGTCCCCGGCTGCTGGCTGTGGAGCACCCCTGACGACTGCCGTGAGCCTAGGACAGTAAGTACGCCCACCAGGCCCTGGAGGGATGTGCGGTGGTGGCGAGGGCTCACGTACAGCGACTGCTGACTTGGTGGGAGAGAAGTCGGTATAGCGCCTGCATCCTGCCTGTGTTCGCGGGAGGCTGTAAACCCGGAGCGGCAGCGACAGCATACCACATTAGCAAAGCCTGCAAGACTAAGGGAAGTTTGTTCCCTACAAACGGCAGAGAGTGCCAGCTGGCGAGTTGGGGCAACTAAGCGGATGGGTGTGGTGGCGGGGTGCGGCCCGGGCCGCATTCCGGTGGCGGGGGAGACTGCCAGGTGATCTACAACAGCAGCGTAACGACTGCCCAGCTCCCAGAGCCTGGTGCACTGGACCTAGTGGAGGGCACCAAAAGAACCACAGCGATTGCGGCATACCTGTTGCGGAGCGCTTCTGCCTGGCCATGAAGGAGTGCGCCTGGGCGTGAAGGGCCCCAGCTTTGCCGGCACAACCCATTCATAGTCTGTAGCTTCAAAGCGCCTCCTCCTGCGGAGCTTACTGCACTGACACTGAGTACTGCAACCCTGGGACAGAGCCCGGTTGGATGGGGGTGCACTGTGTGTCCCCGGACTACCCCTGCCCGGGCATCACCCTGTCCACTTGCCGGGATCACGCGGAGGACTAGCTCCCACCAAGAGGCCTGGCGCATCACAGGTTCAGGAGTAAAGTTGCGCGTGCCTGAGCAGGTTCTGGGCCACACGTGAAGATGCGCCTGCCCTTCGCGTATGCCAGTGAGACAGAGCTGCAGAGAAAAACTGGGACTAGTTGCTGTGGGTGGGCGCCTAGAGACATCAGCGCAGCTGCCAAACACTGATGAACTGCTAACAGAACGACAGTAGTGGCCGCCCAGCAGAGATGGGCCGCGCGCAGAAGAAGCGAGGGTTCAGCGCTCTCAGTGCAGAACACCTGGGTGCCTACACAGACGACGAGGAAGAAGTGCTGGAGGGAGGGACAGATGCTACCTCAAGGAAACCTACTCTGACCGACATAATGCAGGCAATTACGACCTCCAGAGAAGTGCTTGAGGGGAAGATCGAAGCAATAGGTACGGACTTTAATATACTAAAAGATGACCATCGTAAACCCAAAGAGAGAGTAATAGCCACTGAGAAAGACCCGGGGGACCTACCGGACAAAGTTCAAGGGATGCAACGTTCCCTCACGGACCTGGAAGCAAAGATAAAAGTGTTAGAAATGTGGGCCGAAGACAGCGAAGGCAGATCCCGCAGAAACAACATTTGCGTCATTGGCGTGCCGGAGAGTGCATAAGGGTCCAGCATGGTTAGCTTCTTGGAGGACTGCACCGCAATGGCCCCAGAAGAGCTATCCCCCTTCTATGCGCAGGAGCGCGCACACAGAGTCCCAGCTAAACCACCAAAACCGGAGGCCCCACCCCGACCTATTGTAGTGCGGCTGCTGCACTTTGGAGATCGAGACCACAGCTTGCAACAAGCCCGCCAAACGAAAGGGTTGCAAATAGACAACAGTGCCATAATGATCTACCCGGACTTTACCAGAGAAGTGCAACGGGCCAGAGCATCCTTTCTGGCTGTGAAAAAGAAACTCCATCAGCTACAGATTCCTTACGCAATGCTGTTCCCTGCGCGACTTCAAGTGGCAGACCCTGGGCGTCCTCGCTTCTTTCTGTCGCCACAAGAGGCCTGGGAATGGCTTGACTCGCGAGGACCATTGCCGCAGCGAATCTCTGCACCGACCTCCCCGCAGCAGAGTCCTCATAGCCAGAAGTCTGGTTCTAAAGCCCCATCGCCCAGAGAGCTCAGCCTGGAACGCCGAAAAGTGCTGCAAGCAGTAGCGTCCCATAGTCAGCAGACTGCCAGCCCCACATCGAGCGGAAGTGGACTGTGCACGGGAAACTCGGCAACGTCACCAGTGAACAGTGACTCTGCCACTTCGGAAATGGACTGCCCCAAGGTCACGCCACAGACTGCAGATGACCTCATGTGAAGTGCAAGACACAGCAAGGAGGAGCGATGCTTTCAGCAACAGGGGGCACACTGAAGTTCGCCCCAGGCCACACCCTAGGCTACAGATGTTCCTACCTGACGTTGAGACTATGGCGGCAGGAGCAGAGGTTACCAGCAGCCGGACATGGCCTTGTCTCTGGCACCCCCCTCACAGACCTGAGTACATTCTACACTGAGGTGCTGGCCTTGGCTAACAGGTCTGGGGGTTCGTGTATTGGACTGTGAGGTCTCATTCATGTGCTAGGAAAGCGGGGCGTGGAAATCCTGGAACCGAGACTGTAAGTTGCCTCCCATTCAACTGTCACTGGATGATGGTATGGTTTAGAATTGTTTGGATGGGGGATAGTTCTCCGGTACCTGTCCTTGGGAGGGGGAGTTGGGGTTGTTTATTTAGGGGGAATAGGTTTTGGGGACCCAGGCGTGTCACGGGGAGGGGGTTTTTAATGGATGTAAAGTCGCACCACCACGACAATAGGATCCCCACTACGCTTGAAATGCATCTCCTGGAACGTGCGGGGTTTGCACTCAATGGTACGCCGTCATAAAATCCACTCCTATTTAGTTCATAGAGTTATTCAGATAAGTTTCCTTCAGGAAACCCACACGCTGGCAAAGGAAGGGTTGGCACTGCAGCGCCGCTGGAGGGGTCAAGCATATTATACCACTTACTCTGCCTTTGCACTGGGGTTTTAATTTGGATAAGAGCAGGTATTCCATTCCAGTGCTAACGTCAGTTCATAGACCATGAGGGAAGATATGTCGTGGTGTCTGGGAAGCTGGATGGCAGGTACCTTACACTGGGGAGCATCTGTGCGCCTAATTCAGACCAACCGGCCTTTTTTTCCCACCTCTCTCCGAAACTGGCGACGGTCCTCACGGGACCAGTCCTGCTGGGGGGGACTTCAATTGTACAACAGATGTCAAGCTAGACTGTTCCCACCCCCCACTCCCTGCTGCACCTGCACGCAAGATAGCAAAAGTACGCTGCTGGTGGCAGCAGAAATGGGGCCTTATAGACTCCTGGAGGGCACAACACCCGCTGACTCGGGATTACTCCTTCCTGTCCACCCTACATGAACTGCACGTCCGCTTGGATGCCATTTTGTGCTCTCCGAACGTCCGCAGGGGGATTTCCAGTAGCGATTACGTCACGAGGACGCTCTCGGACCACAATCCAGTATTGGTGAGCCTACAATGGTCCCGTGTGTGACCCAAGATCCCCACATGGCGCCTGCCTCCCGAGACCTTAGAAGACCCAGTATTTTGGAGGGCAATCGGGAAGGCTATTAATAATTACTTTCAAGATAATGCAGGTACTGCCACATCCTCATTAGTAGAATGGTATGCATGTAAACAGTTATTAGGGGTACGTGCATCTCCGAGATGATGGGATTCAGGAAAGCGTTGATTCAGGACCCTGTTGGCTTGGTTAGCCAATCCGGCCAGGAGAGGCTCAGTGATACTGGAGCTTAGAGACCAGCAGGGGATAGCAAGATATGATCAGCAGGGAATCAACGACCTGTTTCTTGCCTACTAGACGGACCTCTATAGTAGTCAGCTAGCTCCTACGGCAGAGGAATTACATGACTTCACGCGGGACATTGAATTGCCCGCCGTGGACGAGGACACGGCAGACTTATTGGTGCGTGCAGTTGAAATAGGAGAAGTGTGGAGTGCCATCAAGGGTATGACCCGCAACAAAACTCCAGGCACAGATGGCCTCCCCATTGAATTCTACCTAGCATACATTGATATATTGGCCCCCAGGTTAGTGTAGTTATATAACGATGCTAAAAATGCTGGCCAACTCCCCGTGTCTGCCAGGGAGGCGGTTATTGTACCGTTGCTCAAACCGGGCAAATAAGCATGGGATAAAACTGCATACTGTCCGTTGTCCATGCTTAATTTGGACTACAAAATGTTGAGTCAAATACTGGCCACCCGCCTGCTTCCCTATATGACTGCATTACTCATACAGATCAATCCGTTTTTTTCCCACCAGAAACACTGCGCTTAATGTGCGGCGCCTTCTGCGAATCCTGGAAGCGGACCCCTATAACTCCGACACAGAGACAGTTTTTGCCGTTGATATAGAAAAAGCATTTGACAGCCTGGAATGGCCTTACCTATATCATGTGATGTGGAAAATGGGGCTGGGCGATGCCTTTGTGAACTGGAAGGCTCTCCTATATACAGACTCCACTACACGAATTAGGACTGGTGGACTCATCTCAGAGGTCTGCAGAGTAGGACGGGGAACGTATCAGGGGTGCCCCCTTTTCCCCCTGCTGTTTGCTCTGGCCATGGAGCCGCTGGCAACACGGGCCAGATTGTGGCGTGCCTATCGGGGGCTTAATGTCCATGGGCAGATTCATTACATAGCACTGTACGCAGATGCTGCTCTTTCTGGCTGACTCGGGACGGAGCTTGTTGGGACAAAAAATCTGCTTCAAGCACTCAGTAGGGTTGCTGGACTAAAAGTAAACTGGGCAAAAGCCTGCCTGTTCCTGTCGAAAAGGGGTAGAATAGGTCCACGTGTCTCAGAGGAGGTGATCTGGGAAGCCAGATGCCTGACATACCAAGGAACACGAATATACCATGACTACGACGACATTCTGGAGGGTAACATAGGGAAGGACATTAGGGGGACGAAAAGTACCTTGGACTTCTGGAGCTTCTTGCCACTGTCGGTTGCAGGCTGCGTGGCACTGCTAAAAATGGTCACCCTGCTGCGTTTATTATACTACTTCGGTACTTTACCGATTTGGATCCCGACGCCGTACTTTACACAACTCAAGTCCATGATCACAGGGTTCCTTTGGGGGACTGGCAGACGCAGAGTAGCTCTATCTACTCTTATGGGACCAAGAGCAGAGGGGTGCCTACCAGTTCCCGATTTTGAGACCTACTATTTAGCAGCACAATTCCAGTGGCTAACGCAATTGGTAGCGCGCAATACTAGGGGGGATGAGGAGCAGCAAGCGGTCTTTGGGTTCCAACTGACACTGTTCCGCATAGTCCTGAGGCTCCCTGTTAGAACTGCAACCCTTACTACAGAGCTGAGCACAGCGCATAAATACTGGAACCGGTACCTGCGTATGGCTAAAATTAAACGCCCTTATGCTCCAGAAATCTCACTATCACATGGCGGCAATTGGCTGAGGTTGCGGAACTGGGCTGAACAGGGGTTGGCCAGTATAGGAGATCTGTATGAGGAGGGCACCATGCTCCCATTCAATGATCTGCAAGCTCGGTACGACCTACCCGGGGGGGATTTCCTGTTGTATACAACACTCACTGTGGCTATCCGAAAGCACTGAGGAGAAGGCCTCAATGAACCACAGACATCACTAGGTTGCCAGTATGTGGTGATGGCAGAAGGCACGTACAAAGCAGTAACGTGCCTATACAGGCGCATGACTTTAGAGGCTTTACTTCCCCTGACTGACTTAAAGCTCGAATGGGAGGCTGACCTTGGGGAAGATATCCCGAACAAAGCTTGGGGGGAGTTGGTGGAGAGAGCCTGGAAGAGCACCAGGAATGAACGATTCCAATTAGTACATTTTTATATCCTACACAGGGCTTACCTAACCCCGGAAAAACTCAATAAGTATTTCCCCAATACCTCAGCAACTTGCCCGCGTTGCAACGCAGAAGGAGCAGACTTTAGGCACATGTTTTGGGGCTGTCCGCTCCTAGATAACTACTGGGAGGAATTAACAGTGGTACTGACTAATGTCACGGATAGGGAAATAGACCCATCCCTGAAACACTGCGTCTTACACTGGTTCCCTCATACGTCAAAAAATAAAGTCACCAGTAAGTTCTTAGATTTGGGTTTCCTCCTGGCCAAACAAAATATAACCATGCACTGGAAGGCCGGAAGGGTCCAAGTATAGCGCACTGGAAAGCAGAGCTCCTCAAATGGGCTGAATGTGAAGGAGTGATCAGGTTGCAAGTAGTGAAACGAACAGGGAGAAGGGGTTGGAAGTGGCGAGGGCCTGGGAGGCACTGGTTGTAACACTCGAATCCTCCGATAACGATGAAGATGACGCCTCTATAGGGGACCCCACAACCAACATAGGGTAATCAGCGGGCAGCAGTAGAGCCTCGGGGGCCCGCAATCTCGTCTTTGGAGAATGCATTGAAACTCATCACTGAGGCGAGTCTCCTTACAGCGATACCCCTATTAGTGTGGATGCCCAACAAACCCTAGTATATTTATTTCATATTACTGACCTAGACCTAAGTGACACGCCTGGGGGGATGGGAGGGGGGATATTTAGAAGGGAATAGTTAGAGGGCGGGTGGGGAAGGGGTAGTTTGGGGACGGGAGGCCGCAGTTACAGTAGTTGTGGCAAGACTTGACTATGAGAACCTATGCAGAACTGGCTAGTCATGATGTTCATCTAAGGCTCCCACCGATCTGTTACCTTGTGGGTTATGTATTGCTCTACTTATTCTCCATGTAACTGGTTGGCCTACTGTTTAATCGACCGGGTCGCAATACCACGGCCTATATTCTGTGTATGAAACTCAATAAAATCTGTTTAAAAAAATAAAATAAATAAGCAGTGCATTTCGGGGGTGAAAGTTATAGTTAGCTCAGGTAAAATCTTAATTTTTTAAAATATTGGTATTGTATAAGTGTTTTACTTGTTTAATATCTAGTGCTTGTTGTTATTGTTGTGAATCGGGTTGGACGCTCGCACCGCGGCCATATTGGGTGAGGCAGGCTTGCCAGTCCGTGGACTAGGCTTGCTGCCTCACGGGCGGGAGCTATAAAGTGAGCCTCCCTGCATCATTCAGGTCCAGACCTTTGCCATAGAGACTCCCGGGGCGGCTGCCTTCGGTCCTGAGCCTCGCGTGGCAGAACATAGCTTAATCTTTCCTATTTGCATAATATCGCCTATTTGCCTATTTTGCACAAACTGCGCGCCGCTTTTACTGTTTTTAGTGCTTTTAATCAATTTTTAACTCACTGTATGGTTTTGTATTTCTCTGTATCTGTATCTGTACTAGCGTCCTCTGCACTTTGCACTTTGCCCCCTTTCTCCTGAGGCGGAAAGCCGGGAGACACTCTCTCTGTACTTCTTATTGTGGCAGGGGATCTCGGCTCTTACCGGAGGGGCTCTGGAGTATCTCGTTGGTGCTCCAGGGGTCTCGTCCCTGGTCCCACGCCTTCCTTTCTTCCTCCGCGCTGCCCGGGCGTCCCCTGCATTGCCGACTCGTGAATCGGGTTGGACGCTCGCACCGCGGCCATATTGGGTGAGGCAGGCTTGCCAGTCCGTGGACTAGGCTTGCTGCCTCACGGGCGGGAGCTATAAAGTGATACGGGGATGCCTCCGCGCAGCGGACGCGTTCAGCGGAAGCGCCTTTCCCGCGCCGAAGGAGCGCCTAAGGAAAGCCCGTCTGCGCCCGTCAGCGTCCCGGAGGCGGATGGAGGCGGGCGGGGCCGGGTATTAGAGAGTCGACAACATGAGCATACCTTAGTATACTCCGCCCATCAGCTCTTAGCTCTTGGACAGCACAGTGACAGCGGGTGCAGTACCTTTGACCCTGCTACTCGGACCAGTCATCATTGCTTTAGCTGTGGTTGGTCACTGAGGGGTAGTTCGACGGATACTGAGAGTGCAAATTCTAGCCAATCTAGAATCGCATCAACAGAGCTGGCCTCTGCAGCCCGCTCCTTCAGCTGTGCCCTTTTGAACACGCGGTCTATGAGCAAACATGCTCTGGACATATTTAACTTCCTTGCGGATGCTAAGCCCGCCTGCCTGTTCCTCACAGAAACATGGCTTGGCGAAGCATCTAGCCCAGATATAGCCAATGCGCTGCCTGCAAACTATTTCATATTAAGGAAGGACCGGAGCACAGGCAAAGGGGGAGGAGTGGCTTTGGTAATAGACAGACGCTTTGAGTGTTCTATTATACCTACTGACGACATTCGAGGGGCGGAAACACTAGGCTTCTGTCTTACACTCTCCCCAGGCCAATCTTGCGCTGGTCTCTTGGTCTATAGACCCCCTGGCCCGGTCGGATCTTTTAATGAGGAGCTGGACGCTGTGATCTCTGGCATGTCCGTTCAATTTAAGCACTTTATGCTCCTGGGTGATTTTAATATTCACTTTGATAAGACGGAGGCGTCTGATACTATCAAAATTCTTGATATTACTAGCCCATTAGGCCTTTTTCCCTATGTCATGCTGCCCACCCACAATAAAGGACACACCCTGGATCAGATTTTTTCCACCACCTTGGTGACAGTTGTGCCCCCTCTCCCAGTGTTATGGTCCGACCATTTTTTGGTGGTTTTTAATATCCAGGCACAAGCCAGTAAGACCAGCAGAGGGGCGGGGTGTCCAGCTCTGTGGTCGCGTCCTTTCCACTTAGTAACCGTGGAAATGATTAACCAGTATCAACTAACCCACCCTTGCCCTCTCACGGGCAATCTAGAATCGGACCTTGTGTGCTTCCAAGAGTGGCTTGTACGCTGCCTTGAGGCGTTAGCCCCGCCTAGGCAGTTGGCTAAAAAATCCCAACGTACATCTGCCCCATGGTTTACACCTGCGCTTAACTCGAGCAGAAGGCTCTGTAAAAAAGCAGAAAGAGCTTGGCGAGCAAAGTATCTGGATACGCTGAAGGAGACATACAGAAGGTGCGCCAGGGCCTATCATAAGGATATTCTTCTAGCCAAAAAAACTTATTTCGCTCATCGGATTGAGGAGGCGGCTAACACCAGCAAAGAAATCTTCACAATTGTGAAAGAATTTACCTCCCCAATGGCTATTACACCCAGACGCTCTTTCTCTGAACCTTGGGTTCGGCAATTAGCAAGTTTTTTTGCGGATAAAATTAAAAGCATTCAGGCTACCTTCTCTGCGCTCGCACGGGGAGGAGCTCTTGGGCCTGAAACTAATGCCGCTACCTCGGACCTGGTAAATCCTAGTCTAGAGAGCTTCCCACCGATTTCATTCCAATCTTCATTGGAACTCCTTGCTAAAATAAGATCTGGTTCTCCTCTGGACCCATGTCCCGCAAAGTTTTTAGCTAAAATAGCCTGTGCTATCAACCCCCTGGTGAACCCCATTCTAAATTGTTCATTGCTTACGGGGACTGTGCCGCCTGCCTGGAAACAGGCAATGATCATTCCGCTCCTGAAAAAACCATCATTGGATCAGGATGTCCTTGCCAACTATCGACCTATTTCTTTACTCCCCGCTTTGGCCAAAGTGACAGAAAAGCACGTTCAGTCTGTCCTTTCTCACTTTGTGGAGGCCCACGGCCTTTTACACCACACCCAATCCGGCTTCCGTACGAACATGAGCACTGAGACTGCTCTGTTAGAGGTGGTGGAGGCCATCAAAGAAGTTCAGGATTCTGGGGGAAAAGCACTGTTGGTGTTACTCGATCTCTCGGCGGCGTTTGACACCGTCCCTCATGACCGCCTTTTGACCCGTCTTGGGGAGATCGGGGTTGGAGGTACGGTGTTTAAATGGTTTAAGTCTTTTCTGACCAACCGCCAACAGACAGTCTGGGCACCTCCGCACTCGGCGACAGTGCCGCCTCTGGAAGTAGGAGTTCCTCAAGGATCCATACTTAGTCCGATCCTCTTCAATATTTATATGTCCCCTCTGGCCGCACTGGTCGAGTCCTTTGGAGCCCAGATTGTCTCTTACGCCGATGACACTCAGCTTCTTTTCACATGCAGCAAAAATTTGGATTTCAATGGAGACCGCATTAAGAGTTGCTTGGCCGCGGTCTTTACATGGTTCCATTGCAATCAACTAAAATGCAACTCTGATAAATCGGAGGTTCTTTTCTTTGGGTGCCCCCCCGATCCGTGTTGGAGATCTTGGTGGCCTGCTGACATGTTCCCCCCTGCGGATGTGGCCTCGGTGGCCAAAAATCTCGGCGTTAAGCTGGACAATTGTCTCACATTAAAACCGCAGATCCAGAGTCTAGTTGGCCAATGCTTTGGCATTTTAAAAATGCTAAGAAAATTTCTTCCTGTTCTATCTCTTGCTCACAGGAAGATCACGGTGCAGGCCTTGATAGGCTCCAGGCTGGACTACGCCAATGTCCTGTACCTGGGTCTCCCTAAGTGCCTTCTCTCGCGCCTACAAGTCGTGCAGAATTCGGCTGCACGAGTTATTTTCGGCCTCAGCCATCGCTCCCATGCCACGGGACTACTGCAATCCCTGCACTGGCTCCCTATCGCGAAGCGTATTGAATTTAAGACACTTACCATGACATTTAAAACACTTCATGGCATTGGCCCCCTCTATTTGAGAAAGAGGATCAGTTTTTATCAACCCACCAGATCACTGCGCTCTGCGGCATTGTCCCTCACTGTGGTCCCGGCAACCAGGCGTGCCCGGATCGGAGGGCGTTCCTTTAAACACCTTGCGCCACTTGCATGGAATTCCCTCCCTCTGGCGTTAAGAAAGTGTGCTAACTTGACGACCTTTAGAAAGAAGCTCAAAACTTGGCTTTTCGGCATGTAAGTCCTCCCCCCTGTAGATGCTTTGTGGTCAAGGGTCTGTTAGCGCCGGGACACTCTGCCTGAGTAGCTGAGCGCTCTACAAAACTCTGATAACATAACATAACATAACATTAGGATTGTTTTCTTTTTATTTATGCTTAAATAATAATTTTATTTTCAAAATACTATGTTTATTATTTTTTGTGCTATTTTAAAGGTCATATTTTTAGTGTATGTATTATATATATTTTAGCATGATTCTTTTAGCATGATTTTTGATAGTTATTTTTTCACATGCAATATTTTTACAATTTCTATATATTTTTTAGTTTATAAATGTATCACATTCAACATTGAGTATACTAATTAATTTTATGACAAAATTGTGATAGTCTGTATTTTTGTAATTTTTATTTTAGATTTTACATATAAATTAAGTAAAGTCGATATTTGAGTCCTCAATTCTTTTTGACAATATCTTTGTTGCTGATATTTTTGCTACAGATATTTTGTCGTACAACTGTCTGTAGTCTGCTTTAGTAAGTGCTTTCATGCTTGCCTCTTCCAGTGCTTCTTTCCGGGCAGGAAGGGGTCAGTGCTCTTGGAGAGGCAGTGTCCAGAGTCTGAACCTGCTGCATGTTCCTAGCCCTCCCTCTACACCAGAGGGCACACACAGAGCTCTGAACCTCATCAGCACTTACAACCTCACGGTTTTGATGGTCAGGTGGACTACTACTAGGCTACTTTATTGTGTAACCATTATTGGCCCAATTTAGAGTTTTGTGGACAGAGTTCCCTGTCAGAAACGTGACAGAGTCCTCTGTCCTCCAAACCAGCTGCCCCCATCCTATTTACGGTCAGGAGGACCACCAGTTTTCCGTCGACAGAGCCACTTTGACGCCGTCGAGGGAAAGTCTTCTCCGACAGCCAATTGGAGTAGGGTCTTCTTTGGGGGTAGGGGTCTATTTAGAGTGGACGGTGTGATGTTCTTTTTTTTCTGTCCATCACTGTCAGGAAAAACCTGGCAATGTGGAGAAAAAAAATAATGACTCTTACAACCAGGGTAAAAACTTTCTGGGTGCGAAGAATTTTTTTTGTGCTTTTTAACAGCAAGCTTCCACTTTCGGAGCTCGTTTTCGAAAAACAAAAAATATAGTAAAGTTTGGTGAAAGGCTTCCAAAACCGAAGGTGGCTGTCTACCAAAGTTTTTGTACCTTGACATGAAGTGTTGTGGTGGCAGTTCCTGTCAAGGTACAGACTTCACCTCTAAGCCAGTGGTGGTCTCTAACTTTGGCGGATGATAGTCCTTCAAGGTGGTGGACTTAATTTCTTCCCCCACCCTGATGGATGGTACTACATTAGATCAGGCCGTCAGTCTTTACGGTTGGGTTGAATGCGGATATTTTAACTTTTAAAGAGAGAATATTGTACATGAATCTGCGGACTGTCTTCTTTATGTTCACTACTTCCCAAACAATTAGCCTGCCAGAACCGCATTCCATTGTCCTGACTTGTCTCCTTGAAGGACTGGTCTGAAGCAGCCACATTCTTCTCTGCTGTTTTCAATTTTGTTATGGTACACTGATAGATAGATGCATTGTTCTTTTCCCTGGGTGGGCCAAAACCAAGTCAGATGCAACACTCTTCCATAGTCAGACATCCACCAGTTCAAGCCTTCAATCGTTTGCATGCCTTTTTGTATTTTTCAACGTCATTAGCATATTCTGCATTTTTGTTCATACATTCCAGTGAGTGCACTGTTTACTCCACCTCTGAAATTAACTATCTTATGTTTGAGGAATGCGTATCACACTGCGTGAGTAAGATTTCTGTGTGACTTTATTACTTAATGAGGGGTTCTTTCCTGATCTGACAACAGAAGACATACACCAAAGTCTTTCCTACCAGTCTAGCTGTCCCATTGCCAAATGGCTCTAATCTGAGCAAAGTATTAGTGTTTTATTCACCAAAAACAGTGCTTGAAACGGAAATGTGCAAGTATAATTTTTAGGAAATGCCTGCTCTCTACTGCATCTTGCATAAGGCGGTGGACTCTGCTTTTCTTTGTGTCAGTATTAGCCAACCTCCAAGTTATTACCCGGTAGTATGAGAGTTGGGCATGCACACATCTTCTCATACATTACCCCCAGGCCCCTCCAGTCCCATTCCTTACTTCTGGAGATGGCCATCTCCCCAAAACAAAAAAGAACAGAAGAATGCTGGGACCCCTACCCCACCCCCTCCCACTGGGAGTACATAACCAGTATTTATGGGACCCCCTACCCCACTCCCTTCCACTGGGAGTACATAACCAGTATGTATGGGACCCCTACCACACCCCCTCCCACTGGGAGTACATAACCAGTATTTATGGGACCCCTACCCACCCCTTCCCACTGGGAGTACATAACCAGTATTTATGGGACCCCTACCCCACCCCCTACCACTGGGAGTACATAACCAGTATTTATGGGACCCCTACCCCACCTCCTCCCACTGGGAGTACATAACCAGTATTTACCCACCATTCCGCCTGTACTTTTTTAAGTCTCGCCTGACCCAGCGCATGCGCTGGTCTGGCGAGACATATTGAGAGGGCTCCAAAAAGTGCTACCAGGCCAGCCTAGAGCTACAGTGCATGTGCGCGGGCGCGCGCGCCGCTTTTACCGCGATTACTTTCACTTTCGCGGCCGCTTTGATGTTTAATCGCGATCGCGATCCCTTTCGCGGCCGCACGGCCGCTTGGCATAGCCAATAGGTCTCGCTTTTGGGACCTTCTAAGTATTTAGTTATGCAACTGTTGCATGGCTAAACACGTATAAGGTCCCAAAGGCGAGACCTATTCGCTATGCCAATGCTTGTTCTGTCTGTCGACAGGAATCGGACAAGGTTGCTGCTCCTGCTTCTGGTCCTCATCTGGCTGCTGGGCTGTAATGGGCGTAGTTGGTCTCGGGCCCCTCCCGGCCTGCTGGGCTTGCCGAGAGGTGCGGATGTTGCCGGCCTGCCTTTTGCGGCTGATGCACCGGTCCTTCCAATCGCTTCCGGGTGGCAGAGGTCGTGTCATCTTGATGGCCGGGCCAGGTGGAAGACACGCTGAGAAGGCTGGATGGCAGCTCTGGGATGTGCTGTTAGTGCCCCTGCAGTGCCTGGCAGCCGGTGTTGCGCTGGATGGCCTACTGCTCAGGTGCTGTAGCTGGTGGGGTGCACAGTCTGTAGTCTGCCGGCCCGGGGTGAGTACAGCATAGCAATTTTACTCTCCTTGTGCATTTCCTTTCTGGTCCATCCAGTCGCCTTGAATTTATTATTGGTTCTGCAAAGTAAAATTCCATACCAGTTTGATGCTCTGCCTGATTTATTACTATGTTTAGTTCTGGACCTCTGCTCTGGACTTGCGTAGTGCCTGCCCTTGGGTGGCTGGCAGCTCGGGTCTGTCCTGGTGGTGCTCCTGGGGTGTCGGGCAGCTGGTATGGTCGTTTGCCTGCTGCCCAGGAGCTTTGGCTAGTGGTGCGCTCCTGGGCTGGCTAGTGGGGCATTGGTGGGGCAGATGGGTTGGTCAGGAGTTGGTTGGCCCTGAGGGTGTGTCCCGCTTTGCGGTTTCCCCCTGCTTTCTTCACGCTTGTGGGCTCTCCTCGCTGTGCCTCTTCTCTGGCCTTCGTTGCGGCTGCCTTTGGGTGGCCAGCGGCTTGTGGTCTGTGCTCGGGGTGCCTCTGGTGTGCCTGGTTGCCTTTGGGCCTGTTTTGGCTTTGCCCTGGCACTCAGGCATTGGGGCACACCTGGGCTGGCTCATGGGGCCGTTTCTGTGGCAGCGGTGGTGTCAGGAGTCTGCCGGTCCTGTGTGGTGTACTGGGTAGCAGTTTTTCTTCCACCTTCTTTCTGCTGTGGGCTGTGTTTGGTCCGCGGCTCTTGGGGATGGCGTGCCATGGAGTCCCTGGCTTCCATTGTCTGGCCTCTCTTTGCAGTGGCGGGGTCTCCGCTTGCTGTGCCGCTGATGCCTCTGTGTCTGGGTTCGGCTCTCTGCAGTGGTGGCAGGGTACTGGCCTTTCTGCCTGGGGCTTGGTCTTGCTATTTGAGCTTGGTCCATTGGGGTTCCTAGCCTGCCTTCCTACTGGTTTTCTCCATGTGGGGCATTGTGTCTTGGGGGCAAGGTTTTGTGCCTCTGGTCCCTGCTCTTCCTAGATCTTTGGTTGCCCTGCTGTTGCTATGTCTGCATGGGTCCGGTTTCTGCTCTGTCCCTCTTCTGACCTCTGCTCCCTCTGTGGGTTGTGTGGCTGTGTCCTCCAGGCTCGTTCTTCCTTTGGTTTTGCCACGGTTCTTTCGGTCTTATTGTGGGGCTTTGGCTCTGCCTCTGATTTTTGTTCCCTCTGTGGCCTGGGTGTGGCTGGTTCCGGTGGCTTTCTCTCGTCCCTTGGTGGTTGGGGCTTTCGGAATTGTGGCTGTTAATAGACTTCAATATTGTTCTATAATAACCTGGGGCACATACAGGGTTTACATGAAAATTGTCTTGCCTCTTAATTAACTCATGTTTCATGTTTAAGGTACTTCTCAATGCAGTGATATAATGTGATGTATTAATGTCAAAGCTACCACATGTTAAAGAAATGAACTTTTTGAGTTTTGTAGAGATGTTATCATATTTACATTATGTTTGGAGTAGAGTTTACCTGTTAAATATTTTCAGGGCTCCGGTCTTGCATGGGCTCTCCTCGTTAATTTGTTAGCTTGCCCACCTGTAAAAAACTTTGGGATTTAATAACACATCCCAATGGAAAAGACATAAAACTATGTGGAAATGGAAATCTCACTTTAGCGTGCAGTGAAGTTGAAAGAAATCAGCACATTTTGGCTGACCTCTCTGCATGCGGTGAGAAATCTTGTGGCTGCCTTTTCCAAAAATGGCATTGAACTCCAAAGTTTTGTACAGGTGGGCAATCTAACAAATTAATGGGGAAAACTCCTGTCTGAGCCCAGCCCTGAAAATATTTAAAAGCATCCATTTGCATCTGTTAATGGGTGATCTCCATTGTGTTTGGCAGTGTGTGCCTGTGTCCTGATCTGTTGCCAATATAAGTTAAATGCTGCTAAACATGATAGAGATCATCCCATACACAGTTGCAAATGATTGCTTGTCAGGTTTAATAAGCCCCGTTTGTTTTTGCTTCTCCTCTGCCCGATTTCTCCACTTAGATCTTAAATGTCTCTCCTTTCAAATGCGTGCTAAAGTGTGCCCCCTGTGCGGAGATTGATTGTGGTGTGCGCGCCTGCCTAGGCACGCCCCTTAGAGGGAACATTGGTCGCAAACCACTCCCTGTTGCAGGTGTCTTTGCCACGACAAATTTCATTGCGCGCGCTGCATTGCCAAATGCGATGCAGCGCGCGCAACGAAATTCGTTTTATTTATTTGTTTACTTACCTCTGTTCGGTCGTATGCCGTAGTTTACTACCCCCCCACCCTGCTCCTCCCCCACTCCGCCCACCGCCCGCAGCACTCCCTCCAGGAGCCGCTACTGGGACCATTCAGCATGAGATCAAACTTTAAAGGCAATGCGTTTTTGTTGTTGGCAAAGCCACAGGGACTCTCATCAGCTATGCAATGGCAGATACTGTTAGCCCTTTTTGTGTGTTGTGTCAACACAAGGGAAGATGATGCTATCATTAAAGAGTTCAGCGATCTCTTCAACATGCTTGGGTGCCCCAAATCAAACCCATCAATTTCCATATTAACAACACCATCAGACCTGTCACCCTCCAGCACTGAAGCATTCCATCTCACCTCTAAAGAAAGGGGAAGCCGAATTCGAAAGACTGGAAGTCATGGGGGTAATCGAAAAGGTAAATGGGCCCACTCCATGGGTCTCTCTCATGGTGGTAACCACAAAACATTCTTCAAATTTGTATTGACATGAGACTGCCAAACATAGCTATCAAAAGGACAGACACATTACCAGAACTCTCAACAACATCTTGGCAGCTCCAGACAGGGCAAAGTGGTTTTCCAAACGGGATCTGAATGCTGGTT
Organism: Triturus cristatus; assembly: GCF_964204655.1. NCBI lineage: Eukaryota > Metazoa > Chordata > Amphibia > Caudata > Salamandridae > Triturus > Triturus cristatus. Next base: position 1,460,945,953 of record NC_140589.1, read on the forward strand.
ACCACCAGTGGCTGCTCGATAAAGACAGTTGCTATATTACCACTTTCTCTACATATGCCTGTCTCTGGAGGTACAGGAAACTGAGCTTCGGAATCTCCTCGGCTGCTGAAGTTTTTCAAAACGCCATAAGGGAAACATTAAATAGATTGCTATTTGTCATTAACCTGAGTAAAGGAATTCTCATTTATGCCAAATGCTACCCGAACACAACAAAAGCCTCAAGAACACCCTCCAAAGGCTGAGAGACGTTGGACTGACCACGCAGAAGACAGGATCACATTTTGCAGACACATATTTTCCAACTAAGGACCGGCATAGATCCCTAAATAGTACAGTTGTACTACTAATAAGTCACCATACGATACTGTTACGCTTTGTACTTGCTCTAATGCCCTTCCTGGATCTTGTGCGGACAAATGGTGATTCTCTGCCTAGCCACTGGTTGTATAGCGGGCCTTTGGCCTATGCTGGTTATACACTGTTGGTGACATGTAAACCAAATAAAGATATTTTGCACACAAAAAATAGACAAAAATGCAAAAACATCAAGAGCATGCCAGCACCCAACACCGCTCTGGAAGTCAGAAGCTTCTTGGGAACGATATATTATTGTAGTAGTTTTATTCTGAATCAGGTGACCGTGTTGCAAACCCTCGGAAACCTTACCAAATGAATGACCACATGAGCCTGGCAGAGAGAACACCACAACACGTGTAATGCCAATAAGTCTGCCTTCCTGAAAAACACCCCTCTACTGTACTTTAACACGCAAGCAAATACAGAACTGATCGGGAAGCTAGTCCTTTTGGTCTTAACATGGTCCTTTCCCAATAACACCAGTGTGATCTATGGAATCCTATCATATTCACCAGCAGGGTACTAACAGACACAGAGAAAAGGTACTCTCAGATAGAACACGAAGCCCTGGCAATCAGCCTGGCATGCAACCATTTACACTTGTTTCTGTTTGGGAGGAGATTCACCATTCTAGCAAACCAAAGAGATGATGGCTGGAAGATGCTTCTCGCAGGACACACCACTAGACACAAGGACACATGCCAGGAATCGTCCGACACATAGAAAGTCAGACACCAGTTGAGTCTCATTGAAGAGGTTACCCTCCAGATGGGGGACAAAATAGTATTTCCAAAAAGCTTGAAAGAACCCACGATCAACCTATGGCACAGGGCCACCAGAGTATGGTGCAGACTAAAGCCAGATTGCAGGAAAAAAAAATGGTTCCCACAAATAGACAAGCTCACTGAAGCACTAATCAAGAATTGCTTACTCTGTCAAGCCAGAGACATTCAGAACACCATGGTCTCTCTCATTACGGAGGTGCGTGTACAGAGCTGTTGGTTAAACTCAGTGCAGACCTGTGAAGTCTAATGGAAAATCACTTACATTGAGTCAAAATCATAGAGTCCACTGCATTTGACAGAACTGCCTTTATCACATATGGCCATGTAGTCTGCCTGAAAATGGCCCACACTTTAGTGGACTAGAATTTCAGGAGTACCTACAAGAAATACACATTCAACATCGCAAGGTAACACCCTGTAGGACAATGGTGGGGTTGAGCGACTTTATGCATAATTATGGAAAGTGGAAATAACATTGAGTGGGTGGTTCAAACTTTCTATGCACCTATAGAAAAACTCCCACTTGTATGGGAAGGTGCACACTGGCAGCCGTATTTTTGGGGCTCCAAGAGTACACCGTCCCAACAGCGCCAGGGTGGGTCCCCGAAGAGACTGATTACAAGCGTAGCAGGCATTTGCTCATAGAACAGGTATAGAAACTTTTTTAGCTTTAATGGACATCATAGAGAAATGTGATTCTGCTGCAAAGAAAAAGTACTATAGGGTTTGTGTTACTGTAGCATGAAGAGATACTTTAAATACAAAATAATTACTACAAAATTAAAAGAAAAAGAAAATAGCATTGACATGGTAAGCATTGGTCCACAAGCCCTGAAACAAAAGTGCACTTCTTTTGAGGAGAATGTAAACAAGTGATCAGGCAACATGCTTTTACATAAAGCAAAATGCTGCTGCACAAGGCAAAATCCTGTTTCACAAAGTACAAAACATCCAGTGTCTGAAGTAACCCACTGCCCCAATCTGTATGCTGTGGTGGACAAGAACAAAATGTGAGTGACTGTTAAATAGCCGACAAGGGCTGACATAAAGGCCTCTTCTGTAAGTATATATCTGTGAAATCTTTTTTTATGTTATTTTATGACAGGAAGCTGACAAGACAGCTAAAGATGCCCCTAGGCCTGACCTAAAAGTACATTTATTTACACAATCCTCTCTGTTTCGCTCTAAGCATGGTGACATTGTTTCAGATAAGTCCTTTACAAGAACAGCTAATTTCTATGCTGGGAATGCTTTTGAGATGTGGAGTTTAACGTTTGCTAAATCTGGAGAAAACAGAGGATGCGGAGAGTCATAATCTAATGCAGAGTTCTCCAAAGCCTGTCCTGGAGGGTTGGATCCATGCCAGATTTTTAGCATATCCCCATTTAGATAAATGTAGTTATCTTAAAAATGTGGTATGGATCCGGCCCTCCAGGACCATCTTTGGAGAACCATGATCTAATGGATGGGAGTCAATAGGAGCAGAAATCGAGAAAACTTGGTTTACTGGGGCCTACGACACCAAATTACCAACATCTATCTAAAATGTCTATAACCACTGGAAGCATGCCATATTATTTACTGGGATTTCATTACTGGTCAAAAGGTTAGACTAGGGAGATGTGCTACAATTCTTTGATTCTCCAAGAGCAATTGTAAAAATATTTGTAGATCCTAGTGAAGGAGAATACCTCGCTATCCAGCAAGTCATCGTTCCCTGGGTCAAATGGAGCAAAGACATCCGATAACTGCATTATGTTACTATAAGAACCCTGAGGGCTATGGTAGGCTCCCTGCTACACAAGGAAGACATAGCGTTGAGACATTTAAAATAGGTATTTACCTTGTGGGGCAATATAGTCAAGGACTGATTGCACTTCTTTCGCAACTTAATTGTTAGTTGACCGCTCTGCACTTTCCTTTAGGTATAATGACTAGAATACTTCACCCAGCCTGTAAAATCCACTTTTGAGAGCTCCTGCTTTAGGAAATAGTTGGATTAAATTAGTAGATTCCTGTGTAAAGCTGTCCACAAGGCCTATATGATGTTGTTTTACAATGCTTCTGTTCAATATTGTGAATTATTTCTAGTTACTACAGTATATCTAAATTTTGTATATACAATATTTATGGTATTATTAGTCAATAGTTATATGCAATTCTGCCTTGGTCCCTATAAGGTATATATGATAAATGCATTAGGCTACTGAGCCCATCACATGAGCACACTCTCACCACAAATGTTCATGCTAATGTGATCATCACATGTCAGTACCATGAAGAACAAACACCTCATTCAACCTGTGTGAAATGACATGTAACCTCGATTCTGCATGGGAGTCCATACATTTAAGGGAGAAAGAGAAATTAAAGCATTGAGGGAGCAGCATCTCCAAAGACGTTTAGCTTCTTCCCAGACACAACCATGTTCTAGCTGAAGCAGTGCTTAACTTGTGCCGGTGTTTGCCGGTGCTCAGCAGCTGCACTTATTTCTCAACATCAACACTTATTTGGGATAGCTCACCACATGGCAGCAATTGTTATTTCTGATGTGAGTACATTAGCAGAGGGTTTAACATTTGTATGTACAGCAAAGGAATAATGCCAATGGGTCCAGGCCAGTCTTACATTTTTTAGTAGCCTGGAATAGTACAAATGATCAGACTTGTAGGTGTGTGATGGTCAGTAGTTGTGTTGGTATTATTTTTTGGTTTCTTGCAGGGGCAGTGGGTGGTGCAAGCTGCAGTGAACTCATGAGAAATACTATGAACCCTGATCGTAAAGTTTTTACAAGTTAAGCACTGATCCGTCTGGTTTAGTCATGCGACTATCTAATTTTTATAATGATGGAGCTTTGCTACCAGCAATAAGGGCCAAGTATGCATTGGAAATATATCTATAAATATACTCGGGCTCTTTTGTCATGCTCAACATTGCCGATAGAGTTGTAATCTTTAAAACAATATTCCTACATATGTTCTATCCTAGGCGAGTGTGTAGTAAACACCTTTAGTGTATGCAAGTAAGGGAGAGGGTCGAGAGGAGATCCCAAATAACCTGCCAGGTCTCTGGGAGGACTGACTGTCAATCCCAAAATGGGACCTTCCTCTATTAAAGTGTAAAGCAATTGTTGATGAGACATTTGCCTGCTCTACATCACTTTGTCATCTGGGATCAAGGGAAACCTACCGGCTGTGACCAAAAACTTCTTAACATGCATCAATGGGAGCAGAAGATGCTTCTTTTCCTCTACTTTAAACAGCCGTTCATTGTCCCAGTAAAAGAATTGGTGTGAGGGTTGCAGCTGCCGGCCTGTTGAAGGCACTAGGGGGTATATTTACAAGGGGATATCGCCTCCAGACCGTCACTTTTTGTGACATTCTGGGGGCGATATCCCCGTCTTCTTATTTACAAAGCAGTGTTAAGCCATTTAACGTGGCTTAACGCCGCCTTGTAAATAAGGCCCCTTTTACACTTCACTTAGTGTTAAAGGGCGTCTAATGGGTGTTGTAGTGGGCGTTCCGCCGCACACCCATTGCTTTTTGATGCTGCCCATATTACAAGGCTGCGGGCGCGACAAAAACTAAGACCAGGGAATACCTGCGGTGCCCTGTATCCCCTGCAGTTTAAAAATGCGTTTTAAAAATGTTGGAGCGCAGCATTAGCAATTTGTCCATAACACCGTGCTCCGAAATTTTGTTGTAAATATCCCCTTAAGAGTTTCTCCATTGGTGACGGTAACATGCCACACTCCATTCTCTAAATCCACACCCCAGGTTAGATGGCATGCCTCCAAGTACACCTCACGCTGCTCCCTCACCCCTTTGGTACCAGAACATTGCCAAGAAGTTACAAGGGAGTTTCCTGGGGGATTCCACGGGGAGCATGTGCCAGTGGCGTAACAAAACTTGAGGGCCCCCCAGCAAAGTGCATTGATAGCCCCTCCCCACGCTCCGGACCCAGTCAGGAGCTCTCCGGGCCACCCATGCACAGTGCCAGAGGGGGCCTCCTAGAGCTAGGGGACCCCAGCACCGTGAGGGCTATTGTTATTCCACTGGCATGTGACTGCGGTGTGACATAAGGGTAGACATTCCTCAGCCTCAGGCAATTTCCTCTGACCATACCAACATAGTTGGTAGGTTGTATGGAATCAATCAGCAGTCAATCAGAATTGAGATATTTACTTGCACATGTTGAACTTGGTTATAATATCTAAGATGCCTGGTGGGTCCCCTGGATGAGGCCGACTGGCGGGACGCCCTTATGGCCCCCCGCTTGGTGACGGCCTCCGCCAAACTGCGGCTTATGCAAATTTACTACCTACACACCGCTTATCTCACACCGGCTCGCCTACACCGTGCGGGCCTCTCCACTGACGCGGCCTGCCCCCGCTGTGGCTCTGAGCCGGCCGACTTCCTTCACATGGTGTGGTCTTGCCCGGAGCTGGAGGGGTTCTAGAGGGGCATTGAGTCCGAACTTACGAAGGTCCTGGGGTGGGAGGTGCCGCATGACCCTAGACACTCCCTACTGGGCATCACTGACGGCTTGGATGGCACACACCCAGAACAATTACTCCTCATGACAGCCTTAATGGTGGCCAAACGTGACATTGCAGCGGCGTGGAAGCAACCGCAGCCGCCTAGCTTAGTTAAATGGGGCGCCGGGGTGGACTGGTGTGCGGCGCAGGAGCGTACTCTTTATCGGGCGCGAGGTTGCCCCAAGAAATACCGGAAAGTCTGGGGGAAATGGCTGGGCAACATACCATAATGGGGCGGTTTGGACGATGGGGGAGGGTTTCAAGGGGAGGGTGGGAGTATGGTGCACTTTCCACTGTATTACTGTGTGGTGATGGTTCGAAGGGCCCGAAAGTTTCTTTTGTTGTACTGCCTAAAACAATAAAAACTTTTTTATCAAAACAAAATATCTAAGATGCATGGTTCTGATTGAAATGCGAGTTTAAGGACAGCAAGGCAGATTGGGAGGCAGGGGAGGCTCCTTCATTAGGGCGGAGGAGCGTGGCCCACTGCTTTCTCGCAGTGCGAGAAGCAGACACATAAAATGATATTTTAAATACCATTTTATGTTTCTGCTTCTCGCGCTGCGAGAAAGCAGAAGAGTATGCCTGGATGAAGGGCGGGTGAGTGGGTGGGTCAGAGAGGAGTGACATGCCCAATGCTGTGGGCCTTGACTGTTTGTTCGGCCCTCTGAGGCCAACCAAACCAGTCATGCGCACTCTGGATTTTATCTATGTAGGCTGCCTTCTTCCTGTTCCTACCAGAGGCAGGAAAGCAGCAGGAAAACGAGTGACCCGGTCAGGAGCGGAGGCGGCCCGCGAAACGGTAAGGTACGTTTTTTATTTTATCTTTAAATACCCCCCGATCGAACCCCCGCACGACCCTCCCAGCCGCCCCCCCCACCCGGGAGTCATGCCGGCCGCGACGGTTGGGAGGTTTAGTGAAAACTCACTCTTTTTTCTGTGGCAAAGGCTTTTAAAGACCTTAAGGGGCACATTTACTAGTAAAGTGGCGAAGCGTGTTGTTAAACCATGAAGGCTAACGATATGCTCTGTCACTTTAGAAACGCAGAGCTGCACCATATTTACAAGAATATGGTGCAGCCCTGCATTCCCCCCTGCACTGGTGCTAAATTTAGCTGCCTAGTACCAATGTAGGCACTCTTGCACCATAGAGCAAGGGTGTCTGCGTTGCAGGGGAAGATTGTTTATGTGCAGGAAAGGAAACCTTCCTGCACATAAACAATCATTGGCGTTTTGCTGTTTTGCTGTTTTGCTGATTCCATGTGTGCTGCACAACGCAGCACACATGGAAACAGCAAAAACGAGAAGAAATTAAACATTTCTCTACGTTTCCCCATGGTAAGAGCAGGTTATCCTTGGTATTAATTTTGTTGCTGCCCCATATTTACGCCACCCTTGTAAATATGGGTCACTGTCAAAATCAATAGGTGTCGCGGTGGAACGCCCACAGCAAAACCCATTGCCCTCCCCTTTCATGCTAAGTATAGCGTGAAAGGGGCCTTATTTACAAGGCAACATTAAGCCACGTTAAGTGGCTTAGAGCTGCCGTGTAAATAAGGTAAAGCCCCTATCACCACCACAACGTCCTATAAAGTGAGAATAAATGCTTGTCCCTAAATGTTTAACAGCAGATCGTTGATCCACTCATTAGTGGCCCTCTTTAGCCTTTCAATAAAGAGAACTATTCAAAATGCATGACTTCTGAGATTACAAAAAATATTAAGAGTTCAGTCAGTTACAAATGTCGAAACAAAATGCCCCATGGTTGGGAGAATATCAGCCTCAACTCTGAAATATACGTTATTTTTCCTGAGGAGTATTTGACAATTGTGCATACTTGAAATAGGACAAAGTGACCATCTACCACAGCATCCCTCACTGCTCTTTTAGCCATGATCTGAGCTCTCCGTTGTTATGAAGGTTGATTGATCCTCCTGCATGTCCTTGTCACCTGATGGGTGAGGGCCTGACAAGTTGCCCCGTGTTATGACCTCGTCAACATGTTATTTGGTGAGCTGCGGTTCCATTCTGGGGGGCGAGAGAGATGCACTCTGATATCTATTTGAGCCTGTCTCTGTGACGTAAGTCTATGTATAATATGCTACCTCCGCCAATAGCTGCCAGAGATTTTTGGTTCCATGTTTTGTGTATCACTTTATTGTTAATGACAACCGTTTGTTTCATTGGGGCTGTGCAGCGCTTCCAGCACTGTAGAATGTACCGTACGATGCCCTTTGTGGACCGAGCTCTGGATTGTTCATGGGGCACTACAGATCCAGGGAAGGTACTCGGGGGCATATTAATAAGCGGCAGCGATAATTATCGCTGGCCGCTCTTAGCGAGAAAAATGTTATCGCTGGCTATCGCAGGAAATTATCGCCATGCTAGCGTTGTATTAACAACGCATAGCGCAATGGTGATAATTTCCCAGCAATAGCGATGTTTTCCATGGAACATCGCTGGTTTTCCAGCGATGCTCCATGGAAAACTGTGATAACCTTGATGATACGACCCTGTGGTTGTATCAGCATAATCCACCCCCAATGGTAAGTATAGCTAAGTCTGCATTTTAGCAGACGTTCGTTTTTGGGTAATACAGCTGATTTTTTAAAAAACTAACGTCTGCTAGAATGCGTGGGCAGCCTTTTAAATATTGCGATGTGTACGTCAGCGATATTTACAAGGTTGTACTGCCCAGTGACGCCCACTTTGCATCTCTTTAGAGATGCAAAGGGAGGCGTCGGGTGAAAGGGTGCTAACATGCGCTAATGCAAGTTATCACCCTCTTGTAAATAGGGCGATATTTTTATCTCCGCTTTTTTGGCTTTAAAAGCCATAAAAGCGGAGATATGGCACTTGTAAATATGCCCCCTTGGATGTACAAAGTGTACTCTATTTTTTATATAATTCGCGCACGGCGTAGTCACGTGTGAGTTAAATGTAAGCTGATGGCTGTGTGATTCCGAAATAAAAACAAATTTGAAAAAAGGGTTGATTGTTCTCATGGCTGCATGTGTTAATCAGGGTCTGTTTTCTGTTAAAACAGTTCATAAGAATAAGAAAAAATAACAGTATTGGAAGTCTCACCAGATTGGTCGCACACTGCTACACCTACCAGGCGTGTTCCCCCAATGAAAATGGTCCCTGAAGGTCAGCGTCGGCGGATACACCTATGCTCGAGTGTGAATGCAAGTATGCGTGGCGTGTGCCATCCCTGGACACGTGTTTCGAGGTAGTTGCCTCTCGTCAGCAGGGAGTAGGAAAAAGTGTGGGGTTGCTGTGTAAGCTGCTAAAAACGTTATCAGGTCTAGTACCTCTCGTAGCGCGCAGGTGCGTAACCATGAGTCCGTCGACTCCACCGGCTCAAGGGAGCCTGAATATAAAGTGAAACCAGATTGGTCACACACTGCTACACCTACCAGGCGTGTTCCCCCAATGAAAATGGTCCCTGAAGGTCAGCGTCGGCGGATACACCTATGCTCGAGTGTGAATGCAAGTATGCGTGGCGTGTGCCATCCCTGGACACGTGTTTCGAGGTAGTTGCCTCTCGTCAGCAGGGAGTAGGAAAAAGTGTGGGGTTGCTGTGTAAGCTGCTAAAAACGTTATCAGGTCTAGTACCTCTCGTAGCGCGCAGGTGCGTAACCATGAGTCCGTCGACTCCACCGGCTCAAGGGAGCCTGAATATAAAGTTAAACCAGATTGGTCGCACACTGCTACACCTACCAGGCGTGTTCCCCCAATGAAAATGGTCCCTGAAGGTCAGCGTCGGCGGATACACCTATGCTCGAGTGTGAATGCAAGTATGCGTGGTGTGTGCCATCCCTGGACACGTGTTTCGAGGTAGTTGTCTCTCGTCAGCAGGGAGTAGGAAAAAGTGTGGGGTTGCTGTGTAAGCTGCTAAAAACGTTATCAGGTCTAGTACCTCTCGTAGCGCGCAGGTGCGTAACCATGAGTCCGTCGACTCCACCGGCTCAAGGGAGCCTGAATATAAAGTTAAACCAGATTGGTCGCACACTGCTACACCTACCAGGCGTGTTCCCCCAATGAAAATGGTCCCTGAAGGTCAGCGTCGGCGGATACACCTATGCTCGAGTGTGAATGCAAGTATGCGTGGCGTGTGCCATCCCTGGACACGTGTTTCGAGGTAGTTGCCTCTCGTCAGCAGGGAGTAGGAAAAAGTGTGGGGTTGCTGTGTAAGCTGCTAAAAACGTTATCAGGTCTAGTACCTCTCGTAGCGCGCAGGTGCGTAACCATGAGTCCGTCGACTCCACCGGCTCAAGGGAGCCTGAATATAAAGTTAAACCAGATTGGTCGCACACTGCTACACCTACCAGGCGTGTTCCCCCAATGAAAATGGTCCCTGAAGGTCAGCGTCGGCGGATACACCTATGCTCGAGTGTGAATGCAAGTATGCGTGGTGTGTGCCATCCCTGGACACGTGTTTCGAGGTAGTTGCCTCTCGTCAGCAGGGAGTAGGAAAAAGTGTGGGGTTGCTGTGTAAGCTGCTAAAAACGTTATCAGGTCTAGTACCTCTCGTAGCGCGCAGGTGCGTAACCATGAGTCCGTCGACTCCACCGGCTCAAGGGAGCCTGAATATAAAGTTAAACCAGATTGGTCGCACACTGCTACACCTACCAGGCGTGTTCCCCCAATGAAAATGGTCCCTGAAGGTCAGCGTCGGCGGATACACCTATGCTCGAGTGTGAATGCAAGTATGCGTGGCGTGTGCCATCCCTGGACACGTGTTTCGAGGTAGTTGCCTCTCGTCAGCAGGGAGTAGGAAAAAGTGTGGGGTTGCTGTGTAAGCTGCTAAAAACGTTATCAGGTCTAGTACCTCTCGTAGCGCGCAGGTGCGTAACCATGAGTCCGTCGACTCCACCGGCTCAAGGGAGCCTGAATATAAAGTTAAACCAGATTGGTCGCACACTGCTACACCTACCAGACGTGTTCCCCCAATGAAAATGGTCCCTGAAGGTCAGCGTCGGCGGATACACCTATGCTCGAGTGTGAATGCAAGTATGCGTGGCGTGTGCCATCCCTGGACACGTGTTTCGAGGTAGTTGCCTCTCGTCAGCAGGGAGTAGGAAAAAGTGTGGGGTTGCTGTGTAAGCTGCTAAAAACGTTATCAGGTCTAGTACCTCTCGTAGCGCGCAGGTGCGTAACCATGAGTCCGTCGACTCCACCGGCTCAAGGGAGCCTGAATATAAAGTTAAACCAGATTGGTCGCACACTGCTACACCTACCAGGCGTGTTCCCCCAATGAAAATGGTCCCTGAAGGTCAGCGTCGGCGGATACACCTATGCTCGAGTGTGAATGCAAGTATGCGTGGCGTGTGCCATCCCTGGACACGTGTTTCGAGGTAGTTGCCTCTCGTCAGCAGGGAGTAGGAAAAAGTGTGGGGTTGCTGTGTAAGCTGCTAAAAACGTTATCAGGTCTAGTACCTCTCGTAGCGCGCAGGTGCGTAACCATGAGTCCGTCGACTCCACCGGCTCAAGGGAGCCTGAATATAAAGTTAAACCAGATTGGTCGCACACTGCTACACCTACCAGGCGTGTTCCCCCAATGAAAATGGTCCCTGAAGGTCAGCGTCGGCGGATACACCTATGCTCGAGTGTGAATGCAAGTATGCGTGGCGTGTGCCATCCCTGGACACGTGTTTCGAGGTAGTTGCCTCTAGTCAGCAGGGAGTAGGAAAAAGTGTGGGGTTGCTGTGTAAGCTGCTAAAAACGTTATCAGGTCTAGTACCTCTCGTAGCGCGCAGGTGCGTAACCATGAGTCCGCCGACTCCACCGGCTCAAGGGAGCCTGAATATAAAGTTAAACCAGATTGGTCGCACACTGCTACACCTACCAGGGGTGTTCCCCCAATGAAAATGGTCCCTGAAGGTCAGCGTCGGCGGATACACCTATGCTCGAGTGTGAATGCAAGTATGCGTGGCGTGTGCCATCCCTGGACACGTGTTTCGAGGTAGTTGCCTCTCGTCAGCAGGGAGTAGGAAAAAGTGTGGGGTTGCTGTGTAAGCTGCTAAAAACGTTATCAGGTCTAGTACCTCTCGTAGCGCGCAGGTACGTAACCATGAGTCCGTCGACTCCACCGGCTCAAGGGAGCCTGAATATAAAGTTAAACCAGATTGGTCGCACACTGCTACACCTACCAGGCGTGTTCCCCCAATGAAAATGGTCCCTGAAGGTCAGCGTCGGCGGATACACCTATGCTTGAGTGTGAATGCAAGTATGCGTGGCGTGTGCCATCCCTGGACACGTGTTTCGAGGTAGTTGCCTCTCGTCAGCAGGGAGTAGGAAAAAGTGTGGGGTTGCTGTGTAAGCTGCTAAAAACGTTATCAGGTCTAGTACCTCTCGTAGCGCGCAGGTGCGTAACCATGAGTCCGTCGACTCCACCGGCTCAAGGGAGCCTGAATATAAAGTTAAACCAGATTGGTCGCACACTGCTACACCTACCAGGCGTGTTCCCCCAATGAAAATGGTCCCTGAAGGTCAGCGTCGGCGGATACACCTATGCTCGAGTGTGAATGCAAGTATGCGTGGCGTGTGCCATCGCTGGACACGTGTTTCGAGGTAGTTGCCTCTCGTCAGCAGGGAGTAGGAAAAAGTGTGGGGTTGCTGTGTAAGCTGCTAAAAACGTTATCAGGTCTAGTACCTCTCGTAGCGCGCAGGTGCGTAACCATGAGTCCGTCGACTCCACCGGCTCAAGGGAGCCTGAATATAAAGTTAAACCAGATTGGTCGCACACTGCTACACCTACCAGGCGTGTTCCCCCAATGAAAATGGTCCCTGAAGGTCAGCGTCGGCGGATACACCTATGCTCGAGTGTGAATGCAAGTATGCGTGGCGTGTGCCATCCCTGGACACGTGTTTCGAGGTAGTTGCCTCTCATCAGCAGGGAGTAGGAAAAAGTGTGGGGTTGCTGTGTAAGCTGCTAAAAACGTTATCAGGTCTAGTACCTCTCGTAGCGCGCAGGTGCGTAACCATGAGTCCGTCGACTCCACCGGCTCAAGGGAGCCTGAATATAAAGTTAAACCAGATTGGTCGCACACTGCTACACCTACCAGGCGTGTTCCCCCAATGAAAATGGTCCCTGAAGGTCAGCGTCGGCGGATACACCTATGCTCGAGTGTGAATGCAAGTATGCGTGGCGTGTGCCATCCCTGGACACGTGTTTCGAGGTAGTTGCCTCTCGTCAGCAGGGAGTAGGAAAAAGTGTGGGGTTGCTGTGTAAGCTGCTAAAAACGTTATCAGGTCTAGTACCTCTCGTAGCGCGCAGGTGCGTAACCATGAGTCCGTCGACTCCATAGGCTCAAGGGAGCCTGAATATAAAGTTAAACCAGATTGGTCGCACACTGCTACACCTACCAGGCGTCTCATAACGATCGGCCAGCAGACACATTTTGACTCAATATGAATTTTTCCCTATGTATATTTCAGGAACCAGTAGTATTGAGATCAGTGTCTCATCCCGAGGTTACCCCTATGCAGCTCATTCGCTCATTGACATTCTATAAAGTTGTTTGGGTGGTCGATTCTATTTTGGATCAAGATTAATGCAGATGTTTTGCCACATGTTCTTTCAAAGAAGAAAAAATTGCTGCTAAAAGTTTTCAGTATTGTTTATTTCTATTAATATACTCCAAAGTGAAATTGGACACTCTCTAAAGTTGTTTGGGTGGTCGGTTCTATTCTGGATGGCTCAAGATCTCTCAAGTGACATTCTCCCACGTTGTTTGAGTGGTCGGTTCTATTCTGGATGGATCAAGATCTCTCAAGTGACATTCTCCCACGTTGTTTGGGTGGTCGATTCTATTCTGGATGGATCAAGATCTCTCAAGTGACATTCTCCCACGTTGTTTGGGTGGTCGATTCTATTTTGGATGGATCAAGATCTCTCAAGTGACATTCTCCCACGTTGTTTGGGTGGTCGATTCTATTCTGGATGGATCAAGATCTCTCAAGTGACATTCTCCCACGTTGTTTGGGTGGTCGATTCTATTTTGGATTATGATGAATAATGCTGAAGTTTTTTCCACGTGTTCTTTCAAAGGAAAAAAGATTGCTGTTAAAAGTTTTCAGTATTGTTTATTCATATCAATACAATCCAAAGTGGAGTTTTTTGCATTGCTTCATTTATCTTTGGTAACTGGCCGTATGGGATTTTCTTCAGCAGTCCAATAGGTCTAGCACTATTTTGGTATACCCTTTTGTGCTGTTGTATGTTTAGTTTTGAGTTTGACATGGATGTGTAAATTGAGCTTGAGCTAGATTATGAGTTAGGTGTAGTATTACCTCATTCCAGAGTAAGTAGGACGTACATTTACAGACTCGTTTGAGAGCATGTTAAAGTTGATTCACAAAGGTAAACTTATACAGAAGTTCACTTTTCTTTTGGTATTCAAAAACTACAAGTTAATTTTCAATTATGGACAGAGCGCAGTTGGGGTGATAACTCTGCCCATATAAAGATAGACTTTTCCTATCTTTTTATGTTCAAGCTCCCCGTCCCGACTGCGGAGACTCGGAAGATATAAACTTACTATTAACTCACAGTTTGTGAACCTCTAGTCAAAAGCAGGCAGTTAAAATTCCTGAAAGTGTATGAATGAAAGAAAAGCTCTCACACAAGGAAAAAAAGTAAGACCAACACAATAATGCAAAAAACACAGTACATATACTGTTTAAGATTAAAAAAAACCTGAATATTACACACACATCTGCACACAGAGACAGACTAGTATAAACTGCCACGGACCGGTGAATCTCTCACAGGTTGATTGCAGCAGCTCACATTTCCATTCCACTGCACGCCACCATAAATTCAGCACTGCTAAACCACTATGTCAGATCCATGTTTGGCTCCAATAAACCAACCAGCACGAGGATGGAAACCGGATCAACAATCAGCTACCTCAAATGGCCCAGCACAGGAGTGCCATGATTGACACAGTAAGGCTGGAACCCATAAACACGAGGTAGCTTGAGATCCAGATGATATATAGGCTTGATATAGGCGTCATAACCAACATATTTTCATCATTAAGGATACCTTGGAGTCCAAAATAGGCATCCAGTGATCCTCCCTTCTGGAACATGCTAGCATTGCTATATTTCTTTGCAAGACACCTCTAAGTTCACAGCAGCCCTTTCCTGGCATACGAGGGTTACCGACTCTGTCCTGCACACAGGCAACAACCCGATTGGTGTAGCAGCCATTTCCTCACACCTCACACAGGGAGTCCACTCAACAGGGCTCTCCACTGGATTTCACTCCCTACAACGCTCTTCTCTTCCTCACAGGATACATTGGTATTGGGAAGCAGGCAGGAGCTGGTGCTCCAAGCTCAAGGGCAGGTGGTCTCTCATAACCTTGGTGATGCCCAGTTACTGAGCAGAGAGACTAGCAAGCATTGGCCCCCAGTCCTAGTCACAGGCAGAAGTTTTGCAGAACTTCCCCTCTTCATGCAGCCCATCTGACTGCTTGGCAGATGACAATTTTTGGGGTCACAACCTCCCCTTCTTGTAGTCCATTTCTAAACAACAAATGTGATGTTTGGTCTGAGTCTTTGAAGTTTTATGCTGGGGTTCTGGTTCTTTTGGAGTACCCACTCCTGTGATCCCTCTTTCTCTTGAAAACAAACCTGTCACAGCAGGGGGCTTGGCCGAGATGGCGCTGGGAGTAGTCACCTTTACGTGAGGCTCTGCTTTGAGCCCATCAACAACCATCCTGCCAATTAGAAGCACCATAAATCCCCAAAACGAAGGGCGGACCTTCCCCTGCTGGTGGACGAGCGTGTCTGGACTTGCCCCGAATGGTACCGATGAGGCAGTTGATGGGCTACATGTTGGGCCCAGCCACAGGGACCGGCCTGCTCTCAGGTAGCAGTTGAGAGAGGGGACGGGAGCACCGGGGGCTCGGGCAGCAAAAGGTGAGTGCTCGCTGCTCACTGCATCTCACCTTGCAGAGGAAGACGGCCGGTAGCCTAGGGTGCGACTGCATCACTGCTCAGCGTGGCCAGGGCAGTAGCTATGGGGGGCCTGAAGGGGCCGGGCACCCCAATAAAAATGCCTGTCCCCCCTAAAAACACCTGCCAGCATGTCAGAGATTGCTTTCAAAACAAAAGCTTGCTCTGAGGTGCTTACAGGACTGGTGAGGTCCTCCCACAGGCATCAGTTCTAATAAAATAAAATCATGAAACAGGCTTCTCATTTTGCACAGATGACTTTCACTTTTGCTAGGGGTTTAGTAGATTGAAACTACCTGCAGGGAAAGTCGCTGCTAGAGCCACAACCAGAGGCTTTTAGATAGGGAAAGTAGCAACATTGTAATAATTTTGCACTGGATGGTATGAGGAAGCAGATTTCCCCCGGGCCCTATCCTCCACGCCCCCAAGCCTAACAGGAACAACATTTGTCTTCAGTCCGCAGCACCTCTTGAGAATACAGCAGCATACGACACACTGGCCACGAATCAAGTTGAAGGTCAGGTTTTGATTCTGTTTATAGTTTAACACAGCAAAATAAATGGTGCCCATTCTCTGTGTTGGAAGTAGCTTTAATTTAATTTATTAACAGCCTCCCTACAGCCAGAGTGCTTCATTGCTGGTATATAAGGGCTGAGCGTGTGGGGCAATCTACCAGTAGCAGAAGGACTGGTCTGACAGGTCAGTGGGTTGGCTATTTTTGGCTGTTTGTGGTCTGTTTTATGGTCTGGGAATCTTTTTTCACAGTTGATTTCCGTGATATTACCACAACCATTGCCTGCAGCAAGCACAAATGCATGCAGTCTCCCATACCTTGCAAAGCAGCCATTCAGCATGTCTCTATGAGTTCACAACTGCTCTGACTTGAAAATGGGGGATTTTCTAGCTATCTAATTCCCTAATGGGGCCACGTTTATTTTGAATTTTGGCTCTATTTTTGTCACAGTTCAACCCTGGGGCTGAGAAGAGAGACAGCGGTTTTGTCATCTGTGATCCCATGACCGTGGGCTCAAAACTGTTAAAAGAGGAAAGCAGATCTTTGAAATGAGTAGATTAGCCCCTTCAGTGCCCCGCCCTTTCCCCGCCCTGTGCCGGGCGTTACATTAGCGGGCGGGGTTCATGACGAGATAGTCTCGTCATGGGCACAGCGCAACCGTGCTCCATGACGAGACTATCTCGTCATGGGCACTGAAGAGGTTAGAGAGAATCCAAACTTCTATTGCATTATAATGAACAATTGGTGGGTGGGATATGTTTAATGATGTACTGCAGTGAATATGTTTCTAACCCCCTACCCATTAGAGCCCCTCTTTGTTTGTCCCTGAAGAGATAAAACTACCTGACATGACTTCTTCTCTTTGAAGGAGGAATCCTCCACCCTCAGTCTTAGAAATAAAAATGTTTGCTCATTCAACAGTTTATTGTAATAGAGAAACACATGCTATAATATCTTTACAAGTGTGCAGAACTACAGTGTTAATGGGTATTAGTGAACACAATTAAAATACAACTTTCAGTATTTTTCAGAGGGCAGCATTAAGAGTTTGTGGATAGAGACATGCAAGGCCAGTGCTTGCATTGGAAGGGGGAGGGACAGCAATGTCAACTGCAGGAAATACGGATTAGGGCCTGGTACCAGCACTAAGCAGAAGTAAAGGTAGTGTCAAAGTCTTTATCTTGTATTGTAGTGATACAGCACTTCATACACTTATCTAGATGCTAAACAGCGTGCATTTTTGCATCTGCATGTGTGTCCACTGATATGTATGCTGGTGGGTGGGTGAGTGTGTGTGTTTCTCTGTGTGACGGATATGGGGAGGGGAGGATGGCTTTCTATTGACAACCTAAGACAGGAATATGCTACCAGTTTTGTAGAGTCTATCATTTTTAAGGCAAACATGCAATTTCTTTAGGTTTCTCCACTTTGAAAAATCCTCAAGTTCAATGTGAATTAATGGAGAGAATACATGTTTATGACTTCTTTGGTCATCTCCCTCTCACCTATTTCTACATGTTGGTGTGTATGGTAATTTGCCCACTTTCACAGCTATCACTGTCCAGCTCACTGGTATGCCTATTTCTTGGATAAAGGGAGAGTACTTAAATCACAAGAAACTTCGGTCTGTTGGTGTTGCCCAGGATCCCCCAGTGCCCAGTTTTCCAAAGCAGCCTTGGAAGGTGAAGGGGGATGCTTAAATATGCCACTGTATGCAGAAACGTACTATATTGACTGTCTTCCTCAGCCACCTCATTCCCTTTCCTGGATGCAAGAAGAAATCTGCCTTGCATCTTGATTCGTGTGCAGCAGAACAGAAGGTCTGATGGCAAAGCATATGAGACAAATGTTAGCAGCTCTAAAGCTGAGCCAGGAATTCATTTTACAGCACAAGGAAAAAACTGGGGTTCCTGAATCATGATTTCAGTGACTTGGCTATGGCTCAGTAGTTGAAAATTTCTAACAAACTAAACCACTGGAACAGAACAGCTAATTGTGAGTGACATGCAAGCATTTTGTTTCATGAATGGAGAAGTGGCAGTGATACCAGTACCACCCAAGCACATCTCCCCTTTTAGGCCTAACACTTCTTGGAGTAGGAAAGGTGGTCTAGTACAATCAGTAATATGGTAGAAGCTTCCTGATCTGGATCTGGTATTTGCAAGATTGTATTTACATTTAGATTTGAAACTTCTGTTGAAAACAAATAGGAGTTCTCAAGTCAACCTATAAAATACAAGTAGCCTATCAATTCTATTTTTTTCATTGATTTCTGTTTCTAGTAGATTGATATTAATTATATATTCAGGACTACAAATACCAGAATGCAAAGGAAAACAGTAAGAAGAGTTACTTGAACAGACAAAGAACAACTCTAGGTGAATTCAACATTATGGTGCCAATTCCGATCCGGTAAAAAAATTCCCCGTCCGACTCGTATCCGGATTTTTTCCCGTCCGAATCGTCAAAGTAGCGTACAAACTGCCAAGTACGATTCAAACGGAAAAAAGTCCATACGAATCGCATTGGGAAGATTTCCCCACACGTCCTCGGGCCGGGAAAAGTCACCGACACGTCCCCGGTCGAAAAACCCACCGTGCGGAAAAATAAAGTCCGACAGCGCAAGTACGATCCCTCCCGTCCTCCCCATTTCACAACCGTACGCAAAAAACACCGTCCGAACCGAACTCCCATAGCAACCATGGAGACATGTGCCCGCATACGCGCCGAACACCCCACCACCCCCCCGCCCGCGTATGTACGCCCCGAACCCCCACCCGTGTATGTACGCACCAAACCTCCACCCGTGTATGTACGCCCCGAACCCCCACCCGTGTATGTACGCACCGAACCCCCACCCGTGTATGAACGGACCGAACCCCCCCCAGCCGTGTATGTACGCACCGAACCCCCCCCAGCCGTGTATGTACGCACCGAACCCCCACCCGTGTATGTACGCCCCCGAACCCCCACCCGTGTATGTACGCACCGAATCCCCACCCCAGCAGTGCATGTACGCCCCGAACCCCCACCCGTGTATGTACGCCCCCGAACCCCCACCCGTGTATGTACGCACCGAACCCCCACCCGTGTATGAACAGACCGAACCCCCCCAGCCGTGTATGTACGCACCGAACCCCCCCCAGCCGTGTATGTACGCACCGAACCCCCAGCTGTATATGTACGCCCCGAACCCCCACCCGTGTATGTACGCACCGAACCCCCACCCGTGTATGTACGCACCAAACCCCCACCCCAGCACCGTATGTACGCACCAAACCACCACCCGTGTATGTACGCCCCCGAACCCCCACCCGTGTATGTACGCACCGAACCCCCACCCGTGTATGAACGGACCGAACCCCCCCAGCCGTGTATGTACGCACCGAACCCCCCCAGCCGTGTATGTACGCACCGAACCCCCCCCAGCCGTGTATGTACGCACCGAACCCCCACCCGTGTATGTACGCCCCGAACCCCCACCCGTGTATGTACGCACCGAACCCCCACCCGTGTATGTACGCACCAAACCCCCACCCCAGCACTGTATGTACGCACCAAACCACCACCCGTGTATGTACGCACCGAACCCCCACCCCAGCACTGTATGTACGCACCGAACCCCCACCCCAGCAGTGTATGTACGCACCGAACACCCCCCCCCAGCCGTGTATGTACGCACCAAACCCCCACCCGTGTATGTACGCCCCGAACCCCCACCCGTGTATGTACGCACCAAACCCCCACCCCAGCACTGTATGTACGCCCCGAACCCCCACCCGTGTATGTACGCACCAAACCCCCACCCCAGCACTGTATGTACGCACCAAACCACCACCCGTGTATGTACGCACCGAACCCCCACCCCAGCAGTGTATGTACGCACCTAACACCCCCCCCCCAGCCGTGTATGTACGCACCAAACCCCCACCCGTGTATGTACGCCCCGAACCCCCACCCGTGTATGTACGCACCAAACCCCCACCCCAGCACTGTATGTACGCCCCGAACCCCCACCCGTGTATGTACGCACCAAACCTCCACCCCAGCACTGTATGTACGCACCAAACCACCACCCGTGTATGTACGCACCGAACCCCCACCCCAGCAGTGTATGTACGCACCCAACCCCCACCCCAGCAGTGTATGTACGCACCTAACACCCCCCCAGCCGTGTATGTACGCACCTAACCCCCACCCGTGTATGTACGCCCCGAACCCCCACCCGTGTATGTACGCACCAAACCCCCACCCCAGCACTGTATGTACGCCCCGAACCCCCACCCGTGTATGTACGCACCAAACCCCCACCCCAGCACTGTATGTACGCACCAAACCACCACCCGTGTATGTACGCACCGAACCCCCACCCCAGCAGTGTATGTACGCACCCAACCCCCACCCCAGCAGTGTATGTGCGCACCGAACACCCCCCCCAGCCGTGTATGTACGCACCAAACCCCCACCCGTGTATGTACACCCCGAACCCCCACCCGTGTATGTACGCACCAAACCCCCACCCCAGCACTGTATGTACGCACCAAACACCCCCCCAGCCGTGTATGTACGCACCAAACCCCCACCCGTGTATGTACGCCCCGAACCCCCACCCGTGTATGTACGCACCAAACCCCCACCCCAGCACTGTATGTACGCACCAAACCACCACCCGTGTATGTACGGCCGTACCCACACCCCACCAGGGAATGTACGGACCGTACCCCCACCAGTGCATGTACGGACCGTACTGACGCCAAAAACACACGTACTGAACCAGGACAAACCATATTTACACAAGGAGAGTCAATTAGAGTTTCCCCACACCACCAAACATGCCCAACAACCCCACAAACATCGCATACACTGACCTGCAACTGCCAAACTGCCAAACAGAGGCCCAAAACTCAATCACTCCTCATAACACACCCACACAAATTTCAAACACAGCCACACCCACAAATGGACCAATAAAAATGGACCACACACACAAACCATGAGCCTTTGCAACAGACCCACTGCTGCCAGAGCCCACAGACGACCCACACCACCATACTTGAACCTCACACTTGCATACCTTCACACAACCACCTACACAAACACCCCCTCATCACATTCACACACACACCTCCACTACCACACCCACACACCCACAACCATCCACACCCACACCCCCACAACCATCCACACCCACACCCCCACAACCATCCACACCCACACCCCCACAACCATCCACACCCACACCCCACGCCATGTCCACCACCAAGAATCCAAAGTTCACAAAGGAGGAGCTGGAGATCCTTGTCGACGAAATCCTCAGAGTCGAGCCACAGCTCTTTGGGACATTGGTCAGACAGACCAGCATATCCGAAAAAACGGCCATGTGGCAGAGGATTGTCGATTCTGTGAATGCTGTTGGGACCACCAGAAGGACCAGGCACGAGTGCCAATCCAGGTGGTACGATCTGCGGAGGACGGTCAAGAGAAAGATGACTGACAATCACAACCAGGGGAACATCACTGGAGGAGGGCCGCCCCCCAGACCGGTACAATACCATCCCTGGGAGGAGAAGGTGGTGTCCACGCTGGCGGTGGAGGGACTACACGGACTGCCAGGACTCCCAGACCCTGGTGAGTACACAAACAACTCACCTCACATGGGGGGGATGCCATACACAATCAATCATGCATGCCACCCCCCCCAAGCCACCACCGGACACAACAACACTCCACAAACACACACATGCCACTAGCGCCTCCATGCCCCATGCATCAATCAGGGCCATGCCAAGTCAGAGGCCACACAAAACACCAACACAACACAGGATGTGGTCGATGCTGGGAGTGGGGGCATCAAAACTAACATTGAGCAACTCACAAGCACACAACAATGCCCTCAGCCCATATGGCCCAGGGCACAGCCATACAAACTGTGTGTACCCACACAGTACTGTCTTGCCTGCAAATGGTGGCTGCCATGCAGGATGACATGGGTCTGAAGGCACAATTTGCACATTACAGCAGACAATGAAGATGCATCGCTCTGATAGAGTCTCAGCACACACCGCCACAGCAGCAGCCTACACTCAGACACACTGCCCAATGGGTGCCCGGAGAACAGGGACTAACTCACATGAACAAGCCAATGGCCATTCAAAGACCGGCCAACTGTGTGTACCCAGGAAGCTGGCCTGAGGTGACAGAGGGTGACAAAGAGAGGGAGGGAGAGGGGGAATGAGAGGGAAGGAGACAGAGGGGGACACAGGGAGACAGACAGAGGGAGGGAGTAGGGTGACAGAGGGAGACCGACAGAGGGAGGAGGGTGACAGAGGGAGGGAGGAAGGGAGACACAGGGAGACTAAATCACCCTTGGGTGGTGTGGCCATGTCCACTCGTCAGCCGGTGGACTGTGTGCATGCAGACAAGGTCTGGCAGTGCCTCAAACCCCCCCTTCCGTAGATGAAGACCGGTCCATGTGTCAATCTGTGCACGAGTCCATCCGTGCTGCAGGCACAGACCTAACCACACACCCAGTATACCCACCCACTGTGTCGGTAAGAACCCTGTCACAAATGCTTCAGTCACCTACCTGCAACATCAAATTGCCTTGGCAAAACACCATTTGGCCACGTACAGTGCAACACGTAAGGCGCCTCTGCATGGCTCGCTACGCCCGCACACCACACTGCTGACTGTGTACCCAAATAGATGCATCAACTAAGATTGTGTCACACATGCGTAAAGCCCTGACAGCTGTGGCCAAGGGACATACCCATGCACAAGTGCACTGTGAGAGGAATGCAAGACAGATCCAACTACCCAGAGGAAGAGTGCCAAATCAGAAATGCATGAAACATGGATGCCACATGTGACACTGTTAACATTGTCTCTCTCACACACAGGACAACGTCGACGAACACCCCCCAACACTGGGGGGGAAGTCTCACAGGACCATGCTCCGCGGGATGAGGACCCCACCGCCAGCGATGACTCTCACCACTCCGTGGATGACCCAGACCAACCTGGCACCTCTGGTGTCCAACCACCTGCAGCACCTGCGTCAGGTACAACTGTGCCAACCACCACCCCCATTCCTGCCACATCCCAGGAGACGTCCAGGAGCCCTGCCCGCACACGACCACCCAGCCAGTCTGCCCAGGAGGGACACGGTCCTCCGGGCACCCAGGAGGAGGCAGGCGGCAACGCAGATGCCATCCCTCAGGGGTCCCGGAGACCCGATGCGCCCACAACGGCAGGCCAGGTGCACGTGGGCAGTGGTGGCGGGAGTGGAGGACGGCGGAGGCGCGAACCTGACCAGGCAGCTCAGGACCCGGTAGTGTCCCAGGTCAGCAACATCCTGGATACATACCGGCGTGACACCAGGGGCATGGACCAGATTGCGTCCACCCTCAATGACATCAAGGGGACCCTCCAGGAGATGAAGACCCTGCAGGCCCAGCAACATGCCTGTCAACTGCAACACCAAGGAAGGATGGAGGATAGACAGGCTGAGCTCGTGGCGGTGCAAACCCAAATGACCGGTGTACTCCGTCGGATTGCCGACAACATGGGCAACCCTCCCTGTGGCACCAGGCGAAGGCCATTACCAGACACAGGGAGGGATCAGGAGGAGGAGGATTCATCCGACGGAGCGTCACAGACATCGTCACGGACCGCTTCCGAGGGTCCCCGCAGGAAGGTGGGTCGTCCACGAAAAAGACTGTGAGAGTCAGCAGAACATCACCATCTCCCAGGTCACCTGGCCTGGCACCTGGCCCTCTGGCCCAATAGCAGCACATGACACTCTCTGCCACATGGACTTGCTGGTCACTGTCTGACCTATGTTGACGAAGACTGTGGCATGGACTATGACATTTTGCTACGGCAAGGATACCAACTCCCCCAGTGAACTTTGGATTCTACACTCCCGCTGTGCACCTCTTGTCATCCCCACAAACCCGTACCCCACCACAAATAAATTAATCACACTTACAAGATGATGCCGTGATTCTGCATTATTACAATACATGTGTGTGTCGTAAAGTCAAAGCATGCCTGATCTCAGAATTAACTCCAACCATCCAAACCGTGGGGTCGCAGTCTTGCCCAGGACACACATGGGTCCCAATGTATCATCTGATACAGACATGGAGTACCATACTCACCTGTGCTGGGCCCAACCAGCTGAGTGGTTCCCGCACAACTGTGGCTACAGACACATTCAGGGGAGCAACAGTCATGCGCAGAGGTCAGGGATCATGTTGAGTGACCTGGCTTGCCGCTCCCAGGTATGTCTAGACATGTGTCCCTACCATGTCCTGCATGCTTGCGTCAGGCGGATGTTGAGAATGGTGGCTAGCCCAAGGTTGGATGCATGGAGATGCCAGAATGGAGTTTTGGATCACATTGCCACATGGTTGTGTTGGGGTTGTGGGCTGCATCATGAGTGTGGGCGTGGATCGAGAAGGTCATCCTGCAGCTGGCTGTGAATCATTCCCCCCATCCCGTTTGGACGTTGATGTGGCCTGGTTGCCCGATGCAGTAGCAGAGCTGTGCAGATGCACTCCGGATATGGACAAGTATCATGGGAGTCGTAAGGCACATGTCCGTAGACTGCAGGGTAGGATTCGACACGGATGTTGTAGTTGCCCTGGGGGATGGTCTCTCTTGCCTTGAGGTGGATGGAACTGTGCATCTTGTGCATAATCCAGTTCCCACTCCCTGACAAACCGCTAGCATCTTGTCACTCTACACATAGACACATATGCACCACCTCTGAAAACTATGCCAGACATGCCGCACGCACAGTGGCAACAGGCCACCATTGACAGGGAAGAGGCACCTTGGAGACAGAGGGACAAATTTATTAGTCATGTGTGTTGGAATGACAATGATACTCTGGCAACACATACACAGGTCATGTGGATGAACATGTGGGAGCAACACTGGCACCCCCCATTGCAACACAGATGCTGGTATTCCATTGAACTGGCACACAAGTGACGGATAACAGCTAAACACCCCCTGCTGCCACGGAGAGGCTGCTATACACCATTGAGGCCCTGATGGGGCAATCACACACCATGTCAACCCGGTGCAACCTGTATGTTTCCGAGGTCAGTGTTACACACATTGATGGACTCATCACAAGCCCCAATCCCCTGACACATGACAGTCACTAAGTCTGACCATGGCTCCAGGTGAAGCCTGCCCCATGTCATGTTCCCCATGTAGGATCCACATGTATGCAAATTGAACACACATGAACCGGAGAAGTGCACACAGACTACAAACAATTCACACACCCAAAACGCTGTGAGGCATCCCTTAACCTAAGGAGATTTCAAAACTTGCCCGTGCATGTGACGCAGAATCAGCACATGTTGCTGTGTTCATGAGGAGTAGCAGGAGCACAACAATGCCACCAGCAGGCAGCATGCCCATGGACCTGTGGAAGAGAGACACACAAGGAGTCAGCCCAAAGGAGCACATCCGCAAGCATGTACTCAACACGTATCATGTTGTCAACATGACAGGTGACAATGATGACCCTCGGACAACATCCTTCCATTGCGCCATCACTCGAGTGACACTTCAATACACACCACTGACTCACTTGGCAGACATGCAGATGGACACACACATTGCAACACATGCCACACACGGCCCAATGCGTGCACACTCAGACACTGGAACTCACCACTAAGCAAAGAAGTTGCGTATGAGCCGACTCCGCATGTCCTCCACAGCCTCCTCCTCCTCCACATCACTTGCCCCGTCACCAAGGCCTTCATCCTCCACGGGTGGATGGTCCTGGTCATCTTGATCCAGTATGAGTGGAACAGCTTCCTCCACTGCCATGTTGTGCAGCATGCAGCAGACGATGATGATCTTGCACACCTTCACCGGGGCATATGGGAGTGCTCCGCCGGTCTTGTGGAGGCACCGGAATCGGCTCTTCAGAAGTCCAAACGTCCTCTCAATGACTCTCCTGGTCCGCCCATGTGCGTTGTTGTAGCGGTGCTCGGCAGCCGTGCTGGGGTTGCGGACAGGCGTCATCAGCCATGGCATGTTGGGATAGCCAGCATCCCCTACAAGGAAACATCATGGACAGAAGTGTGTCAGCACAGGCAGTGAGATTGGAAGATGACGCCAAACACTGAACTGCCAGAGTCTACCCACCAACAATACATGCTCGCTCGTTCCGCAGCTGCAGCATCATTTCAGGCAGCCTGCTACGCCTCATGATGAAGGCATCGTGTGCTGATCCTGGAAAGCGAACACAGACATGTGAAATCACCATGTTGGACAGACACACCACAAGGGCATTAATGGAGTGATAATGTTTGCGATTCCTATACACCACCTCCTGTGCCTGTGGTGGTACCAACGCAACATGTGTCCCATCTATGGACCCAATGACATGGGGCATCCCTCCCAGGGCATAGAACTCACGCTTGACATCTGTCAACTGCTCACGAATTGGGAATTTAATGTACTCATCCAGGTGAACCAACATGGCCTCTAAGAAATCATGCAGAACACGGCTGAACATCGTCTGGGACATGCCCCCGACATCAGCAATGGTATGTTGGAACGTACCCGTGGCAAGGAAATGTAGGGCTGCCATCACCTTCAACTTGGGTGTCAGTGCACTGGGATACCTGTGGCGCGGGAGGAGTTGTGCTTCCAGCCGGCCAGTCAACTCATCAATCAACCGTTGGCTGAATCTGTAGCGGCGTATACAGTCCCGTTCATGCAGGGCAGCCATGTCTGGCATACGTCGAGGGAGAGGCGGAGCCCTGCAGTGAAATGGAAGGAACACCGAAGAGTGAGCACTGTACAACGACATTGTCAATGCACTGAGCACATGTTACACAGACAATACACATATGCCACATTCTGAGTCAGGTCTGTGCCACATTTCCTGGACACGTACGCCAGTCAGGTGACACTCCTACCAAGGGACAGCCACTAACGGAGTGGGGCAAGCTCACGATGACATGGCATGAGACTAGCTGTGGGCCAGTGTAAGTGAACATGCACACGCATCACAGGATTCACAGACATCCACACATGTGCAGAAGTAGTATGCGTATGGTACAGACAGGTTGGTGGATGCGATATGCACTGGTCACATGTCATAGGAATAGGACAGGCCACACACATTGCCTTGGAGGAGTACATGTCGAGACAGAACATACATAGAGAGCATGTGGATATGTACTTGTGTTGATACTCCGTGTAGTTGCATACATACACACCTCATGGCAAATCATATATGTGGGCTGGTGTGCGGAACAGTGTGCCATGGCCATCTACACACAGACACATGTTGGCAGCAGCAACTGCTGATGCATTGGACCACACACCTACAGCAAAATCATGGAAACACATGCCACACACATGACATGGTTGCAGCGTGCAACGCAGCCATACACATGTCATGTGTAATATTCCGTGTACCTGGCATCAGGGGACAGGTGCGGGTGTCCGTGACTGGGACATGCAAGTGACTCATGGCTCCACTAGTGTGTACGACATGCACACATGTCAAAGGAGTGCAGGGGATGTGTGGTACAATGCGCACCATCACACACGACATGTGTACACAGCTCATCGTACATGTGCTTTGCCCACACCTCAGGGGTAAAGTGCCACATCACATCCTGACACACCTGTGTCACACACATGTGGTATTGCACAGACAATGCATTGGTGTCCACCCTTGGCAAAATCTGACCGCTCCATTCCTGTCAGTGTGCTGCCTGTCACCACTGACAGGTGTGAAACGCACCGTACATACGCTCTGAGTGCGTGTATAGGGTCCCTGGGCCAATATTTCCGCTGGCGTATGCGTACGCCACAGTAGTACGAACTGTACACGCGCTTGTACGGTCCGGATCACAATATGGGCGCTGGCGTATGCGTACGCCACAGTAGTACGAACTGTACACGCGCTTGTACGGTCCGGATCACAAAATGGGCGCTGGCGTATGCGTACACCACAGTAGTACGGACGTACACGCGCTTGTACGGTCCGGATCACAATATGGGTGCGGGCGTATGCGTACGCCACAGTAGTACGAACTGTACACGCGCTTGTACGGTCCGGATCACAATATGGGTGCGGGCGTATGCGTACGCCACAGTAGTACGAACTGTACACGCGCTTGTACGGTCCGGATCACAAAATGGGCGCTGGCGTATGCGTACGCCACAGTAGTACGGACAGTACACGCGCTTGTACGGTCCGGATCACAATATGGGTGCGGGCGTATGCGTACGCCACAGTAGTACGAACTGTACACGCGCTTGTACGGTCCGGATCACAAAATGGGCGCTGGCGTATGCGTACGCCACAGTAGTACGGACAGTACACGCGCTTGTACGGTCCGGATCACAATATGGGTGCGGGCGTATGCGTACGCCACAGTAGTACGAACTGTACATGCGCTTGTACGGTCCGGATCACAATATGGGCGCTGGCGTATGCGTACGCCA
The DNA here is from genome assembly GCF_964204655.1 of Triturus cristatus. Taxonomy (NCBI): domain Eukaryota; kingdom Metazoa; phylum Chordata; class Amphibia; order Caudata; family Salamandridae; genus Triturus; species Triturus cristatus. The sequence goes on from NC_140589.1 coordinate 1,460,974,618, forward strand.
CAGTAGTACGAACTGTACACGCGCTTGTACGGTCCGGATCACAAAATGGGCGCTGGCGTATGCGTACGCCACAGTAGTACGGACCGTACAAGCGCTTGTACAGTCTGTACTACTGTGGCGTGCGCATACGCCAGCACCCATATTGTGATCCGGACCGTACAAGCGTGTGTACAGTTCGTACTACTGTGGCGTACGCATACGCCAGCGCCCATATTGTGATCCGGACCGTACAAGCGCGTGTACAGTTCGTACTACTGTGGCGTACGCATACGCCAGCGCCCATATTGTGATCCGGACCGTACAAGCGCGTGTACGGTCCGTATCACTGCTTGTGGGGTGCCCTAGGGCGTGGAACGCACCGTACCTGTGTGTATATGTATGAAAACACATAGGGGACACATGAGGGACAAGTATAAGGGCCTAAATGCATGATGGTTGCCATGGAGACTGAGTTAGATTTTTGAATTTGAGCACCAGGTGCCCAGCAGAAGTCAGTTTGAAAGAATCTACATTGTTGCAATGTGGATGTTGACTTGACATCATCATCAAAACTGAAACCATGCAAAGCCACACACTGGGGTAGGTTTGAAGGGATTGGATGAAACGTAGGATGCAAATGTGACTGACCAATCAATCTGTACTCCTATACATGAACAGGCCAGCCAGGCATATATAAGGCAGCCAGGTCCCATGAGAGAGCACTTGCCTGCACATCCATTCATCCATGACCACTGCTGCTGATAGTGATTCCTCTGGCACCATGTCCAGGACTGTGGAGAGGTCACAGCCATTCACCCAGGAGGAGAACCTTGCCCTGATAGATGTGATCCTCCCACAGTTCCAGAGCCTGTATGGTCGACCAGGGGTTCAGGTGAGTGCAGACTCCACTAGCTTAGACTGTGCCCCTTTTGTGTGCCAGTGACTTCTGCCATTGTATCCATGTGTGACAGACATGCACTGTTGTTTGGAGTGGGTCCCAGGGTGTGGAAGGCCTCATGTCACCCATGCAGAGCATGCTGTGTTTCCTGTGTGCACTCCTCACTTGCATAGTGCCTACTGTGACAATGAATGCAAGGTGCATGCCACATTCTGCCTGCATACTCCTCCTGGGGATGTTGTTTCCACAGTCCTGATGTGATCCTGTGTTCCCCCCAGTGTGACAGGTGTCAGTACCCATGGATGTGTGTTTGTTCAGTGTACCTGTGCTGTGAGTGTCCAAAGGCCGTGTTCGTCCCCTGCACATTGGTGTGTGTGTAAGTCCCCTGTCATGTGGGTGAGTGCATATGGGGAGTGTTGCACACAAGCAGCATGAGGGATGGATATAGCCTGGCCATCCGATGTGAGCAGTGCTGTGTGCATGCCGTGCTGAGCCAGCCCCACACCTGTGACACCCCCGTCTACTGGCACATGGGCAGAGTGAGGTGTGTACCCGCAGTTGGCAATGCCATGTGATTGTCCTGTACCTGTGTGTGTCTGTGTACTCTGCTGAGGTAGCATCAGTGTGCTGGGGCAGGTGACTGCTGTGAGGTGCTGTACATAATCCTGGTGTAGCCTGTGAGGCACAGTGTGATCCCTGGTCAGTGAGTGTGTGGTACCCCTCATGCCACCCGTGTACTTTCAATGGCACGTAGTGCATTTGGCCTTCCACAGTGGATAATGTCCCTATGACAAAGGTGCAATTAGTTGCATGCATACCATGGCCTGTTCATAAAGAGGATTGTTCTATATGTGTGTCTCTGTGTCTTTGCTCATGTGGATTAATGTATTCTCACTTTTGCATCCTCACAGGTAGGCGCCATTGCCAAGGGGGAGATCTGGAGGGAAGCCGTCAGTGCCGTGAGGGGTACAGAGGGTCGGAGGCGGAGCCTGTCTCAGGTGAGGAAACGCTGGCAGGACATCCGGTGCTGGACGAGGAGGATTGCACGGGTCCTGCTGGGGGACTCACCTGTGAGCCGTAAGAACCCTGGGCGCCGTCGTCTGACCCACATCCAGAAGCGTGTGCTGGCGGTGGTCTTCCCCGATATGGGCAGGCGCCTACAGGAGAAGCAGCAGCAGGAAGGGGGTAGGTACATGTGTGTCAGTTGTGTGTCCCCAACCAATGTAAGTGTGCAGTTGCATGGATACACTGCCAGGGTTTGATTGTGCAGTGCGTCAACTTCTCCACAAAGTAGCTCAGTGCTGTTCTCACTCCCTCCCTTCCCCTCCTTGCCATGTGTTCCCTGGTCTGTCTGTAGCCACTCTTGCACAAGGTTATTTAGGCAGGCAGTTCATGCAGGTGCCCTATGCTATCAGCATCATATGTGGGGGTGATGTGCCACAGGTATGGGGACCTTGCGTGTGCCATGGCCAATTTCAGTCATTGTGGTGTCCATGTCACTTGGCACTGATTGTGAATCACGACATAGGGGTGTGTCTCCAAAATGTACAGCCTTCCAGCATGCATGTCCAATTGTGTGCCCTCTGACATGATGTGCCTGAGTGGGAGGCCTGCTAAGTGCAGGGACGGTTGCTTAATTTGCAGTCATGTCCATCCTGGACCATGGAGGAGTGTGGGCACTACTGTGCCCTGGGGCACCTCTTCCTAGGTATCATGTGCGTCATCCAACAATATGGCCATTCACTGTGTCTTCGCCATGGGTTGGGTAGGGTGGCATTGTACCCTAGGCTCAACTGTTAGGACCTACAGGTTGCTACATGTGTCCACTGTACAGGGGGACCCATTTTGCTTGTGCATACTCACAGTGGGCATTACCTGTGTGTGTTGTTGAGACAATCTGATGATGTTTGCCTGTCAATGATGTGTGGACATGCCCACCAGGGGCTGTGTGTGTACAGTCATGAATTAGTGGAGGCCATGTGTTTTCATCCCAGAGTAAGAGGTGTACATACTTTCTCCGTCTCAATGAGATTGTCTCAGGTGTGGGTGGTTTGTGCGTACAAGGCCTACATGTCAGAAGCATCATCCTCCTTGCTGGGTTTAGCCTGTGTGTGATGTTTGAATGGACATACGCTCAAGGTGCAGTGACCCAGTCATGTTTGGCCTGGTTTCATGTATTGCCTTTGCAGCATGCGGCAAGAGTAAATGGATATGATTCATGGTCATCCCTTTTTGACGACGCAGTGTGGTGCAGGTGCTGTGCACATTTGGCCCCAGAGGCTGGCTCCTCTGTAAAATTTCAGGTGCAGTGATTTGCTGTTGTGTCATGCTCTCCATTGTGTCTCAGTGGCATGGTGGGTCGACAAACTGTGTGTTCCATGGCCTACATGTGTACATTGTTTTGTAGGTGTTACTCCTGTTGCTTTTCAGGCTATGCAATGTGACCTATGTATATTTGACTCATGTGACATATGTGTACAGGTGTCTGATTATCTCCTGTCTCTTCACCTTGCCCACAGCATCGCCGGGGGACACGGAAGGAGACACTAGCACGGACCGGGAGGAGGGATTGAGCACCAGTGCCAGCAGTGCTGTCCTGTCTGGCACATGGAGTGGCACGGAGGCCGAAGGGAGTGAGGCAGAGGACCTGTCGACTGCCAACACAGACTATGACGCAGACGGGTCCGAGGCTGAGCTCCAAGAGGTGGCGGAGTCTGCCCCCCCAGCTGATGGCAGCCCTCCACATCCCCCCGCCACCTCAGTTTCCATCACCGGCCTCCCACCTGCTCGTGGCCCTTCCCTCCGTGCTCGGTCCCCACATGTCTCCTTCCTGCCAGGCACCGCACCCCCTGCCCCTGTCACCACTGCTGCGGTGAGTGCGGAGTCTGTGGACATCCTGAGGCAGTTGCAGGTTGGTCAGACTGCGATGCTAAATGTCCTCCATGCCCACACCCAGGTGCTGACCCAGATGGAGGCATACATGGAGGGCATGTCGGCTGCGCAGTCTGACCAACGGCAGTTGCTGAGGTCCATAGACTCCACACTGACTGCAGCACTGGATCTCCTGCAGCGCTGCCTACCCCCCCCTACCCCTGCCCCATCCACAATTCCCACTCCCGTGCCTGTCCCACGCACATCCAGACGTCAGCGTGCACGCACCCCAACAGACACAGGCACCACACCACCAGGGAAGTCGAAGCGCACACCTCCTGTCACGCACACACAGGGTGAGGAAGGCACACCCACTGGGTCGGGGGGGAAACGTAGAACACGCAGCCACAGTGGGAGTCCGCAGTCCACACAACCCACTCCCTCCAAATCCACTCCCCTTAGCTCTCCTGGCCAACAGTCGGTGACAGCATCATCCACTGCGAGTGTGCCCCCCAGCCCCAGGATGACACCACCCCGCAAGCGGTGGAGGCGGGACCCGGCCAGGGGAGTTGAGTCTCTCTCCCTGTCCACACCCTCCCCCAGTGGCGCTGCGACCCATCCCTCTGCCCCCCCCCCTCCTTGGGGCCTGTGGTTCGATTGGGTGCGGGGGAGTCGCTGGGGGCACTTGCCGACGTGTGCAGCGCCATTCTGTCCTCTACCTTTGGCGCTGGCACCCCCCCTGTGGTAGAATCATCCCTCCCTGCACCCACAACACCTACCCTTTCCCCTCCTGTCCCTGCGTTGCCTGTTTCCACCCTCCCCACTGATGCCCCCTCTTCTGTGGATGAAATGGACTTGTGAACTGTGCAGGCAAGCTAGGGGACACACGTCCCGATGTGTACCCCCCCCCCCGGACTTTGCTGCTGGCCTGGCCCATGGCCCTTGTACATAGTGGACATTTTCTCAGAGATATTTTCCTGCTGAATAAAGCCTTTTCTTTTGGTTTTGCACACTGATGCTTTCCTGGACTTGCTGTTGGTGCTGGTGCTCCCTGAGTTGGGGTGGTGATAATGTGTTAGGGGTCTGTGAAATGTTGGAGTGTGCTGCTCATGGGGTGTGCCCTGCCATCTGCGTGCCATCACAAAGGTCTCTGCCAATGGTATTTGGTCATGTTTGCTCTCACTGTATGGTGACATTGTCCCAAGGTGTGTTCCATCCTCTGTGGAGCAGGCCATTTTCCCTGCAGGGTGTCTCCCAAATGCTGTGCTGTGCTGTGTCTACATTTCCTGGATGTGTGAGGGTTGCCGTTCAATATAGCCATGCTGGCTCAGCGATGGCTCCGCCTGCATCTGGGGTATCACCCTTGTTGGTCACTGAACTTGTTGATGGGGTATATTGTCCTATGTCTGGGCACTGCTGGGAGGACTCTGCACCCACCCCTCCTGTGTCTGGGCACTGCTGGGAGGACTCTGCACACACCCCTCCTGTCTCTGGGCACTGCTGGGAGGACTCTGCACCCACCCCTCCTATGTCTGGGCACTGCTGGGGGTGTTTGGCACACACCATTCTTATTGCAGGTTCGGTGCGTACATACACGGGTGGGGGTTCGGGGCGTACATACACGGGTGGGGGTTCGGGGCGTACATACACTGCTGGGGTGGGGGTTCGGGGCGTACATACACTGCTGGGGTGGGGGTTCGGGGCGTACATACACGGGTGGGGGTTCGGGGCGTACATACACTGCTGGGGTGGGGGTTCGGGGCGTACATACACGGGTGGGGGTTCGGGGCGTACATACACTGCTGGGGTGGGGGTTCGGGGCGTACATACACTGCTGGGGTGGGGGTTCGGGGCGTACATACACGGGTGGGGGTTCGGGGCGTACATACACTGCTGGGGTGGGGGTTCGGGGTGTACATACACGGGTGGGGGTTCGGGGCGTACATACACTGCTGGGGTGGGGGTTCGGGGCGTACATACACGGGTGGGGGTTCGGTGCGTACATACACGGGTGGGGGTTCGGGGCGTACATACACGGGTGGGAGTTCGGTGCGTACATACACGGGTGGGGGTTCGGGGCGTACATACACTGCTGGGGTGGGGGTTCGGGGCGTACATACACTGCTGGGGTGGGGGTTCGGGGCGTACATACACGGGTGGGGGTTCGGGGCGTACATACACTGCTGGGGTGGGGGTCCGGGGCGTACATACACGGGTGGGGGTTCGGGGCATACATACACTGCTGGGGTGGGGGTTCGGGGCGTACATACACTGCTGGGGTGGGGGTTCGGGGCGTACATACACGGGTGGGGGTTCGGGGCGTACATACACTGCTGGGGTGGGGGTTCGGGGCGTACATACACGGGTGGGGGTTGGGGGCGTACATACACTGCTGTGGTGGGGGTTCGGGGCGTACATACACGGGTGGGGGTTCGGGGCGTACATACACTGCTGGGGTGGGGGTTCGGGGCGTACATACACGGGTGGGGGTTCGGTGCGTACATACACGGGTGGGGGTTCGGGGCATACATACACGGTTGGGGGTTCGGGGCGTACATACACGGGTGGGGGTTCGGTGCGTACATACACGGGTGGGGGTTCGGGGCGTACATACACTGCTGGGGTGGGGGTTCGGGGCGTACATACACGGGTGGTGGTTCTGTGCGTACATACACGGGTGGGGGTTCGGGGCGTACATACACGGGTGGGGGTTCGGTGCGTACATACACGGGTGGGGGTTCGGGGCGTACATACACTGCTGGGGTGGGGGTTCGGGGCGTACATACACGGGTGGTGGTTCGGTGCGTACATACACGGGTGGGGGTTCGGGGCGTACATACACGGGTGGGGGTACGGGCCGTACTTCCACGGGTGGGGGTACGGTCCGTACATACCCCTACCCACGCTCTGCGTGCCTGGGTACGGGCCGTACCCATGCCTTTGGTGGGTGGGTACGGTGCGTCCCCCCATTGTTGCGGTGCCGTGGGGTCCGCACCGTACACAGGCCTTGGGGGCGTGGCTACGGGTCGTACCACGCGTACCCCTACATGACCCCAGCAATGCTGGTACGAGCCGTACCAAGGCCTTTCTGACGTGGGTACGGGCCATACCGCCATTGTTGGAGTGACGTAGGGGGACGCGTGGTACGTTCCGTACCCACGCTCTTGCGGCCTGGGTAGGGTACGTACCGGTTCGCGTGACCATCCACTTCCGTTGTGGCGGACGCTTGCGTTGCTGGCCTCGCCCCCACCCCCTGGAGGTGACCAGGCCCTGATGGTCAGGTATGTCCAGGCCATGTGTGATTTGGTACCATGTGTTGGTGTTGTGTGTCCTGCCCCTGCCCCCCCCCCTTTGCCCCTGGTTGTTGTGCTGACCTTCTGTGGCGTCTGCGTCGGTTCCTGTACGCCAGGTGGACTGCTAGGAGGGCAGGGATGGCACGTAGGTTCGGGTCCATGTCTGTTCGTCGCGTCCAGCTGCTCCTTGCGTGTGTCGTCCTGATTTCCCGGCAGTTTTTGGCAGCCGGTAAATATTTTCCGTGCGGGATGACGTCGGTTCGATTCGTACTTCCTGGTTCGTGAAACGTAGGCTGGATGCGTACCGACGTCAGGTCGGCGCCTTTCAGGATCGGAATTGTGTTTAGTTTCTGTTCGGTCGGTGTTTTGTTCGATTCGTACGGAAATGGTGTTTCCGTGCGAATCGTACTTGCATTTTCGGATGGATTTGGCACCGGGTACGAGTCGGACGGAGATAGGGCTCCGTCCGACGGTTCGTACCCGGTTTTTACCAGATCGGAATTGGCACCTATATGAATGTGGAATTCTGCAGATTCGGAAAAAAATGCAGTCTGCAATGCATTTGTACTTATGTTCAAACCTAGTTGGAAATCTAAGGCACTAACCCACTGTACAATTGTGCATTTTATATTGCACAACACTGGTATTAGGCCCTTGGTAAGAAAATATTTAGGAGCTGGCATTTATTTTAAAACAGTAAGCACTGCAAGCTTCACATCCAGCTCATCAACTTGAGGAGAGACAGAACTCATAAGAAACACACTATTTTGCCTGCTTAACAACCATCTATTGGTGAAGGATTTACAACTAATCCTGTCAACCAGCTTTTACACACCCAGTCATGAATGCAGCACACGCAGACTTCAACATACAGCACAACACAAAGCACAACAGATATTTAGCAGAAAGACAGACTACAGACACAAATGTAAGTCATCGTGATTACAGCACATAGATAAACGTCATGCATACTAAGCATATAACACACAGATCACAACAAACAATACATACACAAAACACACACACATCATGCACAGCTAGATTTTCAGGTGCACTTTTTCTCTCCCCCTAACAGATGTAGGTCAAAAAAGAGTTCTTATGTAGAATCAGTTACTAATGCTTCATTGAAAAGCGGGCCTTGTTATTATTTACACACCACACCTCAATTTTCGGTGAACCTCTACTGTGAGAAAGGAATCAATTAATAACTAGGTGTGTATCAGTCTTGACCCTCCGCCCCAACAGGTCTCCAAGAACATCGCTTTCACACATGACCCACACCACACACAGTGGCTAAGGCTTTTTTAATACTGATAAGTCTAGTCATCACTCAATAAAAATACACACAATGGTTGAATCAGCAGTGGTGTAAACAAAATTGCTCTCCCCACCCAACAAAAACTGTCCATCAAAGCACTGGAATCCTTTATGTGTGCCATTTAGATGAATTGACTTTCTAGCAAATTTAATTTAACATTGGTCTAGGACTGCAAAGTGCACAATTTGACCCTCTTGAAGTAGGCAGGTGCACCTGCTACAATCTTATTTTTCAGCATTGTCCATGCAGTAGAGGAAACGGGCGGCGACATCAATAGAAGTGGGTACACTTGATAAGGAAGTGAGTGGCCTCCTTCGAAAAATACTGAGCGCTTGACTCTATTTATTTATTACAAAATAAGCACTGTTCCAATGCTTTGTGAACAAACCTCAAACTATTTCTTTATTTCCAAATGATCAATGAAACTGCTCCTGCATGGCTAGTTAGAAAAATTACTCGTACATCTGTATCCCCTTCATACTTTGAAGTGGCCCTAGGATGGGATAAGTAGTTTATAAGCAAACAGTGCCATCACATGAGTCACTAATGCTAGTACAGTGGCACGGTACGCCCAAAACTGAAACTAGAAAGCTGACACACTTAGATAGTTATGACTGAACATAACTCCAGGTGGTATAAAGATAGAATATCGACGGGAAAATATCGACTAGCATTAATATCGTGGTAAGAATATCGACTGTGAAAAATATCGTAATAGAAAATATCTTTGTAAAAAATATCGTTTCGTGAGAATGACAAAAATATCGTCATAAAAAAATATCGATGAACAGAATATCGTTGATCAAAATGTCGTTTTATATAATATCGACAGAAAAATATAAGTTGTTATAAAATTTATAAAAAAATATGTATTATGTTTTTAAAAAACTTACAAAACTCCTACTAGTAATAATATGTGTTAAAAAATATTTTCTACAAAAGAATTGTTAAAATTTTAGTAGCGGGTTATTGGTATTATAGGGGATAAGGGTGGGTAGTAATTTAAAATTTGGTTTTTAAAAAATTTATAAAATATAAACAAATTAGAAAATATTTAAGAAATCCAAATTTTAATTTGAAATTTCGAATTGTTCACGAAATTAAATTTGTAATTAAATTTTATAATTTCAAATAAAAATTTTAGGAGCGGGTTTTTGGTATTATAGGGGATTAGGGTGGGTAGTAATTTAAAAATGTAGTGTTTAAAAATTTTATAAAATATTAATAAATTAGAAAATTATAATGAAATCAAATTTTAACATCGAAATTTAAAATTTTACACGAAATTTATTTTTTAATATTAATAAAAATTATTACATTAATATTGAAGAGGCGTTATTTTGGTATTATAGGGGAATAGGGTCTAAAAAATAATTTCGATAGAAAAATGTATATTGTTTACTAACCTGCACATTTCCTGACTTATGTTGGATTGGAGTTAGAATAGTAAATTATTATAAAATATAAACAAATTAGAAAATAATTAAGAAATTTAAAATTTAATTTAAAATTTCTAATTGTTTACGAATTTAAATTTGTAATTAAATTTAAAAATTTCAAATAAAAATTTTAGGAGCGGGTTTTTGGTATTATAGGGGATTAGGGTGGGTAGTAATTTAAAAATGTAGTCTTTAAAAATTGTATAAAATATTATTAAATTAGAAATTTATCATGAAATCAAAATTTAACATCGAAATTAAAATTTTTACACGAAATTTATTTTTTAATATTAATAAAAAATATTAAATTAATATTGAAGAAGCGTTATTTTGGTATTATAGGGGAATAGGGTCTAAAAAATAATTTAGATAGAAAAATTTATATTGTTTACTAACCTGCACATTTCCTGACTTATGTTGGATTGGAGTTAGAATAGTAATTTATTATAGTTTACTATCCAGCACTTTCCCTGAGTTATGTTATGTTTGGAGTTAGAATAGTAATTTATTATTGTTTACTATCCAGCACTTTCCCTGACTTATGTTGGATTGGAGTTAGAATAGTAATTTATTATGGTTTACTATCCAGCACTTTCCCTGACTTATGTTGGATTGGAGTTAGAATAGTAATTTATTATGGTTTACTATCCAGCACTTTCCCTGAGTTATGTTATGTTTGGAGTTAGAATAGTAATTTATTATGGTTTACTATCCAGCACTTTCCCTGACTTATGTTGGATTGGAGTTAGAATAGTAATTTGTTATGGTTTACTATCCAGCACTTTCCCTGACTTATGTTATATTTGGAGTTAGAATAGTAATTTATTATGGTTTACTATCCAGCAGTTTCCATGACTTATGTTGAATTGGAGTTAGAATAGTCATTTATTATGGTTTACTATCCAGCACTCTCCCTGACTTATGTTATGGTTTACTATCCAGCACTTTCCCTGACTTATGTTATGTTTGGAGTTAGAATAGTAATTTATTATGGTTTACTATCCAGCACTTTCCCTGACTTATGTTGGTTTGTAGTTAGAATAGTAATTTGTTATGGTTTACTATCCAGGACTTTCCCTGAGTTATGTTATGTTTGGAGTTAGAATAGTAATTTATTATGGTTTACTATCCAGCACTTTCCCTGACTTATGTTGGATTGGAGTTAGAATAGTAATTTATTATGGTTTACTATCCAGCACTTTCCCTGACTTATGTTGGATTGGAGTTAGAATAGTAATTTATTATGGTTTACTATCCAGCACTTTCCCTGACTTATGTTATGTTTGGAGTTAGAATAGTAATTTATTATGGTTTACTATCCAGCACTTTCCTTGACTTATGTTGGATTGGAGTTAGAATAGTAATTTATTATGGTTTACTATCCAGAACTTTCCCTGACTTATGTTGGATTGGAGTTAGAATAGTAATTTATTATGGTTTACTATCCAGCACTTTCCCTGAGTTATGTTATGTTTGGAGTTAGAATAGTAATTTATTATGGTTTACTATCCAGCACTTTCCCTGACTTATGTTGGATTGGAGTTAGAATAGTAATTTATTATGGTTTACTATCCAGAACTTTCCCTGAGTTTACAATTTATTTTTGATCAAAAGGGTATTTAGTCCTCTGGAACGCGTAGACCCTCGGTTTGAGTCGTCACATACTGTAACTACATATTCTGTGGGAAAGTTATGTCAATCCTGGCTGCGACATTCCACCTTAGCATCTGTCAAAGTTCATTTATCGAAGTTACATGACAAAATAGATTTGAATTATTTTGTTAAAGGTCCTGTGGGTGGCAGAACCAAAAGGTGGGCATATGCTATTTACAACGAAGTGTGGAAATTTTCGCAAATTGAGGCGGCTTCAAGATTGAGAGCTATTGACCAAGCAAACATGGAAAAGGTTTTAGCCGTTATAGATAACAGCATTAGCACTCTCTCTTCCAGAATTTATACATTAGATAATATTGTTTCGTCAGTTGTTGATATTGTGCATGATGATATGTCTGTGTTATATAATGGTCAAAACCAGTTGCGTTCTGTTATGCAGTTTGCATGGACATTGCAGACGTTAAAGGCAGGGAGGGTCCCTTGGGACTATTTGAGCACTACATCGTTATTCATTCCTTTTAACCTTACTGATAAGCAGCGATTTATGTCCATGAAAGATGCTACATATTCATTATTACATATTGAAAAATTAGAACCGTTACCTTTCTCTGTGGCGGAAATCAATTCAGTCACGTGGCTTATACACGGGTTGATAACTCTACCTTTCGCACTTCTTAAGTTTACGTCTTGTATGAAACATTATGCTCTGGGTAGATATGAACAGCTGGGCACCGCTTTCATACATGAGGTTTGGTCCCTCCCCTTTACGTATAGATGTACTAGGGACGGAACTGAGGTTTATCTGAAGGGTGAGGAATGTACCACGACACCAGATCATTCCTTGGTATGTAGGCACATTCAATTACACGGTGCATGCAATGTACAAGCCCCGATTTTGGCCTGCGTCCTACGAGGTGTCCCAGTGCCTGTGATTACGCCTTCTTTGACGCTGCTTGCAAACAGTAGTTATTTAATTTTGAATAATGAAGCTTGCTGCGGGATGTTAGTGGGAATCCCATATATAGTAACTGTATCGCAGAGGGTTGTCTGCTGCAATAATGTTCTCTTTTCACCCCCGCACGGGCGGCTGGATGTTTCCATCTGGCCTTCGATTCCAACCTTGAAAGCAGAGTTCAACAAGTTGAGCAGAATAAGAGCTGTATTGTCCCAAAAAGAGGTGCCATTGACTTCCTCTCGTGAAACATTTGTCCTTCACGTTGCTAATACGCGCACTGAGGTACAGGCGGTTTTGAATACTGACCTCCCCCTACATTTCGGAGCTTTGATCCAAACTATTTTCAATGCCTCGTCCACGACCGGCCTGGCTCATTTTTTTAAACTTGTAGGCTCAGGCCTCGTGACCTCTTTCCAAACTATTTTTGGTGTGATTCCGGCATTTTTTCATTCGATTTTCTCGAGCCTCTTTGGAGGTGTTCCGCTGCTTCTGGCGCTGGTGGCAGGTGTGCTGCTTTTACTTTTCATACTACGGAATGGCTGCTGTTTCTGTGCCACACGAGCACCTGTCCCGTCTGCATCTTCTTCGTGATAGGATGCTTGACTTTTATGGTACTCTGCCATTGGCGACTTTAAGCCTGGCATATGGATTATCCTTCAGGTATTCCTACTTCACCTGCGTGCAACCTGTATTTCACTGCCTGGATTGTCCCTTTGAATGGCCTCTGGATTTGTGCTTGACCAACACGGTGTCTCCGGTGCCGGATTTCGATCGACTGATGAGGCCCTTAGTGTCTCACGAGTTGGCCTGTTCTGGTGTCCGGATTATGGCTTGTGGTGCGGCGCATGGTATCCTGGGTAATTGGGACATATCAACTGCTGCCTACGACTTCTTGGCTATGAGCTATTTAGAGGAACATTCCGGTTGCCCTCTGATTGTGCTAGAGGCTCCGATGGTTGAAGAACACGTATGTTCCTTTTCTTTAATTAATTGGATGGCTGAGACTTTTAGTGGCCCTGCAAACTATTTTATGTTGGAAGCAGTTGCCACGTATGCTGCCTATACATTCATGGATTAACTGAACTATCCTCCTTTGCGCCTGTGCTACTGGACAGCAACCTAGCGCAGCATTCATTTTTTTTTTCTAATCATTGTGTTACTTATAGTATTTGGATGATAGTAGTTGTTAATATATGAAGTAAATTGTACATTTACTTAGCAAGTTTAAATAATTTTTATCAGCTATCTAAGTAGACATGGATAAGGTAGTTAATAAATGTTTTTACATGCAAGTTTCTGGTCGTTGTTGATAAGTTCAACATGTTCTTTTTTCACTCTAAAGAAGAACACTTTTTAATTTAGGGAGTTTATCTACTTTATGCTAAGTTCTAATGAAAAAAGCAATGGGATTTTACTTACTTCAAGTGTAGTATGACGTTTTGTAGTTGTAGTCGTAGGTTTGTATTCTCTTCTCTCAGCAAGGTAACCGTTTTTCTCCAAGTTTGGCCCAAAAATGGTAAATTACGTTAAGTGTATAATTGTTTTTATATTAGTGAGTTAATTAATGGTAGCTTTTGATTGGTTCAATTAGTGAAATTTCAAAATCATTGGTCGAGAACGTAATTTTGAATTAGAAAACCGTTAAATAATTATATGTGTGAATAGTTTTGTAAAGTAAAATAGTTAAAAAAAGTGTGTAAAATAAAAGAATAGTGCATATCGAGTTGGTAATAAAAAGACGATATTTTTTGTATATTTCTATAAGCAGATAGGTCGTCGATGTTAGTGTAGTCGATATATATGTCTAAGGTCATGTTATTTAAAATAAAGTCGATCATGTAGTAGTCGATATTTATGTTGTCGATATTAGTGTGAACGATATTAGGGTTGTCTATAAAAAAAAATCGATATTTGTGTGAATCCTTGTTTAAGTATAGGATGACGATATTAATGTAAGCGATATTTTAGTGACGATATTTATTTCTGACGATATTTATGTTAACGATATTCCATCATGGAACCACTCCAGGTGATACAAGGGCACTTACTGGGTAGACACGACTCTCAGGTACTGACCTGTGGCTGAGATAGGTCACTGACTCTGGGATACTGACACAAGGGCACTGACATGAGGGCACATACATATCAATCAATCAACATTTGTTGAGTGTGGCAGTCACCCCTGGGGGTTTCCTGGGTGCTGGGGTGTGAGGTCTCCGTCAAAAAGCCAGGTCTTGCGGAAACGGCGGGAAGAGGGATATAGGGTCACAGACATATCAATTTACACTGACATGGATATTGCACTGCAACACTTCCAATGGGTTACTTCCCAGGAATCCTGTTTGGGTACAGACACTAGGAAAAGTGGACACTGACACAAAGACACTGAAACTAACATGGTACATTGAAATTGATATACTAACATGGGCACAAAGAAAATGGCACAGAAAACCTGACAGGGGAACAATGGCACTGGGACACTGGTGCCTGGGCACTACCACTAGGACATGGGTAGATAGGGAAACAGGGACACTCATATTGATACTGGAACCCTCATGATGGGAGAAAAATAATGGGACACATACACATATGCAGTAACTGTCACAGGCACACTAATCCAGTAACACCAATAAGTCCACAAACACTAGTGCTGAGACACTTAGACAAGGGTGTCAGCATTATATACTGAGTCAGAGATACTAAATGGAAAAAGGGCATGAACAAAAAGCACGGAGGTACTGATACTTGGTCATTGCCATTACTGCACTAACACAAGAAAACGTTTGCATGGACCGAGAAGACACTGAAACACCAACACATCACACTATGAAGGATTTATTGACACAGGGACAAAGGGATATCAATACTGACAATGAAACACTTGCACAGCAATAGGGCAGTCCATCCCTGCCACTGAGACACAGCGACAGATACTGAGTGGCACTGGAAATGTAACACTTGAAAAATTACACAGACATTGATGGGGATATTAATTACCATTGTGAAACTGATGCAGGAACACAAAGGCAGTTAAAGGGACACATGTGGACATCAGGGGACCCACACAGGTAAGGGGATATTGAGATTTGGACACTGATATCAAGATACTGAACGACAGAATTAGACTAAAATCATAATATTGACACTGTAGTTCTTATAGTTGGCAAATAGAGCTACACAAACACAGAGGTACAGACACAGGCTGTAAATATTATACAAGGGCACTGACGCTGAAGCACTAATGCATTGATATATGTTTAGGGAGACACACGAGAGACGCCAAACACGCGAACTACAGACATAAGAATAACCACGGATATGGTCCCAACTAAACAACATTCTTTAACAGCACCCAGAAGACATAGGTGCCGATCACGATCCGGTAAAAACCGGGTACGAACCGTCGGACGGAGCAAATTCTCCGTCCGACGCGTACCCGGTCGTCAATTTTTACAAACAAGGAATTACGATTCGCACGGGTACACCATTCCCGTACGAATCGTAAAAAAGCCCGACCGACCAAAAAAAACATACCAATGCGATCCGGGAAAGCGCCGACCTGACGTCGGGACGCTCGCAGCCAGCCATTCACGACCCAGGAATCACGATTCGCACCGACGTCATCCCGCACGGTGAATATTTTCCGGCTGCCAAAAACTGCCGGGAAATCAGGACGACGCGAACAAGGACTACCAGTACGAGACAGACAGACAGGACGACGCAAACAAGGAGGACCAGTACGCGACGGACACACAGGACGACGCGACCAAGGAGGACCAGTACGCGAAGGACACACAGGACGACGCGACCAAGGAGGACCCGTACGCGACAGGACGACGCGATCAAGGAGTACCAGTACGCGACGGACAGACATGGACCCGAACCTACGAGTCATCCCTGCCCTCATAGCAGTCCACCTCCTCTACAGGTTCCGACGCAGACGCCGCAGAAGGTCAGAATAACTAAGGGAGGGGGGAAAGTGGGGTGGGGTGGGGGTGGCAGGACCAGGGCAGGCCACAAAACCCCCACCAAAGTCACACAGCACACATGGCCTGGACATACCTGACTCCCATGGCCTGGTCACTACGAGGGGGTGGGGGCGTGTCCAGCCAAGCCAGCGACCGCCACAACGGAAGTCCGTCACCACGCGAACCGGCAACACAACCAGACAGGTACGTCCCGTACCCACGCCTGAAGAGCGTGGGTACGAGACGTACCACGCCCACACACACGTCACCCCAACAATGGCGGGACGGATCGTACCCACGTGGCAAAGGCCTGGGTACGGCCCGCACAAGCATCACATAGCGTGGGGACGGATATGTACGGACCCTACCCCCACCCCGTATGCAAGGAGCGTACCCCCCACCCCAACAGTGTAAGTACGACCCGTACCCTCACCCGCGTATGCAAGGAGCGTACCCCCCACCCCAACAGTGTAAGTACGACCCGTACCCCCACCCGCGTATGCAAGGAGCGTACCCCCATGCCAACAGTGTAAGTACGACCCGTACCCCCACCCGCGTATGCAAGGAGCGTACCCCCATGCCAACAGTGTAAGTACGACCCCTACCCCCACCCGCGTATGCATGGAGCGTACCCCCATGCCAACAGTGTAAGTACGACCCCTACCCCCACCCGCGTATGCATGGAGCGTACCCCCCATGCCAACAGTGTAAGTACGACCCGTACCCTCACCCGCGGACGTACGGACCGTACCCCCACCCCCACCAGTGTAAGTACGACTCCTACCCCCACCCCCGTATGCATGGAGCATACCCCCACCCCACCTGTCTAAGTACGACTCCTACCCTCACCCCGTATGCATGGAGGGTACCCCCCACCCCAACAGTGTAAGTACGACCCGTACCCCCACCCGCGTATGCATGGAGCGTACCCCACATGCCAACAGTGTAAGTACGACCCGTACCCTCACCCGCGGACGTACGGACCGTACCCCCACCCCCACCAGTGTAAGTACGACTCCTACCCCCACCCCCGTATGCATGGAGCCTACCCCCACCCCACCTGTCTAAGTACGACTCCTACCCTCACCCCGTATGCATGGAGCGTACCCCCCACCCCAACAGTGTAAGTACGACCCGTACCCCCACCCGCGTATGCATGGAGCGTACCCCACATGCCAACAGTGTAAGTATGACCCGTACCCTCACCCGCGGACGTACGGACCGTACCCCCACCCCCACCAGTGTAAGTACGACTCCTACCCCCACCCCCGTATGCATGGAGCCTACCCCCACCACACCTGTCTAAGTATGACTCCTACCCTCACCCCGTATGCATGGAGCGTACCCCCACCCCACCAGTGTAAGTACAACTCCTACCCCCACCCGCGGACTCACGGACCGTACCCCCACCACACCAGTGTAAGTACGACTCGTACCCTCACCCGCGGACGTACGGACCGTACCCCCACCACACCAGTGTAACTAGACTCGAACCCTCACCTCGAATGCATGGAGCGTACCCCCACCGTGTACGTTCCAAGCGTACATATCCAGAAATAGGAGGTGTATGTGCAGAGTCCACCCAGCAGTGCCCTGAGACAGGAGGGGTGTGTGCCTATCACTAACAGCAGTGCCCAGAGACAGGAGGGGTGGGTGTGGAGTCCTCCCAGCAGTGCCCTGAGACAGGAGGGGTGTGTGCAGAGTCCTCCCAGCAGTGCCCAGAGACAGGAGGGGTGTGTGCCTATCACTCCCAGCAGTGCCCTGAGACAGGAGGGGTGTAACACATGTGTGTGAGGCTGGAATTACCCACATGCATACTGCCTACAAACTCATGTCAACAGACTCCACACACAAGTACAGTGATCACCAAGGATGCCACGATTGTTGCAGGTGGAGACATGGCCCTGCATGCATGGCCAAAGTAGAAGGGCTCCGTCACACACACAGCTCATGTAGACACAGCTCTGCGCTAAACATTGGGAACACCCTGCAGGGAAGAAATCAGGGTACACAGAGGAAGGAATACACCCTGGGACAATTGCACCATGCAGTAACTGCTTACATGAACAAAGAAAATTAGCCAACACCTTGTGATGGCACACAGATCCCAGGGCCCCCCAATGAGCAGCACACTACTACATATCCCACACACCCAAACCCTTAAACACCACCCAAAACCATGTAGCAGCCCCACCAACACCAATACCAGCATAGCAGTAGTGTGATAATGAAAACAAAATCAAGCTTTATTCAGCATGAGCACAATGTCCGTGGATCGCAGGCAGTTCAATATTCACAAAGCCCATAGGGCAGTCAATGATTCTCAGCTGGATGGGGGACACAGTGGGATGCGTGTCCCCTACCTTGCCTGCACAGTCACATGGCATCGTCTTCCACACTGGTGAGGGCATCATGGGGGGGGGAAGCAACAGGCACCGCAGGGACATCAGGGCAAAGGGGCGGCGTTGTGGGTGCAGGGATGGAGGACTCCACCACAGGGGGTGGGTCAGGGCCAAAGGCGGAGGCCAGGATGGCACTACACACCTTAGCAAGGTCCTCCAGGGAGTCCCCTGCACCCGAAGGAACCTCAGGCCCCAAGGAGGGGGGGGGTCAGAGGGATGGGTCGCAGCGCCACCGGGGGAGGGTGGAGACAGGGGGGGAGAATCAACCACCCTGACCGAGGACTTCCTTGACCGCTTGCGTGGTGGTGTAACTGTGGGGCTCAGGGACAGAGCGGCCATGAACGAGTCCTTGGGGGAGATGTGGCCAGGAGAGCTGAGGGGAGGGGATTTGGAGGCAGTGGACTGGGTGGAATGCGGACTCCCACTATGGCTGCGTGTCACACGTTTGCCCCCCGACCCAGTGGGTGTGCCTACCTCACCCTGTGTGTGCGTGTCAGGAGGAGTGCGGTGGACCTTCCCTGCTGGTGTGGTGCCTGTGTCTGTTGATGTGTGTGCATGCCGACGTCTGGGTGTATGTGGGACAGGCATGGGAGTGGGAAGTGTGGATGGGGCAGGGGTAGGTGGGGGGAGGTCGCGCTGCAGGAGACCCACTGCTGCAGTCAGTGTGGAGTCTATGGACCTCAGCAAGTTGCGTTGGTCAGCCTGCGATGAATGAATGCCCTCCAAGTATGCCTCGATGTTGGTGAGGGTTTGGCCGTGGGCATGGAGGACATTAAGGATCGCAGCCTGACCAACCTGCAGTTGCCGCTGGATGTCCACAGACTCAGCATTGGCGGCAGCAGTGGAGACAGGGGCAGGGGGTGCGGTGCCTGGCAGGAAGGAGACATGTGGGGACCGGGCACGCTGGGAAGGGACACGAGCACGTGGGAGGCGGCTGATGCCAATGGAGGGGGCGGTGCCAGATGTAGGGCTGCTGTCAGATGGTGGTGCAGCCACCGCCCACTCGGAGTGTTCACCCTCGGACCCGTCAGCTTCATAGTCTGTTGTGCCAGTCGACAGGTCCCCGGGGTCACTCTCCACCGCCTCTGTCCCACTCGAAATGCCAGCACTGATGTCACCGCTGGCACTGGTGCTCGGTCCCTCCGCACCGTCTGTGTCCATGTCTCCCTCCGTGTCCCCCGACGATGCTGTGGACAGGGTGAAGAAACAGGAAGTTATCATACACCTGTATACATAAGTCACATTAGTCAAATCTACGTAGGTAACAGTGCAGAGCCTGAAACAAAGGAAGAGTTAAATCTACATCACAAGGTACATATGTAGGGCATGCAAGACACCGTTTTCTGACCCACCATGCCATTGAAAATCCATGGATAGCATCACACAATAGCAAATGAGATGATATGGAATTGTGACTGAGGAGCATGGCCCTGGGGACAATCCAGCACTGCATCTGCACCACACAGCGTGGCAGGAAATTGGGATGAGCAAGGACTAAATCCAGGAACTAGATGCACATGCAGCATAGGTAATACTGAGAACATGGCCACCCTGACTGGCACACTGCACCTTGAGTGTATGTCCATGCAAACATCACACACTGGGCAGTCCTAGCAAGGAGTTATCAGGTCTTGACATGTCGGACATGCCCGCACCACCCACCTCCTACATGACACTAATCAATGGAGACACAGGAAGCACGTACATCTCTTAGTCTGGGTGAAATACACATGGGATGCTAAACTTCGATATTGCACACAAAATACCCAAGGTGCGGCAGTGCAAATCATCATGTACAAATGGGCAGCATCAGATGATTGCAACAAGACACAAAGGCAATGGCCACCGTGAGTATGTAATAGGAAAATCAGGTCATGCTGTACAGTGGACACTTGTAATACATCTCACGTCAATAAACATGGTGCCAGGGGACAATGGCACAGAGCACAACCTATGCTGTAGACACAGAGATTGTCGACATATTCGGATTACACACATGATAACTAGGAAAATATGCCCCTGGGGACAGTAGTGGGCAGACAACTCCATGCTCCTGAATGGGAATGACTGCAACACACGCTAACATCCCTGCACAATGCGTAACGCACAATCATGCACATCATGTCACAGGCCACCACATGGGACATGCCTGCTGGAAGGCCTGCCACTCGAGAGATTAACTCCCATGTCTGGACTCAGCATTAGTGCCAACTGACATGGAACCCACAAGTCCAGAACTGGACAGGGCACATGCAAGGTCACTAAACCTGTTACACACCACCCCCACACATGATACTGCAGGCATTGTACACTTGGAGAAGGTGTCAGGCAACATAACCTTGTGATGGAGTGACTACACACAGACCAGGGAACACATTGCAAGGAGGGGAAGGGAGGCAGGAGAACACTGCAATACTGAGGGGAACATGATCTGCACAGCACCATAAACCCTTGAAGTGTATCCATGGAATAGTGCACAGACAAATGCTGGTGAAACACAACAAACACACACATGTACCTACCCCTTTCCGGCTGCTGCATCTCCCGTAGACGCCTGTCCAAATCAGGAAAGACCACCGCCAGCACACGTTTCTGGATGTGGGAGAGACGGCGGCGCCCGCGGTTCTTTTGGCTCTCAGGTGAGTCCCCCAGCAGGAGCCGTGCGATCCTCCGCGTCCAGCACCGGATATCCTGCCAGCGTTTCCTCACCTGGGGCAGGCGCCGCTTCCGACCATCCGATCTCCTCACGGCACTGACGGCGTCCAGCCATATCTTCTCCTTGGCAGAGGCGTCTACCTGTGAGGATGGACAAGTGACACTACATCAATACACCTGGCACATGTCACAGGGACACAGATTAGAACACATTCACTGTTTACAACAAGGCCTAGTATGCATCCAACGCATTGCACCTTTGTCATAGGGACATGATCCTCTGGGGGAAGGCCAAAAGCAGTACGTGCCATTGAAAGGACACAGGTGGAATGAGGGCAACTACACAATCAATGATCCAGGCTCACACTGTGCATCACACCCACCCCTCCTGTCTCAGGGCACTGCTGGGAGTGATAGGCCCCCACCCCTCCTGTCTCAGGGCACTGCTGGGAGTGATAGGCCCCCACCCCTCCTGTCTCAGGGCACTGCTGGGAGGACTCTGCACACACCCCTCCTGTCTCTGGGCACTGCTGGGAGGACTCTGCACCCACCCCTCCTGTGTCTGGGCACTGCTGGGAGACATCAGCCATTCCCACCCCTGGGACCCCCCTACAGTACATAGCATGTGGGTCACACCTGGACACAATGCCAGAAGTCACAGTCACGAAAAAGGGGCACAGTCTGTGGCAGTGGACACTGCACTCACCTGATAACCTGGTCGCCCATACAGCATGGGGTACTGTGGGAGGATCACATCCACCAAAGCCATGTTCTCCTCCAGGGTGAATGGCTGTGACCTCTCCACAGCCCTTGACATGGTTCCAGGGAATCAGTAGCAGCAGCTGGGTCGTGGAATACAGAGATGTGCAGGCAAGTGCTCCCTCATGGGACCTGGCTGCCTTATATCTGCCTTGCTGGCCCATCTCATGCACAGGGGTACAGAGTGATTGGTCACTCACATTTGCATCCTATGTTTCCTCCAATCCCTTCAAACCTAGCAGTCTGTGGGTTCTCTATCGGTTTCATTCTCCTGCATGATGTCAGCCCCACAAACACATTGCAACAAAGTAGAAGAATTCCAACTGACTTCTGCTGTGCACCTTCCAGAACAATTTCCCTATTTGAACTTGGTCTCCATGACAACCAGCATGCATGTAGGCCTTAATACTTGTCCCTTATGTAATTTTCAGCGTCACACACAGGTACGGTGCGTTTCGGGGCCCAAGGGCACCACAAATGCATTGCAACGGCCCCTACACGCGTGCCTACGTTCACTATCATTATGGGTCTCCTCGCGTATTCGTACTCGTCGTGGTACGGGCCGTACACACGCCTGTACGCTCACTATCACTATGGATGGGCTCGCGTATGCGTACTCGTAGTGATAGTGAGCGTACAGGCGTGTGTACGGCCCATACCACGACGAGTACGCATACGCGAGGACACCCATAGTGATGGGGCCGTACTCACGTCTGTACGCTCACAATCACTATGGATGGCCTCGCGTATGCGTACTCGTCGTGGTACGGGCCGTACACACGCCTGTACGCTCACTATCACTACGAGTACGCATACGCGAGGCCATCCATAGTGATAGTGAGCGTACAGGCGTGTGTACGGCCCGTACCACGACGAGTACGCATACGCGAGGCCATCCATAGTGATAGTGAGCGTACAGGCGTGTGTACGGCCCGTACCACGACGAGTACGCATACGCGAGGCCATCCATAGTGATAGTGAGCGTACAGACGTGAGTACGGCCCCATCACTATGGGTGTCCTCGCGTATGCGTACTCGTCGTGGTACGGGCCGTACACACGCCTGTACGCTCACTATCACTACGAGTACGCATACGCAAGCCCATCCATAGTGATAGTGAGCGTACAGGCGTGTGTCCGGCCCTATCACTATGGGTGGCCTCGCGTATGCGTAGTTGTAGTGGTACGGGCCGTACACACGTCTGTACGCTCGGCATCACGATGGGTACACATACGGCAGCACTCCCATAGTGATATGGGAACATACACAGGCCCTCTTCGCAGCAGTACAGCGGTTTTCACACATCACAGTGGTGACAGGCGGCACACAGGTAGGGATAGGGCGGACATACTTGTCCATGGATGGACATACTTGTCCATTGATTGACATCAAGGCATCATCTGTGCATTCCTACATGTGTGGGGCACAGGTGTGACGGCCTGTGATGTGGCACATGACTCCAGAGTGGAGAAGGCACCAGATGCATGCTGAGATGTGTACAGATGTACCGTGTGATGGTGCAATGTGTGCCAGGCATGGCCTTGACTCCTTTGACATGTGTGCATGTCGTACTGCACACTTGGGGTTAGCGTCACTGGCATGGCACGGACACCAACACACGGAAGTGTCCCCTGATGCCCGGTACAGGGGTTATGACACCTGACTTGTCACTACCCACGGTGCACAATGTGACTATGTCATGTATGTGTGGGGGCTTCCCATCAGGTTGATGTTGGAGCACCCTCAAAAGCTGCAGCTGTTGCAGCAACCAACATGTGTCTGTGTGTAGATTGTCATTGCACACTGTTCCGCACACCATGCCACATGTGGTATCGGATGTGAGGTGCACATGTATGCATGGGACACGGAGTAGCGTGACAAGGACATGTCAGCATCCTCACAAGGAATGTGTGGTGAGTCATTACATGTGCACCTTCATGGCAAGGTGTGTGGCCTGTCCTAGTGTAACGTCATGTGACCTGTGGCTCCAGTGTTCCGCTACCAGTCTCTGCAATCGGCATCCTACTGCTGCTGATGTGTGGGCGTATGTCACTCCTGTCTTGCGTCTGGCTGTTCACTAGCACTGGGACACAGCTATTCCCATGGCGTGGCATGGGGAGGTTCTCAATCTCCGTGTGTAGCTGGGTCTTGGAAGGAGTGCCACCTTGCATCCATACGTGTCCTGGCCATGTTGCACATACCTGATTCCCTATGTAGCATGTGTGTATTGCCAGATTAACATGTGCTCAGTACACATGAGTTGTTGTCGTAGTGCACTCACTCTTCCTTGTCACTTCCTAATTACTGCAGAGCGCCGCCTCTTGCCCGAAGAATTCCAGACTTGGCTGCCATGCAGGAGAATGACAGCATCCGGCTCTACCGCTTCACCCAACCGTTGATTCTGGAGTTGACGGCGAGACTGGCACCACACCTGCAACCGCAGCACAGGTATCCCACGGCACTGACACCCCAGCTGAAGGTAATGGCTGCCCTACATTTTCTTGCCACGGGTGGCTTTCAATATACCATAGCTCATGTTGGTCGCATGTCCCAGAGCATGTTCAGCGGTGTGCTGCATGATTTCTTAGAGGCCATGTTGATTCACCTGGATGACTTCATCAAGTTCCCAACCCCTGAACAGATGACAGAGGTCAAGCGTGGATTCTATGCCCTGGGAGGGATGCCCCATGTCATTGGGTCCATAGATGGGACACATGTAGCTTTGGTACCACCACACGCACGGGAGGTGGCGTACCGCAATCGGAAGCACTACCACTCCATCAATGCCCTTGTGGTGTGTCTGTCCAACATGGTGATTTCACATGTCTGTGCTCGTTTTCCAGGATCAGCACACGATGCCTACATCATGAGGCGTAGCGGGATGCCTGATATGATGATGCAGCTGCGCAATGAACGTGCATGTGTTTTTGGTGGGTACAGTCTGTCTGTCCTGTATTCTGTATAGCCTACCAGCACGACCGCTTCACCACTTCTAACGATGACCATGTGCTTCCCATGTAGGGGACGCTGGCTATCCCAACATGCCTTGGCTGCTGACACCTCTCCGCAACCCCATCACGCCTGCACAGCTCCGCTACAACACCGCCCATGGCCGGACAAGGCGAGTGATAGAGAGGACGTTTGGCATGCTGAAGAGCCGATTCCGGTGCCTCCACAAGACCGGCGGTGCACTCCCTTATGCCCCGGCGAAGGTCTGCAAGATCTTCATGGTCTGCTGCATGCTGCACAACATGGCAGTTGAAAGAGCTGTGCCACTCATCCTGGATCAACATGACGAGGACCATCCACCCGTGGAGGACGAAGGGCTTGGCAATGGGGCTAGTGATGTGGAGGATGTGGAGCCGCAAGAGGACATCCGGACTCGGCTCATACGCGACTTCTTTGCTTAGTGGTGAGTACCAGTGTCTGAGTGTGCACACATTGGTCCCCGTGTGGCATGCGTTGTGATGTGTGTCTCCACCTGCATGTATGGCACGTGAGTCAGAGGTGTGTGTGGGTGTGTCACTGGAGTGATGGTGGCAGTGATGGTAGTATTTCCCCAGTCATAATTGTGACCTAGCATGTTGTCATCCATACATGTGTCGAGTAAATGCACATGCAAGTGGCTGTGCTTTTTGTGGCTGACTTCTTGTGTGTCTCTCTTCCCCAGGTACCTGCGCATGCCGTCTGCTGGTTGCATTGTTGTGGCACTGCTATTCCTCATGGACATGACATCGTGGGCTGACTCAGCGTTACAGGCACGGACACGTTTGGAAGTCTCCATGGGGTAAGGGATGCATCTGGGGTGTATTGGGTGTGGCAGTTGTTCACGATGTGTGCACACTGCCCCTGTCGGGGTTTGGTTCCTCTGCAGCCATGTCGCATCCCCATGGGACACGACATGCAGCTGTGTACACCTGAATAGATGGTCTGCCTGGTTGACAGACATCAGTGATGGGATAGGGGATTGTGATGATGGCATCAATGTGTGTGACACTGCCCTCGGACACATACGGTTAGCATTGGCTTGACATGGTGTGGGACTTCCACATCAGCGGCTCTATGGTGTATGGCAGGCTCTCCGTGAGCAGCTGTGGGTGTTTAGCTGTTAGCCGACGCTTGTGTGCCAGTTCCATGGCTAACACGCATTTGTGCTGCAGGAGGGGGGTGCCAGTGTTGGACCCACATGTTACTACACATGATGTGTTCATGTGTACTTCGAGTTGCCTCTGCAATCCCGAATACATGACTGATAAAGGTGTCCCTATGCCTCCAAGGTGCCTCTTCTCAGTCAATGCTGGTGTGTTGCCACGGTGCATCCTGCTTGTCTGGCATGGTATTCCCTGATTGTGGCTATGTGTCAATGTGTCGAGTGGCAAGATGCAAGCTGTGTGTGTGGGCTGAGACTGTGTATTGGGCATGATGTCCATGACTGTGTGGGTATTGTGACATGTGCCATCCCCATGCATCAAACGTTGGCCAGGCCCCCATTCCCTGCATCCACCGGACTCAAGGTTGCAGGACATGGTTCTGCCACCTGTCTACACATACCTGGGTGCCCCCCAGGACACTGGACTGGATCCCTGACCTCTGCGCATGACTGTTGCTGTACTCAATGTGTGTGTCAGCAAGGTTGTTCGGTAACCCCCTCAGCTGGTTGGGCCCATCACGGGTGTATATGGTGCTCCATGTCTGTCTTGCCTAATACACTGTGACCCATGTGTCCTGTGCCAGACTCAGGCCCCAGGGTGTGGATGGTTGAAGACAATAGATGACTCAGGCATGTTTAGACTTTACAAGACACATGTTAGGTAATTATGCAACCAGCAGGCATCTACTGTTCATAATGTGATTTATTATTGGGGGGGGGGGGGGGGGGGCCAACAAAGTGAGTGTCTTTCCGTGAATTTGGAATCCAAAGTTCAGTAGGGGAGTTGGTGTCCTTGCCATTGGAAATCCTCAGAGTCCATGCCACAGTCTTTGTCAACATTGGTCAGCCAGTGACCAGCAGGGCCATGTGGCAGAGAATGTCTCTTGATGCTGTGATGCTGTTGCTCCAGTGGGCCAGGTGCCAGGCCAGGTGTCCTGGGAGATGGTGATGTAGCGCCGACCCTCACGGTCCTTTCCGTGGACGACCCGGCCTCCTGCGGGGAACCTCAGCAGCAGGCCGTGACGACGTCTGGGATGCTCCGTCGGATGTTTCCTCCTCCTCCTCCTGGACCCTCCCTGTGGGTGGTGATGTTCTCCGCCTTCTGGCACAGGGAGGGTCGGCCATGATGTCGGCCATCCGACGGAGTGTAGCGTGAATCCCCTGGAATGCCGTCACTTGCTCAGCCTGTCTGTCCTCCATCCTCCGTTGGTGTTCCAGTAGACAGGCATGTTGCTGTGCCTGCTGTGCCTTGATCCCCTCGAGGGCGGACACAACCTGGGCCATGCCCGTGGTGTCCTCCCGGTATGTGTCCAGGATGTTACGGACATGGGACAATGCCGGATCCCCAGCCAACTGGTCAGGCTCGCGCCTCCGCCGTCCTCCACTCCCACCACCCCTGCCCACTTGCGCCTGGCCTGCCCTTGTGGGCACATGGGGTCTCCGGGACCCCTGAGGGGGGGCATTGGCGTTGTCGCCTGCCTCCTCCTGGGTGCCCGGGACACCGTGTCCCTCCTGGCGAGCCTGGCTGCATTGTGGTGTTGGGGCAGGGATCGTGGGTGTCTCCTGGGATGTGGCAGGAGTGGGGGTGGTGGTTGGCACAGTTGTACCTGACGCAGGTGCTGCAGGTGGTTGGACACCAGAGGGGCCAGGTCGGTCGGGGTCGTCCACAGAGTGGTGAGAGTGGTCGCTGCCGGTGGGATCGGGCTCCTGCAGATCCAGGTCCTGTGAGTGTTCCCCCCCAGTATTGGGGGGTGCACCACGACGTTGACCTGTGTGTGAGAGAGACAATGTTAATTTTGGTCCATGCAACATCCATGTTTCATCATTTTCAAAGTTGGCACATTTCCTCTTGGAATTAGGATCTGTCTTGCATTCCACTCACAGTGCACTTGTGCATGGGTGTGTCCCTTGGGCACCACTTTGGCCCCTTTAACTATGTGTGGCACAGTCTTACTTGCTGCGTCAAGTGTGACTGCAGTCAGCAGTGGAGTGTGCAGGTGTGGCGAGCCATGCATTTGCGCCTTCCGTGTAGCACTGTACATGTGCACATGGAGTGGATCCACACACTTATATGATCCAGGTAGCTGTCCTTGTGCTCGTGTACAGGTTGTGACATGGCCCTGTGTTTTGCCATGGGGAAGAGGGGGGGTTCTGGCACTGGCCACCCTTGGCTACATGCACGCAGTCTACCTGCTGACGAGCAGACATTCGCACACACCACACGGCTGATTTGCTCTCCCTGTGTCTCCCTCCCTCTCTGTCCCCCTCTCCCTCCCTCCGTGTGTCAGCCTCCTCCCTCTGTCCGTGTCCCTGTGTCTCCCTCCCTCTCTGTCCCCCTCTCCCTCCCTCTCTGTCCCCCTCTCCCTCCCTCTCTGTCCCCCTCTCCCTCCCTCTGTGTGTCACCCTCTGTCACCTCAGCCCAGCTTCCTGGGCACACACTGTTAGCAGATCTTTGAGTGGCCCTTGGCTTGTTGATGTGAGTTTGTTTCTGATCTCCAGGCACCCATTGGGTGTGATGTGTGTCTGTGCGCTGCTGCTGTGGTGGTGTGTGCTGCCACTCTTTCACAATGTTGGCTGTTCATTAGCTGCTGTCATGTGCAAAACAGTGCCTTCACCCCCATGTGTTGATGCAAGGCGTCCGCCATTTTCTGGCAAGTCATTCCTGTGTTGGGACACACTGTTTGTTTGGCTGTGACCTAGGCCATATGGGCAAAGTGCATTGTTGTCTGCTTCGGAGTCGCACTATGTGATTTTTGTGGCCCAGCCTCCCGCCATCCGGGTTACCGTGTCATGTGTTGTTGTCTTCTGTGGCCTGTGACTTGACATTGTCCAGCTGGGTGCATGGGGCATGGTGGCAGCAGTGGCATGTGCCTGCTCATGGAGTGTGGTTGAGTCATGCGATGGCTTGTGGTGGTTGCGTGCCTGTTAGTGATTTTGGTTGTGGATGCAGTTCCCCCCATGTGAGGTGCGTTGTTTGTGTACTCACCCGGGTCTCGGAGTCCTTCTAATCCTTCGACTGCCTCCACCGGCAGTATGGCCATCACCCTCTCCTCCCAGGGATGGTACTGTACGGTTCTGCGGGAGGGCCCTCCTCCGGTGGCGTTGGCCTGGTCGTGTTCCTCCTGCCACTTGGCTCTGACCCTCCTCCGCAGATCGTACCACCTGTTCTGGCATTCCTGCTTGGTCCTTCTGGTGTCCGCAACAGCATTCACAGCATCGACGATGGTCTGCCACATGGCTGTTTTTGCTGCCAGGCTGGTGCTTCTGACCAATGTTCCAAAGATCTGTGGCTCAACTCTGAGGATTTGATCAACAAGGACCTCCAACTCTCGGTTACTGAACTTTGGATTCTTGGTAGTGGGCATGGTGAGGGGTGTGGGTGGGGATGGTGGGGGGGGGTGTGGATGTTGGGGGGGGGGTGTGGATGGTTGTGGGTGTGTGTGTGTGAATGTGATGAGAGGGTGTTTGTGAGGGTGGTCGTGTGAAGGTGTGCAAGTGTAAGGTGTGGTGTAGCTTGTAGTATGGTTCTGTGGTGTCTGGCAGCAGTGAGTCTGTTGCAAAGGCTCATGGTTTGTGTGTGTGGGCCCTTTTTATTGGTCCATGGGTGGGTGTGGCAGTGTTTGAAGTTTGGGTGGGTGTGTTATAAGGAGTGGTGGTGTTTTGGGCCTCTGTTTGTCTTTGGCAGTTGCAGGTCAGTGAAGGTGTATTTGTAGTGGTTGTTGGCCATGTTTAGTGGCTTTGTGCCATTCGAATGGTGTATTCTTGTGTTGTTTTGTTTTGTCCTGGTTGTGTACGTGCGTTTTGAGCGTGTGTACGGTGTGTACATGGGCCATTTGGTTGTACGGTGCTTTCCTTGTGTGTGGGTTGGTACGACTCGTACATGCGGTTGTGATGTTGGGGCCTGGGGTGCGCTCTATACTTAGGAGGTTGTGTTGGGGGTAGGACCGGAACGTACTGGGGTGTACATAGACGGTGGTGCGACACGTACTGGGGTGGGGGTACGACTGGAACGTACTGGGGTGTAGGTACACGGGGGTATGACATGTACAGGGGTGGGGGTGTGACTCGAACGTACTGGGGTGTACATAGACGGTGGTACGACACGTACTGGGGTGGGGGTACGACTGGAACGTACTGGGGTGTAGGTACACGGGGGTATGACACGTACAGGGGTGGGGGTGTGACTCGAACGTACTGGGGTGTACATAGACGGTGGTACGACACGTACTGGGGTGGGGGTACGACTGGAACGTACTGGGGTGTAGGTACACGGGGGTATGACACGTACAGGGGTGGGGGTGTGACTCGAACGTACTGGGGTGTACATAGACGGTGGTACGACACGTACTGGGGTGGCGGTACGACTGGAACGTACTGGGGTGTAGGTACACGGGGGTATGACACGTACAGGGGTGGGGGTGTGACTCGAACGTACTGGGGTGTACATAGACGGTGGTACGACACGTACTGGGGTGGGGGTACGACTGGAACGTACTGGGGTGTAGGTACACGGGGGTATGACACGTACAGGGGTGGGGGTAGGACTCGAACGTACTGGGGTGTACATAGACGGTGGTGCGACACGTACTGGGGTGGGGGTACGACTGGAACGTACTGGGGTGTAGGTACACAGGGGTATGACACGTACAGGGGTGGGGGTAGGACTCGAACGTACTGGGGTGTACATAGACAGTGGTGCGACACGTACTGGGGTGGGGGTACGACTGGAACGTACTGGGGTGTAGGTACACGGGGGTATGACACGTACAGGGGTGGGGGTAGGACCGGAACGTACTGGGGTGTACATAGACGGTGGTGCGACACATACTGGGGTGGGGGTACGACTGGAACGTACTGGGGTGTAGGTACACGGGGGTATGACACGTACAGGGGTGGGGGTGTGACTCGAACGTACTGGGGTGTACATAGACGGTGGTACGACACGTACTGGGGTGGGGGTACGACTGGAACGTACTGGGGTGTAGGTACACGGGGGTATGACACGTACAGGGGTGGGGGTGTGACTCGAACGTACTGGGGTGTACATAGACGGTGGTACGACACGTACTGGGGTGGGGGTACGACTGGAACGTACTGGGGTGTAGGTACACAGGGGTATGACACGTACAGGGGTGGGGGTAGGACTCGAACGTACTGGGGTGTACATACACGGGTGGGGGTTCGACACGTACACGGGTGTACATACAGGGGGGGTGTACATTCACGGGGAGTACGACTCGAACGTATGGGTGCTGGGGGGAGTGTTGGGCGCGTATGCGGGCACATGTCTCCATGGTTGCAATGGGAGTTCGGTGCGGACGGTGTTTTTACCATACGGTTGTGAGTTCGGACGCACGGGTGGGATCGTGATTCCTCGGTCGGACTTGACTTTTCACGTTTGTACGGTAAATCGTCCGAGGACGTGTCGGACACATTTTCCGACCCGAGGACGTGTGGGGAAATATTCCGAATGCGGTTCGTATGGACTTTTTACCATGCGAATCGTGATTGCCAGTTCGTACGGCACTTGTATGATTCGTACGGTAAAAAGACCGGATACGAGTCGCACGGGGTAATTTTTTACCGGATCGTGATCGGCACCATAGTGTTAGTAAGTTCTGAACATCAGCAATACTTCCAGACCTTCTTTTTTGAAATAATATGGAGACCTGTTAGCAATGACCCCTCGGTCCTGCCTAAAATAACCCAAAACTCTGCCTGTTGCTTCTGTGTTGCCAGAATACAACTTTGGTTTCTAGAAATAATGAAGGCACATGCTTTCTACTGTCACAGTCCAGTGGGGCTTCACTGAGGACAGACCTGCTGAATGAGGAGGTTGCTGAATACTAAGGCTGTAAAGTCTTGATTCTACTGCATGCCTCTTTCTTCTATCACCCTACACTTTCTAGCTCTTTTTCTTACTCTTGCAAGATCTTTTTCATCTGTGTGTTCTGTCTTTGTCATCATTTTCCAATATTTATATTCCTCCTTATTTCTATCTTTTCTGCATCTTGCTTTTGGTCGGGGTCAAAATTTACTGATGAAAAATACAGCTGGGTCCCGAAAGATATGTGCCAGTGCTGCACTATCTGAAACCAACTACACAAATTAAGTGCTGGGCACAAGGCTCTGAAACAATGACTGGGCAGCTGCCCTGCAGGTTCCTGCTGCTTTAAGTAGTAGAAGGAGGCCTATCACCACAGTCACTCACTCAAATATGCCCAAGCCCCCCCCAACATCCTATGCTTACCTTGTATATCTCTCCTACTGACTGTTCCATTGAGATCTCCCTTGCTGAAGATGATTTAGAACACCCTTAAAAACCCATTCTATTGCTGTGAATTGTTGTTTAGAAAATGTACCTAGAAATGCTGGATTTGCCTTACTTTTCCCCAAAGGCGTCTTGAAGGAGGGTACAGAGACCCATGTATAAGCGTAGAAAATACCCTTTATCCCAGATGTAATTAACGTTTCTCAGTGTTCTTGCTCACTGTACTTTACAAGGTACCATTTCCCATTTCTTCTAACTAATAGTGGTAAATGTAGAAAAATGGTAACACTAAAAAAAACTCCAAAATATGCTGCATTCTTTAAAATCTCACCACATTGTGTCTTTATTAAAAAACAAATACTTCAAAGGGGGGGGACAAAATCAATGTCAAATATTGAGAACAGAAACCCTTCTGTAGTTACTCTTTGGGGCCATGCTCCCCTTAACATCTACCCCTGGCTACGGGCCTGAGTGTGGCCCGGAGATGAGGAAGGAGTTGACATTGGCTGGCTGGTGCGGCTGGGCCCCGTGCAACCGATGTGGGGAAGGCTGTGCAGGGGCACCGGCATAAGAAGAGGGTCGCATAGGAGGACAAGGCTCATCTCCGCCGAGAGGGACCCAAAGGGGCCCATCCTACATTGAAGACTGTATCGACGCCTGCGTCCTCATTATGGCCTGGCGAATGGGCGCTAATACTGACTGGACATGGTTCACTGCCCGACAGTGGGCTTGATATGGTGGGGAAGAAGGAAGCCCGTGGAGACCCCAGGACAGCGCACTCCTCCCTCGCGCACTCAGGGAATAAGTGACAAGATGACTGAATGGCGCCTGAAGGGCTGTGACACTAACAGTATGGCCCCGACTGGGACTGGGCCCACGGAATCATGAGAAACTTCGGGGCTTATTTATGAGCCCTTGCATCACTTTTGCGCTGCTGGTGCGTCACTTTTTGTGATGCACCAGCAGCGTAAACAATGCACCATGTTACGTCATATTCACAAAATGACGCATCTGGCTAGATGCGTCACTTTGTAAACCCCTGCGCCACATTATACCTGCGCCAGGTATAATGTATGCAGGATAGGCGTTCTGATGCAGGTAAGCCTCATAGAAGTGACGCAGTGAAAGCTATGAGATTTCACTGCGTCACTTCTAGTACACAAATGCGTCAATATCTTACACCTGCCTCACAGCAGGCGTAAGGCTGACGCAAGAAAATTTTAAATGGGACTTCCCCATGTGAAAATGACCCATTGATGGAGTTGCATCACTTTTGTGATACACTTTAGCAATGCGCCATTTTTGCGCCTACAGATGCGTCAGAAATACTGATGTATCTGTAACTCCTTGCGACATGATGCGTCATACTGTAAATATGATGCATCCAGCATATCGCAAGGAGGGCGCAATGAAAAGTGACGCATCGTGTTTTCACGCAGCGATGCGTCACTTTTCATAAATGAGGCCCTTCATTTCTATGATCCCTACACAGAGACAGACATACCTGCACAGCCAGTTGGCAGCTGGGAATGCTGCGCCAAAGCGTCAGACGCCAGAGAAGAGCTGTGAAATCAGCATTCCAGTAAGTGATATCAGAGGTCTGATTCACTGTTTGTTTCCCCCTTACCTTGCACCCCACCCCTGCGCCCAGCACTCACCCCATCTAGCAACAGTGGCGAAAATGATGCCCAATGACAATACCCCGGGCCCCCATGTTGCTGCTCTGATGGCAAAGGCAAAGTGGTGCACAGAGCTGGACCCCTGCTGGCAGCACCAGCTTTACTGATTGTTTCTTGGCAGACAGTGCGACTTGGGCGGCTACTCCCAGAACTTGAGGTCCCTCTGGATCTACTGTGCTGAGGAGCTGCTCTCCATTTGATGCCCCACCTCTCTCTTGCCTCGGTTGGATGCTTGCCCGGCGCTGGTGGGGTTGCTTGCCACAGGTCCCACAGGGCTAACACTCTATACCTGCTGAATCTGTTGCTGTGCTGTCCCCCAGCCCCTGCTGGCTACCTTGTGTCAACAGGTTTCAGGTCCTGGCACCTGACACAGATCAAGAAACAGTGCTGGCAGCTCCCAACTCGATGACCTCTGATGGTGACTCCACAATTTCACCAGAGAGGTCTCCTCAAAGAGCGATCCCAGGCCAGTGACTCTTTCCTTGCTGGTGAGTGAAACAGACTGTGCCTGTGCTGGGTGGGGAGTCTTGGTTATCACTTGGTGTTCATGTTTTACTGCAATGGGAACTCTTGGTTGTTCAGACTCCGCATTTGCATCCGGGAAGACCAGCACATTGTCGGATCTTCTAACGAACACCTCTTAGCCCGACCCCAGAGACTTCTACTAGGACGTTTTAGCAGTAAGAATACGTCTTAGTTACTTAATGCTTTGTTGGTGACATTGTGGCATGCTGCCTGTTAGTGACCAGGACAAGTGTATGTGAGTTTTTTTTGTGCTACGACTTTTATTTTTTGTTAGGACCGGCCAGGGCGGGATTGGGGGGAGCAAGGGCACTGGGGTTGACATTGTGGGGGAGTGCTAGCAGTCCTTGGGAAACACCACAAAACATATGGCTACCACATACAGTGTACTGACTTGGAATATTAGGGGTATGGTGAACCGGATAAGGTGACTTAGAATATATGCGTGCCTTAGGAGTACGCACGTCCACATTACTTGCCCCCAGGAGACACACATCACTGCTGCGGTGCTGGATAAGGTGTCCAGGCACTCGAGTGGGCAGGTGTTGGTCACTGGGTATTCCGAGTATGCTAGAGGGGCTCTGATTTGGATCACTCCAGGGGTTCCATACATGCAGAGTAGGGTAGTGATAGACCCTGACAGCTGCTATGTACTATTTGAAGGTGCACGGGATGGTCGATCTTTATCGGCAATCTCACTGCATGCACCTAACATGCTTCAGGGCAAGTTCCTACACACACTGTTGCCAGCCCTGCTCTTAGACCCCCAGTCACCTGGTATCTGGGGAGGATATTTCAATTGTGCTCCCCTCGACCACATACTTTAGACAATGGATATCCACAACACAGCTCCACGGTGTCTGGTGGATGGGTCACTTGGGGTAAGCAGAATACTCGTACCATGTTCCGGGCCACTAGGTTCACACTAGGCTGGACTACATCCTCGGTAATGCAGATTTTGGTCTTGGGTGCTCAGTTCTGAGGACTTAGGCTAGACTATATCTGATCATAGCCTCCTAAAGGTGGCCTGTCGATGGAGGGAGGGCAGGTTGCTGATACCAACTTGGCGACTGCAAAAAGAAACCCTCCTCAACGCAGCTTATAGAGACACCATCTACACACACACTTGCTTCATTATTTTGACGAAAATGAGGGATCCGTGGGGCCCAAAGGTATAGGGTGGGACATAATGAAGGTGGTCATGAAGGGACATTGTATCAATACCATTGATTACAAGGCCTCACTGGCTCACCAGCATGCGGACGGTGACAAGCCAGGCTGTACTCTGGTGTGGCAACTGCACTCTGCAGTCCCTAGGACCATCATTGGGGTGATTAGTACTCCTACTGGTGACATTATTAATATGCAGGCAGCCATGAATTCAGTCTTTGTGCAGTACTACGAGGCGCTATATTCCCCTCCCTTGGGCAGCTCCATGGATCACCTCTGAAACTATATACATGGGGTTATCCTTCCCCGCCTGACCCCTTTACACTTCCAGGAGATGGAGCATCCCTTACAAATCGAGGAAATACAGGCGGGGATACATCATATGGCCCGGAACAAGGTGCTGGGAACCAATGGGTTCACTGTGGAATATTAGGCAATGTTTAGAGCCACACATGCCCACCAAATTACTTGCAGTATAGAGAGAATCACACAGGGCAGTCTGCCTGATTCCCTACGAGAGGCCCTCATAGTGGTATTGTCCAAACCAGGCAGGGATCCCCTGGAGGTGAGCTCCAATCGCTTTTATCAATGCTTAACATTGATTATAAAATTTTAAGCAAGGTGTTCACTAAACAGCTTCTCCCGCTGCTTTGGTCATTGGTTCACCCTGACCAATGTTGGTTCATCCTCCACAGGGCTTCTTACTACAATATGTGTCAGTTGTGCCACATTATGGGAGTGGTTGGGGGGACCACGGAGCTCCGGGTGGC
Organism: Triturus cristatus; assembly: GCF_964204655.1. Taxonomy (NCBI): domain Eukaryota; kingdom Metazoa; phylum Chordata; class Amphibia; order Caudata; family Salamandridae; genus Triturus; species Triturus cristatus. The sequence goes on from NC_140589.1 coordinate 1,461,011,331, forward strand.
GGTCTCCCGGGACTTCTAGGAAGCATTTGACACCCTAGGGTAACCGTACTTGCTACTAGTGTTAGAGGCCCTGGGGATGGGACCCGAGTTTCTGGGATGGGTCAAACTACGCTATTCAGCACCTCGGAAGAGTACATGCTAGGGCTGCTCTCTGTTGTCCATAATTTTTGCATTGGCTATGGGGCCCTTGACCACATTGTTACGAGTCAAAGGCCTGTATAGGGGAGTGGTGGTGGAACCAGACTGTCACATAGTCTCTCTATAAGCAGACAATGTCTTGGTCTACCTACAAGACCATGGGTAGGTACTCCTGGGCCTCTTTGATCCCTTAGGCATTTATGGTGAAATGATGGACCTCCGGGTTAACTGGGGGGAGTCCTGTATTTTCCTCTTATGTAGAGTGGAGCGCACAGAATTGGAGGAACTGGAGCCTGACCGCCTACCCTGGCACCTGGAGACATTTCTATACCTTGGTGTCAATGTGTACCACACCACAAGGATCTCCTAGATGGCAATCACAGCAGAACCCTGGCATCCCTTTGAAAGTCCCTGTGCTTCTGGATGCACCTGCCCCTGTCACCTTTGGGCCGGGTTTCTATAGCCAAAATGATAATACTCCCGCAGCTCCTATATTTATTTGCGGTGGCACCGGTGGGCCTAACCAGGGTGTTCTTTGGAGATCTATGAGGGTTAATCTCGGACCTAATATGGGGCAGGGCTTGTAAGCGTGTGTCCATTCAGACACTCCAGCAGCCGCTGATGGAGGGTGGCTTGAAAGGGACCTCGAGCTCTATTTCACGGCAGCATAACTAGCATTGCCTGGCTGGTGGGTGGCACAATAGGGAGAGAGTAAAGCAATCTGGGAGAAGCTAGATGACACTGGAATCTTAGACTGGCAGCTGACACCTGGCAGCCCATCTAGAGGAATGAGCAGATTGGCATGCACCACTAAACTCTCCTGGAATAGATACATCCAACCCCAACTCACGTTGACGCCTTACAGTCCACAGCTACCGCTTTGGAGCATGCCTGGAAAGAGAGCCTTGTTGGGAGTGCACGATTCAACACCGTGGTGAGTGTCCTGCATAGGTGACTTATACAATGATGGTGACTTGTGCTCCTTTCAGGAATTTCAGGATGTATATAGTCTGGGAGCTTGCCTATTTCTGGCTTATAATGCACTCATCCAGGGGATCTGGAATACTTGAGCAGTGGGACAAGAGGCACCAACTCTTCACCATGGGCAACAGTGCATTCTCACGCACGGCATAGGTCATAAGGTGATCATAAGGCTATACACTGCTTTACAGGCTGCTGACGTGAATAACGCACTACGTAGTAAGCCTTGATGGGATGAATGCTTAGGGGCAGTACTGACAACCAAGCAATGGGGGATGGCACTAGAACAGGTAGAGCGTGTCTCCTGTAATGACCGTCTAAAGTTTACCTAGTTCAATTACCTGCACCACACTTACCTCACACTGCACGGGCTCCACAAGATGTTCCCAGGTGTGGACCCGGTATGCCCTACGCTGTAGCCACCTCGATGTGACATTTTTACATATGGTATACGAGTGTCCAACATTGGCGCATGTATGGGTACAGGTGACGGAACATATCTCGGCAGTGGTTGATGTGCAATTGCCGCCCAACCCCCTGCTCTTCATGTTGGGAATCACCACGAGAACAAAACGCACCAAACACTACGTGAAACTGGTATACTTAGCTATGGCCCTCTTCAAGCGTTTGATAGCAATGTCCTGCAATGTGGCACAGCCACCCTCAGTGAGCTGCTGACTCCGGGTGGTACATAAATGGGTGGCTGTTGAGGCTAACATCAAGGCTCATGAGCTTCAGCTCCAGGACAAGGGGGGTGTTGCAACATTCTCGGATCTATATGTTCTTAAACTGCAAAATAAGGTGGGTAACCCTGTCTAGGTTTTGGTCTAGTTTAAGGCTCCGAGATTGTCATCGGCCATGAAGGTGAACTCCTAACAGGACTCCTAAGGTGGCCACGAGAGCATGGACTTGCTACCCATACATGTAGCAGGTGCCCTTAAAGGCCAGCTGGTCAGAGGGCGCTCCACCCTCATCCCAATATATATGCAGTTGCCCCTGCCGCTCCCGTTCTCTATCTTTTTCTCCTGCTTCAATACTGATCTTACTACAGTGCCTCCTATGACGATTCCGGGGGTCCTAGGGCCTGAAGTACGACCATTTTTTGCGGTCACAAACGGGCAATCTGCCCATTTGCCACTGCAAAAAAGGGGGGTGGGATTAGGAAGAGGGGTGCCAAGGGCGTCCCTAACTCATAGTGAGTCAGAATAGTATGAACCATTTTGCAACCACATTTACTTATGACTGGTACAGTTATCAAATCGAATCGGTAGGTAATATGAAGGTGGACACACAACCAATGGTGTAATGGAAAGTGAATTATTACAAAACCTATATTTGTAGGCTTTGGGCTGGATTACGGGTAACCAATTAAACAACAACCCCTGTGCAGACACAGGTTTTCATGGTGTTTGCATTTATAAGTGATGTAATGATTATTGAACCTAGTAATTACGAGGTGCAAAAAAGTTTCATTTCGGCAGGTCAACCTTGCTGAATTTTAAGAAATGGAAAAGTTCTGACATATAATGGTATATGTCAATTTTGGAATGGTATGGTAAGCACCGACATCTGAATGTTATTTCCCCAAATATATGGTGTATGCCATAAGTATCACATCTGATAAATCCTGATCAGCTTGGTGTCAGATTTTTATCAGATGCAATAATTATTGCATCCAACAGGATCCCCCTGTAATCCCCTCCCCCACAGCTTATTAGGGCTGAGCATCCCTCCCCTCCCCCATATGGTTTTTTTGTGTGCTTTTTTACAGGACAGAGGATTGAGTCCTAAAATGACTACCGCAACATCTTTGTTTATGTGGTCCAGTCAACCAAATCTTACCTTGAGATTTGTCAGCTCTGCGGATCCTCTGTGATGTGAATCATACATACATTTTGAACCTTAATTACTGTAAAACTACTTTTTGGATTTCTAAAAAATCACAAACAGCCTGATTTCTGGACCAAGGTCTAGCTTTGTTGCCAAATTTGGTGTAATTCCAGTCAGCGTTTTTGTTGTAACTCTGTTCAATTTTCTTATGGAAAAATACATTAGAAAAATTAATTTTGGGACCTCCTTTTTCTCGGCCCCCTCCTGATGGTTAACCCCATAACTTCCAAGGATGAAGCTGAGGTGGATAAACTTTTTGGGGAAAATGTTTCATGAAGATTCATCAAACAGCATCAAAGTTATTAGCACACAACATAGTCAGCCATGTGCACCCATGGAGGGTTTGGTGCAGGGCCTTGCTTTCAATCCAACGCCCCACACTGCTGCTGTGGGGGTGGGGCACTCATGGGTGGTTGGGTGCAGAGGCTGACCATGGACCAGACCCTGTGCCCAACCCCACGCCGAGCACGACTTAAGGCTATGTGCAACGGGCTGGGGTGCAGGCCTGATGGGGATTGGGTGCTCACGGGGGGTTGAGCGCAGAGACTGTCCGCAGGCTGAAGGCCGTGCGCAGCAGGGAGTACGGCGCCCAATGGGAGGTAAGGTGCCCAACCCCATGTGGCGCAAGGCCGTAGGCAATGTTCTTCAGGGGGTTGGGCACCCAACCTCATGCTGTACACGGTGATAGACATCTTACTTTACAATAAAAAATACACAGAAATTCGCTGAATAAACACCAAGGTCAACGTGACGTTATAGTTAGGAATTGTAATAATATCTTACTTTATAGTTTAAAAAACCTTAGAAATGTACTGAAAAAAAACAAAGGCTAAAGGGATGTTGCAGTTAGTTGAAAATGTCTGTTAAAACATACCATTTTTAACCAATAAAACCACTGATATTTCCCATTTATAGTTAGCATAAGCTACTATAATTTGTGCCCTAAAGTAACTATACCTCTCAACCTCGCCATGCACTGCCCAGTTACCTCACATATTAAATCACTCATGACATGTTCCATGACATCATTGATAATATCACTAACCTCTGAAATTACATAATTGATCACTGCTTCCAGCCAGGACAGGTGCATGACATAATGCGCTTCAAGGTCTCATTTACATATTTTTCTCTATTTTCTGGTACCCCATTCTGGTCAGGGGCACCACTAACATGTTAGAAAAGTTATCGGGTGCTGCAGGGAACACAGCAACCCACCAGGAGTTTTTTCAAACAAACCTGTAAGTCTACTGGGTCATTTAAAAGCATGAACCCAGTAGAGCGAATCCTTATTTTTAAAGCACTCTGAGCGGGAGCTGTATGCTCTTCAGCTGGAGTGCGGAGAACTCTTGTGGTTGGTTCTATAGCTGCATTTTGTGAGCTGAAGAGTGTTAAAGAAAGACTCATACACACAGTTGAAGTTGTTTGGAATAAAAATGCTTTATTTTAAATATTTTTGAGATAATTATTATTATGCATTGCCATGTTTGCATTTATAAGGAATATACATATTTGAGAAAACAATTATTGTACATTGCCATGTGTGTATTTATAACGATTACTTTGCATTATGGCTATTGAGAAATAATTGTGGTGACTTTTTGACAAAGACAACAGGTCTGCTTTATATATGTTGGTCTTCTGATTCTTTGACAAAGCCAGTAGACCTGCCTTACTTAAAATGACATCTCTATATATTGTTACCCAAAAATAACCTCAGGAATGTACTGAAAACACCAAAGGTCAATTTAATGTTATAGTTAGGTCTGGTAATAATATATTTCTTCACATAAAAAATACAGAAATTTCCAGAAAAAAACAAATGTTAGAGTGAAGTTATAGTTAGATGAAAATGTCAATTAAAAAGCAACATTTCAAACTCAAAACACCACTGAAGTTCAACAGTTATTGTTAACTGAAGTAATTATAAATCGCACCCTCATCATTCACTGCTTATGACCTCACATATTACAACACTCATGATGTTTTCTATGACATCATTGATAACATTCTTACAGCAATGATGACAACACTGTTCATGGTGCTGGCGGTGAGGCGCGATCAAAAAAGGAAATAGGGAACCTTGAGTAGGTAACTCCCATCCATCTAAAATTAGATAAATAGCATAAATGAAAGGGAATGCATTTACTATTCCAAAGAGTGCATGAACCAGAGGGATGCGATTTACTAGTTTAACAAAAATCCAAGTAAGATTGGGGAAAGTGTACTCCAGATGCTGGCTGTTTGGTGTTCCCCCTATGACCGGGTGATCTCGGGGCAAAGTGACAATTACGATTTCCCAGCGCGGCCCCGCTGACAGCTATGGCCAGCTGGGCTGCGTGGAATGGTACGGTGAAGGCCCTGTTGTGTGACGGTGGATGAAGGCTGACCAGAGGCAGCGCTCGAGACTGTTGATCCCCTGGGAGTGCCCCCTGTGATTAATGGCTTCTCTGGCACACCTTAACCCACGCTTTGGGTGATAACATAAGCACCCTGGGGGCTAATTGGTGATTTTTGGAGATACGCCAGCCTCTCTGCGTCAGGGGCCACAAGGTGCTTTCCAGCGTATCTCTGACCACAACCTGTACTGACATTGCTCGTGTCTGGAGTGGGACTACATCCCCCAGACTCCTCGGCAGCTAGGCGGGACCGGACCTTCGATGCTTTGGATCCACCACTCTTGGTTCTACAGTACTGTAACTCCCCAAGGTACTGTTTATAAAATCTCTTCTTATAACTGCGTCTGTGACTTAACTCATGATGGTAAAGTGGTAAGGCCTCCCGCAACTATAAAGGCCGGAACAAATTAAACAGCATTAGATGGATATATTAGGAAGATGGTGGGGCACTAAATAAGGAAAGAGAACATGCAGAGAGATGGCTTTCTGCTACTATTGCACAAACACCTAGGCTAATGGCAACATCTGAGAAAGCACCTATGGCATTACCAATAGATAGAGATGTTACCTCTAATGAGATAGTGTTGGACACACACAAACAGGGTTAGCCCCTCAAGCCCTGTATATAGTGCCCCCTACAGTGACGATTTCAGATGGAGGTCCACGGGATAACAGCCTGCTGTCGGTGTCAGGATAACAGGCTGCTGCCTATGCATACACACAATAATGCCATCCCAGCCAAACGGAAGAGCTGCCAGGGACCAAAGAAAATGGCGCTTCTGCCGATGTGACAAATTGTTCAGCTGGGGACCTGGGATCAACACAAGAAAAACTTATGGGTGAAATAAAAGGGCTATTGGAGCACCTATTAACTCCTATTACCAAAGCCTTTGAAGCATCTTAGGAGGTTGTACCCTGTAGGTTCTGGCACTAATCCACCTCAAACAGGGGCCTCACTTTCAATCTTTGTACCATCAATAAATAGCTGTCATCTGCCCCAGGGTAGTGTCAAAGACCATACTGTTTATAGTAGCCAGGATAAGCAATGCACCCAACCTCAGACTATGTCTCACAGAGGGCGATTCCATAGGGCCTCCGAGCTACAGTCAAAACGTACCTTTTGACTGTAATTTTTGATGTTATACTTTGTGATACATTGTTAATATTTCTTTCTTTATATTCAATAAACTCATCTTTTGAAACTTAAAAACTTTCCTCCTCGGAAGACATGCTGCAGAAATAAGCTGACGCTGATGTCCAATCATTCGAGACCAGCGTTGGTGGCCTTACTCCAGCAACAGGAAAGGGGGGTATAAACAGCAGAGGGGGTGGCCGAAACAACGATTATAAACTTACCCCGGCCTGCACCCCTTACATGGCTGTTATAGCCAACATTTGGCCCCTGGCAAAAGCGAATTCCATGCACAGCTAAAGGACAAAGTATTACCCTGGCTCCATTCAAAGTTTATTTTCCTATCGCAAAAGCGGACCAAATGATGCTGACTCGAAGAATTGGTTGGATTGGCCCCATGAAAAAGGTGTTCAAGGGGAACATTATTAATATCAATTTTAAACAACCAAGGTTCGTGGGGGAGACCCTGGCAAAATCAGTGTCACTCATTCAGACTGGTAAAAGCATTATGCTTTTGCCTTTGGGCTATTTTTACCGATATTGACAGCATGATCTGGAGACGCCCCTGCTCGACCATATGAGAAAATATAGGAGAAGATTATTATTTTACTCCAGTATAACAATAAGTGGGGAAAGAGCATACATTAAAGGGGGTGAGATTTACTATTCAAAGTCCAATTCTACAAATCTTCGAGAAAATGCATAAATCAAGGGTGTGAGGCTATTTCAATCCAGCTAAAATTGGGGAAAGTGCATAAATGAAAAGGAGGATATTTACTATTCAAACTCCAAGTAAACAATAATTAGGGAAAGTAAATAATATAAAGGGAGTGATTTGAATAACACCAATCTCACACAAATGTGGTAAAGGTCATACATTTTGGGAGGGGGGACATTTACTATTCTCACTCCAGTCTGACAAATATTGGGGAAATCGTATCCATTAGAGGTAGAGATAATTATAATTCTATAATGTAGAATTATTATATGAATTTTAGAAATGCCTTATTGGTGGTGTTGAAATAAAATCTATTTAACATTAAACATGTTTTGAAATGTATGGTCCACATGCAATATAGAATCATTTAATATAAACACCTGAAATATATCCCAGCCCAGCTGCTCTGGCCCTGCCACCCCATGCACTGACCTGCCCAGACCACGCACTGACCTTCCAGACCACGCACTGACCTGCCAGACCACGCACTGACCTGTCACCCCAACCCTCTGGCACTGACCTCCCAGCCCCTCTGGCACTGACCTCCCAGCCCCTCCGGCACTGCCAGCCCATGCACTGACCTTCCACCCCAGCCCAGGCACTGACCTCCCAGCCCCTGTGGCACTGCCTACCCACGCACTGACCTGCCAGACCACGCACTGACCTGCCAGACTACGCACTGACCTGTCACCCCAACCCTCTGGCACTGACCTCCCAGCCCCTCTGGCACTGACCTCCCAGCCTCTCTGGCACTGACCTCCCAGCCCCTCTGGCACTGACCTCCCAGCCCCTCTGGCACTGCCAGCCCATGCACTGACCTGCCACCCCAGCCCAGGCACTGACCTCCCAGCCCCTCTGGCACTGCCTGCCCACACACTGACCTTCCAGCCCATGCACTGACCTGCCAGCCTAGCCCCTCTGGCACTGACCTGCCAGCCCACGCACTGACCTCTCAGCCCCTCTGGCACTGCTTGCCTAGCCCACGCACTGACCTCCCATCCCATCTGGCACTGACCTCCCAGCCCTTCTGGCACTGACCTCCCAGCCCCTCTCGCACTGCCAGCCCACGCACTGATCTGCCAGCCCCTCTGGCACTGACCTCCCAGCCTCTCTGGCACTGCCTGCCCAGCCCAGCCCCTCTGGCACTGACCTCCCAGACCACGCACTGACTTCCCAGCCCCTCCGGCACTGCCAGTCCATGCACTGACCTGCTAGTCCAGCCCGTCTGGCACTGATGTGGCTGCCCTTTATGCCTATGGACGAGGCACTATACAGAGCTGTAACATGCAGACCACATGGTCCAGCCTAGGAGGTAACTGCTGAGATTACCCCTCTGGGCATCTGCAGAGCGCTGGCTTGTTGTTTTTGCTTTACTCTAGCATGGGCCAAGTCCCTATCATGGGAGCAGGATCTGCTGTCCCTAAACATGATCCCTGTGGGCTTGCAACAGCAGACGTAGGCGGGCCGGAGTGGCTGCCTTGCAGTGGTCTTTGCACTTATTGAATCTTTGGGTTAAAGTTCCATCATGGCCGCCACATCTTATAATGGGGAAACTGTGATACACTTAGAGCGATGTGGCGGCCATCTTAGAAGGGGGAAACAGTGATTCAGATATTGGTTGTGGGACTAGGGCTAGGGTTAGGCCTTTAATTGGAAGTAGCGATTAGGGCTTCTGGTGCGATTGGTTGCTGGACTAGATGTGGGACTTTGAGTAGGTTTAGGCTTTCTATTGGAAGTAGGGACTAGGACTTCCTGTGCCATTGGTTGCTTGGACTTGAGTTGGGACTACCGGTAGGGCTAGGGCCGCTATTGGACATAGAGATCAGGTTTGGTTCCTTAGACTAGGGCTAAAGTTGGCTGTAAGGTCCTGGTCTCCTACTGGTTCCAGATTTTAGGGGTAGTGTTGTGATTGGATAGTGTTAGGGCTAGGGTTCCCATTGGCTGAAGGGGTCACCTGATTACTAGGACTATAAAAGGCCAGGGTGAGGGCGTCTCAGCCCGGGCGTCGAGGCTAAGGGTGGAGAGGACAAGGGCAGTTGCCTGTTTGAGCCTGTTAAGGGTGGAGAGGACAAGGGCAGTTGCCTGTTTGAGCCTGTTCGAGACTGGTCGGACTAGGACCAGAAATGCTGCCCATGTTCCCATTCAGTAATACCCACCCACAATTTATTTTCACTATAGATATGTACCTATCTTTGTGTATTGCTTTGTATAAACATGTAGAATAATTATGTTGTAAAAAAAAAAAAAAAAAAAATTTAGGTCTACATGTACTTGCTTCCATTGTGCATCTATGTACCTCCATCTACTTGGATCTGTGTGTCTGTTACTTTTCTCCTGAAAAAGCATGTCCAATGCAATACCCTATTTCTCATCCTGTACCTCTATCAATATCTTTAATGTACATATACTTACCTTCTTTATGCATCTATATACTTTCAATGTACTTATGGATCTATATATTTATCACTTTCTTCTAATTTGGCATTTCCAATGCACTACCCTATTTCTCAGCCTATACTTCTCTCAATATATCTTCTAGCCCAACTTTCTGACTCATCTCAAACTTCTTTCCACTACTCTTTCCACGGCACTACCCTATCTCTCACCCTATACATCTATCAATACATCCTCTACATCCACTCTCTCATTTATCCCAAACCCCATACCACTACATTGATCCCCAAAATAACCCTTTCTAGACTCTCTCCTACTCTACCCCTCCTTGCATCATCTGACACCTTTTTTACTATACCGATCCCCCAAAACAAACCTCTCTAAACTCTTCCCTCTGACTCTTCCCTTCCAAAAACCCTTTTTACTCACCCAAAAGCCTCCTCCTCCTGCTATGACCTAAAATAAGAAATTAAAAAAAGTCCTTCACTCTTCTATTCCTCCACTATCCTTTTCAATCAAAATAACAGACTAACATGTTCACTTCTCAAATTCCATATTCCACTATACTAACTCACCACTAATCCTTTATGGGTTCCAGAGTAGCGTGCTACTCACCAATAAAGTGTTTCAATACCCCATCAGGGTTACAAGCGCTATGTAAATGCAAACATTTTTTCCCTTTTCTACCCCTCCCCAACCCTTCTCAATCCAAATAACTGACTAACATATCCACCACTCAAATTAATTTCATGTTTCAACATACTAATTCAACACTAATCCTTATGGGTTCCGGAGTAGCGTGCTACTCGCCCGAAAAGCACTCCAAAACCCCATAAGGGGTAGCAATTGCTATATAAATACAAATCTTTTTCCCTCTTTCATCCCGCCACCTACCCTTCTCTATCCAAATAACTGAATAACGTATCCACCACTCAGATTACTTCATATTTCACTATACTAATTTTCAAGGGTAATCCTTTATGGGTTCCAGAGTAGCGTGCTACTCGCCAGAAAAGCGCTTCAACACCCATCAGGGGTAGCAGGCGCTATATGAATGCAAACCTTTCTTCCCCTTCTATCCCTCCACTATCCTTCTCACTCCAAATAACTGACTAATATCTACCAGTCAAATTACCTTCATATTTCACCATACTAATTCACCACTAATCCTTTATGGGTTTCCAGAGTAGGGTACTTCAACACCCCATCAGGGGTAACAAGGGCTATATAAATACAAACCTTTTTTTCCTCTTCTATCCTTCTGCTATCCTTCCGAATCCAAATAACTGACTAACCTATCCACCACTTAAAAATGTACTTGCATGTTTCACGATACTAATTCAACACTAATCCTCTATGGGTCCCGGAGTAGCGTGCTACTCGTGGAAAAAAGCGCTTCGACACCTCGTCAAGGGTAGTAAGCGCTATACAAATGCAATTACAATACAATACAATAATGAAATTAATGTGTCACAAGCCAAAGAAACATAGATGAATTATAACACATAAATTAATGGACAAAATATTTTTAAATGCTTTAAATTTAAAAACCATAAAAAACTGTACTGCATTTTTTGTTTTAATTTGAATTAAAATAAAAAAGATTTTTTTACTGAATTTAAAACAAAAATAACATTTAAAAAAAACCTTACCATCCCAAGCCCCTACTAACCACTTAACCTATAGCGTATTCATAAAGTGAAAATGACACAGCCCCAAATACTTGAACCACTAAGCAAAAACATCAAATGTAGGAACATAAAAAATTATCAAACAAATATTATTTTTTAATTAAGAAGTATATTGATAAACAGGAAAGTTGCAACATTCAAAATAAATATATTAAGCACCAGCAACATTGAAACATTGATATTACAGTAAAAACGTAAAAATTGATAGTGTAACCTCAATATTACGCCTCTCAATATTTTTCAGTCAATGCTTTGACCACAATATTTTGGTCCACCAATATTTTGTAGTCGATCTTCACATACCATACCTTTTTGTATGATTCCAGACTAAAATGGTCAGTCCAGACAATTTATAGTTGGACCTTGGAGAACAATTGAATCCTATCAATAAATCTTGACTGTATAAAAATGAAAAGGATTGTCCAGGGGGTCGAAAGAGTGGTCAGAGGCCAAATGGCATGGTCAGACTACCAAATAGTGCATAATTGGGAATAGTTCAGTCAGCTGTAAGAGGTAAATCCAGGGCTTTAAGTGGGATGAAAAAACTGGAGGGATGGGTGCTCTCAAAGGGGCGTGGCCAATGTAATTAAGGGCGTGGTTTAAAAACACTTAAGATAAAAATCTGTGCTTAGCAGGCGCGCAACACCCATTGGGCTCACCGGGCTTCAGCCCCCCCGTCGTGTGTGACAGCCCGGCTGAGACAGCCTCGCGGGCTGGCGTCCGTCTAATTGCAGCCGCACCAGAGTACTTCACGGGTCTTTAAAAGACCATTTACTTAAAGAGGCTTCTGTTGTGTTTTCACCCCTTCTTACAGCCATTATGCCTATGGCTGGAAGACTTAGCCCCCCCCGAAATGTTTTTCAGCCCCCCCCGAAATTTGGCTCTAGTTGCCCGCCTGGTGCTTAGCATAGTGTGCTGGTATTTTGCTGCTTCTGTCATTGCATCCAAGTATATATAATACAAGTAACGTTACACCTACAAGTCAGGACTATTGACTTTGTCAATGGTTGTAAGATAAATAGGCAACATCTACGGCTTTGTTGTATATTATATTGAAAATGCTTCAGTGCTGCCGGATGAGACTATAACGAGTCTCTTTTGAGTTACTTCAAAGGCAGTGAAGTGTGGTGCTGCTGCAGAGTTTAAGATTTTTTTTGCCTTTGAGGGTGAGGACAAAAATGGGGAGCCCGAAAGGGACCTGTCTCAGCACCTGCTTTTTAGAACTGCTGGTGCTGAGCACCTGCAGGACCCGGCCCGCTTAAAGCACTGGGTAAATTCAGATACAGTCAGAGATGCTGTGCTGAATGGATAAGTCCATTGGCAAAAGGTAGAGGGTGTGGTGCTATGGGCAGAGCTGACTTTGGAGCTGGGGAGCCAGGTCCGAGTTTTGACGTTGGCTCAGCATCCTGCAAAATCAATGTGTTCTTGTGTAATATAACTGGTACTCTCACACAACGCTCCAATCAATACCTTTGGGCCGTGTACGTGTTATATAGAGGATGTGGTCTGACGCTAGACTACCGGCTTTGGTGCTGGAAACCAGGGTTCGAGTCTCGGGGGTCGCGTCCACATCCTGTGATTCTGAGCAAATCACTTAAACTCGTCGTGCCTAAACAGAAAAATAACAAAAAAAAAATGAATGAATGTGTCCTTATGCAACGTAACCGGTGCTCATGCAAAGCGCTCCAATACCTTCGGGTCGAGTTCGCGCTATATAAATCTGCATTTGAAAAAATATATATACATATACAACTGGAAAAATCAATCAGGTCCCAACTGTGAGACGCATTGGCTTTGTCAATGCTTGTTTTTACAGTGCTCACTGTGAAGCGATCGCGCCTCCACCGCTTAGTGGAGCTCATGGCTTTGGTTGACCACTCACGAAGGCTGAGAAAACTGGAAATCAATTGTGGTACACCAGTGCGGGTTTCGTCGCACTGCTTGTCACCGTTGATTGGCGCAGAACAAGTCATAGCAGGAGTTTAAACGGAAATAGAAATTCCGTCACCATCGCGTTTCCTGGGACTTAGGTTCACTGCCAACGTTTCCTTTAATGTCCGGCTATATCTGATTGTGTGGCAGTCTCACAAGAAGTGTGTATAAACGTTATCGAAGGTGGATTACAAAAGCATATTCCACGATGTAGTGCGCTTAACTGTACACCGGGGGGACCCCTGAGCCCTTTCTCGTGCCTTCGCGGAAAGACTTTTGATTTTCAGCGAAGGGCGGGTGACCATTTCAGAGGAAGTTACTGCTGAGCGCTGGTGCTGTTCCCGCTGCTGCTGCAGTGAGTAAATGGGAGGGGCGGTATGACACACTCCGTCGGCATTAGAACACTTCACGTCTATTTATAGAAACACCACAGACCGCATAACTTACTCTACCACGGGGAAGCCGGACGAGAGAGAGAGAGAGGAAAGCTTGCAGCAGTAGTAAGATGTTTCCATCTGTGGCTGCCGCACGTTAACACATTGTTAAAATGCCAATAAGTGCACACCGAGGAGAACAACGCTGTTTGCATGTTCTACTATGGTATTTAATGTAAATAAAATTAGCTAGAAGTGCTCTGTAATAGGCTGAAGTATTGCAGAACCAGTCATATGTTACCTCTAAAGACAAATAATTAGTTGCTTAAAAAATTGATATAACTGTATGTATATTTATACAGTACATACACGTCTATGTCTGTTCATGTAAATATTATTACTTGTATGTGTACAAGGGTATATCTATATATATAGGTTTATGCCTTGGGTAGAGATATGACTATGCATAATGTGTATATGTATGCATGTGTATATACATATTCACTGAAAAAAACAAAGGTTAAAGTAACTTTATAGTTAGGTGAATATGTCAGTGATAACATTAACGTTTTGCTCTAAAGAAGCCACAGAAATTGACCAGTTATAGTTAGCAGCACCAGCTATAGCATGTGCCCTGGAGCCAACACCGTCCCATACAGCCATAGGGTAAGGCCATACAACCTGGCCCTGGGGTTGGGACCCCATCCCTTAAAGCATTTTTTTCTAATTAAAGGGGAGGGGGGCTGTGCAGCCCCCCTGCAGAGCTGTTATCAGCCCCAGCGATCCCCTCCCTTAGGGCCCCTAAGATGATTTTCTACCCAGGAACTCCATTCACTTGATGCCCGGCATCATTTTTATGTGGAGGTGGCATGTGGCGTCCCTCCTAAAGCTTATTTCAGCCCCGGAGCAATTTTCAGGGGGAGGGAGGGCACGCAGTCCCCTCATCCCTGGACTGATTTTAGTCCCCCATAGACCCCATCCCCTTGTGCCTGTCAACATTTTTAGGGGGAGGGGGCTCGCATGGTCCCCCTCCCCGGGCTGATTTCCAGCCTGGGGACCCCAACTCCCGGGGCTCGGCATTAATATTAGGGGGAGGGGGCAGATGGCCCCCTTTCTGAACTGATTTCGGCCCTGGAGACCAAACCCCTAGGGTCTGGTGTTAATATTAGGGGAAGGGTGGCACAGGCCCACCTCCATGTGCCGATTTTGGCCCCAAGGACCCCATCCCCTGGCACTATTTTGAAGGGGGGCATGCAGCCACCCTCTCTATGCCAATCTCTGCCACGGAAACCCCATCCCCTGGGGCCCAGGTACCAATTCAAAGGTTTAGGGGGTTATTCGACCACCCTCCCCGGGCCCCAGCACAACCAAAGGTGGGTGCCCACCCGGGTCACTCACCACACTATCGTTGAAGACCGTGGGGGGAGCCCCACAGCCCCAGACAGCTCCCTACATCCAGCGGGAGCCGGCATTGCTCCCACCCGGAGGGAGCAGCTTCTAATGCTGCTCCCTCGGGTGGGAGCAATATTTAGATGTATTTCCCTGCCCATGTCACTGTGGCAGAGAAACAGATCTAAAGTGTGCTCCTAGAGGGTAAGGGCATTTTTAAAGCTCCCACCCGCTGGGATCGAACTTGGTGTTTGCTCCCGATTTGCGTGAGATTTAAAAATGCTCCCGCCAAGCGAGAGCAAACACAGGTTTCTCTGCCCGTGCTGGTGCGGGCAGGGAAGCCACCATGTCTGCTATGTCCCGGGGGTGGACACCCCGTGACATAGCCTGTGAACAGACCCTGGGCTCAGGGAATGGGTCGCCTGACCCCATCTTGTTTGAGGGAATCGGCCCCGGGGATGGGATCCCTGGGCCTTTTTCAGGCATGGGGAGGAGGAGCTGCATGTCCTCAAACCCATAAATAATTAGATCGTGTCCGGGGGTGGGCTTCCTGGGGCCTCTATTGGCTCAGGGAGGGGGCCGCACAGTCCCCTTCCACTTTCTAAACGAAGCCCTGGGAGTAGGCTCCACGGGGCATAATATAATAAAATGCAGCCTGGCCCCCATATTTTTGGGGGGATCCTGCTTGATTCTCGCAGGACCATAGCATTTTCTGCCATTTTTTAAAATAGCTTTTTTGGGCCTGTAGGGACCCCTCTGGGTCCCTCCATGGGGCCTAGGGAATCAGGGGATTCCTACTCTGCCCCCATATACCTTCTTTTTTTTTTAACTTCAGGACAGGAATCTAAGTCTCTGAGTTCTGTAATGGCTGCCAGCAACATTTTTCTCATGTTGCTGGCAGCCAATCAGAGTGTGAGATGGTCCAAGTGAAATAAAGCTCCCTGTACCAGTCAGAACGCTCTATTTAGGTCTCGCTGAGACAGCGCAAGCTGTCTCTTTGGACATTTTGTATGTGGGATTTTCAAAGTGCTGCTGGCTGGCCTAATGCTTGCGTTCCCGCGATCGTGCACGCGCGCAGCCGGCTGCCAGCAGTACTTTGAAAACTCGTTCGCGATCACTTTCGCTTTCAGAGCGATCGTGATCACGATGACGCACGCGCACACACAACTCCCGCTTCTCCCCCTCCCCCACCACATATTGCATCTCCGGCAGCTCGCGCGCGGCCAATGCGTGTTCTATGTGTGGCTTATCTCTTTTCTGTTCATGGCCAAGGTGCTGGAATTTCCACCGATTAGGAATGTGCCATTATTAAAAGGGTATACTAACAGCCTAACATTTCTTTAAAATGGCACACTCTTAATCCAAAGTTGTCATTGCATTTAATTTAGAAATCCTCCTTATTTACCCTCATTTAATTTTTTCAGCTCCTTCCAGCGCCTTGAAAAGTCCATGTGAAGGAAGGAAGCACCTTCTGTTAGTGTGAATCTTGCTCTTGCGCCCTCGGTGCCTGCCCTCCGTCGCCTCCTCCCCCACAAGCTTCTCCGTGCCGGGCTGCAGTTAATGTTCAAGCCCCGCTCCCCCAGCACAGACTGCAAGGTGCGCTTCCACACGGCAGACTTTAAATATCTTTTTAATGAATTGAATATGTCCCGGGATAGTGCACACCTCTCGGGGCATGACGGTGTCACGACTGCCCTCGTGCAATGTGCCCCCCCCCCCACACGCACATATATTGTCACTCAGGCGGACGCACAATCCACACTCTCACACTGATGCTCAACAACACGTAGACACATGCAGATGGATGAGCTGACACGCACAGGCACACTCACTCAGACACACACTAACACGCATGTACGCAAATGCTCAGACAGACATACACACACAGGAACACACATGGAGAAACCCGCACAGAGACATGTGCACAAACACACAGGCGCATATACACAAGTATGTACACACATATATCCGTACGCACACAAGTGCATACACAAACATAAGATAATTCACAGTGCATTCGTAGGTGGCTGGTGGGGTGGACGGCACAAACCAAAATACATGTTCGCAGGGCAGCAGAGGTGGTAGTAATACCATTTCGAGTCACGAAAGTTGACATACAATTAATACAGTTTCTCATATATTGATAGTTTCTTTTTAAATAAACGCGAAATGTAGCATTACAATTTTTTTTATTACGGTTTTAGTGGATACGGGAGTTTTCTTGTGTTCTTTGTTGCTAATTGTATATACAGACATAAAACATAGTTCGAGACACATTGCATATTTATTCACACATATGCAAATGCAGACTACATTTATATATGTTAAAAAATACACACTATAAGGAACGCGTTCGCTGCCCCCTCTTGAAAATACATAAACATACTGCTTGTATAAGATTGCGCTGTCGGTATCTCTCACACCTGTCTAGGGTCTGGTGACAGAGTCTTTCTAGCCCCTGTCCCTTCTGTTGACAAGGACTCTTGGTTGTATGTCTCTCTAGTCCCTGTCTCTGGTCAGGTGACATTGTCTCTGAGGAGAGGGAGACTGTCTGACCCCTGTGTCTGGTCCGGTGACACGGTCTCTGAGGCACGTGAGACTCTCTTTGGGACCTGTCTCTGCTCCGGGTGACACGATCTCTGAGGCGTGCAAGACTTTCTTTGGCCCCTGTCTCTGGTCTTGTGCTACGGTCTCTGAGGCCTGTCTGCTTCGCCGCCCCGGTTTCTGGTCTGGTGAGACGCTTTCTGATGCCTGTCGGTGTCTCTTGACCTCCCTTCTCTGTTCTGTGGACATGGTCTCTGAGGCCAACTTGTCTCTGTAGCCTCTGGAGGACTTTACATGAGCAACACCTACACTACATAAGATCCCATTCTTTTTTTCGACATGGGGACAATTATTGATCTGCCCATGATAACAGGATGTTGAACCATTGCTGGAACTCAACACGGGAGTTCAGGTTGGAACCCTGCATCCCTTTCATTCTCAGCTGCAAATGCCTTGGTACCGTTTTACAGCTAGCAACAGATGTTCCTTTATCTCTCTTTTCCATCTCAAAACGAAAAACTGCTAAACTTGATGAAGCGCGTTTATTATAATTTATTACAGTTCACTTGTGACCTTACTTGCTTAGAAACACTGCTGCTTTCAAGAAATTCACAATCAATGATAACAAGCCGAAACACTGCACTGCTGCTTTTTCACAAAAGAACTATAGGAGAATATTTTCCCCTTTCTTGAAAAGATATATAAACACAAATTACTTGAAATAAAGCTTCTAATAACTTTTACACTGCACACGACTGCATGATTCCATTGACAACATACACCAATTTTCATTCTATTTATTTACTATTGTCATTCATTACTTAGGCTGCTTATTCTTCAAGTGAAGTACTTTCAATCGTATTGTTTTCTAATGTGGAATATTTTTTATATTTCATCTTAGGTGACTCTTGTGCGTGCCTTCTAAAGTTTGCTTAGACTCACCTTTTACTAAAACATTCATTTCATGCTCATACTTTGAAAGGTGCCTGCTTCTCAAGTCTGTCTGCTGTTTTGTAGTGTTTGGTTGTCTGCGAGTCCCTCAGTCGCGCTCTCCCCAGCAATCTCCCATATTACAACTATGCTTTCAGAAAGTCCTTCTTCTACGTTACTCGTTGTTTTGTTTTTGCGCGTCCCCCTCTATTACCACTTCATTGATTAAATACCTATATCCTGTTCATTCAGTCCTAATTCAGGACACGGGAGAACTTTAACCACAAGTGCAAACTTCAAATTTAGAAATAGAAGCTAGCAGAAAAAATACATTAAACTGATTATTATGCATTCTTTTATGTTTGGCTACATGCTCTTTTGGATTTTTTTGATAGCCAATCGTTTATTTTTCTGTATCCATTCCCCGGCAAAACACATTTTTGGGTCGAGCATGCACGCTGCCTGCAGGGCGGACCTAAACAAGGAGGTATGAAGCGCTAGCATTTTTACACAGCTCATCGACCCGAGGGTAATGACGCGCTTTACATGAGCACCAGTTATTCATATTTTGTTGTTACGCACGGTAAGATTAAGTGATTAGTGCAGAATCACAGGATGTTCTGCCTGTGCCGAGACTCGAGCCTGGTTCCCCAGTTACAAAGCTGGTAGCTCTGGCCATAGTGCCACATTTTACACGCCTTCTGTTCTAAGAACAGCTGTCTCCTTCCCCCACATAATGCACTTATGCTTGGTGTTAAGGACTTATTGGCTGTTTTGCCTCTTAAGTAATTTATTTTTTATTTTGCCGTTGCATCTCACACGCCTGAGACATGGTGAGTTTATCTTGTCATTGTCCATTTCCTACTTATTAATTTAACACAGCCGCAGGGTCGCAGAACGTAGTCAAAAATCCAAAATAGGCCCAAACAGTACATCTAATTAATCGCTCCCACCGCCATTGTGGCACTCCTGTTCTCACTCACTCTTCCTTTTCACATTCTCTTCCTGTACACTCTCTCAGGCCTGCTTTCCACCACAGCCTTATTTAAGCTGACTTTCCCTATTTTCGCCCAACCCTCTTTCTCTCTCTCTCTCCTTCACCATGTTCACCCCTCGCCCATATCTGTCTCCCAGTCCATGCCCGCTTTGTTCCCCTTATGCTCCCTTCGGCACCATTCACTAACCCTGTTTTCGTAGAGAGTGATTAACTGAATGGGTAGAGTTCAAAACAGACCACTCCAGGGGAAGTGGAGGGAGCGGGGACAGTTTATGGCAAAGCAGTTTATTTTCACTGATATTCAGAACACTGATAACAGAGCATGCTTGGGCCTGTGTCTACTAGGATGTTGTTAGCTTACGTTAATATAAGATTAAGCAGGTGAGCGGTTCGCCTTTCCTCAATCCTTATCGCAGTCTAAAACAAGCATTGGCATAGCCTATAGGTCTCGCCTTTGGGACCTTATAAGTGTTTAGCCATGCAACAGTTGATGTTGTTGCACCAAGGATATTGTGCTGGATAACTAAGCACTTATAAGGTCCCAAAGGCGAGACCTATTGGCTATGCCAATGCTTGTTTTAAATTGGCGCTCCCGCGAGTGTCTCGGAGACTGTCATGAGCCCAACTGTCCAAATATCTATATTTTGTTTCACCTTTAATTCCTCAAACTACTGAACAGATTTACACAAAATTACAAAAAGCACAATCGTTTTGGACCAAGATCTACCTCCCTGCCGAATTTGCTGTAATTCCGTTCAGCAGTTTTTGCTGTAACCTGTCTTACAGAGGTCTATGGAAAATGCATGGATATTTTGCATTTTGGGACCCCACTTCTTTCTCGGCCCCCACTTGATGGCCATGCACAAACTAGTTGAAAAGTAGAACCTTTTGGAAAGTTTCCTGGAGATTCTTGAAACAATGCCTAGGTTATTAGCAACACAAAGCGTTTTTCCTATTGAAAAGTGATCCTAACTATAACTACATAGTGGTGACTACCATTAGGCAATACACATATATATATTTATATATATTATCTACTGGCGGTCGCCAGTAGTTATCTACTGGCGGTCGCCAGTAGATAGTTATAGTTAGGACCGAGTTCCCATAGGAAATCTGAAAATTCTATTTTGAATAACTTTGGCGCCGGTTGACTTATCTTTGTGAAATTTTCAAAACTAATGGGGCGCTCCGCTCAGCTCCTACCCTGAAAGTCTCGGGGTGATTCGTCAAGCGGGGGCTGAGAAAAAAGGGGGGTCCCAAAACGCGTTTTCCCCATGCATTTTCCCATAGGACCTTTAGTCGAAGGTACAGCCCGAACGGCTGAACAGAATTACTTGAAATTTGGCAAAGAGGTAGTCCTCAGGTCAGGCATGTGCCTTTTGCTTAAATGGTGTAAATCCGTTCAGTAGTTCCTGAGAAAATCAAAAGTAAAATCACATATATATCGGGGCGGAGCCTAACCACACATCTCATCGTGAGATCTGATTGGCTGTCAGCACTTCATCCAAGAAGTGTTGGCAGCTATCTTGGGACCAATATACATGATAGCACCTCATTAAAAAGCATTGCAGTTAATAGAAGGTTTTAAGACTTTAGTTACATTATAAATCATTTGTTGATGGTACCATACTCATTTTAGGAATTGTGGTGTGTTCTAAGGTGATTTTACCATGTGAAAAAGCCTTCTGCTGTGATATCATGAATCATGTTTGAGAGAAAACTATTTTCTTATGCTTTTCCCACAGAGGTTTGGAAAGGTGATCTATAAGCTAACTGAGAGCATATTTTCTGTAAATTCACATTATCTTTCTCAGTCATGTGAGAATGAAGTCTGACATTCTCAGTAAAACATGTACATCCAACAAGGGCAGAGACTGTCAGTTGATTCCTTTGTGTTCTACTGCAGCTTCCCAGAGTGTTCTAAAGAACAACTAGAGCGCTAACAGTCCTACTTATGACAAACGTATGGCACACCTGAAGCCATCTTGGTTGGAATAAAGTGGTAATTCTTATAACATTTAATTTAAAAAGGAACAAAATGAGGGGGTTAATTTTGCTATAGAAAGTATGATTAGTGCTGCAGAAAGAAAAATTAGGGCACATTTTGAGTGACTTCTCAAATCCTCTTCTATTTCATTAAAAAATTCTGACATGCAGACTGAAACATGCACTTTCAAATCCAGCAGCAGACTTCCCTGGTGAGCAGTAGCTTTACTACAGTGATCTAATAAGCAATTAGAGTGCTAACATTCTGAATTTATGGCAAATTTGTGACACATCTGAATGCCTTCTTGATGGAATCAAAGTAAAAATCTGAAAGTATTTCCTACTGAGGAGACTGTAGTAAATGAGGAAATTAGGAAACATCATAACAAATAAGTCTCCCAAAATGGACACCAGAGACAAAAGAGCCCCAATGTAGCCCAAATTTCACCCAGATGTAGCCCAAGTATAGCCCAATGACAGAATGTCCCAGAGTGTTCTAACGAACAACTAGAGCGCTAACAGTCTTACTTATGACAAAAGTATGGCACACCTGAAGCCATCTTGAATGGAATAAAGTGGTAACACTTAAAACATTTAATTTACAAAGGAACACAATGAGGGGAATCCTTTTGCCATAGAAATTATGATTAGTGCTGCAGAAAGAAAAATTAGGGCACATTTTTGACTTCTCAAATCCTCTTCTATGTCATAAAAAAATTCGGACATGCAGACTGAAACATGCACTTTGAATACCAGCAGCAGACTTCCCTGGTGAGCAGTAGCTTTACTACAGTGATCTAATGAGCAACTAGAGTGCTAACATTCAGATTTTATGGCAAATGTGTGACACATCTGAATGCCTTCTTGATGGAACCAAGTAAAAAACTGAAAGTATTTCCTACTGAGGAGACTGCAGTAAATGAGGAAATTAGGAAACTTCATAACAAATAAATCTCCCAAGATGGCCACCAGAGACAGAAGAGCCCAAATGTAGCCCAAATATCACCCAGATGTAGCCCAAGTATAGCCCAATGACAGAATGTCCCAGAGTGTTCTAACGAACAACTAGAGCGCTAACAGTCTTACTTATGACAAAAGTATGGCACACCTGAAGCCATCTTGATTGGAATAAAGTGGTAACACTTAAAACATTTAATTTACAAAGGAACAAAATGAGGAGATTCATTTTGCCATAGAAATTATGATTAGTTCTGCAGAAAGAAAAATTAGGGCACATTTTGACTTCTCAAATCCTCTTCTATTTCATAATCAAATTCTGACATGCAGACTGAAACATGCACTTTGAATACCAGCAGCAGACTTCCCTGGTGGGCAGTAGTTTTACTACAGTGATCTAATGAGCAACTAGAGTGCTAACATTCAGAATTTATGGTAAATGTGTGACACATCTGAATGCCTTCTTGATGGAACCAAAATAAAAAACTGAAAGTATTCCCACTGAGGAGACTGCAGTAAATGAGGAAATTAGGAAACTTCATAACAAATAAATCTCCCAAGATGGCCACCAGAGACAAAAGAGCCCAAATGTAGCCCAAATATCACCCAGGTGTAGCCCAAGTATAGCCTAATGACAGAATGTCCCAGAGTGTTCTTAAGAACAACTAGAGCGCTTACTGTCTTACTTATGACAAAAGTATGGCACACCTGAAGCCATCTTGATTGGAATAAACTGGTAACATTTAAAACATTTAATTTAAAAAGGAACACAATGAGGGGGTTCATTTTGCCATAGAAATTATGATTAGTGCTGAAGAAAGAAAAATTAGGGCACATTTTGAGTGACTTCTCAAATCCTCTTCTATTTCATTAAAAAATTCTGATATGCAGACTGAAACATGCACTTTTAATACCAGCAGCAGACTTCCGTGGTGACCAGTAGCTTTACTACAGTGATCTGATGAGCAACTAGAGTGCTAACATTCAGAATTTATGGCAAATGTGTGACATATCTGAATACCTTCTTGATGGAATCAAAGTAAAAAACTGAAAGCATTTCCTACTGAGGAGACTGCAGTAAATGAGGAAATTAGGAAACTTCATAACAAATAAATCTCCCAAGATGGCCACCAGACACAAAAGAGCCTAAATGCAGCACAAATATCACCCAGATGTAGCCCACATGTAGCCCAATGACAGAAGTGTGCAAAACTCTTATTTTTTGTGTATTTGCAGTTTTATATAGTGCAGACTTGTCAGGTATTGGAATGCTTTACATGAGCATTGGTTACATCACACAAGATCAAATTCATTTTGGTTGTAGACATGGGGAGATTAAGTGATTTGACCACAATCACAGAATGTTGAGCTGAAGCAGAAACTCCAACCTGGTTCCCCAGTTGCAAAGTCTGCAGCTCTGGAAGTAACACCACATCCTCTCGCCAAGGTGCAACATTTAATCAAGTGGTCAACTGGATAAAAAAACATAAAGATTCCAAATAATTTAAAAGTTCTCTGTCGCTATTTGAAAACTCAGAAAATATGTCCTCATTTTAGTTTTTTAGAGCACTAACCATAATTTTGATGCAAATAAAACGCTCTCATATATGTAATTTCTAAAGGAAATACTCTAGGTATTAAAGTTTTGATTACATCAAGATGTCAGGCGTTCCACACTTTTGTAATAAATATAGAATGTTAGCAGTCTAGTTGTTCATTGGGATACTGTTGAGAGGCAGAGGCCAGGGGCACGGACTCTGAAAATTGAAGGCAGGTAGGAGAGTGCAGAGGCAACAATTTGACCACACTGGGCAGGCAGGAAGGGCAGTGGCAGCACAGCAGACTATGGAGGGCAGTGGAAAGGGGGGCAGGGGCAACAAACCAACAATACAGGACTGGCAAGAGAGGCTGTGGCAATATAATAGACCATTGTGGGCAGAAGGAAGAGGCAGTGGTAGTACAACCATACATGCCAACAGTCACGTTTCAGCCAGGAAACATCCAATGTTTTTAAGCTCAAATGGGCTTTATTTGATCTGTCTCCTGTCTACAATCTCCTCTTTTTCAATGTAACTCAAAGGGGAAAATCAATACCCCAGTTTTTTTTCAAAATCTCCCTCTTACCAAGTTCAAAATGTTCGCAAGTATGGTACATTGAATCATGGTAGGCAGGAGGAATTGGGGTAGGGACATGGACTCGGATAACAGAGGACAGGAGGGACATGCAGAGGTGCACCAAACTGACCCTACAGGGCAGGCATCAGGGTTTGCAGCAGCACAATACACCACACAGCGCACGCGGGACGGGAGTGCAGCACAACAATCCATAGAAAGCAATAGGGAGGGGACAGGACCATGCACATGGACAACAGAGAACAGATGGGAAAGAGGCAATGGTAGCTAGCTGACCATAATGGACAGACAGGAGAGAAAGCTGCAGCATAACAGACCATAAAGGGCAGGAGGGACGGATCAGGGGCATTACAATGGAACAGACAAGCCAGGAGGGAGGGAATAGGGGGTCTGCACATGGAAACAGAGGGCTGGGGGCAAGGTGGCAGGGCAGGAGCAGCAAGATGACCATGGAGGTCAGGCAGGATGGGCACTAGAAACAAGACACACCATGGAGAGCAACAATGAGACTATGGTGGCATACACACAGACCATGGAGGGAAGGTGGGAGGGGGTCAGGGGCAGCTAGCTGACCACACAGGGCCATGGCAGCACAGAAGACCATGCATGGCAAGCGGGAGGGTTAGTGGCAGCACAATGGCTATGATGGGCAAGAAGGAGGGTGCAGGGGCATGCACAAAGGACCATGGAGGATAGAAGGGAGGGTCAGGACCTGGGCACAGACAAGAGCGTTCAGGGGAAGGGGCCTCACAACAGACCGCGCGGGGCAGGCAGGAGGAGCAGTTGCAGCACAACAGATCAGGGAGGGCAGAAGGGTGTGGCAGTAAAATGGACCATGGAGGACAGGAGGAAGGGGATAGGGGCATGGCATGTGGACAGGCATGGTGGAGGTGGCAGGGACAGGTTACAGTCATCTGACAATGCTAGGCAGGTGGGAGGGGAGTGGCAGCTCAACAGAACACTCAGAGTAGATAGGAGTGGCAGGTCCATGGAACATAGTGGGCAAAAAGGATGGAGCAGGGCCATGCACAAAGACATCGGAGGGCAGAGGGAAGGAGAATAGGGGCAGCAACCTAAGCACAGAGGCTAAGCAGGAGGTCAATGATGGGCCATAGAATTGGGCAATGGAGGGCAGGAGGAGTGGACTGGTACATCATGCTAAATGGAGGGCAGTGGCAGCACATCAGACCATGCATGGCAGGAGGGAGGAGGCTAGTCCATGGATTCAGACAACAGAGGATAGGGAGGAGGTGGATGGGGCAGCAAGCTAACTGTTCAGAGAAGGTGGGTATTAGGAACTTTATTGTTTTTAAAATGTGTGTCTGTGCGAACTACTTAAAATATGAACAAGTATGCAGCATAATCTCACTTTTATTCAGGAAGAAGAGGACGTTTGTGACTGTGACTTCGGGCTCACTTGGCAGAAACACCCCCTGACCCTCCACCCCCATCGCAAAATGTAATGCCCGTGAAAAGGGTAGGTGGACGCAGTGTTATATAGAACATAGTCCTGAGAGCACGATTGGAAATGAAAACTAGATGTAGTATATGGTATAAACTATACACCAAAAAGTGTGATATAAGATGAACCGGGGCGTGAAATATAATATGCAATACATTGTGCGCAATGACAGATTCATTGGAGAACGCGAGATAGCACAGGCACTAGCACGTGCTATGCGATATGCGCCTTGGAGTGTAATATGCACAGGGCAGTGTTGTGTAACATAACTAGTCTCTAAAATTGTAATATAAAATATGTGCTGGGGAGTGTAACATTGCATATGCACTGTGACAAAGATATGGATCCCAGATTGTAATATGTATGGCATAGCGCTGTGCATTATAGCATACACATCGAGGAAGGCACGTTAGATGGGGCAATATAACCCGTGTGAAGGCAAGTGTGGCATGACATATTCACGGGGTGGTGTTACAGTGCACATGGGCTAGAGAGTGTCATAACATACGCACTAGCTGGTGGAATACAACACAGAGGTGTGAGGCAATCGGTGGGCACTGGTGGGTGTAACACAGCATTGGGCTCAGCCAGGAGCACGCTGTGACTCTCAAGTGAGGTTCGTCTTCTTTCCAGAGAGTAAAATAAAAAGTATTACACATCTGGCGGTGGATGTGTTTTTTATTAACCGTGAGGGGGGTTTCTTGCATAGTTTGGTTGAATTTTTGTCGAATCCCCTTTGAATGGCTTGGTGTGCGTGTATATTAAATGTGCCCGTCAATAGCTACCCATGTTTGTATAAATAAACGACAAGGGTGTCTACTTGGAGAGAACCCACCGGCGGGGGCGCTGGGATTAGGCACGGGAGGGCGTCAGTAACGTCAGAGCTTCACTAGCGGTGTAAATACATTCCATGTGGATTCATTCTCTGCATAGTCGCCTTTTAATGAATATCACGCAAATCGTCATGGTGATAGGTACATACGGTTTGTCCAGCATGTCCTAGGTGTTTCTATAAATATATATATATTTAAAATAATAAAAAACAAAGGCCGGCCCCGGGGGATGGGGTCCCCGGAGCCATAAGTGGCCTGAGGAGGGGGGCAACGCAGCCCCCTCCTAAAGAATTTAAATTAAAAAAAGGCCATGACCCGGGGGTTGGGGACCCCGGGGCCGATAAAGGCCTTGGGAGGGCCAAATTTATTTTTTTCAACAAAAATAATTAGGGTGCAGGCCCTGGGGGATGGGGTCCCCAGGGCCGGTACATTAGAAAAAGAAGGGGGGCCACACAGCCCTCCTTCTAAAAAAAAAAATAAAAATAAAAGACCGGCATCGCGCTGGAGGCCACGCCCCCTCCTTGCAGCACTCTGCAAACGCGCCCCCTGGCCAGTTGTAAGTTGGGGAATTAATTCCCCTTCAATACTGAGGGTCCCTGAGGGCCAACTAGCCAAACAGGTATCTCCAGTGTGCGCCAGGGAGCTGCGTTGCAGACAGGTGTTCTGAGGCCACGCTCCTTTTTACACCTCTATGCAACGCAGCTCTGTGGTGCTTACTGGAGGTACCTAGTGGGCTAGTTTGACCCTAGGGACCCTTAGGATTCAAGGGGACTTAATCTCTCAACTTAGAACGGCCACAGGGCGCGTTTACACAGTGGTGAAGGGAGGGGACGGGGCCTGAGGTGACATGTGCAAACACGCCCTGCGGCGCGTTTTAAGTTGGGGAAAAAATTCCCTTTCAATCCTGAGGGACCCTGGGGGCCAACTAGCCCACCAGGTGCTTCCAGTAAGTGCCACTGCTCTGCGTTGCAGAGAGGTGGTGCAGGCCGTGCCCCTTTTTACACCTCTCTGCAATGGCGCTTACTGGACGTACCTAGTGGGCTATTTTGCCCCTAGGGATCCTCAGGATTCAAGGGGACTTAATCTCCCAACTTAAAAAACGGCCACAGGGCATGTTTACACAGTGGGGAAGGAAGGGGACGGGGCCTGAGGTGATGTGCGCAAACACGCCCTATAGCGCGTTTTAAGTTGTGGAAATAATTCCCCTTCAATCCTGAGGGCCCCTGGGGGCTAACTAGACCACCAGGTGCTTCCAGTAAGCGCCACTGAGCAGCGTTGCAGAGAAGTGGTCCAGGCCGTGCCACTTTTTACACCTCTCTGCAACGCAGCTCTGTGGCGCATACTGGAGGTACCTAGTGGGCTAGTTGGACCCAAGGGACCCTCAGGATTCAAATTAACTTAATCTCCCAACTAAAAACGGCCACAGGGCGTGTTTACACAGTGGTGAAGGGAGGGGACGGGGCCTGAGTTAACGTGTGCAAACAAGCCCTGTGGCGCGTTTTAAGTTGGGGAAATAATTCCCCTTCAATCCTGAGGGCCCCTGGGGGCTAACTAGCCCACCAGGTGCTTCCAGTAAGCGCCACTGAGCTGCGTTGCAGAGAGGTGGTCCAGGCCGTGCCACTTTTTATACCTCTCTGCAACGCAGCTCTGTGGCGCATACTGGAGGTACCTAGTGGGCTAGTTGGACCCTAGGGACCCTCAGGATTCAAATGAACTTAATCTCCCAACTAAAAACGGCCACAGGGCGTGTTTACAAAGTGGTGAAGGGAGGGGACGGGGCCTGAGTTAACGTGTGCAAACAAGCCCTGTGGCGCGCTTTAAGTTGGGGAAATAATTCCCCTTCAATCCTGAGGGACCCTGGGGGCCAACTAGCCCACCAGGTGCTTCCAGTAAGCACCACTCCGCTGCGTTGCAGAGAGGTGGTCTAGGCCGTGCCCCTTTTTACATCTCTCTGCAACGCAGCTCTGTGGCGCTTACTGGAGGTACCTAGTGGTCTAGTTGCACCCTAGGGACCCTCAGGATTCAAGGGGACTTAATCTCCCAACTTAAAACGGCCACAGGGCGTGTTTACACAGTGGGGAAGTGAGGGGACGGGGCCTGAGGTGACGTGTGCAAACACGCCCTGTGGCGCGTTTTAAGAGGTAGTTTTAATCCCCTGCCCTATTATATACTAGGGGCTTACAGAGGAGGTCATGCTGATCACAGGTGGACCCCAACGCATAGTGTTCCCTAGTGTATGTAGGTGTTTTCACTGTATTCTGAGTGTCTTTTAACATAGCAC
This sequence comes from Triturus cristatus, assembly GCF_964204655.1. Taxonomy (NCBI): domain Eukaryota; kingdom Metazoa; phylum Chordata; class Amphibia; order Caudata; family Salamandridae; genus Triturus; species Triturus cristatus. The sequence goes on from NC_140589.1 coordinate 1,461,040,492, forward strand.
TGGCTCTAGGACTGGTTAGTCAGACTCAGTTACCACCAGTATCCGTCTGAAAAAGTTGAGGGTACAGGATGATTTTACAACAAGGCTTCTTTCTGCTCTTCTGTTTGTTCTTTCTGCACGTTATCCTTCTTCCTGCACTTTTCTTCGTCTTTGAGGACTTCTGATGCTTCTTTCTGCATTTCTTTTTTTTCTTTCTGTGCGTTTTTTCCTCTTTCTTCACATGTCCTATCTCTGTAGGCATAGTTAGAAATTAGCATTTAAAAAACCTTTGAAATTCACTGAAAAAACCATAGGTTTCAGGCACGTTATAGTTAGGAGTTAGCAGCATTTAAAAAACCTTAGAAATTCACTGAAAAAAGCATAGGTTTCAGGGGCGTTATAGTTAGCTGGACTTTTCACTCGTACAAAACCATTGAAATTCCCCCGTTATAGTTAGTTCAGCTAACTATAACTCGCGCCCCCGCAATGCACTGCTGATGACGTCACATATTACATCACTCATGACATGGTCAGTGACATCACTCATGACATCACTGATGACATCTCAAATGACATCACTAATGACATCACTGATGACATCATCCTTGTGATAGAGTGGCAGACCTCCTCTTCCCCTAATATAACCTTTGATACACACATTCAAAAATAGAAACTACAATGTTCAAAACAATGGACATACCAATACCAGTTACAACAACCTATTCAGTAATTCTAAGATCCACGTACACATCCACTCAGTCCTATACAGTCACTCATACATGTACTCACTCATCATATGTACTCACACACCTATACATCCTGTTACACAATGCCACTCATCCATAGAGTTACTCACACACATAGTCACTCATGCTAATAAAGAATCAAACATCCATTTACTTGCATATACAGTTATACACACACCACCACACTTACTTCTGCAGAAACTTACACATACTTAGTCTTTTAAACAATCACTTATAGAAACACATACTTATTCATACAGGAACTCTTTCAATATCTCACTCTCACATATACTCACTTATATACACCAATAGTCACATATACTAGTTTAAAACATATGTAGTTACTCATAAAGATGCTATTGAGACAATCTATCACTCACTAACACACCCATGCACACACTCATCCACCCATACAGTCCTGCACACATGCTGTCTTCAACACATACAAACAGTAAGTCACTCATTCATGCACCTATGCACTACATAATACCCCCCACCGAACCATACAGCCACTCAGACACTCATACTGATACTCAAAAAACCAACTAATAACCTATATAGACACTCATGTAGCTACTCACCAACCCATGCAGCCACTTATACACAAAGTGAGAGACTGATACAGATATTTACACATTTAAACATTACTCACTCAGCCATGTATTCACTAAGATACACTTGATCAGTCAGTTATACAATCAATTTTTCAAAAATAAATCATCCATTTAGACACTTATATACCCATTTATTCTTCCATCGACCTTGAGATATACATATATAAAACATATGTAATTTTCAGAAAAACACACATTCACTGGATGATGTCATCAGTGATGTCATTTGAGATGTCATCAGTGATGTCATGAGTGATGTCACTGACCATGTCATGAGTGATGTAATATGTGACGTCATCAGCAGTGCATTGGGGGCACGCGAGTTATAGGTAGCTGAACTAACTATAACGGGGGAATTTCAATGGTTTTGTACGAGTGAAAAGTCCAGCTAACTATAACGCCCCTGAAACCTATGGTTTTTTCAGTGAATATATATATATATATATATATATATATATATATATATATATATATTACCTACTGGCGGTCGCCAATAGGTAGTTATAGTTAGAACCTTGTTTCTATTCAAAAAGCATTTTTTCTTTTCCCAATAACTTTCGCGCTGGTTAACGAACCTTTGCGAAATTTTTAAAACTAATGGGGCGCTCTGGGCAGCTCCTGGTTTGAAAGTTTCGAGGTGATTCGTCAAGTGGGGGCTGAGAAAAAAGGGGGGTCTCAAAACAAGTTTTTCCCATGTAAATTTCAATAGGAAACTTTTAGACAAATCTACAGCCCGAACTGCTGAACGGAATTACACCAAATTTGGCAAAAAGGCAGCCCTTGGTTCAGAAATTGCTCTTTTTGTTAAATGGTGTAAATCCGTTCAGTAGTTCCTGAAAAATTAGAAAAAAAAAAAATATCGATATCTGTGGTCGCGGTGGGTTCGAGAACCCTCCCGAGCACAAGCTTCACTCTGATTGGCTGCCAACACTCCAAACCAGGAAGTGTTGGCAGCCATCTTGTGACTCGGTACCAAGTCACAAGAAAACAGTACAAAAAAGGTTAAAAAACAAGAAAAGGGGGCAGGGTAGAAACACCCTGACCCCCTAGGCCTGCTCAGGGGGTCCCACAAGGACCCCCAGGGCCCAAAAAAGCATTTTTAAAAATAATTTAGGGAGAAATCGCGTTGGGGACGCGAATCCCGCAAAATTATTTTTTAAAAACTAAGCGCGGGCTCCCAAACTTTGTTTTGAAAAAGCCCCCGGTGGGCCAGGTCCCGGGGCACTCGCAAATTAATTAGCGGGGGCCCCTGCTGCCCCGGGGACTGCCACCTCCCCGGGGCTTATTTTGTTGTGTGCGGAGGGCACTGCGGCCCCCGCAGCCCCGGGGACCGCCACCTCCCCATATTCTAAGGATTTATAAATGCTAATTTCTAACTATAACATCCCTATTATGTTCCCTTGAATCCTGAAGGTCCCTGGTGGCCAAGTAGCCCACCAGGTACCTCCAGTAAGTACCACAGAGCTGCGATGCAGAGAGGTGGTCCGAGGCTACGCCCCTTTTTACACCACTCTGCAAAAGCGGCTTGCGGTGCACTGCTGGTGGGGCGATGAGGTCCTCTTGTGTCCTGAGGACCTCAGGACACAAGTGGACTTCATCGTCCGAGCAGCAGTGCGCCAGAAGCCGCGTTTGCAGCATGGTGTAAGAAGGGGCTTGGCCTAGGAACACCTCTCTGCAAAGCAGCTCTGTGGCACTTACTGGAGGTACCTGGTGGGCTACTTGGCCACCCGGGACCTTCAGGATTCAAGGGGACTTAATAGGGATGTTATAGTTAGAAATTTGCATTTATAAATCTTTAGAAATTCACTGAAAAAACCATAGGATTGAGGCACATTATAATTAGAAATTTTCATTTAAAAAAAACGTTGAAATTCACTGAAAAAACCACAGGTTTCAGGGACGTTATAGTTAGAAATGAGCATTTAAAAAACCATTGAAATTCACTCAAAAAACCATAGGTTATAGGCACGTTATAGTTAGAAATTAGCATTTAAAAAACCTTTGAAATTCACTGAAAAAACCATAGGTTTCAGGGACGTTATAGTTAGTTGGATATTTCACTTGTACAAAACCATAGGAATTCCACCGTTATAGTTAGTTCAGCTAACTATAACTCGTTAGCTGCCCCCGCAATGCACTGCTGATGACGTCGCATATTACATCATTCATGACATGGTCAGTGACATCACTGATGACATCTCCAATGACATCACTGATGACATCACTGATGACATCATCCATGTGAAAATCTGATGCACCTCCTCACACTCTCATATAACCTTTGATACACCCACTGTAAAATACAGACTACCATTTTCGAAACCATCGACACACCAATACCAGTTACTACATATGCACTCACTGATTCCTAGGTCTACACACACACATTCACTCATTCATCCATACAATCACTCATACATGCAGTCACTCATCAACACAACACTGTGATATGCACTCACACACCTATACAGACACTCACACACCACCACTCATCCAGAATTACTCACATACCTAGTCAGTCATGCAAAGAATCAATCACACTTCCATTTACTGACCAACACAGTTATATACATACCACATCACTTAGTCAAACAGAAACAAATGCATACTTACTCTCTTATACAATCACTGATACAAGTACACACTCATCCATACAGCCACTCTCACAATCACTGACTCTCACGTATAGTCATTTATATACTCCAACTCTCACTTACACTGCCTTTTACATATGTAGTTACTTGGGCATGTACCACTGAGGCATCCATTCACTCACTAACATACCCATACACACACTCACCCACCCATATTGCTGTTTCCACATGCACTCTTGAACCCATACACCCAGTGAAACTACCACTCAAACATCTATGCACAGAATCAAACACCTCCCACGCACCCACACACACACTCAGGCACCCATACAAATACTCGGGCAACCAATCGATAACCCATTCATGTAGCTACTGACCAACCAATGCATGCAGCTTATACAACAACAGACAGACTGATACAGACATTCACACAGTTCTAACCCATGCATTCAGTAAGACACATGTAATCACTCACTCAAACAGTCAGTCACGCACCTACTAAATCCTCCATGCAGACACTTATATACCCACTCATTCTTCAATACACCTTAGCATATATATAATACATAGTTAAACTTTACAGAAACACACAGTCACTGAATGATGTCATCAGTGATGTCACTGACCATGTCATGAATGATGTAATATATGACATCATCAGCAGTGCATTGCGAGGCACGAGTTATAGTTAGCTGAACTAACTATAACTGCAGAATTTCTATGGTTTTGTACGAGTGAAATGTCCAACTAACTATAACGTCCCTGAAACCTATGTTTTTTCAGTGAATATATATATATGCATATATTTTACTAATGAACTTCAATTAATCTCTCCCTACTCAAAACACTAGAGATAATCCATGAGAGCATGCACTTAACATATCTAATACTACATGAAAAGTAAGCACCTACCTCCACCTATCTACCTCTGACCTTGGGTTCTGAAATAACAGGCTAGTCACAGCATAGTGTTTCGACGCCTCATCAAAGGTAGTAAGTGCTATATAATCATAATTACAGATACAGGTGAGGTCAGTTCACTGTTTTGAGGCAAAAACACTTTCTAAACCAACGAATGTCCCAATTACTCACCGGGAATCTTCAGATTTACCTCACATATTGGCACTGTAATGCTTTCCTCTTCCCTCAGTATTTCTAGGTGCCAGAGAGGGAGCTGCAGGTGTGTGTTTAAGCTCCTTTTCTGTGCTCTGGTGCATATGAAGGTACTTCTGGGATGAGCACTGACTGAGCTGTCTTTATTCTGCCTGTGTAGTTAAGTTTGTAGGTTCATATAGTGCAGCTTATCACCCAAGAGGGTTTCCAGGCGCTGTCCATGGGCACAGGGAGATCAAGTGATTTGCCCAGAATCACAGGATGTTGCTCCGGCGCCGAGTCTCGAACTCGGATCTTCAGCTCCGGAGTCGATAGCTTTGGCCACTGTGCCACATCCTCTCCCCAAACCAAATACTTTCACTTTCCCCCAATAATTGGTGACAGAAGTCAGGATAGTAAATCATTCTCTCCTCATATTTGTGGGGTGTTCCCACCCCTTTCTTGTGAGTTTTAGGGGAAGCATTCAAATACAGGCACTTTTGGGAGGCATGGACATGAGGGTGGAACTTGGATGGCTAGAACACTGAATGGGCCATTTGGTCTCTCTTACTGCTGGACCTACCAGGCCAACTACCTGACAGCCATCAATGAATAAGGCAGGTTTGCTGTCAGCCTCAGATCCCTTCTGTGCATTGCTTCTTTTATATTCTTAGAATAATTTGTCGTTTTTTTTATATTCAATACAACATATAATTTTTAATCATAATTGCATCCTCATTTCAATAATTACACAACAGCTTAAAACATGTATTAGAAATATTGTTTGATGATGAGCCCATAATTGTATGTTAGTCTATAGTAATAAAATATTAACAAACTTCCATGTACTGGCCTTTATATAAAGCAATACATTTGTTCAATAGATTTATCAACCATCCCGACAGAGGCAACACAACATGAAACGCACAAAAATATTTCTGAAAACGAAGGACCTGCCAGGAAGTGTCGTTTGCATAGTTCAGTGGAGTCGATCAGGGGATACCCGTGCAGCTGAGGAAGAAAAGTGAGCCTACAATAACTCAAAAGGCGCTATATGCAGAACTAGGAACTGCTGGAGTATCGCTGAGTGTGTGAGTGATGTGGGCGGGTCTATTTTGTGCTTCTTCACTAAGCATGGCGGCGCAGTTTCTGTAGCGAAGGCTGATATAATAACAGGCAAGGTGGTGGCCTATGTAAGTTTGTTCCTCGTCGAACCGTTTTGTTCACCTAGCAGTTTGCAAACTGTGCTTAGAAATCTCTGGAATGGACAGTCACATCTACAGAGTGAATCTGAAAGAAAGATGAAGTTAAGTGAAAATCTCCATTGGCAAGGAACATTAGAGGCATAATTATCAAAATGCACTTTGTAGTTTTACAAAGTGTACTGCAAAATGTACTGCAAAATGTAAGTTTTGCCTATACCTACATATGCGGAGTTCTCCGCCCTGACTGCAAAGTCTCCATACATGTAAGTATAGATCTTAGCGGTAAATGTGGGAAGTACACAAGGGAGTTGGTGGGAAAAGGAGCAAACTTACTACTGAAGTGGATGAGTTCAGGGGGGAGTAAGAGGTGTATAGGGAGTGTCTGGGAGGGTATTTCGAGAGGGACGTTGCAAACCCACACAAGAGTAAGCCAACTGCTTTGCTCTGGGGGTGGAGGCATGTAACTTACAGGTGTATTAGCTGCTTCAAAAGTGCTTAATTTGTTAAATCATAAGAGCCAGGGACTTCGTCAGGAGGCCTTCGTAGCTTGCACCACCAATTGCCCCTGCCAGCATTGCCAATGACAGTACCTAAATAACTACTACCTAGCACTCTGGTACAAGTATGACAATTCATGCTATTACAGGCCCCCAAGCCCTTAAAAATGGCTTTGGCAGCAGGTATTAGTTGTTTTTAATGTATACTGAATTAATAAACAATTCATGTTCTACTCATCTCTTAATTTTACAAACAGCACCACTATGGCCCTGAAACCGTGCCAAGCATGCAAAATAATGCCGCTATTCCCCCCTTCTGATGATGGCCATGACTAAGTAATAGGAGTTACCAGGCCCATCAGAATTACATGCTTTTGTTTTTCACATTGAGATTTTGCCCCTGGAATTACCAGGATACCCTGAAACAGTAATTGTGAGGCAGGGATTTCAGCAAGTCACTCTCTAACAATGGCCTTACCAATAATACTATAAAAAATCTTAGGTTGGGGCTGAGCAGCAAGCAAAATAGTTGTAGTGACAGTGCTAAAAATGAAATAATAAAAATGTGAAAGAAAAATGAGGCAAAATGAAGAGAGAAGAAGGCAGAGTTTCAGTAAAAAGTGTGATGGAAGAAATGCAGAGTGAACAAATTAATGTGAGCTAATGAAATTGAAAGAATAAGAGAGGTAAAAAGAAAGAGTGCTATTGAAAGAATAAAGATTGAAAGAGAACTAGGAGTAAAAGGAAAATAAAAAGGGGAAACTATAGAAAAAGAAAATGAAAATGGAGCGATAAAGAGGGAATGAAAAAAGACCGTAAGGGCTAGATAAGAATGTAGAGAAGGAAGAAGGTGGAAAGAAGACCAGGTGGTAAGTAAGTTGTAAAAACTGAGCAAAATTATTTTGCACCCATTTTCCTACGCTAATATTCTTGAACATATTTTGCATGGACCATTTGCACTGAGCCCCAAACGAAGCAAATGCTAAAAATTGCTATCTGAACCCATTCAACCACTTAATCATGGGTCTGAATTAACCCCGGCAGTGGGCATACATATTTGTAACATCAGCAGATGTTGGTACAAGATGAGTGAGGCCAAGATGGCGGCAGTGATGATCACAACCTAGCGAGCTCCTGAGATGTGCCCAGCAGAAACACCTTGTGGACTGCATCTGGTCTCCCCTGACCGGCATCAACGCACCTCTCGCCCCACTTGAACTGGGTGAAGGGTACCAGGAGTTCAGACAGTTGTGTGCATGACCCGCCGGTGGGCCTTGGTGGTTAAGGACTCTGTGGCAGGACCTGCCATCTGGATATTGGAGCAGCTGCAACCATAGTCTGAGATGTGATGAGGGGCCTTGATGCGGTGGCCAGCACTGCAGCGAGGTGCCTGCGAGACTACTGCATGGAGGACGCCTTGTGAGGAGACAGCGCCCTTTAAATGCGTTGCTAGTGTGCGCCCAGTTTTCCTGCCAGAGGATTAGCTGCATAGAGCAGTGATGCCACGAGAAGTGGGCGGGGCCTGAATTGCAATGGGAGTCTTGTGCGGAGGGATTGCCTTAGGTGGCAACACCAATAGGCCTGTGAAGCTTCTGTCGGGTGGTTGGCTGGCGCGGAGCCGCCTGTGATACTTCAAAAACATCAGAATCTCAAAGGCAAATTTCTTCAGAAACCAGCTAGATCAAGCCAGTAACTGACCCAACAAAAACTTTTGAACTCATAAAAGCACAATCAAATTGCTCACCCAATCCGTCACTGGCTGGATCCAGTCCTCTACCAAACTGCGAGGGATTCGCCTCCTTCTTTCTCCAGAAGGCAGAAACCATGAGCATTGATCTTCAGACGGCCCTGGAAGAACGTCCTCTTCCCCTCAAACCAGCCCCTCCGCCTCTGAGGCTACTGCTCCAGTGTGTCCTCCCGGGCATTTCCCCAAAAACATCGCATCATGAAACGCTTTCAGAAACTTTGAGGAAAGCTCCATTCTTAAAATCCTAGCTATGCTGAAACCCTCAAACCACTTCAATGACCCTCTTTCCTCTAACTTCTTCAAGGAGATCATACCTGTGATACTCCCAATCTGGACCAATATTCTTAATGCCTCCCTCCTTCAAGGCACTATCCTTAACTGCCTAAAGTCCGGTCAAGTTACCCCCATCCTAAAAAAACCAAAAGCAGGCCAAACTGACCAGAACACCTTTCAACCTATTTCCAATATTCCTACCCTGGTGAAGCTCCTTGAAAAATGGGTTCACATCCTATTCTGTAACCACATTGATCAATTCCAACTATTAACCAATTTCAATATGGCTTCCATGCAGGGGAAGCCCCGAATCAGCTATCACACACATAGTGGGCGATGCACTAAAAATCCTGGATCAGAACCAAGCTTGTCTCTTAGTCCTCCTTGACCTATCATTGGCATTTGATGCGGTTAAGCATGGCAACCTTCTAGACCTTTTGGAACACCGCATGGGCCTAAAAGGATCAGTCCTTAACTGGTTCTCCTCCTATCTGCAAAACAAGCCTCAAGGTTAATCACTCATTATCGCAGACCTTGCCGATCACATTAGGGGTCCCAGAAGGCTCATCTCCTTCACCCACTCCCTTCAACCTAGTCATGGAGCCTCTAATAGAAATTCTGAGCTCATTCAACATCCATACCACATGTACGCTGACAATACCCAACTATACCTAAAAGTCCACACCCCAGAAGACATCAGTTTTCTCAACACAACTCTACAGGAAACTCAAAATTGGCTAGCAGCCAATCAGCTCAAACTAAATACTCAAAAAACTGAATTCCTCCTAATCGCCTCACCCAGCCAGTCACTGGTCATCGAAGAATGGTTGAACAGCACGCAACTGCATTCCACAAGTCATTGACTCTGCAAGCTCACTGGGTATAACTCTCGACAAGAACCGCAACATGCAGAAGCACATTAGTGCCACACAAAAAGAGCAACTCACCAAATGAACTTTACAAGAAAGTTAAAACCTTTCCTCTCCCCAATAACTTCAAGCATGCGGTACAAGCTCTAGAGAATCCCAGGTTGGACTCTGGTAGTGCAACCCTCTCTGAATTAACCAGATCCAAACCGGCTTCTCAAAGGGCCTCGCTCAATTCTGCTGCAAGGCTCATCACTGGCTCAAAAAGATACAACCAGATCACCCCAATCTCAAATCCCTCAAGTGGCTCCCTTACGAAGCAAGAATCCAGCTAAAAATTGCCTGCATGACACATAAAGCCCTCCACTTCAAAACCACTAGATATCTCATCCAGACGCTCAAACTCTCTGGCAGCTCCAGATCATCCAGAAGCTCCAACACCTTTATTCTGAAACCTCAGAGATTCCACTAGAAGAAAACTTACAACCAATCTTTCTCTGGGATTGCCCCAAGCATTTGGAACACATTACCTCTTGAAGTCAGAATGAATCCCTCGATTGTATCCTACAAGAAGAAAGAAGGCAAAGTACTCCCTATGAACACATTTCTTCCCTAGATCCCAAGATTCTGTTTGCCTCAGTCTCACGCATGACTATTTATCACTGGCTACCTAGTGCTTTCGTCTTATCAGTACCAACATTACCCTCCCTCTTCTCAGCAATGCCTGGTACTTGCAGTTGTCTGAAATATGATATTCTGTTTTTATTAGTTTATCTCCCATGCTCTCTGCTCTAAAGCATACCCTCCCTTTTCTGTGTACTACTCTCTCCTGCATTTTCATTCAAATTTGATATTATTGTTATTACTGCTCTGCTCTCTGTACATTTGTAAAGCGCTCTGATACCCGCAAGGATCATGTTTGCGCTATGAAAAGCTATTAAAATATAAAATAAAAAAATGGCCCTTGAGCCGCTGGCAGCTCTCTTTAAGATGAGGGGCTCATCGTGGGAGATACCGCTCTGTGGCGCTTGGGACATCATCTCCCTGTATGAGGATGACGTGCTCCTCTATGTCAGAGATGTATATCGGGCTCTGCCTGCCGTTCTGTCCACGGTAGAGGAGTTTGGTGATGTCAGGACAGTAAGGCCAAGACTTGCTTGTTTCCACTCAGGGCTCTGAGTGCTGCAGCGAGGTAGGGGTTAGTGGACATGGGGTTAGAATGGAGAGGTGACATGTTCAAATACTTGAGAGTAAATATATATCACATGGCACAAGACCTCACACAGGGGAACCTGACCAGGGCTGTGAACTCCATTCGGCAATCGGTGCATATTTGGAAAACCCTCCCATTATCTCCGATGGGCAGAATAGTGATAGCCAAGATGCTGGCATTACCCAGGCTCTTGTACTAATTTGCGGTACTCCGGGTGCAGCTGCCAAGAACCTTTTTTAAGACCAGATTAAGGTGACAAGGCAGTGTTGGCAGAAATACATACTCACGAGGTGCACCACTTGCCCTACTCTCTGAAACTGCTTTGGGCACTTCTGGATGTAAAAGCACTCACCATACACCACAATACGAAGCCCTGGTCCGACAATGGACCGTCCACATTGGGATATGTTTGAACACAATATATTGCTCACACTCCCCGGAGTGACCAAGAAATTTGGAATTGGTCCGGGCACTTCCTGACTTATAATGCACTGCAGTCTGTAAATAGGAAGACGTGGGGTCACAGCCAGGCCATGCTGCAAATCTCCTAGCTGTTGGAGCTTTTGCTGACGCACGGTGGGGGAAGGAGAGCTGTCGCCCTGATATAAAATGCATTGCTAGGCACTCACCTTGCTGAGTGCCCAGGCCTAAGGGGTAAATAGGAGGCCAATGCAGAGCCGAAGTTAACTGATCAGCAGTGGGAAGGGCAGATGAGGCATGTGAAGACAGTGTCCCGGAACCCACGACTGAAGTTTACACAGTTCAATTACTTCCATCAGAAATACCTCACGCCTTTGCGGCTGCACTGCATGTTGCGGGGAATAGTGCCCAATTGCCTAAATGCCACTCACAGACAGTGGATTTCAACACATGGTTTGGTCCTGCCTGGAAATAGTGCGTTACTGGGAGAATGTAGAGGGGGTCACGGCCGAGCTCACACACAAAACGCTCACACCTACCCCAGAGCAGTGTCTCCTGGGACTTATTCCAAGCACAAAACAGACTATTCATAGCAATGGCGTGGAAGTCCATGGTAGGGTGACCAACCGTCCGTAAATTTCACTGACTGTCCGTTATTTCCAGTAGCGGTCCGTGGAGGGAGTTCGGTGGGGCAGTGAGGCGGGGCAGGGGAGGGGCAGAGTGGGGAAATGTAAACACCGGAATATGGATGAACGGAGGTAAGTACACATTTAAATAAATAAAACGAATTTCGTTGCGCTCACTGTTGGGGGTAAGCTCACATTTCTTTGAAGTGAAGAGGCTTCAACAGTCCCTCCCAGACCTCGCAGACTATCAATTAGCCCCATTGTCATTCTGTCTGTGCCCGATTTTATCATAGACAATGGGCCATGCTTCAGTTACAGCATGTGGTGCGCCTATGTCTGCATCGGCCAAGGGCACGGCAGGAATGCATCAGCTTTAGGAGATACACAGACCTCTTATAAAAGTTTTAATTATTAAAACTGTTTTTGCTAACCTACTTAATAGTAACACTCTGTCCAGGTTTCAGAAGAATGAATAAATAACAAACTAATTTCAACTTATGTGCCACTGAAACAGGAGCTATGCTTTGGGGTTCTGGGTGCGGGCTCATTTTTTAAATACACGGCAAATGGCAAAGAGTTGTGAGTTCTTTCCCTGCCTGCAATTATAAGGCCATCATAAAAATGGCAATTTAGCTCTGGTGATTAATGTATATCCTTGAGAGATATCTGAACTTTGACTAATCCCAGTTTTGACTCATAATATAATAAAGCAGAGGTATCATGTTCCTCCTGCAAAGCACAAAGTGTAACATGCTAATCAAATAATTGTTTTTTTGTAGATAGTTCAATGGGTTCCTTCGTATAATAATAAAGATGTATTAGTAAGGACAACCCCCAACCACTATATTATGTTTTGAACCCTGAGTTTGTATTTCTCCATAATAAGCTCTCTTAACATATAATCAGGGCAACTGGAATTAAGCACTTCTGCGGCCACAGTTTTTTTTCTCATAATTTTTGATTTGCAGAATTTGCAGCTGATACTGATGAGGGGAAATCTTTGCTAAGACAGTACTGCCAAGTATTAAAATGAAAAAAATAATGAAGTAATACTACAAAATATGTGCCGCATAATTTGCCTTCACGTGCTGTATAATTTAGTTAACCCTGCCTCATAATTCCAGTGACCCTGCATATAATGCCTACCAGTATGAATGGCCATGTAATTCATACACCTTGCAGCCCTCATTTTCTTAAGTAAAACTTCTTCTACATTGGCTTACACACTTATACGAATCATTGTCTCTGAATAATATGTGTGTGATGTGAAGCACCCTTGTCACTCTATATTGGGATGAGTAACACTATAAAAGAAATAAAATACACATGGGAGAGGATGTATAGAGAGATGAGGGGCATGGTTAAATGGTGGTACTGAGGGAATTCTTGGAGAAGGAGGTCTTTAGGGGGACGGGGCGAACAAATATTGTCACACAGGGTGCCAGCAATAAAGCTATCCCTGCCAGGGACGTAGTTATTGTTCCTTTAGCCTTTGTAAGTGCCCCAGGCCCTAAGACAAAAGCACTTAAGGAAGTGATTGTGGGATGGACTGGTAGGGAGGCATAGTCTATGAACAGAGGGATATAATTTTAGATGGAGAACGAAGAGCACAAAGAGGAAGTAATGAGGAGAAATAAATATATTTCTCCTCGTTAACCCAACCTCGGATAGGCACAACATTTTGCCGTAAACCCACACGTACAAGTCTTTGTAAACACGGGTTTACATCGAGATACCTGGGTGAATGCACTGGAAAGCCCATGCACTGCCCATGCAATGCCTACCTGACAGAAGGTAATTCAAGGCAGTGCTATGTGCCGTATTGTGTATTTTGTAAAACATTTTTTACAAGCCTCGCCAATCAGGATTGGCTAGAAAAGCCCCCTTAAGCAAGTTATCTCTCTAATTCTTGAGACCTGAAAACAATCTTACAATAAAGTGCTGCCAAGAAACACCAACTCGTGAGGATGGTGGAGGTATAGCAAGAGTGATGACAACAGGGCACACCAGGTTTCACTCTCTTTCATAGCTGCTAGGTGTCTGCATGCCATGCTGGTCACCTTCTGTAATTTCTTTTTAAACCATCAGAGCACCACACCAATTTTAGAAGTCATACACCAAACACGTCTTTTTGGGTTCAATATGTCGGTGAATGGGCCCGATTCACAGAATTAACTTAAGACAAAATCCTAAACTTACTACTTTTGGTATTCACAGAATGCACTTACTACTTTTGGTATTCACAGAATGCACTTACTACTTTTGGTATTCACAGAATGGATTTACGACTACTAACTTTACGTCCGCACCCGGGCCGGAAATTCCGGCCCGGAGGCGGAGCTTCCGGGCCGGAGGTGGGGATTCCGGCCAGTGGCGGAGATTTAGCCATGGCCAAAATCTCCACCTCCGGGCCGGAAGCTCCGCCTCAGGCCCGGAAGCCCCGCCTCCGGGCCAGAAGCTCCGCCTCCGGGCCGGAAGCTCCGGCCCGAGTGCGGACGTAAAGTTAGTAGTCGTAAATCCATTCTGTGAATACCAAAAGTAGTAAGTGCATTCTGTGAATACCAAAAGCAGAAAGTGCATTCTGTGAATACCAAAATGGTAGTAAGTTTAGGATTTTGTCTTAAGTTAGTTCTGTGAATCGGGCCCTCTGTCTTTGCAGCTGTGCCCCTCATTATGAGGAACAATTGTTTGAAGAGGGGCAGTGTACAGGCAGGGAATCAACATCTTTGGCATGTGAAGGGAAGCATCATTGCCAAATACTGCTTCTCATTTTAAATGATCCTTGAATTGGTTGCAGACTGGAAGCAGGAGCTTGATTCACCTACAGCCCACTAACAGGCTCGCCAAGCCCGTATAACAATAGTGGCTGCACTCCACTTCATGGCCACTTGGACTTTTCAGAGGGTCATTTCTGGCATCTTGCAGGAACGTAACTCTCAATGGTTGCAGGAGGACCCAGATACATCACCTACAGAATGAACCAGTTTATGGCAATGCCACAGTCATTGGAGCAAAGGCAAAGGATGGCAAGAGTATTCTATGCCCTTGACCCTTCCCTTCTGCATTGGGTGCTATTGATTGCAGCCACATGGCATTTCACTCACCACAGGCAACACCTTTTCTACAACAGACACAGCTGGCATTCCATTAATGTGTGAGTTGTCTATGGTGCCAGGGGTAGTAGGTTCACTGATGTGTTTGCTACCTTTCCTGGAGTTACACTCAACAGTAAAACATTTTGTCAGCTGCCTCTAGCACATTAGTTGGTTGCTCATGATTTAGGGTAACATGTGGCTCATGAGTTATAACACCTCACATTGGGGCTGCATGCGCATCTGGGAGAAGCATCTCCCACATCCTCACATCACTCTCTAGAACACAGTAGACACACATTACCCTAAGAGTGACTGCATGCATAGATAGATTATGCAGTTCATTTAGAATAGAACCACATCTTGTGAAATACCACGTTTGTTGATATGTATGCTCTCCCCATCTCCTTACATCCTTCCAAAGTCCAACCACACAGCTTCAACAGACATACAAGAGTGCACATATAGGTACTTGAGCTGTATTTAATTCCCTTTTGGTTATCCTTAAGTTATGTTTCAAATTTCATGACTGTACGGGTGTGGAGAGTACTGCTGTACTGTTTTGAAGTTGTGTGCAAGATGGTAGTAGACTTTTGCGTATGCCGAGGCTTGCATACAGACATTGCCCGTTAACTATGGCCCCATCTAGGTTCCTGAGGTGGGCCATCAAACTGAGGTCAGTGTTTGCAGGTGCATGATTGTTTTGTTACCTAATTTTTCACAGAAGCCACTAATTTGGTTACTCTATCAATGTGGCTTGGCAGTCTCCCGTAAATGATGAATGGTGGACTATTGCACAGTGCACATATACCACCCTGAGGCAATACTGTTACACTACTATAATATTACAATCAAACATGCTTTTCTCAACCTATTACTATCCTTAGATTAAGCTTTCACACTCATTCTATCACATTTACATATTTACACAAAAGTAAAATCGCTCACATAGTTTACACAAACATGTTTAAATCAATGTTGTGTCCTTTAAATGTGGTTTCCAGCATTATGAATAAACTTGCTTTAATATGTAACCTCCTCCCATATGTTTATAGAGACCTTCGCATAAGAGTGGGGCCCCCATGTGTGGTGCGGAGACCTCCGGGTGTGGGACAGGGACCTTCATTCTGGGGCCGAGATCTCAGCCTTCCACTACAAACTGGAAATTGCAAATAGGAAGCTGTTTTGTAATCATTCCCAGTCATTCTCTCACCGCAACACCATCCTCATCCATCCTGGTGCTTCTTTGGCAGTTTAGAGCACCAGAAAGGGTGCTGGATATAGACAATAGGGTCCCTAGCTTTGCAAAAGAAGAACTGGAAATTTTGTGCAAAGGGGTCCTCCAAGTGTACCTTCAGCTCTAGAGGGGTCCAGAGACCCAGCTGAGCATTGTGGCACAGGCCCAGATTTGGAGGGGATTTGCACGCTCTACAGTGCAGTGGGTGTCTGCACCAGCAGAGAGGAATGCCTTAAGTATTGAGTGGACATTTGCCACTTGACACTCTTAAAGGCCCTGGATGTGCTCAGCCTGTGCTCTCAGTAGACACCCGACTAACATCATTGCATCATAGGAGGGTCCTAAGAGCAGCCTGACTGATGCTCCATGCTCAGATAGAATCATTTGAGCAGCTGATAGACAGTAAGTGAAATATGTGTCTGCTAACATGTGTGTGTCTGTTATAAAAGTAATATACAATCATGTATTAGTGTAATTTTTTTTATTATGTCCATGTTGCTTGTAAAATATGTTGCCTTATTAAATGAATGGATTGAATGGCTGTTTTTTGTTTTCATGTTATTTTTTAATGAATTTATTTGAGTTTAAAAACTAATATTAGGCGGGAACAATGGACATGGACATTCATTATGCCCCTATTCTCTTGGGTGTGCATGTCATCAGTTAATGCAGTTTAAACATTGATTTATATAATTTTTATGACAACATAAGTGTATGTGAGACTGACATGGTGTAGCGTTTACTTGCCATCTCATAAGCATTTTTGTTTATTAAATTCCATAAGCTTTCAAAACATTTTTTGTGGGTCTACACTTTTTTATTGTATATCTTTATTTAATACTTACAAATAAAATTCAAGCTGAAATTCCATCACTAACTCTTTTCCATGGTGGGCAGAATGCTAGGAGGTCTGTTGCCTGAGAAAGATTGTTTGCCACACCCAGTCCTACATGTGCATCTCATTTCCAAGAAAGATGTCCTGCATAAAAGGGTTGTATTCATGTTTTTGGAATCATGGCTGACTGTGTTAAAAAGTAATGGGCATAACATAAACACTATGACAAATGGAATTATTAGCTTAGACATTACTATGGCAATGGGTAGTCAAAGTTTTCAGAATGTCCATCTTTTGTTTACCGTTGTTATTTCCTTGACAAGTATTTGTCATTTCCTTAAGAAGTTTTTGAGGTGGGTATATGAACTCTTCATTTGTTTATTTCTACATTCCTTTTTCACCAGACAGAATTGCTAACCCAACACTAGATCATGATGTGGGGTGAATAACTACCAAATCCTCAGTTGCCAGGTAGGCATGACAACTTTCAAACACCAGCGATGAGAAGGAACCAAACACCAGGAAGAGCGCCCCCACTCGGAATCAAACAAGACTCTGGGAGGAGGCTGTTGACCCCACTATGAGGGTGGAAGAATTGGAGACCACCAGCCGAGAAGATGTGGACAATGGAGCTCCTCCTCGCTAAGAACATGTGATCTCAGTGCTGCCCCAGGAACAGACTTATGATTATGGGTCTGCACCCAGCTACACCTAAACTTCAGATATGTCCATACCAATGAGGCTCCAAATGCAACCCATGATCCTACTCCTCCTCCTTCAAGTACCCACCCAGAACAGTAGCAGTCATACATTTGCACCAGACACCACTGAGCCCTCGTGTGTTGGTTCTATCTTCATACTCAGGAGCATATTTACAAGGGAATGGCGAAACGTGGTGCTAAGCAAACATTGCTAACGCCACGCTCCGCCATTCTGTAAACGCAGGGATGCGCCGTATTCACAAGAATGCGGCGCACCCCTGCATTTCCCTTGGCTCTGGCGTTAAATCTAACTGCCTTGCTCCAACGCAGGCATCTTTGCACCATATTGCAAGGGTGTCTGTATGGGGGGAATGATGGTTCATGTGCAGGAAGGTGTTCCTCCCTGGACATAAACAATCCAGAATGGTAAAAACTTCTATGTGTGCTGCATTGTGCAGCATACATAGAAGTTGCAAATCGGCATAAATGATTGTTTATGTGCAGGAAGGGACACCGAAATGTCATAAAAAGTGACGTTCCTCTGGCGATAGGGACTTGCAAATATGCCCTCAGTTTGTCTCAATGGCTGCGCTCAAGAAGGCCATAAGGACCATAGCAGATGGTCAGGTAGTTATCTGTCTGGATATGCAGGAGTTGGTAGAAGAAGTGAAGGCTATCTGAGAGTCACTGTCTGACCAACCAAGGAATGTATGATCTCTCCAGGCCTGCAGGTATTATATTTCACCTCCCTCACATCCCACCACACATGCTGTCACTTCTCCCAGTTTGTCTGTTTTAATTATTTTCCCCACTCCCTCTGTATATTGCCTTTCTCAAGGGTGTCTGGTCCTGCCACAGTCATCTACATGTCTGTGTCCCAGAACGACATTAGCGAACCTGAGGGTGGCCAGAAACGTTTACCTCCAAATCAGTAACTTTGTTCTGATTCCCCATTTGATTTTGAGAAGTGACTTTAATTATAATTTGGACTATTGACTTCCATTTAAGCATTTTGCTTTTTTAAAAACTTTTAAACCATATTTTTGGATTCTTTAGGTCGGACTTTCCTTTTAATATTGTTTATACTTTTATACCATTTGGTTAATGGATTTTGTCCCTAACGTTTCAAAGTAGTTTTTTTATAATAGGATCACCCCTTCCAACTTTACTCTCCCCTTCAAATGAAGACACTTTAGTCCTGATCTATAGTTCGTTGAAAGAGGTACTGTATCACAAACATGGCAGATATCCCAACCCCCTTACTCCAAGTGCTATTGGATATAACAGACTCGTAAATAGACGGGAGGGACATCCCATATGTGATGGAGTATCCCAAGCTCCAAGCTCAAAAACACGCCTTATATTTTCATTTTGCCCAATACCATGGACTGTCATAATTAGTTTTAAGTTACATTAAAGATTATATTTTGAATTAATAACAAAATGTTTTTTTAAATAAATAAATATGAAGATAGTGTTGATTTTTGTGGAGAACGTGTTTGTGGGTGTACTAATATGCAATGGTCTGACAATATTGTGAATTACATAGGTATGAAGATGCTGTTATGTAATCACTTCATATGTAAGGCTAGCATAAATACTTGACATGGCAATACACACATTAATATTATGTGTGTTTAGACTAGATATTATAACATTTTATTTTCAAAGATGCTCACAGGTTAGAGTTTTACAAATCTGAATTTGTGAATGTTGCAGACAAACGTTTGTTTAACTTGTGTTTGAATGAGCGCGGTTTCATGACAGTAGTACAGTGAATTGAGGAGTGATTTTAATGTCCCCATGAGGGAGTAGAGCGGAGCTCGTCTAAATCTCCAGCTATTACGTATAGGTTGTGCTTCTGGTTGTGCTTCTTTTTGTGGTTCTGGTTGTGGCGTGGTTGTGGATGGGGATGTGGTTGTGGTAGTTTGGTGGAGTTGGTGGGCTTGTGGATGTTGAAGGAGGATTCACATTAGGGTTTGTGGATGGTGTGGACCTCATAGGTTGTGGTGTCTCACCTGAGTCTGCATGCCTTGGCCATGCATATTGACATTGACACTTGTTTGCTATTGCTTCTGCCATCTTCATGGTCAAGGCATGTTGCCTTACACTTTTTACCCATTCTTGGTGCAGCTTTGTCATGTATTGGTAATATTTTACAATATTATCCAAGGCAGGGTCTGCATGTCAAACAACTCGGGTAGCCCTTTAAAATGATCCCCAATCTCATGAAGTCAGCCCCATGTCAAGAATATCCCCTTGCACAGGTGACTGCTGTCTGAAAAATGTGAACCTTCCCCCCTCCGAGGACAGGATTTGGCTATGCCAAAGCCCCCAGCATGTGTTGCTGTCTGACTGAGCCAGCAGATTGTCTATCATGGAGAGGGTTACATCTGGAAGGGTGTTTGGGGGTGGAGATATGATTGATAAAGGTGGAAGAACTCCTCTTCACCAGGATTGTCCCCTCCCTCACCCCTTAGTTGATTGAACGCAATTGCATGGGAAGAGTGTGTAGGCTAGTCAACTGAGATAACCACAGTTTGAGGGCTGTTTGAAGGTGAGTCCTGCACAGCAGGGACAATTATACCTAGCTGCTTAGATGTTGAGAGACCTCCTGCTCCTCCTCCACTTCTTCTGGAGGCAGCCGTGGATACTGCAGATTGGAGGAGTATAGTATCCTGGGATGACAACTATACCAACTTGTGAATGTTGCAGCAGCATTGTCAGGTTCTGTGTTCTCAGTATCTACAAGGGGAACAGCCATTCCAATGCGGTAGTTACGACATATAACCATTAGAACGCACCCGTTACAATGCAGGTACGGTTACCATGCATAACCATTACCACGCAATATTTTAAAACGCATATGCCTTTACCACACATGCCTTTACAACGAATTCAGTTGCAAAGGCATGAATAGTAAAGGCATATGCATTTTAAATGTAAGTATTAGGTAAGTATAAAGCGTTTATATATTTGTGTGTGTCCCCGTGTGTGTGTGTGTGTGTGTTTATATATAAATCTATATATATATATTAGGGAAACTTTTTTTGAAGGTTTTAAGGTGAGCATTGCTAGGATTTAGGGTGGGTGTGGGTTGCATTTTAAATGTAGGTATTAGGTATATATATATATATATATATATATATATATATATATATATATATATATATATATATATATATATATATATATATATATATATATATATATATATATATATATATATATATATATATATATTCACTGAAAAAACCATAGGTTTCAGGGGCGTTATAGTTAGCTGGACTTTTCACTCGTGCAAAACCATTGCAAATCCCCCGTTATAGTTAGTTCAGCTAACTATAACTCGCGCGCCCGAAATGCACTGCTGATGATGTCACATATTACATCACTCATGACATGGTCAGTGACATCACTCATGACATCACTGTTGACATCTCAAATGACATCACTGATGACATCATCCAGTGAATGTGTGTTTTTCTTAAAATTACATATGTTTCATATATGTATATCTCAAGGTCGATGGAAGAATAAATGGGTATATAAGTGTCTAAATGGATGATTTGTTTTTGAAAAATTGATTGTACAACTGACTGATTAAGTGTATCTTAGTGAATACATGGCTTAGTGAGTGATGTTTAAATGTGTAAATATCTGTATCAGTTTCTCACTTTGTGTATAAGTGGCTGCATGGGTTGGTGAGTAGCTACAGGAGTGTCTATATAGGTTATTAGTTGGTTTTTTGAGTATCAGTATGAGTGTCTGAGTGTCTGTATGGTTCAGTGGAGGGTATTACATAGTGCATAGGTGCATGAATGAGTGACTCACTGTTTGTATGTGTTGAAGACAGGATGTGTGCAGGACTGTATGGGTGGATGAGTGTGTGCATGGGTGTGTTAGTGAGTGATAGACTGTCTCAATAGTGTCTTTATGAGTAACTACATATGTTTTAAACTAGTATATGTGACTATTGGTGTATATAAGTGAGTTTATGTGAGAGTGAGAGATTGAAAGAGTTCCTGTATGAATAAGTATGTGTTTCTATAAGTGATTGTTTAAAAGACTAAGTATGTGTAAGTTTCTGTAGAAGTAAGTGTGGTGGTGTGTGTATAACTGTATATGCAAGTAAATGGATGTTTGATTCTTTATTAGCATGAGTGACTATGTGTGTGAGTAACTCTATGGATGAGTGGCATTGTGCAACAGGATGTATAGGTGTGTGAGTACATATGATGAGTGAGTACATGTATGAGTGACTGTATAGGACTGTTGGTGAATGAGTGGATGTGTATGTGGATCTTAGAATTACTGAATAGGTTGTTGTAACTGGTATTGGTATGTCCATTGTTTTGAACATTGTAGTTTCTATTTTTGAATGTGTGTATCAAAGGTTATATTAGGGGAAGAGGAGGTCTGCCACTCTATCACAAGGATGATGTCATCAGTGATGTCATTAGTGATGTCATTTGAGATATCATCAGTGATGTCATGAGTGATGTCACTGACCATGTCATGAGTGATGTAATATGTGACATCATCAGCAGTGCATTGCGGGCGCGCGAGTTATAGTTAGCTGAACTAACTATAACGGGGGAATTTCAATGGTTTTGTACGAGTGAAAAGTCCAGCTAACTATAACGCCCCTGAAACCTATGGTTTTTTCAGTGAATTTCTAAGGTTTTTTAAATGCTAATTCCTAACTATAACGTTCCTGCAACCTATGGCTTTTTCAGTGAATTTCAAAGGTTTTTTAAATGCTAATTTCTAACCATGCCTACAGAGATAGGACATGTGAAGAAAGAAGATAAACGCACAGAAAGAAAAAAAAGAAATGCAGAAAGAAGCAACAAAAGTCCTCAAAGACGAAGAAAAGTACAGGAAGAAGGATAACGTGCCGAAAGAACAAACAGAAGAGCAGAAATAAGCCTTGTTGCAAAATCATCCTTTACCCTCAACTTTTTCAGACGGATACTGGTGGTAACTGAGTCTGACTAACCAGTCCAGGAGCCAGTGCTATGTTAAAAGACACTCAGAATACAGTGAAAACACCTACATACACTAGGGAACACTATGCGCTGGGGTCCCCCTGTGATCAGCAGGACCTCCTCTGTAAGCCCCTAGTATATAATAGGGCAGGGGATTAAAACTACCCCTTAAAACGTGCCACAGGGCGTGTTTGCACACGTCACCTCAGGCCCCGTCCCCTCACTTCCCCACTGTGTAAACATGCCCTGTGGCCGTTTTAAGTTGGGAGATTAAGTCCCCTTGAATCCTGAGGGTCCCTAGGTTCCAAATAGACCACTAGGTACCTCCAGTAAGCGCCACAGAGCTGCGTTGCAGAGAGATGTAAAAAGGGGCATGGCCTAGAGAACCTCTCTGCAACGTAGCGGAGTGGTGCTTACTGGAAGCACCTGGTGGGCTAGTTGGCCCCCAGGGTCCCTCAGGATTGAAGGGGAATTATTTCCCCAACTTAAAATGCGCCACAGGGCTTGTTTGCACACGTTAACTCAGGCCCCGTACCTCCCTTCACCACTGTGTAAACACGCCCTGTGGCCGTTTTTAGTTGGGAGATTAAGTAAATTTGAATCCTGAGGGTCCCTAGGGTCCAACTAGCCCACTAGGTACCTCCAGTATGCACCACAGAGCTGCGTTGCAGAGAGGTGTAAAAAGTGGCACGGCCTGGACCACCTCTCTGCAACGCAGCTCAGTGGCGCTTACTGGAAGCACCTGGTCGGCTAGTTAGCCCCCAGGGGCCCTCAGGATTGAAGGGGAATTATTTCCCCAACTTAAAACGCGCCATAGGGAGTGTTTGCACACGTCACCTCAGGCCCCGTCCCCTTCCTTCCCCACTGTGTAAACATGCCCTGTGGCCGTTTTTTAAGTTGGGAGATTAAGTCCCCTTGAATCCTGAGGATCCCTAGGGGCAAAATAGCCCACTAGGTACGTCCAGTAAGCGCCATTGCAGAGAGGTGTAAAAAGGGGCACGGCCTGCACCACCTCTCTGCAACGCAGAGTAGTGGCACTTATTGGAAGCACCTGGTGGGCTAGCTGGCCCCCAGGGTCCCTCAGGATTGAAAGGGAATTATTTCCCCAACTTAAAACGCGCCACAGGGCGTGTTTGCACACGTCACCTCAGGCCCCGTCCCCTCCCTTCACCACTGTGTAAACGCGCCCTGTGGCCGTTCTAAATTGAGAGATTAAGTCCCCTTGAATCCTAAGGGTCCCTAGGGTCAAACTAGCCCACTAGGTACCTCCTGTAAGTGCCACAGAGCTGCGTTGCATAGAGGTGTAAAAAGGGGCGTGGCCTCAGAACACCTGTCTGCAACGCAGCTCCCTGGCGCACACTGGAGATACCTGTTGGGCTAGTTGGCCCTCAGGGACCCTCAGTATTGAAGGGGAATTAATTCCCCAACTTACAACTGGCCAGGGGGCGCGTTTGCAGAGTGCTGCAAGGAGGGGGCGTGGCCTCCAGCGCGATGCCGGTCTTTTATTTATTTTATTTTTTTAAGAAGGAGGGCTGTGTGGCCCCCCTTCTTTTTCTAATTTACTGGCCCTGGGGACCCCATCCCCCAGGGCCTGCACCCTAATTTTTTTTGTTGAAAAAAATTAATTTGGCCCTCCCAAGGCCTTAATCGGCCCGGGGGACCCCAACCCCCGGGTCATGGCCTTTTTTTTAATTTAAATTCTTTAGGAGGGGGCTGCGTTGCCCCCCTCCTCAGGCCACTTATGGCTCCGGGCACCCCATCCCCCGGGGCCGGCCTTTGTTTTTTATTATTTTAAAAATATATGTATTTATAGAAACACCTAGGACATACTGGACAAACCGTATGTACCTATCACCATGACGATTTGCGTGATATTCATTAAAAGGCGACTATGCATAGAATGAATCCACATGGAATGTATTTACACCGCTAGTGAAGCTCTGACGTGTCTGACGCCCTACCGTGCCTAATCCCGGCGCCCCCGCCGGTGGGAACTCTCCAAGTAGACACCCTTGTCGTTTATTTATACAAACATGGGTAGCTATTGACGGGCACATTTAATATACACGCACACTAAGCCATTCAAAGGGGATTCGACAAAAATTTGACCAAACTATGCAAGAAACCCCCCTCATGGTTAATAAAATACACATCCACCGCCGGATGTGTAATACTTTTTATTTTACTCTCTGGAAAGGAGACAACCCTTACTTGAGAGTCACAGCGTGCTCCTGGCTGAGCCCAATGCTGTGTTACCAGTGCCCGCCGATTGCCTCACACCTCTGTGTTGTATTCCACCAGCTAGTGCGTATGCTATGACACTCTCTAGCCCATGTACACTGTAACACCACCACGTGAATATGTCATGCCACACTTGCCTTCGCACGGGTTATATTGCCCCATCTAACGTGCCTTCCTCGATGTGTATGTTATAACGCACAGCGCTAAGCCATACATATTACAATCTGGGATCCATATCTTTGTCACAGTGCATATGCAACGTTACACTCCCCAGCACATATTTTATATTACAACTTTAGAGACTAGTTATGTTACACAACACTGCCCTGTGCATATTACACTCCAAGGCGCATATCGCATAGCACGCGCTAGTGCCTGTGCTATCTTGCGCTCTCCAATGAATCTGTCATTGCGCACAATGTATTGCATATTATATTTCACGCCCCGGTTCATCTTATATCACACTTTTTGGTGCATAGTTTATACCATATACTACATCTAGTTTTCATTTTCAATCGTGCTCTCAGGACAATGTTCTATATAACACTGCATCCACCTACCCTTTTCACGGGCATTACATTTTGCGATGGGGTGGAGGGTCAGGGTGTGTTTCTGCCAAGTGAGCCCGGAGTCACAGTCACAAACGTCCTCTTCTTCCTGAATAAAAGTGAGATTATGCTGCATACTTGTTCATATTTTAAGTAGTTCGCACAGACACACATTTTAAAAACAATAAAGTTCCTAATACCCACCTTCTCTGAACAGTTAGCTTGCTGCCCCATCCACCTCCTTCCTATCCTCTGTTGTCTGAATCCATGGACTAGCCTCCTCCCTCCTGCCATGCATGGTCTGATGTGCTGCCACTGCCCTCCATTTAGCATGATGTACCAGTCCACTCCTCCTGCCCTCCATTGCCCAATTCTATGGCCCATCATTGACCTCCTGCTTAGCCTCTGTGCTTAGCTTGCTGCCCCTATTCTCCTTCCCCCTGCCCTCCGATGTCTTTGTGCATGCCCCTGCTCCATCCGTTTTGCCCACTATGTTCCCTGGACCTGCCACTCCTATCTACTCTGAGTGTTCTGTTGAGCTGCCACTCCCCTCCCACCTGCCTAGCATTGTCAGATAACTGTAACCTGTCCCTGCCACCTCCACCCTGCCTGTCCACATGCCATGCCCCTATCCCCTTCTTCCTGTCCTCCATGGTCCATTTTACTGCCACACCCTTCTGCCCTCCCTGATCTGTTGTGCTGCAACTGCTCCTCCTGCCTGCCCCGCACGGTCTGTTGTGAGGCCCCTTCCCCTGAACTCTCTTGTCTGTGCCCAGGTCCTGACCCTCCCTTCTATCCTCCATGGTCCTTTGTGCATGCCCCTGCACCCTCCTTCTTGCCCATCATAGCCATTGTGCTGCCACTAACCCTCCCGCTTGCCATGCATGGTCTTCTGTGCTGCCATGGCCCCTCCCACCTTCCCTGTGTGGTCAGCTAGCTGCCCCTGACCCCCTCCCACCTTCCCTCCATGGTCTGTGTGTATACCACCATAGTCTCATTGTTGCTCTCCATGGTGTGTCTTGTTTCTAGTGCCCATCCTGCCTGACCTCCATGGTCATCTTGCTGCTCTTGCCCTGCCACCTTGCCCCCAGCCCTCTGTTTCCATATGCAGACCCCCTATTCCCTCCCTCCTGGATTGTCTGTTCCATTGTAATGCCCCTGATCCGTCCCTCCTGCCCTTTATGGTCTGTTATGCTGCAGCTTTCTCTCCTGTCTGTCCATTATGGTCAGCTAGCTACCATTGCCTCTTTCCCATCTGTTCTCTGTTGTCCATGTGCATGGTCTTGTCCCCCCCCTATTGCTTTCTATGGATTGTTGTGCTGCACTCCCGTCCCGCATGCGCTGTGTGGTGTATTGTGCTGCTGCAAACCCTGATGCCTGCCCTGTAGGGTCAATTTGGTGCACCTCTCCATGTCCCTCCTGTCCTCTGTTATCCGAGTCCATGTCCCTACCCCAATTCATCCTGCCTACCATGATTCAATGTACCATACTTGCGAACATTTTGAACTTGGTAAAAGAGAGATTTTGAAAAAAAACTGGGGTATTGATTTTCCCCTTTGAGTTACATTTAAAAAGAGGAGATTGTAGACAGGAGACAGATCAAATAAAGCCCATTTGAGCTTAAAAACATTGGACGTTTCCTGGCTGAAACGGGTCTGTTGGCATGTATGGTTGTTCTACCACTGCCTCTTCCTTCTGCCCACAATGGTCTATTATATTGCCACAGCCTCTCTTGCCAGTCCTGTATTGTTGGTTTGTTGCCCCTGCCTCCCTTTCCACTGCCCTCCATAGTCTGTTGTGCTGCCACTGCCCTTCCTGCCTGCCCAGTGTTGTCAAATTGTTGCCTCTGCACTCTCCAACCTGCCTTCAATTTTCAGAGTCCGTGCCCCTGGCCTCTGCCTCTCAACAGTATCCCAATGAACAACTAGATTGCTAACATTCTATATTTATTACAAAAGTGTGGAACGCCTGACGTCATCTTGATGTAATCAAAACTGTAATACCTAGAGTATTTCCTTTAGAAATTACATATATGAGAGGGTCTTCTTTGCATCAAAATTATGGTTAGTGCCCTAAAAAACTAAAATGAGGACATATTTTCTGAGTTTTCAAATAGCGACAAAGAACTTTTAAATTATTTGTAATCTTTATGTTTTTTTATCCAGTTGACCACTTGATTAAATGTTGCACCTTGGCGAGAGGATGTGGTGTTACTTCCAGAGCTGCAGACTTTGCAACTGGGGAACCAGGTTGGAGTTTCTGCTTCAGCTCAACATTCTGTGATTGTGGTCAAATCACTTAATCTCCCCATGTCTACAACCAAAATGAATTTGATCTTGTGTGATGTAACCAATGCTCATGTAAAGAATTCCAATACCTGACAAGTCTGCACTATATAAAACTGCAAATACACAAAAATAAGTGTTTTGCACACTTCTGTCATTGGGCTACATGTGGGCTACATCTGGGTGATATTTGTGCTGCATTTAGGCTCTTTTGTGTCTGGTGGCCATCTTGGGAGATTTATTTGTTATGAAGTTTCTTAATTTCCTCATTTACTGCAGTCTCCTCAGTAGGAAATGCTTTCAGTTTTTTACTTTGATTCCATCAAGAAGGTATTCAGATATGTCACACATTTGCCATAAATTCTGAATGTTAGCACTCTAGTTGCTCATTAGATCACTGTAGTAAAGCTACTGCTCACCACGGAAGTCTGCTGCTGGTATTAAAAGTGCATGTTTCAGTCTGCATATCAGAATTTTTTAATGAAATAGAAGAGGATTTGAGAAGTCACTCAAAATGTGCCCTAATTTTTCTTTCTTCAGCACTAGTCATAATTTCTATGGCAAAATGAACCCCCTCATTGTGTTCCTTTTTAAATTAAATGTTTTAAGTGTTACCACTTTATTCCAATCAAGATGGCTTCAGGTGTGCCATACTTTTGTCATAAGTAAGACTGTTAGCGCTCTAGTTGTTCGTTAGAACACTCTGGGACATTCTGTCATTGGGCTATACTTGGGCTACATCTGCGTGATATTTGGGCTACATTTGGGCTCTTTTGTCTCTGGTGGCCATCTTGGGAGATTTATTTGTTATGAAGTTTCCTAATTTCCTCATTTACTGCAATCTCCTCAGTAGGAAATACTTTCAGTTTTTTACTTGGTTCCATCAAGAAGGCATTCAGATGTGTCAAAAATTTGCCATAAATTCTGAATAAATAGAAGAGGATTTGAGAAGTCACTCAAAATGTGCCCTAATTTTTCTTTCTGCAGCACTAATCATACTTTCTATGGCAAAATGAACCCCCTCATTTTGTTCCTTTTTAAATTAAATGTTTTAAGAATTACCACTTTATTCCAACCAAGATGGCTTCAGGTGTGCCATACGTTTGTCATAAGTAGGACTGTTAGCGCTCTAGTTGTTCTTTAGAACACTCTGGGAAGCTGCAGTAGAACACAAAGGAATCTGCCCTTGTTGGATGTACATGTTTTACTGAGAATGTCAGACTTCATTCTCACATGACTGAGAAAGATAATGTGAATTTACAGAAAATATGCTCTCAGTTAGCTTATAGATCACCTTCCAAACCTCTGTGGGAAAAGCATGAGAAAATAGTTTTCTCTCAAACATGATTTATGATATCACAGCAGAAGGCTTTTTCACATGGTAAAATCACCTTAGAACACACCACAATTCCTAAAATGAGTATGGTACCATCAACAAATGATTTATAATGTAACTAAAGTCTTAAAACATTCTATTAACTGCAATGCTTTTTAACGAGGTGCTATCATGTATATTGGTCCCAAGATGGCTGCCAACACTTCTTGGATGAAGTGCTGACAGTCCCAAAACGCGTTTTCCCCATGCATTTTCCCATAGGACCTTTAGTCGAAGGTACAGCCCGAACGGCTGAACAGAATTACTTGAAATTTGGCAAAGAGGTGGTCCTTAGGTCAGGCATGTGCCTTTTGCTTAAATGGTGTAAATCCATTCAGTAGTTCCTGAGAAAATCAAAAGTAAAATCACATATATATCTGGGCGGAGCCTAACCACACATCTCATCGTGAGATCTGATTTGCTGTCAGTACTTCATCCAAGAAGTGTTGGCAGCCATCTTGGGACCAATATACATGATAGCACCTCATTAAAAAGCATTGCAGTTAATAGAAGGTTTTAAGACTTTAGTTACATTATAAATCATTTGTTGATGGTACCATACTCATTTTAGGAATTGTGGTGTGTTCTAAGGTGATTTTACCATGTGAAAAAGCCTTCTGCTGTGATATCACGAACCATGTTTGAGAGAAAACTATTTTCTCATACTTTTCCCACAGAGGCAGGGGTGGGGGAATCATATCGCCCGACGCCTGAACCATGTTGTTTATATTGACGGGCAAGAAGATTTATTGTCTATTTATGTCCGAAGGACATGTAGACATTAATCACGTTTTAATCACGTTAAAACAACAGGCTGTGGGTACTCTGGGGCTCACAGCCAATCCGAAGCTTGCAGAGAGCCTTTGGCGGCATCTGATTGGCTAGCAGCCCATGACTGGGCTCTAGCCAGTGATTGGCTGGGGGAGTGAAACGTCACTCAGCCTCTGCAAGCAGTAGTCCGTGGCCGCCACAAGGCTTGCAATAAGCATTCAGGTAAAATAAGCAGTTTTGCCCGCTTGAATTGTGTGATATTGTGACGGAGGTGCTGCGATTTTCTTTTATTTATATTTTTAGCAACCGTGCGTGGGTAGATTAATTAGTACAAAAGCCTAGGCCTGGCCCGCCTCGGCGCCTCAGATGAGGACGTCAAAAAAGCGTAGCGCAAGCAGGCGCGCTGTGCTACCACCGCTTCATGGGGGAAACACCCATTACAACGAATTCAGATTCACGCGCTGCCATCGCAACGCGGGTTTAACATCGCGGGTCCGGAGCCTTCATATCGCAGATGGAAACAGATCTGCAGATTAATGCTTTCAAAAGAGACATCTGTTGGTGACTTGCAATTTATAACTTAAAGTCCTAATATAGAATAGTGAACTATTAACTTTCAGCCCAGAACTGCATAAACACACCGACAAATATACATTACAAAATTGATTAATGTTGCAAAGAGGGTACATTTGGCAAAAAAAACTATTCTTATTATTAAAGGAAGCTCCCAACTTTGCTATTTCTTTTTCGACTCTGCGTTTGTGCTTCTCCACACCAAGCACTCTTAAACTACTGCCTACCAGTATGGGTGACATGTGACTCCTACACTTTCACTCCTTTGGCTTATGGGCAAAAAAACATTGTCGCACACGGCGCAGCCAGCACTAAAAGCTTTCGAAGCACCTGCTGCAGCGTTTCTTTCCGCCGGCAATTACCAGGCCTCACAGAAATGTGTAGGAAACTTGTGTGATGAATTACCATCCTGGAAAGAGATCCGTGTTTTGTATAGTTGAGGTTGTGACCTCGGTGAAGTTAGTGCAGAGGGTTAACCTGCTGCAAAGAACATGTACGAAGTCGATTACAGAGTGCATAGGATGGAAACAGATCTGCAGATTAATGCTTTCAAAAGAGACATCCGTTGGTGACTTGCAATTTATAACTTAAAGTCCTAATATAGAATAGTGAGCTATTAACTTTCAGCCCAGAACTGCATAAACACACCGACAAATATAAATTACAAAATTGATTAATGTTGCAAAGAGGGTACATTTGGCGAAAAGATCCGTGTTTTGTATAGTTGAGGTTGTGACCTCGGTGAAGTTAGTGCAGAGGGTTAATATGCCTGCTGCAAAGAACATGTACGAAGTCGATTACAGAGTGCATAGGATGGTAACAGATCTGCAGATTAATGCTTTCAAAAGAGCCATTCCTTGGTGACTTGCAATTTATAACTTAAAGTCCTAATATAGAATAGTGAGCTATTAACTTTCAGCCCATAACTGCGTAAACACACCGACAAATATACATTACACAATTGATTAATGTTGCAAAGAGGGTACATTTGGCGAAAAAACGATTCTTATTATTAAAGGAAGCTCCCAACTTTGCTGTTTCTTTTTCGATACAACTTACTGATTCGCAAGGAACGTAGGGCTCACGTCTGGCCAGCTGCAAAAGTGAGGGGGAAATGGCAGGAGGCACACTGGCTGACACCTTTTATATCCCACCCATATGTTTTTACAAGGGTGACGGTAAATTAGTACATTACATATGGTTTGAAATGTACGTATTTTGTGGGAATAAATACACAGCCAAGGGTGACGGTAAATTAGTACATTGCGTATGGTTTGAAATGTACGTATTTTGTGGGAATAAATACACAGCCAAAAAAAATTGAAAAAAAGGGGAATAGAAATAAAAGAATTGCCGTCAGGGTTAAGGGGAGGGGGCGCAGGGGGGCAGGGACGCGATAATATCGCTTGACAAGTTTTCCTTTAGCATTATTATTGCACAGCATTCAATGGTTTACTGATTTTAATAAAGCAAAAATATATTAATGTTTCTCTGTCAGCCGGAGCCCTTAGGTTTGATGTGGAACGGGGGTAGGTGGGACAAGTGGATTTTACAGGACATGTAGATCTCAGTGGCATTTTGTTGCTTGGACAACTAGATTATTTGGAAAATTCCACACCACTGCAGAGGTTTGGAAGGTGATCTATAAGCTAAACTGAGAGCATATTTTCTGTAAATTCACATTATCTTTCTCAGTCATGTAAGAATGAAGTCTGACATTCTCAGTAAAACATGTACATCCTACAAGGGCAGAGACTGTCAGTTGATTCCTTTGTGTTCTACTGCAGCTTCCCAGAGTGCTCTAAAGAACAACTGGAGCGCTAACAGTCTTACTTATGACAAAAGTATGGCACACCTGAAGCCATCTTGATTGGAATAAAGTGGTAACACTTAAAACATTTAATTTACAAAGGAACAAAATGTGGGGGTTCATTTTGCCATATAAATTATGATTAGTACTGCAGAAAGAAAAACTAGGCCCCATTTTGACTTCTGAAATCCTCTTTTATTTCATAAAACATTCTGACATGCAGACTGAAACATGCACTTTGATTACCAGCAGCAGACTTGCCTGGTGAGCAGTAGCTTTACTACAGTGATCTAATGAGCAACTAGAGTGCTAACATTCAGAATTTATGGAAAATGTGTGACACATCTGAATGCCTTCTTGATGGAATCAAAGTAAAAAACTGAAAGTATTTCCTACTGAGGAGACTGCAGTAAATGAGGAAATTAGGAAACTTCATAACAAATAAATCTCCCAAGATGGCCACCAGAGACAAAAGAGCCCAAATGTAGCCCAAATATCACCCAGATGTAGCCCAAGTATAGCCCAATGACAGAATGTCCCAGAGTGTTCTTAAGAACAACTAGAGCGCTTACTGTCTTACTTATGACAAAAGTATGGCACACCTGAAGCCATCTTGATTGGAATAAACTGGTAACACTTAAAACATTTAATTTAAAAAGGAACACAATGAGGGGGTTCATTTTGCCATAGAAATTATGATTAGTGCTGAAGAAAGAAAAATTAGGGCACATTTTGAGTGACTTCTCAAATCCTCTTCTATTTCATTAAAAAATTCTGATATGCAGACTGAAACATGCACTTCTAATACTAGCAGCAGACTTCTGTGGTGAGCAGTAGCTTTACTACAGTGATCTAATGAGCAACTAGAGTGCTAACATTCAGAATTTATGGCATTTGTGTGACATATCTGAATACCTTCTTGATGGAATCAAAGTAAAAAACTGAAAGCATTTCCTACTGAGGAGACTGCAGTAAATGAGGAAATTAGGAAACTTCATCACAAATAAATCTCCTAAAATGGCCACCAGAGACAAAAGAGCCCAAATGTAGCCCAAATATCACCCAAATGTAGCCCAATGACAGAAGTGTGCAAAACACTTATTTTTTGTGTATTTGCAGTTTTATATAGTGCAGACGTGTCAGGTATTGGAGTGCTTTACATGAACATTGGTTACATCACACAAGATCAAATTCATTTTGGTTGTAGACATGGGGAGATTAAGTGATTTGACCAGAATCACAGAATGTTGAGCTGAAGCAGAAACTCCAACCTGGTTCCCCAGTTGCAACGTCTGCAGCTCTGGAAGTAACACCACACCCTCTCCCCTTGGATGCAACATTTAATCAAGTGGTCAACTGGATAAAAAAACTAAGATTACAAATAATTTAAAAGTTCTTTGTCGCTATTTGAAAACTCAGAAAATATGTCCTCATTTTAGTTTTTTAGAGCACTAACCATAATTTTGATGCAAATAAGACCCTCTCATATATGTAATTTCTAAAGGAAATGCTCTAGGCATTACAGTTTTGATTACATCAAGATGACGTCAGGCATTCCACACTTTTGTAATAAATATAGAATGTTAGCAATCTAGTTGTTCATTGGGATACTGTTGAGAGGCAGAGGCCAGGGGCACGGACTCTGAAAATTGAAGGCAGGTAGGAGAGTGCAGAGGCAACAATTTGACCACACTAGGCAGGCAGGGAGGGCAGTGGCAGCACAACAGACTATGGAGGGCAGTGGAAAGGGGGGCCGGGGCAACAAACCAACAATACAGGACTGGCAAGAGAGGCTGTGGCAATATAATAGATCATTGTGGGCAGAAGGAAGAGGCAGTGGTCATACAACCATACATGCCAACAGACCCGTTTCAGCCTGGAAACGTCCAATGTTTTTAAGCTCAAATGGACTTTACTTGATCTGTTTCCTGTCTACAATCTTCTCTTTTTCAATGTACCTCAAAGGGGAAAATCAATACCCCAGTTTTATTTCAAAATCTCCCTCTTACCAAGTTCAAAATGTTCGCAAGTATGGTACATTGGATCATGGTAGGCAGGAGGAATTGGGGTAGGGACATGGACTCGGATAACAGAGGACAGGAGGGACATTGAGAGGTGCACCAAACTGACCCTACAGGGCAGGCATCAGGGTTTGCAGCAGCACAATACTCCACACAGGGCATGCGGGACGGGAGTGAAGCACAACAATCCATAGAAAGCAATAGGGAGGGGACAGGACCATGCACATGGACAACTGACAACAGAGGGGAAAGAGGCAATGGTAGCTAGCTGACCATAATGGACAGACAGGAGAGAAAGCTGCAACATAACAGACCATAAAGGGCAGGAGGGACAGATCAGGGGCATTACAATGGAACCGACAAGCCAGGAGGGAGGGAATAGGGGTCTGCACATGGAAACAGAGGGCTGGGGGCAAGGTGGCAGGGCAGGAGCAGCAAGATGACCATGGAGGTCAGGCAGGATGGGCACTAGAAACAAGACACACCATGGAGAGCAACAGTGAGACTATGATGGCATACACACAGACCATGGAGGGAAGGTGGGAGGGGGTCAGGAGCAGCTAGCTGACCACACAGGGAAGGTGGGAGGGGCCATGGCAGCACAGAAGACCATGCATGGCAAGCGGGAGGGTTAGTGGCAGCACAATGGCTATGATGGGCAAGAAGGAGGGTGCAGGGGCATGCACAAAGGACCATGGAGGATAGAAGGGAGAGTCAGGACCTGGGCACAGACAAGAGAGTTCAGGGGAAGGGGCCTCACAACAGACCGCGCGGGGCAGGCAGGAGGAGCAGTTGCAGCACAACATACCAGGGAGGGCAGAAGGGTGTGGCAGTAAAATGGACCATGGAGGACAGGAGGAAGGGGATAGGGGCATGGCATGTGGACAGGCAGGGTGGAGGTGGCAGGGACAGGTTACAGTCATCTGACAATGCTAGGCAGGTGGTAGGGGAGTGGCAGCTCAACAGAACACTCAGAGTAGATAGGAGTGGCAGGTCGATGGAACATGGTGGTCAAAAAGGATGGAGCAGGGGCATGCACAAAGACATCGGAGGGCAGGGGGAAGGAGAATAGGGGCAGCAAGCAAAGCACAGAGGCTAAGCAGGAGGTCAATGATAGGCCATAGAATTGGGCAATGGAGGGCAGGATGAGTGGACTGGTACATCATGCTAAATGCAGGGCAGTGGCAGCACATCAGACCATGCATGGCAGGAGGGAGGAGGCTAGTCCATGGATTCAGACAACAGAGGATAGGGAGGAGGTGGATGGGGCAGCAAGCTAACTGTTCATAGAAGGTGGGTATTAGGAACTTTATTGTTTTTAAAATGTGTGTCTGTGCGAACTACTTAAAATATGAACAAGTATGCAGCATAATCTCACTTTTATTCAGGAAGAAGAGGACGTTTGTGACTGTGACTCCGGGCTCACTTGGCAGAAACATCCCCTGACCCTCCACCCCCCATCGCAAAATGTAATGCCCGTGAAAAGGGTAGGTGGACGCAGTGTTATATAGAACATAGTCCTGAGAGCACGATTGAAAATGAAAAGTAGATATAGTATATGGTATAAACTATGCACCAAAAAGTGTGATATAAGATGAACCGGGGCGTGAAATATAATATGCAATACATTGTGCGCAATGACAGATTCATTGGAGAGCGCGAGATAGCACAGGCACTAGCGCTTGCTATGTGATATGCACCTTGGAGTGTTGTGTAACCTAAGTAGTCTCTAAAGTTGTAATATAAAATATGTGCTGGATAGTGTAACATTGCATATGCACTGTGACAAAGATATGGATCCCAGATTGTAATATGTATGGCATAGCGCTGTGCTTTATAACATAGGCATCGAGGAAGGCACGTTAGATGGGGCAATATAACCCGTGCGAAGGCAAGTGTGGCATGACATATTCACGGGGTGGTGTTACAGTGCACATGGGCTAGAGAGTGTCATAGCATACGCACTAGCTGGTGGAATACAACACAGAGGTATGTGGCACTCGGCGGGCACTAGTGGGTGTAACACAGCATTGGGCTCAGCCAGGAGCACGCTGTGACTCTCAAGTGAGGTTTGTCTCCTTTCCAGAGAGTAAAATAAAAAGTAATACACATCCGGCGGTGGATGTGTGTTCTATTAACCGTGCGGGGGTTTCTTGCATAGTTTGGTCGAATTTTTGTCGAATCCCCTTTGAATGGCTTGGTGTGCATGTGTATTAAATGTGCCCGTCAATAGCTACCCATGTTTGTATAAATAAACGACAAGGGTGTCTACTTGGAGAGTACCCACCAGCGGGGGCGCCGGGATTAGGCACGGTAGGGTGTCAGACATGTCATAGCTTCACTAGCGGTGTGAATACATTCTACGTGGATTCTTTGTATGCATAGTCACCTTTTAATGAATATCACGCAAATCGTCATGGTGATAGGTACATACGGTTTGTCCAGCATGTCCTAGGTGTTTCTATAAATATATTTTTTTTAAATAAAAATAAAAAACAAAGGCCGGCCCCGGGGATGGGGTCCCCGGGGCCATAAGTGGCCTGAGGAGGGGGGCAACACAGCCCCCCTCCTAAAGAATAAAAAAATTAAAAAAAGGCCATGACCTGGGGGTTGGGGTCCCCGGGGCCGATTAAGGCCTTGGGAGGGCCAAATTAATTTTTTTCAACAAAAAAAATTAGGGTGCAGGCCCTGGGGGATGGGGTCCCCAGGGCTAATAAATTAGAAAAAGAAAGGGGGCCACACAGCCCTCCTTCTTAAAAATAAATAAATAAAAGACCGGCATCGCGCCGGAGGCCACGCCCCCTCCTTGCAGCACACTGCAAACGCGCCCCCTGGCCAGTTGTAAGTTGAGGAATTAATTCCCCTTCAATACTGAGGGTCCCTGAGTGCCAACTAGCCCAACAGGTATCTCCAGTATGTGCCAGGGAGCTGCGTTGCAGACAGGTGTTCTGAGGCCACGCCCCTTTTTACACCTCCATGCAACGCAGCTCTGTGGCGCTTACTGGAGGTACCTAGTGGGCTAGTTTGACCCTAGGGACCCTTAGGATTCAAGGGGACTTAATCTCTCAACTCAGAACGCCCACAGGCCCTGTGGCGCGTTTTTAAGTTGGGGAAATAATTCCCTTTCAATCCTGAGGGACCCTGGGGTCCAACTAGCCCACCAGGTGCTTCCAGTAAGCACCACTGCTCTGCGTTGCAGAGAGGTGGTGCAGGCCGTGCCACTTTTTACACCTCTCTGCAACGCAGCTCTGTGGCGCTTACTGGAGGTACCTAGTGGTCTAGTTGGACCCTAGGGACCCTCAGGATTCAAGGGGACTTAATCTCCCAACTTAAAACGGCTACAGGGCGTGTTTACACAGTGGGGAAGGGAGGGGACGGGGCATGAGGTGACGTGTTCAAACACGCCCTGTGGTGCGTTTTAAGAGGTAGTTTTAATCCCCTGCCCTATTATATACTAGGGGCTTACAGAGGAGGTCATGCTAATCACAGGGGGACCCCAACACATAGTGTGCCCCAGTGTATGTAGGTGTTTTCACTGTATTCTGAGTGTCTTTTAACATAGCACTGGCTCTAGGACTGGTTAGTCAGACTCAGTTA
Source organism: Triturus cristatus (assembly GCF_964204655.1). Taxonomy (NCBI): domain Eukaryota; kingdom Metazoa; phylum Chordata; class Amphibia; order Caudata; family Salamandridae; genus Triturus; species Triturus cristatus. Next base: position 1,461,078,441 of record NC_140589.1, read on the forward strand.
CCACCAGTATCCGTCTGAAAAAGTTGAGGGTACAGGATGATTTTGCAACAAGGCTTGTTTCTGCTCTTCTGTTTGTTCTTTCTGCACGTTATACTTCTTCCTGCACTTTTCTTCGACTTTGAGGACATCTGTTGCTTCTTTCTGCATTTCTTTTTTTTCTTTCTGTGCGTTTTTTCTTCTTTCTTCACATGTCCTATCTCTGTATGCATAGCTAGAAATTAGCATTTAAAAAAACGTTTGAAATTTACTGAAAAAAACATAGGTTTCAGGCACGTTATAGCTAGGAATTAGCATTTAAAAAACCTTAGAAATTCACTGAAAAAACCATAGGTTTCAGGGGCGTTATAGTTAGCTGGACTTTTCACTCGTACAAAACCATAGAAATTCCCCTGTTATAGTTAGTTCAGCTAACTATAACTCGCGCGCCCGCCATGCACTGCTGATGACGTCCCATATTACATCACTCATGACATGGTCAGTGACATCACTCATGACATCACTGATGACATCTCAAATGACATCACTCATGACATCACTGATGACATCATCCAGTGAATGTGTGTTTTTCTGAAAATTACATATGTTTTATATATGTATATCTCAAGGTCGATGGAAGAATAAATGGGTATATAAGTGTTTAAATGGATGATTTGTTTTTGAAAAATTGATTGTATAACTGACTGATTAAGTGTATCTTAGTGAAAACATGGCTTAGTGAGTAATGTTTAAATATGTAAATATCTGTATCAGTCTCTCACTTTGTGTATAAGTGGCTGCATGGGTTGGTGAGTAGCTACATGAGTGTCTATATAGGTTATTAGTTGGTTTTTTGAGTATCAGTATAAGTGTCTGATGTCTGTATGGTTCGGTGGGGGTATTACGTAGTGCATAGGTGCATGAATGAGTGACTCACTGTTTGTATGTGTTGAAGACAGCATGTGTGCAGGACTGTATGGGTGGATGAGTGTGTGCATGGGTGTGTTAGTGAGTGAATGACTGTCTCAATAGTGCCTCTATGAGTAACTACATATGTTTTAAATTAGTATATGTGACTATTGGTGTATATAAGTGAGTATATGTGAGAGTGAGAGATTGAAAGAGTTCCTGTATGAATAAGTATGTGTTTCTATAAGTGATTGTTAAAAAGACTAAGTATGTGTAAGTTTCTGTAGAAGTAAGTGTGGTGGTGTGTGTATAACTGTATATGCAGGTAAACGGATGTTTGATTCTTTATTAGCATGTGTGACTATGTGTGTGAGTAACTTTATGGATGAGTGGCGTTGTGTAACAGGATGTATAGGTGTATGAGTACATATGATGAGTGAGTACATGTATGAGTGACTGTATAGGACTGTTGGTGAATGAGTGGATGTGGATGTGGATCTTACAATTACTGAATAGGTTGTTGTAACTGGTATTGGTATGTCCATTGTTTTGAAAATTATAATTTCTATTTTTGAATGTGTGTATCAAAGGTTATATTAGGGGGAGAGGAGGTCTGCCACTCTATCACAAGGATGATGTCATCAGTGATGTCATGAGTGATGTCATGAGTGATGTCACTGACCATGTCATGAGTGATGTAATATGTGACGTCATCAGCAGTGCATTGCGGGCGCGCGAGTTATAGTTAGCTGAAATAACTATAACGGGGGAATTTCTATGGTTTTGTACGAGTGAAAAGTCCAGCTAACTATAACGCCCCTGAAACCTATGGTTTTTTCAGTGAATATATATATATATATATATAAAATCAATCAATATATATATATATGGTATATATGACGTTCTAAGAGCATGCTTTCCAACGGAATGCGTGGTTCCGACATACATCCATCGGCAAGAGAAAGATGATAAAAGATGAAAGACATAAAATAAAGTTTGTGCTCAATAATTCAACAGACTTGGTTCATAATAAATTCCTGAAAGAAGTCACACTTTAACTTATTGACATAGGAGTGTACTTAAACATATGGAGGAAAAGATTTATCCATGCATGGAATTACAATTTGTATGCAATAGAAACACTTCCAGCTCCAACCTCTGATGCTTTCTTTATAGACTGGCCCTTTAACATCAGTTAGTGTAAGCACGTGGGCCTGATTCACAAAGGTGAATTTACACTTTTGTGTAAGTTTACTATTTTTGTTCGTATTCACAAACTGCGAGTTTAATTTTATTAATAGTAATTTTACGAGTAAAGATTCCACACATAAAAAGAAAAGCAATGCTTATCTTTTTATGTGCGGAGTCTCCGCAGTTGTAAACTTACTATTACTAAATTAAACTCTCCGTTTGGGAATACCCCAAAAATAGTAAACTTACACAAAAGAGTACGTTTACCTTTGTGAATCAGACCCAGTGTCTTTAGCGGTAAAGTACCCCTTGAACCAGCAGCTGTAGAGAAGATTAATGTCAAATCTGAGTTAAAGAGATATAAGTCAAAGGATAACTGTGTTGACATAAATGATATCAATGGATAGAAATGTACACGAAAGATAAACAAAGATCCATAAGACATAATTAAAGCATAAAAAACAGAGAAGTTCAAAGGATTATATAAAGTAGTCAATATCAGTTGTTTGCAGACTTACCTGGTCGACGGATGGTAGACGGCTACTGATACGATGCCCTTGATATCGTCTATGTTGTTTTTTGCAAGGTGGATACCACCAGGGTCTCTTGTATCACTGTGGCCAACAACAGAGGTGTATACAGAGTAATAAGTCATCATAGCACATACAGTCTGTTGGTAGGGTGATGTGTTGGATTCACAGTAAAACAACCACACAGAGTTTTCACCTGCATTGTTATAAAGTCAGGTAAAGGAAGATTGTGGAGCTGACATTACAATGCAATGTTGTACCAGTAAGAAAAGCGAGAAAGGATATCACAACCAGTAATTAAATAAAATGGGAACATGAGTGGATATACGGTTGTGTGACACTAGACGTAAAGCTACCTGTCAATTGTAAAGAGAGAAACATGTTTAACCCAAATCCAAAAGAACAAACAATATACTTACCAGTTTTTACCATCCTTCTGCTGTGTGTGGTGTCTGCTGGGCTCAGTTTTGGTACAATGCTGGGAGCGTAAGTAGTAAGGGTGGGCGTAGTTCGCGAAGTAGCACTTCGCGAAGCTACGCAAAGTGAAGTTCGCACTACGCGAGCTACGCGTAGCACTTCGCGAACTGCGAAGTAACATGTTCGCACTGTGCAAGATGTTGTTTTCAATGATTGCACAGTGCGGACAAGCAACCGGCACTGTGCAATCATTGAAAATGGCATCTTGCACAGTGCGAGCTGTAGTTTTCTGCTGCTCGAGTAGATTTTTACTCGAGCTGCAGCTTTCTCAACGCGAACTGGTAGTTTCTCATCGCGAGCGGTCGCGAGCATACGCGACCCCTCGCAATGAGAAACCTGACCTTCTCGCGTTGGGAATCTCGCCGGGAGGTTTATTTTCCATGCTCGCGATCGCGAACAAGGAAAAAGTCTCGCCAGGATGTCATTTTGCTTGCTCGCGGTCGCCAACTTGACGTTGAGGACCGCGAGCAAGCAAAAAATGACCGCAGCACTACGCAACACTACGCTACGCGTGTTCGCACTGTGCTACGTGCAGTTCGCGTAGCGCGAAGTAGCGCGAACTTCGCAAACTACGCGAGCGTAGCGTAGTGCTTCGCCCAGGCCTAGTAAGTAGACGGGCTAGCAGGTGGTGGGTGGGATGACAATCATGGTCCTTAAAAGTGGATTAAAGCAGAAAGTGAATTAGCATATTTGTGTTAAAAACATGTTCATTTAATTTGTAGTCGAGTAAATTAGCTCATCAAAAACACAGTTATGGTCCAACAAGCAAAGGTATAGTACTCCCTAATAGTGCATTCGTGGCATTGATAGCATAATGGCATAACTGTGGGTTTAGCATTTGGAGACAGGTCATGTATATCACCCTGCCGCTTTAGGAATACCCTTACCTGAGCTGTAGTAAAAATGTATTTGTAATGCTTACTGTATGAGAAGAAGGAAAGTAAAAGGCCTTAATACAAGGAGAATAGTATTTAAAGGGTGCATGTTTTTGAGGCAGGTTTATGTGTGTGATGTATGCAAAATAGTGTAGGATGGGGGTTGGACAGAGTTGCATGAGTAGTTTTAGGATAACTTGTAGAGATAAACCGGATGTTCAGTTCTTACAAGGCTTTACCTTAAAGTTGACTATTGCAATAGGAAGGCAATATTGCAGGTTAGGATGCAACGGGGAGAGGACGCACTGATTGAGGTTGGTGAGCCATGCACAGAATGTAGGTCTGCCTTCAGGAACAGGATTTGCCACCTGGCTCCTGGAGAATTCTTCCTTAATCCACCTCCCCTCATCCTGGCATTTCTTTCTAATGTCCCCCACAGTGCATGCCTCCTCCCAAATGCAATTTCAGAGTTTGAGACCTCCTCTGACAAGGCTGCCTTCACTGCTCTGATGCAGTTGTATGGAGGCAGACTATGTAGTTGCTTACAGTGTCTGACCACAAATGTATCTACAAAGCCTAAATCTTCTGCATTGAAGTTCCTGTTCCTTCTCAGTGTTGTGATCTGCATCCATAAGGACAATGATGTTCCTGTTGGCCTCAGAGTCACATGGTCCAAGTGTCTAACTCTTCTGCATTGAAGTTCCTGTTCCTTCTCAGTGTTGTGATCTGCATCCTTAAGGACAATGATGTTCCTGTTGGCCTCAGGGTCACATGGTCCAAGTGCCTAACTCTATTGCATTGAAGTTCCTGTTCCTTCTCAGTGTTGTGATCTGTATCCTGAAGGACAATGTTGTTCCTGTCGGCCTCAGGGTCTCAGGGTCACATGGTCCAAGTGCCTAACACTTCTGCATTTAAAATCCTGTTCATTCTCAGTGTTGTGATCTGCATCATTAAGGACAATGATGTTCCTGTTGGCCTCAGGGTCTCAGGGCACATGGTCCAAGTGCCTAACTCTTCTGCATTTAAGTTCCTGTTCGTTCTCAGTGTTGTGATCTGCATCACATTAAGGACAATGATGTTCCTGTTGGCCTCAGGGTCTCACGGCACATGGTCCAAGTGCCTAACTCTTCTGCATTGAAGTTCCTGTTCCTTCTCAGTGTTGTGATCTGCATCCTGAAGGACAGTGTTGTTCCATTTGGCCTCATGGTCACATGGTCCAAGTGGAAGAGGGAAGAACCTTGGGGGTGGGCTTTATTTATGTGCATTTAACTGAATAGTACTAGAGGTATAAGAGCGGCGGGGTATCCATTTCTTAAATGAGTGCATCATAGACCTCAATGAACTCGGAAGTGGTTAGACATACTGGCCCCTACATAGACATATGGAGAACCTCTTTTATATTTTACTGCACAGAGACACATGCCTGGGATGTAGGCCATGCTTTAAAGATCATGGTGAATCTGTGCTGCAAAATAACTAACATCATCAGTGGTCTTGGTGGCTCAGTGGACTAAAGCAGCCACTACAGGGGCCTGTGTTCAACCTCATGGTCACAGGTTCAAATCCTGGTGAGTCCCTCAGCCTGTCATCCATCTGAGGTCGAAAAAATGAGTACCATTGAGTTGGGTAACAATAAACATCTGTTATTCAGCGCCAGGACACCTACGGGTAATCATGTGCTTTACAAATACACCTTTTATGGTAAGGGGAGAAGGGGCCCAGTTACAAAACTAATATCGCACCTCTGTTTTGCACTGGTGTCCAAAAAGGACTGTATGCAGGAGAAAAGAGCAGATGCTAATTAATAAAATTCAAATGGACATACTGATGTTTGCAGATGACGTTTCCAGCTGTAAAAAATCTGAATGTTTGAAATTATCCAAAGTTACAGTGGGATGGTTGGTGGTGGCCAACGGGATGCGATAAACACATACAAAGCTGCAACTTTCGGGGGTGCTTAGACCCAATTTATGTGCTTGGCTTTATGGCCAAACCAAAGAGCAGTAACTCTGTAAATTTGCCACACAATGCCATATTTTCCATACCAGATTTTTTTAAAAACGTACATGAACAAACGCAGATTCACATGTTACTTACCCTGAGGGATTGTGTAATGTGCAGATCTAACCATTGGGAAAGGAACATACATGGGATCTGATCTACGCATGCACAGATTTCTTGATGCAATCTTGTAGATGTTTGTAAATCCGCAAATAAAAATTTACAAAATCTAGGCTGCTCACAGGCCAAGTGTACAATTAATAGCTCTCCGGATATGTTTGCTAGTCAGATTCAAGCAGGGAGCCTGGCTGGCAGGGACAAGTGGTTGCCAGTCAGGGTCTGGAGAGGCCAAAGTGCCATTGTATGGTCTGAATCAGGAACATGGGCTGTAAGAACGGGCTAATGGAAACCAGAAATCAGAAGTGCATGGGCTCTGAAAGAGTAGTCAAGCTTGTGTGTGTGATTTCGTTATATGGCTCAGGGAGTAGACACACTGGGCCTCATTTATGAGGTTTGGGCGCTGGGCAGTTTCTCAAGGAATCTTGCTGCTCTACATCAAAACAAAAGGGCAGGAATACGCTGTATCTGTGAGATATGGCACATTCCTGTCCTTTTCCACTGCGCCGGCGCACGATGGGCTGCCATGTGCCAACGCAGGGACCCTTGCACCGTGATGCAAGTGCATGTTTTTGAGGCAGGTTTATGTGTGTGATGTATGCAAAATAGTGTAGGATGGGGGTTGGACAGAGTTGCATGAGTAGTTTTAGGATAACTTGTAGAGATAAACCGGATGTTCAGTTCTTACAAGGCTTTACCTTAAAGTTGACTATTGCAATAGGAAGGCAATATTGCAGGTTAGGATGCAACGGGGAGAGGACGCACTGCTTGAGGTTGGTGAGCCATGCACAGAATGTAGGTCTGCCTTCAGGAACAGGATTTGCCACCTGGCTCCTGGAGAATTCTTCCTTAATCCACCTCCCCTCATCCTGGCATTTCTTTCTAATGTCCCCCACAGTGCATGCCTCCTCCCAAATGCAATTTCAGAGTTTGAGACCTCCTCTGACAAGGCTGCCTTCACTGCTCTGATGCAGTTGTATGGAGGCAGACTATGTAGTTGCTTACAGTGTCTGACCACAAATGTATCTACAAAGCCTAAATCTTCTGCATTGAAGTTCCTGTTCCTTCTCAGTGTTGTGATCTGCATCCATAAGGACAATGATGTTCCTGTTGGCCTCAGAGTCACATGGTCCAAGTGTCTAACTCTTCTGCATTGAAGTTCCTGTTCCTTCTCAGTGTTGTGATCTGCATCCTTAAGGACAATGATGTTCCTGTTGGCCTCAGGGTCACATGGTCCAAGTGCCTAACTCTATTGCATTGAAGTTCCTGTTCCTTCTCAGTGTTGTGATCTGTATCCTGAAGGACAATGTTGTTCCTGTCGGCCTCAGGGTCTCAGGGTCACATGGTCCAAGTGCCTAACACTTCTGCATTTAAAATCCTGTTCATTCTCAGTGTTGTGATCTGCATCATTAAGGACAATGATGTTCCTGTTGGCCTCAGGGTCTCAGGGCACATGGTCCAAGTGCCTAACTCTTCTGCATTTAAGTTCCTGTTCGTTCTCAGTGTTGTGATCTGCATCACATTAAGGACAATGATGTTCCTGTTGGCCTCAGGGTCTCACGGCACATGGTCCAAGTGCCTAACTCTTCTGCATTGAAGTTCCTGTTCCTTCTCAGTGTTGTGATCTGCATCCTGAAGGACAGTGTTGTTCCATTTGGCCTCATGGTCACATGGTCCAAGTGGAAGAGGGAAGAACCTTGGGGGTGGGCTTTATTTATGTGCATTTAACTGAATAGTACTAGAGGTATAAGAGCGGCGGGGTATCCATTTCTTAAATGAGTGCATCATAGACCTCAATGAACTCGGAAGTGGTTAGACATACTGGCCCCTACATAGACATATGGAGAACCTCTTTTATATTTTACTGCACAGAGACACATGCCTGGGATGTAGGCCATGCTTTAAAGATCATGGTGAATCTGTGCTGCAAAATAACTAACATCATCAGTGGTCTTGGTGGCTCAGTGGACTAAAGCAGCCACTACAGGGGCCTGTGTTCGACCTCATGGTCACAGGTTCAAATCCTGGTGAGTCCCTCAGCCTGTCATCCATCTGAGGTCGAAAAAATGAGTACCATTGAGTTGGGTAACAATAAACATCTGTTATTCAGCGCCAGGACACCTACGGGTAATCATGTGCTTTACAAATACACCTTTTATGGTAAGGGGAGAAGGGGCCCAGTTACAAAACTAATATCGCACCTCTGTTTTGCACTGGTGTCCAAAAAGGACTGTATGCAGGAGAAAAGAGCAGATGCTAATTAATAAAATTCAAATGGACATACTGATGTTTGCAGATGACGTTTCCAGCTGTAAAAAATCTGAATGTTTGAAATTATCCAAAGTTACAGTGGGATGGTTGGTGGTGGCCAACGGGATGCGATAAACACATACAAAGCTGCAACTTTCGGGGGTGCTTAGACCCAATTTATGTGCTTGGCTTTATGGCCAAACCAAAGAGCAGTAACTCTGTAAATTTGCCACACAATGCCATATTTTCCATACCAGATTTTTTTAAAAACGTACATGAACAAACGCAGATTCACATGTTACTTACCCTGAGGGATTGTGTAATGTGCAGATCTAACCATTGGGAAAGGAACATACATGGGATCTGATCTACGCATGCACAGATTTCTTGATGCAATCTTGTAGATGTTTGTAAATCCGCAAATAAAAATTTACAAAATCTAGGCTGCTCACAGGCCAAGTGTACAATTAATAGCTCTCCGGATATGTTTGCTAGTCAGATTCAAGCAGGGAGCCTGGCTGGCAGGGACAAGTGGTTGCCAGTCAGGGTCATGTATATCACCCTGCCGCTTTAGGAATACCCTTACCTGAGCTGTAGTAAAAATGTATTTGTAATGCTTACTGTATGAGAAGAAGGAAAGTAAAAGGCCTTAATACAAGGAGAATAGTATTTAAAGGGTGCATGTTTTTGAGGCAGGTTTATGTGTGTGATGTATGCAAAATAGTGTAGGATGGGGGTTGGACAGAGTTGCATGAGTAGTTTTAGGATAACTTGTAGAGATAAACCGGATGTTCAGTTCTTACAAGGCTTTACCTTAAAGTTGACTATTGCAATAGGAAGGCAATATTGCAGGTTAGGATGCAACGGGGAGAGGACGCACTGCTTGAGGTTGGTGAGCCATGCACAGAATGTAGGTCTGCCTTCAGGAACAGGATTTGCCACCTGGCTCCTGGAGAATTCTTCCTTAATCCACCTCCCCTCATCCTGGCATTTCTTTCTAATGTCCCCCACAGTGCATGCCTCCTCGCAAATGCAATTTCAGAGTTTGAGACCTCCTCTGACAAGGCTGCCTTCACTGCTCTGATGCAGTTGTATGGAGGCAGACTATGTAGTTGCTTACAGTGTCTGACCACAAATGTATCTACAAAGCCTAAATCTTCTGCATTGAAGTTCCTGTTCCTTCTCAGTGTTGTGATCTGCATCCATAAGGACAATGATGTTCCTGTTGGCCTCAGAGTCACATGGTCCAAGTGTCTAACTCTTCTGCATTGAAGTTCCTGTTCCTTCTCAGTGTTGTGATCTGCATCCTTAAGGACAATGATGTTCCTGTTGGCCTCAGGGTCTCAGGGCACATGGTCCAAGTGCCTAACTCTTCTGCATTGAAGTTCCTGTTCCTTGTCAGTGTTGTGATCTCCATCCTGAAGGACAATGTTGTTCCTGTTGCCCTCAGGGTCTCAGGGTCACATGGTCCAAGTGCCTAACTCTTCTGCATTGAAGTTCCTGTTCCTTCTCAGTGTTGTGATCTGCATCCTGAAGAACAATGATGTTCCTGTTGGCCTCAGGGTCACATGGTCCAAGTGCCTAACTCTATTGCATTGAAGTTCCTGTTCCTTCTCAGTGTTGTGATCTGTATCCTGAAGGACAATGTTGTTCCTGTCGGCCTCAGGGTCTCAGGGTCACATGGTCCAAGTGCCTAACACTTCTGCATTTAAAATCCTGTTCATTCTCAGTGTTGTGATCTGCATCATTAAGGACAATGATGTTCCTGTTGGCCTCAGGGTCTCAGGGCACATGGTCCAAGTGCCTAACTCTTCTGCATTTAAGTTCCTGTTCGTTCTCAGTGTTGTGATCTGCATCACATTAAGGACAATGATGTTCCTGTTGGCCTCAGGGTCTCACGGCACATGGTCCAAGTGCCTAACTCTTCTGCATTGAAGTTCCTGTTCCTTCTCAGTGTTGTGATCTGCATCCTGAAGGACAGTGTTGTTCCATTTGGCCTCATGGTCACATGGTCCAAGTGGAAGAGGGAAGAACCTTGGGGGTGGGCTTTATTTATGTGCATTTAACTGAATAGTACTAGAGGTATAAGAGCGGCGGGGTATCCATTTCTTAAATGAGTGCATCATAGACCTCAATGAACTCGGAAGTGGTTAGACATACTGGCCCCTACATAGACATATGGAGAACCTCTTTTATATTTTACTGCACAGAGACACATGCCTGGGATGTAGGCCATGCTTTAAAGATCATGGTGAATCTGTGCTGCAAAATAACTAACATCATCAGTGGTCTTGGTGGCTCAGTGGACTAAAGCAGCCACTACAGGGGCCTGTGTTCGACCTCATGGTCACAGGTTCAAATCCTGGTGAGTCCCTCAGCCTGTCATCCATCTGAGGTCGAAAAAATGAGTACCATTGAGTTGGGTAACAATAAACATCTGTTATTCAGCGCCAGGACACCTACGGGTAATCATGTGCTTTACAAATACACCTTTTATGGTAAGGGGAGAAGGGGCCCAGTTACAAAACTAATATCGCACCTCTGTTTTGCACTGGTGTCCAAAAAGGACTGTATGCAGGAGAAAAGAGCAGATGCTAATTAATAAAATTCAAATGGACATACTGATGTTTGCAGATGACGTTTCCAGCTGTAAAAAATCTGAATGTTTGAAATTATCCAAAGTTACCGTGGGATGGTTGGTGGTGGCCAACGGGATGCGATAAACACATACAAAGCTGCAACTTTCGGGGGTGCTTAGACCCAATTTATGTGCTTGGCTTTATGGCCAAACCAAAGAGCAGTAACTCTGTAAATTTGCCACACAATGCCATATTTTCCATACCAGATTTTTTTAAAAACGTACATGAACAAACGCAGATTCACATGTTACTTACCCTGAGGGATTGTGTAATGTGCAGATCTAACCATTGGGAAAGGAACATACATGGGATCTGATCTACGCATGCACAGATTTCTTGATGCAATCTTGTAGATGTTTGTAAATCCGCAAATAAAAATTTACAAAATCTAGGCTGCTCACAGGCCAAGTGTACAATTAATAGCTCTCCGGATATGTTTGCTAGTCAGATTCAAGCAGGGAGCCTGGCTGGCAGGGACAAGTGGTTGCCAGTCAGGGTCTGGAGAGGCCAAAGTGCCATTGTATGGTCTGAATCAGGAACATGGGCTGTAAGAACGGGCTAATGGAAACCAGAAATCAGAAGTGCATGGGCTCTGAAAGAGTAGTCAAGCTTGTGTGTGTGATTTCGTTATATGGCTCAGGGAGTAGACACACTGGGCCTCATTTATGAGGTTTGGGCGCTGGGCAGTTTCTCAAGGAATCTTGCTGCTCTACATCAAAACAAAAGGGCAGGAATACGCTGTATCTGTGAGATATGGCACATTCCTGTCCTTTTCCACTGCGCCGGCGCACGATGGGCTGCCATGTGCCAACGCAGGGACCCTTGCACCGTGATGCAAGGGTGCCTGCATTGCGGGCTGATTGATTTTGTGCAAGAAAGAAAACCTTCCTGCACAAAATCAATCAAGTCAGGCGATTTAATCTTTCTATGTGTGCTGCACACAGAGGAAAAGGAAAAAATGAGGAGAAATAAAAACATGGAGTGGCATTAGATTCTGACGCACTCCCAGATTTACGATTTCTCGTAAATGTGGGAATGCTTCAGATTCTATGGGTGTTGCGTCGAAACACCCACAGCAACACCTTTGGAACGCCCCTTTCACTGGTGTTCTGCGTGAAAGAGGCACATATTTATAAGACCATGAAAAGCCATGTAAAGTGGCTTTACGTGGCCTTGTAAATATTCTGGTGCACATTGCGCCACCGGAAAGTAAAAAAAGTGATGTTCCAGTGGCACAAAAGTGCTGGAAGTGGGATTTTTGTTCCGAAGAACATGGCGGCGGGCTAGAGGCAGGTCGTGGGAGCTCCTTCAGGTGTGCGAGCGGAATGGAGTGAATGCGGAATATTATCTCTGCGAGCCACTGTAGCACTGAGCGCAAATTTCACGCAGTATAATGCCGATATAGTTTAGACGCAGAGATAAAGAATATAGCATGAACATCTGGGGAGAAAAAAACAAAAATACAGTTGAAACGCTTACGCGCTGAAACGCTTACTGAAGATGGGAGTTGCGAGGCAGGAGGAGAGAGCCGGGAGCAGTGGCACAGCGGAGCAACAGATCTTAGATCACGGCAGGGTGACGGCGATCTTCCAAGGACTTTCAAGGTCTGTAGGAGGTGGGGCTCTGTGCCAAGTGTTGGGTCTGGATAGAGTCAAGGGGTAGAGAGGCGACTGGCTGGTGATTCGGGCGGTATCTTGGGACAGAGATTGCAGAAACGGGATTCAGACCCTGTTTTGACCCCTTTTTTCTCCTTGTGATTGAGGGTGCATTAAGGGTGTACTTCTGGAGGTGGGGCAACGAAGAAGAGGCAGTTACGGCAGGCAGAGGGAGAAGTGAACAGCGATGGTTTAGAGCCGCGGTGGAAGTCAAAAAAGGGAGAAAGGCGGCAGCAAGAATCCCGATTAGAGGATGAGGTGGTGGGGACAGCCCAAAGGCACACACTAAAGACACACACACCAAAGAGATTGAGGAGCGGGAAAAAGAAACGCTAGAAAGAACGCCAGAAAGAACGGGGAGAAATATAGAGGGAAAGCTAGCTCAACAACACAATTCAAGACAAAAGGAGGAGGAGGTGGTAAAGAAGACTAAAAGGGGGAAAGGTGGCAAAAATAAAGAGGCAAGCTCAAACCAAAGAGTAGTGATCCCCTGTAACAGTGAGTTAAAACTGCCAGGAAGGTATTCTCTAAGGAGCGCAAAGCTGGACAAATTCTTGGTAGGGGCGGAAGCATAGGAAGCGTAGGAGGTGAAGGAGGTAAAGGTAGGGAGGGAAAAGAAATTTCAGAACCCATAACACCCCAAGTCAGAATTCCAATAATAAGAGAACAAAGAGCTGACAAGCAAGAGAGGCTGACACAACAACATATGAGCAAATCTCAGAAAGTAAAGGTGAAGGTTACTCCCTCACTCAGGACCTTTTTCAAAGTGCTGCCCAGGACCTTAACATTGAGGGAAGGGAGAACAGGAGGTAGCGAGACGGTGGAGACCGTTAAAAATATGGAAGTAGAGTTAGACCATGAGTTGGAGAAACCACAGGGAGAGTGGAGTGATATGCACAGCCCTAATAGATTCATGATACTACAAGAAAAGGATCAAGAAGAGATTAGCGTCAACTCCACAACCCATACAGTGATAGAGCAAGAAGGAAGAGCTAATGAAAGAGGGGAGATAGAGGAACTTATCTCAGGTCGGACTCTGAACATAAAGGAGAAAAAAGATAAAATTCAAGGCAAGAATGGGCAAGAGCCATGCACGGAGTGAGTAGGTCTGGCGGAGTTGATAGCGACACTTACATCTGAGATTAGAAGCAGGTTCGAGGTATCTGAAGGGAACCAAAAAGAGATTAAAACAGCCTGTGAGAGGTTAGAAAAGAAATTGGATGATTTAACTGGAAGAACAATAGTGTTGGAAGAGACAGTAGAGGAGCTCAAGGGAAAGATACAGATAAATGAGGAAGAAATAAAGGGTTTGATATCAAGAGAACAGGGGCACCAGGAGTGGGAGGAAAGGATGGAGAACAATCAAAGGAGAAACAACTTGCGAGTCTTAAATGTTCCAGAGGGCGCAGAAGGAGATGACTTGAAGGCATGGATAATCAGGTTGCTGAAAATAGGGCTTAACCTAGAAGAGAGGGAACAAGAGTTGGGGAGGGACATACAGAGAGTACATAGGGATGCCTTCAGGCTCAATCCAAATAGAAGTAAGCCCAGAAAAATGTTGCTAAATTTTCTTACCTACTCACTGAAAGAAAAGGCGTTATCCTGAGCTCTGAAAACTAAAACAGTAAAAGTAGATGGAATATCCTGTGAAATTAGGTCAGACATTTCTTATATCACTTCCAACAGACAGTGGGAGTTGGAAAAGAGAATGGATCAGTTGAAGGAGCTAGGAGCTAGCATGCGGATTAAATTCCCGGCTGTATTAAAAGTCATGATGAATAATAAAATGTATAATTTTAGAGTTGTGAGCGAAGTAAATGACTTCATAAACTCTTGTAAATAGTTGGTAAATGAAGTCTCAGTGGATACAAGGTCTAGCAAATAGTTTAGAATACATTCTGAACAGATGTTTTAAGGTGTTTAGGTAGAAATAGTTATGAACAGTGGTTTGTAATGTGAAATTAGAAATTAGTGGTAAGATAAAGAGTGAAACACACCTGGGGGAAAACCCATAGGCTTAGGTTAAGTCTAGGTCATTTGTATGATGTACGATGTGTGAAATATGAAAATGGCAATAAAAATATGTTTAAAAAAAAAAAAAGTCTAGGTCATTAGAAAGGGGGAAGGTTCTTCATTGGGGAGGGGGAAAGATAGGGGTCAGGAGGTGGGGAGCATTAGGTAAAAAAGAAAAAAAATCCTCTGAAGTGTCAGGTTTGCTAGTTAAGTTGTTTTTCAGAATAGAAACATGGGAGAGAGACAAGGATGTAGCTTGAAAATCTATTTTATTGTGGAAAGTTAATGGGTTAATGGTGAGGCCAAGAAGAGAGCGTATCCTCCAGTATTTAAAAGACTGTAATGCTTAGATTTGTGTGCTTAAGGAGACGCACTTGTCAGAGAAAGAGTGTATGGAAGTATTTAAGTCCCAAAATGGGTGCAGCAAATGGTGTTTACCAAGTAAACTATCGTAACTAAAGGAGTAGTGATATTAGTAAAGCGAGATCCAAACATTTCTATTATACAAAGTAATTCAGATATATGTGGTAGGTGGGTAGTAGTTAAACTGAAAGTGAGGGGACATAGTCTCACGCTAGCAGGGTATTACGGGCTGAATGTAAATGACTTAGCACCTTTGCAAGAGCTATTAGTAGAGCTATCATGCTCCTCAGACCCAATTATTTTGGTGGGGGATTTTAATGTGGCATTGGATAGTACTCTAGATAGATCAGTAGGTAGTAAAGCAGCTGCAAACCGAAAAATGAGAGGGCAGATTAAATCTATGATGAAACAATTGAGATGATATGACGGCTGGAGATGAAGGATGGGAGACAAAAGAGAATATACGTATGCCAATAAGAAATATCATCACGAGTCGAGGATAGATTATATCCGGCTAGAATTAGGTTTGTGGGAACTAGTCAGGAGTATTGCACATATCGGGGTACATTTATCGGATCATTCGGCAATTCTTTTGGAGATCTGCCTTAAGGAAGAAAAGTCCCCTCCAAGATGGACATTAGACCGCACCCTGCTGTTAGACAAAGAAATTGTGAGGAGATTAAAGGAAGACACAGTAGAATGTTTTGATTTTAATTGGGGCTCAGCATCGGCAGGGGTGGTATGGGATTCTCATAAAGCGTATTTGAGGGGGAAGGTAATAAACTATGCGGTTGAGAAGAGGAACGGTCTTCGGGAAGAGATAGGAGAAGTGAAGAAAAGGATAAGAGTACTAGAAGGGGAGTTGGTTAATAATAGTCAGAGGGAGGCCAGGCAGATTGAATTAATAGACTTGAAAATTAAACTTGCCGGAGTCCTGGACAAGAGGGTGAGGGAAAGGTGGGAGACAAGTAAGCTAACACAATTTGAATATGGGGAAAATTGCGGAAAATTGTTAGCCTGGCAGACGAAAAAAGATCAGTTGAGAAATTTAATACAAGAAATTAAATGTCAGAATACGGGCAAGGTGTTAACAAATAGAAAAGAGATTGAAGAAGCTTTTTATATCTATTTTGGTACTCTGTATGAAGAAGGATTGATGTCATCTGAAGAGGAGAGAAATAGGTGGCTTTAGAGAGGGGAAGATAGTGACAGTGGAGGATGAAAAAAACCGCTGCACTGAACACTCAAATACAGGAGGGGGAGGTAGAACAGGTTCTGAAGAAGGGCAAGCGAGGGAAGGCATCTGGCCCGCACAGCTTGCCTTTAGAAGTTTACATTACACTAAGGGAGGGGCTGACCCCAATCTTGACAAGATTATTTAATGAGATATTTATACAAGAGGAATCTCAACCAGAATCCTGGTCAAAAGCTACAATCTCACTAATTTTAAAACCAGGCAAGAGTAAAAATAGTTGTGAATCTCATAGGCCGGTATCTCTTTTAAATTGCGATTATAAGATCTTTTCTAAAATCCTGGCAGATAGACTTAAAGGCCTAATGGCAGATTTGATACACATAGACCAAAAAGGTTTTATGCAAGGAAGGTCTCTACATGAGTTAACTTACTCTCTGATAGGGGCAATAGATCTGGCAGAAACAAATAATGTACCTCTAGCGGTTATTGCCTTGGATGCCACCAAGGCATTTGATCGAGTAAATTGGGCTTTCTTGGCATCTGTTATGGAAACAGCTAAATTGGGGGATAGGTTCTGTAGAACAATTGCTGGGTTCTATAAATCACCAAAGGCAAGAGTTTTAGTGAACGGCATATTAACATCAGCTTTTGATATGAAGAGAGGGACAAGACAAGGATGTCCGTTGTCTCCATTATTGTTTAATTTATATATGGCACCATTAGTAAATAAAAGGAGGGCAGAGCCACAGATAATCCCTTTCCAATGCAATTATTGGGTTAAGAAGTTGGCGATATATGCCGATGATTTGTTGATATATACGGCAGATTTGGAGAACACAATGACGCATGTAGTAAAAATTGCAGAAGATTTTGGGAAAGTATCAGGGTACTAAATAAATAGAGATAAATCAGAGATTATGGTATGGAACCTAGATAAAGGGGGAGAAAAAATTACAACTGAAATGAGATATTTGGGAGTGAGAGTAACTCAAGATATCACAAAGCTAGCAGAAACTAATTTTAACAAGGTGAAAAAAGAAATCTGTGATTTAATGTCAAGTTGGATGCATCTACCCCTGACTATCTTTGGTAGAGTTAATTTAGTAAAAATTATTTTATTACCAAAGTTGACCTTCCTTTTCAATGCCATACCTTTGCCATTTAAAGAAGCAGGGCTTATGAAGCTGCAGGGTAAGATTGGGTCTTTCATCTGGGCAGCTAAGGATCCCCGAATATCGTGGAAAAAGCTGCGGGGGAGGAAAGAGAAAGGAGGCCTGATTCTGCCAGATTTGCAACTATACGCATGGGCATTTTTCAGCTTAAGAACAATAGGATGCTCCTGGATAGGGCATCAAACTCAGAAATTGGCAAGCTATTCACACGATTGCTAAAGGAGGTAGTAGGAGGGGCCTCAGGATTTGTGATGAAATATGCAGATCCTAGATACTTTAAAAAGGTTAGGCTGAAGATTCTCAGAGGAGTGGCAGAAACTTGGTGCAGGCTTAGAAGGAGATTGAAGTGGATGTATTACAGTAACATGGCTCCTATTTGGGATTCGCCCAGATCAACGGAATGGACAAAGGATAATCTGGCCAGGGCTTTAAGGAGAGCTGGAGTGGAAAGATGGGAGGATCTATTGGAAGGACAAAAGATGACTTCATGGGAGAGTTTTCAAAGTAGAACAAACCATAGTGTTTCAAGATTTAAATATCTTCAAATTCAAAGTTGGGTCCAAGCATCAGAAAATAAGATAAGAGGAGCCAACATACTTGAGGAAATGCTGATTCTGGACAACCCCAGGAAGAAGGAAACATCGCAGTGGTACCGGCGAATGTTGGAAGAGATGGAGGGGGAGTTTACCCAACCACAAAAGCTATGGGAGAGGGTCTTGCCAGGGGCAACGTTGGAGAAATTATGGCAAGTATCCTTTACTACACTTTATAAAATGATCAAACCAGCCTATTTAAAGAGAAACCACCTTTTTTCTATCTATGGAGTTTATTGGACTCCGAATAAGCTATCGAAGGCTGGGAACAGAGGAGAGATGGCGTGCATCAAATGTGGTCTGAAGCTGGCGAATGATATTCATATGTTCATGGGGTGCCCAAAAATTCAGGTATTTTGGGGAGAGGTGTGTAAAGCTCTGGACGAAATTTTCAAGAAACAGATTCAGGAAAGCCCTCTCCTAATATTTTATGGGGTGGATAGCGAGGTGGTTGGGGATGAACATAAATTTATATTTTATGCTATGCTGTTGGCGAGAAGAGAGTTATGTAAAAAGTGGACAAGCCCCCTTTCTCCTACGTATATAGAGTGGAAATCATCATTGAGATATAATTTAAACTTGGACGCAACCTCCTTAGAAAGGAGAAGGTATGCCTTTTGGTGCCCGGTATTGGAATGGCTGGAGAGGTAGGAAGGGTGGTCCAATGAATGTGCCTAAAAAGCAGGCCTTGGAAAAATGCACAAGCCATTCTTAATCTTCTTACATCTCTCATGGAGGATCGGCTCCTAAGAAATGGTGTTGGGTGAGAGAGTTGAAAGACAGGAAGTTTGTTTTTAAGAAGTGCAATGGAAAGGTCTCTGGATAAGTAAGGCGATTATCAGAACCTTGTTCTTTTGCTCTCACGCCACGATAAAGGACGGTTACGGATGGAGTAGCGTGAAAGGCAAATCTGAGGCTAATGAGGACAAAAAAAAGTAGGAAAAAAAGTGCTGGAAGTGGCCTCATAAATGAGGCGCACTCTTTGCACCACCTGATCCTTCTCTTTGTAAGGATTCATGCTCTAAGATATTATGTGGCAGGCCTTGTTAAAGCATGGCTATAATGAATACCACACTATTTGAGAAACAATTATTAGGTAATTCCCACTCTAGCACAAAGTACAGTGAGAAGAATTAGGGAAGAGTTCACAGGCATGTGAAGTGAGCTTTTAGTGAGAGCGGGGCATTGAATCTTCTAATTTTGTTAAAGTTTGTTTCCTGCGTTACTCCCTTGTGTAAGGTCTGTGATAAAAGCAAATTATACTGTCTCCCAGTGCCTCTAAGCTGCAATAAAATAAGCAACTAGAAACACAGAGTGTAAACTATAAATACAATATGACACCGTAAATGGTAGGCTGCAGTACTTAGGGCATCATAGACATCATGGTACTAATGGTAAAATTAACGCAAACACTGCTAGTATTCATGTCAATTTAGAACGCTTCTGCTTTACATTCACTATTATTACAACAAGTGAAGTCAAAATAGGACAAATGGAGAAATAAGATGTTCAAAATTGTATGTGCATGTTCTGAACATTATTTCATGCTGTGCTGACTCATCTAAGCAGTTACTAATTGTACTATGCTTCTAATGTTTTTTGTTTTAAAAAGGAGAATAGCAAAAGCAAGGTTTTTGCCTAGGTTTGTGTCCATTATTAACATATTTTCTTGTTTTGTGTTTACTATAAATAACAGCCCAAAAGTGGTGTATTGTGCAAAAATATTTTCTCTAGTCGCATGTTAAGCGCGAGTCCTCCACAGTCAGCTATATAATGGAAGTGTAAATGTATGGCCCGATTAATGATCCTACATAAATGTTCCTATGGAATTATCTGTCTCTGCTATCAATATACAAATCAATCTTAAGTGAGTATGGTATGAGCTGGAGATGCAAACAGGAGAAAGTAAAGCAGTGCAAGATGCTATTGAATTGTTCCTTTGCCATGAATTTCTACAAGGAATTTTTAGAATGAATCTCATTTGCCTTGAAAGAAGTGGTTACGATGGGCCCATCAATGATACTGTTCAGTGATGTTTCATCTACCAAATCATTAAGTATCTGTAAGAGACCAGTGTTGATGACAGCAGTAATGGTATCAAACTTTGTGTTGCTCAGAAATTGGAAATCAACTTTTTCAAGTAAATGTGTTCACATGCCATCTTGAAGTCTGAGCAAATTAATTATAAAGAAAAATCAAAGTCTGTGAATCAGAGAGTCCCCCTGCATCCGAAAATGGTCAAAACCAAAACGACTGGGATATTGCAAGTGTGGAAAACACCTGTGAGATAGGGCACATTTGACCTTCATATTGATATAAAAATGTGAGCTTTTCTGCACTGAGCAAGCATTGAGAACTCTCGCTGCTATTGTCAAGCGTGAACATGAGGCTTTATGTGTTAGAGGTTTCACAGTTTGGTACTAAATTTAACATTGGCATGTAAAATGGAAGCAGGGGTCACTATAGCGCTAAGGAAAATCAGAAAAACGCTCACAACTTCAACAATCTCTTCCAGAATTAGTTGATGCATATGTTCAACATGGCTGATTTGTAAAGAACATTTTCCATATCAGTGATAATCAGTTATTTTTCGAGAATATGTTGGGTAGTTTCTTAACTTATCATTCATATATCTTGTTGCAGCACATTGAAATGCTTCATCAATTTGCTGTTACTACATCTGGGTTAATTTCACCCCCTACTGTGCGTTGGCAGAAGTAGTGTCCCTCCACTTAGAGTAAAATATTTTATGACAGAATTGCTCAGAAAATATGTGCAATAGAATTTTATTCAGTGCCGTAGCTAGACCATGTACCACCAGTGGCGGACCCTGCGTTTGCCGCCCGCGGCGGCCGCATGTAAGAGCGGGGATGCTGGGGATTCCTGTGACACCGCAACCGAAACAAGTGCTGCCCGGGCCGGACCAGCCCCTCCTTTGCTACGCCACTGATTTCATTTGCTCTCTATCTTACATTTATGTGTGTACTACTTCAAGGTTGACCTCATAATAATTCTTTCAATGAAAAAGAAAACTAGATACAGGACAAGTGAGTGCTATATATATTTTCATTACATAATAACTTTTGCATCCATTATACCACTACTATCAGGGTTTAAGTGATGCATCGCTTTGTTGTATTAATCATAACTTGGATCCAAAATAGACTTGTGCACACAAAGAATATAAATACATTTTATTGATATAAACATGCTTCATCTTATCTCAACTTTAATAATGAAGTGCACATGGATAATATTTGGAGACTTACAGCAGAAAAGTCTGATATATTTTTCTGGTAGATAAGGACTATATTTAATGTGCCATCCTCCTAACCTGAGTTTTGCAAAATGTTTTGAAAGCACTGAAAGAAGCATTTCGATTATCTTCTCAGACTTTACCATAAGATCTCTGCATGAGATTTTGTGGTTCATTTGAAGAACTCATTCAAGCACCACATTTAATGAATAGATGGTGTGGATGGAAAATTGAAGTTAGTTGTTAAGTGGAAAGGTAGATATCCAACAAGAAGAATTTTGATATTTCGGGCCAGTCAGTTAGCTTGCAATGTATAAAAGAAGATTTCAGGATAAAGAAATTACTTTTTTATTGGTAAAACTTATTGCTAAATAATGAAAGAACCTAAGTTAGGTAGATGTATTAGCTCTCGATTATTAATAGTAATTGTCCACCTTCCAATGCAGCATTTCCTTTTATAATCTTGCCCCGTCTGCACTGGTCCTGCCAAGGGACACTGAGAGGACAGGGAGAGAGAGCACCAAAGTATGTGTGAGTGAAGATAATCAGAGAAAAATTAGTTCTTAACCCTTACCAAGACTTTGGTTGCACCTTCACACTTACTCTTCAGGGCAAGCACGCACTAGGTGACTTCGCACTGTTGGCCTTGGATAATCCCATGATCTCTTGGTTTTGGCACTGGGATTGAGATGGGTCCAATACAGACGCCATTATGGTCTGAAACACTCTTGCTTGGCTGTTTCTACCCATATGCAGCTTAGAAGAAGCCTTTTTTCTAAGTTTTTGTCTTGGTTTTTATTCTGTAGATGTTGTGACCACAGAAGGGAGCTGGTCAGATGATGGAGACCTGAATATCACATTGTGTAGCAGATTGATGGTCATTCCGGTATACTGCAGGTGTTGATCCTTTGGTTTAACCAATTTTGTGCTTGCTTCCCCCAAAATCTGCACAGCCGAGCTCACTACATGATATGCTCTAAATAACGCTTCAGTGAGGGTTCCTTTCTTTAAGGTTATATGGTTAGAGTATATTGTCCTTAATAGGCCTGACCTCTAATTTCAGAAACGTGGTAATCTCGCCCGCTGCAGACGGCCTCCATTTTGTTTGACGATTTGCTTTTCTCTTTCTTCTCTTCACTGCAGCAGCTCCACTGGTGGATGCATCCACTAGCTCACAAATAACACTGGCATCATTATCACATTTATTTTTCTTGAACATATTTTCAATTTTTAGGCCGTTTGCTCAAAGTTGGCTCACCTTTCATCCCCTACATGTACAGTTATCAGGCTGTTTCTTCTCAGTGTCATCCCCAGTATACTTTTGAGCATCTCTTACACATTTGGAAGCACCTTAGATGTGCCCTAGTGAGATCTCTGGATTTCTAGCTTTACGCACCATAAGACTGCTTCTACACTGTCCGCTGAGGCCTGATTATCCTGCTTGCTCTTTATTGCATTTATCACATAGACACACATCTGAGATCACTCAAAGATGAGTCACCACTTTTATTAATTTTGTATCTTATTTTGGGGTTTGCTGCACCAGTTGGGGAGCAAATGGCTTACTCTTTGCAGGCGTATCCCTGGGTAGGGTGTCGGAGCCAACAGTGCCTCCTGGCTGTCACCCCTATCACTTGTTATTTATTTATAGAGCGTTGCATTCATCCCGAGGGATATTGCGCGCTAGTTAGCGAGAGCTCATGGTAGGGCCGCCGATGGATGTGGAGGGACTGTCAGATATTACGCCTTGGAGAACAGATTAGTTTTAAGTTTCTTTCTAAATGCTGTGTGGTCAGCCGTGAGGTGTAACTCTTGGGGTGGTTCGTTCCACTGCTTAGCTGCCAGATATGAGAATGAACGTCCTCCTGTCCTCACTTTCATCATACGTTTTATCCTGGCCTGCGCTTGGTGGCGTGACCTTAAGCATCTCGTAGGGACGTAGATTTCAATTTTTTTCTGTAGAATTTTAGGGCCACAGTGGTGCAGAGCCTTGTGTGCATGGCTGAGCAACTTGAATAATGCTCTTTGGCACATGGGTAGCCAATGGAGCTGTTTCATGCACATCAAAGCTGAGCTAAGTCTGCTTTTATTGCACACCAGTATAGTGGAGGGGAACGCCAAAGAAAACAGGAATCTCCGTAGGATGAGTTCAGAGTACTATTTATTTGTAGTAGTACACAGAAGATGGAGCCCATGGTATAAGCAGTTGCAGGAGCAGGAATCAAACGGCAACTGACTAGGCAAACACAGGGTGACCAATAACAACAGGATTCTAATGTAAAAGGTTCTAAATAATTAAAGTAACAGTAAGACTACATACCACATACCCTCCCCCATATAATGCCAAAAAACTTCAATACAATACATAATCATGAAACTTGATAGGCATTCTACAAACTCGTTGATCACGTACAGGTGCCATAGTAGGTGCAATACAAGAACGAGTAGGTGAAACCATGTCAGAGCAATTCGGAGAAGGAAATGAAGAATTAGTGTTAACATTGGTAGCATTAGAGAAATTAGTGAAATCAAAACCAGGTCCAAAAGTAAAATCAGTATCATTTTCATCAGACCTGTTAGCATAAACTTTGTTAAATATATTGACTTGATTGTCAGTAAGTTTCACAACATTGTTCTTATTCCACCAACCTCTATTTTCTAAAAGAACAGAAGGTTTGGTGACCCTGACAACCCGAACGGTTTCTTTTGTGATGTAAAGCAGAACCTACAGCCAAATCAGTGAACCATTTTGACATGAGCTTGGACCTAGCTTCCCTGCCCCTGAGAGCTTTAAAAGGTGTAACAACAGTTGTAAAATGAGGTGTCGTTAAATAGGCCCAAACTTTTTCTTGTGAGAAATCACCTACATCAAGATTGGTTGCTATAGCGGTTTGGACCCCTTCTTTAAGGAAACGATTGGCCCTCTCCACAAGTCAGTTAGAGGAAGGACTATACAATGCAACTTGACAATGTTTAATCTCGTGACTTTCCATGAAACTGGTGACTTGATGAGAAAGAAAAGGTTGGCCATTGTCAGTGACAACGCAATTGGGAGTACCTTCAACCTTAAAAATACTTTGAAGAAATGAAATAACAGTAGAGGAGTTAACTGCTTGTACAAATGAATAATATATCCATTTGGAGTGATAGTCAATAGCAACTAAACAGTACCTTTTATCTGAAGGTAATAAATGTAAAGGTCCTGAAAAGTCCAATGCAATTTTCTCCCAAGGAGAGTCCGGGAATGGAACAGGAAGCAAAGGTTTCTTGTTGGTTTTCCAATGCTTGTCGGAAACAACACAACTAGGGCATTTGTCTATAAAAAGAGCAACTTGTATGTGTAGGCCTGGCCAGCAGTAAATGTCTTTTATTTTTTTGCAGGTTGCAGAAATGCCTAAATGGCCTTCATGGCCAATATTGATGATCTTTTCTCTCAGTGAAATGGGAGGTACAAACAAACCATTCCTCACGCAAATTCCATTTTCAAAAGATAATTCTTCACTAATTTGTGCAAAGTGCTTTACATCATTACTCAAATTTTTATTAGCAGGCCTCTTACTTTTAATAAAGACCTCCACTTTTTTGAGAGTTTCATCAAGTGCCATGGCTGATGCCCATTCATCCTGTGACATGCTGCCATGACACATGGAAACAGCATCTATGAGACCAACCACACAATCTTTATGGATATCGTTTTCACCTTCACTGCAATCAGGGAGAGGAATATGGGAAAGGCAATCAGCTCGGATGTTTTTACCTCCTTGAATATATTTTACAATGATATTGTATTCTTGCAATTTGGAAAGCAATCTAACTAGTCTTGCTGAGGACTTACCCAGACCATTACCAGACAATAAGGAAACTAGAGGTTTGTGATCAGTAAAAATCTCACACTGAGTACCCCAAATATACGTTTTGAATTTCTGAACTGCCCAGACAATGGCAAGGGCCTCCCATTCAATTGTCCTTTAGTTGCATTCAGTAGGTGTTAGGGCACGGGAGGCAAAAGCAATAGTATTTTCTTTGCCATCAACCCATTGTCCAAAGACTGCTCCAAGACCTTTTTTACTAGCATCTACAGACACGAAAGAACTGGCATTGGAGACAAACGGTTGTAACGCAGGAGCATTGATTACCAATAACTTGATTTTCTCAAATGTATCACATAGAGTGCCACTCCATTCAAATTTGATACCTTTTTTGAGTAGACTTCTTAGTGGTTGAACTAATTGTGCATACCCAGGTACGAATCTGGCATAGTATTCGCAGAGTCCAAGGAACGAACGTAGTGAATCTTTGTCGTAAGGAGGAGGAGCATTGCGTATAGCTTCTACATTGCAAAATTTGGATTTAATACCTTTGCTCGAGATGGTGTGACCCAGATACTGAACCTCGCTAACAAGTAATTTACACTTATTAGCTTTTACTGTCATACCTTTGGCTTGTAAAATTTTGAATACTTTGGTAAGTATTTGTAAATGTTCCTCCTTTGTCTCTGTGTGGATTAAGATATCATCTTGGAATGCTTGCACTTGGGAAAAATCACTAAATAGACTATCCATAAGTTTTTGAAAAACACTCGCGACTGAGGCGAGGCCGAAAGGAAGTTTCAAATATTTAAAAGCCCCAAAAGGCGTTACAAAAGCGGTCAGTGCTTGACAAGTTGAATCTGGTGGTAAGCAGAACGTAAGTCTATAGTGGGAAAAAACGTAGCCTTCCCAAGGTTAGCTAGCATTTCATATATGAGGGCTAAGGGATGGCAATCAACAAGGATATTTTGATTAAGAGATCTTAAATCCACACAGTGCCTCAAGTCCCGAGTCTTTTTTTTCGTAAAACGACCGGAGAAATCCATTCTGATGAATCTATAGGAGAAATGATATCTTGATTTTGGAGATCATTATGTAATGACTTCAAATCCTCTCTAATGCTAAGAGGTACTGGTCTAAATTTATGTATAATAGGAACCGCATTTTCCTTTAACTTAGTGGTGTGTTCATAACCCTTGACAGTGCCAACAGTATCTTTAAATACATTAGGGAAAGATTTTAACAGATCTTCAACAAATGAGTCTGGTTGACTGATAGATAGAATACTGGAAGGTAGATCACCTAAAATTATTGGAGGATCTTGGCCAGGACGTAGAATGATACCCAAAAGAGCAAGGTCTTTCCAGCCAATAATGTCTCTTCCTTTGATGGCTATATACATTTTGGTTTCAACAGATCTGCCATGACACTCAAATTTATCCCAAAAATAACCCAGGAGATCAATATCTTGTTTCCCGAATGCTTTGGGGTTAATATCTGGAGTAAGAAGAGTCATAGTGTTAGGCCAAAAATTGAAAAAAGTTGTATCTGCTAGAATAGTAACAGGAGCTCCTGAATCAGCCATAGCTAAAATGATTCTACCGTTAATGGAAATGTCAACTAAAGGTCCTTTAATAGGTTTGTCTGAAGATTCAGGAACTTCGACAGTAACTACTATGTTAGCAAATTGAGAGGTACAATCTTGGACATGAGGAGCGTCCAAAGATATGTTTGAAACTTTAACTCTGTTAGCTAATGTAGAATACATACCACTCCTACATACTCCTTGAAAATGTCCAAATTTCTGGCATTTTGTACATTTTTTCCCTAATGCAGGACAGCTGGGATTGTTTCCTATGTGATTTCTAGAACCACATGTAAAACAAACAAGTTGGCTTTTTTGTGGTTGATTTTTATAAGGCCTTTTGCTAAACATTTGTTTGGTATTTATAGCACACATAGTATTGTCATCAGAAACCAAATTCACATTGGATGAAACAGAAGATTGAGTGGGATTAAGTGTGGTTTGATTGGAATGAGTAGATAGTACTTTAGATGTAACAGTTGATCTTTCAATGCTTTTGGCGATATCAATTGTTTCAGCTAACGTAGGATTAGGAGAAGTAAGAAGACGCTCTTGAATCTTCTTAGAGTGGCAATAGAAAACAAATTGATCTCTTATGTAAATATCAACATTAGCGCCAAAATCACATTTCTCTGCTAAAACCCTTAGAGATGCTATATAGTCCTCCACAGACTCCTCAGAAGATTGCTTACACATAGCAAAGTTCAATCTTTCTAAAAGGACACTTGTAGAGTCGGAATTCTGTTTGCCCATGCGTAGTTTGGCTTTAATGAAAACATTCCACACAGCATCTTCAGCTATAGGAGGAGGATAGCATGGCAAATTGTCAAAAACTCTACGACCAGCTGTGCCAAGATGATTTATTAGAAGGGCTAACTTCCTTGAAGGGGAATAATCATCTGCGTCAATAGCAGTAAGATAGTTTTCAAAGTCTCTCAGCCATTCAGCCCACTCTAAATCAGGCTTGCCTGGTTTTGATAGGAAAGGGGCTGGCTGAATAACTCCTTGGCTGGATGCCATTATATAAGGAGTAAATCACTGAAGAGAATAAGTCGCTATCTGTAAATATTTGAAAATGTGCAAGTCAAATGTATAATTTAGCTCAGTAAAATGAAGCATGAAACATACTTACACTTACAACGAAGTAATGATGATATGAAATATAGCAAAGTAATG
Source organism: Triturus cristatus (assembly GCF_964204655.1). NCBI lineage: Eukaryota > Metazoa > Chordata > Amphibia > Caudata > Salamandridae > Triturus > Triturus cristatus. Next base: position 1,461,106,223 of record NC_140589.1, read on the forward strand.
TAAATGAGCATTGCAGTATAAGAGCATAAAGTGGAAAACTGGTTTTAGAATCACCGATAGTAGTGTCGCATAAGTGAAATAAATATCTGTTGTAATTATGGTGTGCGAATCACCGAACACGGTCTTACACACAGCTGAGGCAATTTCCGTTGTAAATGTGGTGTGCGAATCACCGATCGCTGTCTCGCACAACTGAGGCAATTACCGTTGTAAGTGTGGTGTGCGAATCGCCGATCACGGTCTCGCACAACTCAGGCAATTTCCGTTGTAAATGTGGTGTGCGAATCACCGATCACTGTCTCGCACAACTGAGGCAATTACCGTTGTAAGTGTGGTGTGCGAATCGCCGATCACGGTCTCGCACAACTCAGGCAATTTCCGTTGTAAATGTGGTGTGCGAATCAACGATCGCGGTCTCGCACACAGCTGAGGAAAGTGACAGCAGCTGGAAGCTTAACGTAATCTGGTGAAGTATTTCGACCGATCCAAGATAGCCGCCGGAGAGCGTATGACATCAGGACGCTCTCCCTGCATGCATCGCGGCAGAATGGTGATGGCAGAAGAAGAAGCAGCAGGAAGAACGGAATGGCAGGTGAAGTTCCAAAGCTTGGAACGAAGCAGGAACAAAAGGAGCGAGCCAGGTAAGTGACTTTTGAAACTGTCGCGCACTCCAACAGTCAGGAGGTTTTCACGGAGGAAAATAAAATGAAACAACAAAAAATGTTTCCGACCAACCTGAGTGAAGTTCATAGGTTGTAAGGAAGTAATATCTGGAACGTAGAAACAGCAGTCCGGTGGGCTCCAATCCAGAAGAATGCAGGAAAGGCGAATAAAGATTACCCCACTCCTGGTACCAATATGTGGTGGAGGGGAACGCCAAAGAAAACAGGAAACTCCGTAGGATGAGCTCAGACTACTATTAATTTGTAGTAGTATACAGAAGATGGAGCCCACGGTATAAGCAGTTGCAGGAGCAGGAATCAAACGGCAACTGACTAGGCAAACACAGAGTGACCAATGACATAACAGGATTCTAATGTAAAAGGTTCTAAATAATTAAAGTAACAGTAAGACTACATACCACACCCAGTGTGGCCGCGGCATTTCGTAGCACCATCCTCTTTGCTCTCTACCATTTCACCCCCATCCTCCACCATAGCCACACATTTTCTACTTTCCTCCCTCCATTATTTCTCCTATGGCAATGTAAGCCAGTGCTCAAGAGCAATTCTTGCTAAGTTATGTTTCCAAACATCCCTCTCGGGTGTCCCCAAATGTTGCTATGTATGCACCGAACTCCTTAAACTGTGAGGGATCCATTGTTGTCTACATGGCACACTGCCCCTTTCCTCTCTCTCCTGCCCCCAGTCAGTTTGCCACCCTTGCTAACTGTTAATTCTGTATGGAGTCACTATAAATGTAAGTGCCTCTCACTGCCTTTCAGGCGTGACAAGTTTGCTTGGAGCAGCCTGCTTGTCCTACACTTGTTTAGCCCAAAGTGGACAGATTCTGCAGTTCTTCAGTTCTGTGAACATTGGCAGGAGTCCACGCCCAGGCAAACAGCGCGCCCTTGTTGCAGTACACTTACACACACAGCGCCGATAGCAGTGCAGACTGCAGGGCCCTTTCAGCGGGCAGAGCCGCTGAAAGCCCATCCTTGGCTCTGATAACAGTTGGCAACACTTAAGAGAGCCCAGGGTAAACACGGAATGACTATTGACAGAAACCATCCAGCCATCTCCGCGCTATCTTAAGTGAGGACGTGTATTACACCTACCACCTGACTTAGGTCGAGACATTTTTTTTGCATCCGGATTTCCCACCGCTAAATGTCCTCTTTGAAAACAGTAATTCAGAGCAGAGGTTTGGAGCACCGTTTTAAGTGTTTCACCCGCACGTGTATCGCTGAACTTTCTACTTTGGGTTTGTGTTACTTAAGTGTTTGTATGTTGGCATCAGGCATACTTCTGTGGTTTTTAGAATGAATGGGTTTTGTCGGAACAGGTCAGCTCAGGGCATCCTGGGGCAACGATTCTGCCAGACAGATGGCTCGACACATCCGCTTCTAATGCGAAATGGTCATTTTGATGTAAATTTGTGAATGGTTTTCATAAGCAGGCGGTTTTCTGGCGGCCTTCTGGTGTCCCTTTCACTTGCCACTAATACTATGCTTGCCTTCGAACGCTTTGCCTCTGTGCCAAACTCGGCGTTCTAACGAGATAGTATGTGAAAGGGAAACCTTCAGGCGTGTATTTAGACTCCATTATGCGGCTGACTGTGGAGGGCTTACAGTTTAGTGCTAATTTCAGAAACGTTCCACAAATCTCAAAATTACAGAAAAGCAACCCAGCCCGGCTTACTCTTATGTTAATTTCTTATGACTTCTCTGTGAGTTCTTTTTTGCATTGACTCTCGCCGAAAGAGGCAGAAGTTTCAATGAACTGATTTGCATTACAACGAAAACGAGTTTTTTTCACTTGTGTTTATTTGGTTTTTTGAGCGCTACGGATATAACATATTGCATGCATCAAATAATAAAATCAAGCACCGATAATAGCAACAGGCCTGGATTTTAAGTTGTGTATAAAGACTACCGTAAAAAGGCGTTAATGGAGAAGTCAACATATATGAAGTGATATATGTTGTCATTGTCTTAATACAAACACAGCGCGTTTCCACATCTTTTTTGGTGTTATTTGTAATGCAACATATAAGAACAGTCGCAGATATGCATGTAGATTGGGTAATAATTAAGCATAAACATTGTTATATGCAATCCATGTTTTCATGTTCAAATCTGTGTGGGTCGGTGCATTTGTAATTTTTTTTTTGTTAAAGGATCTTTCTTGAAGATTTAAAGAGCAATACCAAAGGGAAATAACATTTGTGAAAAAATGCATAGATCAACAATTATTGCAATTTTTAAGAAACATAGTTATGTAAGAAAAAAGGTAGTTTTTTAATTTTATATAAAAAGAAAGAGGAGATAGAAAGGAAAAGAAAGTAGGAAAAGGTGCAAAAAGGAATGGGAGAGAGAAAAGAGGCATACAACGTAGAAAGAATATGTTAAGATAGTTATTGTAATGAGGTTCACAAAGCTAAGTACTACACAGAGGGAGTAGAACCTGGATAGTAGACACTGCACTAGAAACTTTCAGAGCAGCGTATAGAAAATTGGGAATGTGTGATGGACTTAAAAAAAAACACACTTACCTGCCGGCCAGCCAGCTAGCTGGCCAGGGCCGGACTGGCCGTAGCGGGTCCCGGGCATTTCCCCGGAGGGCCGCTAGGGTGGGGGACGCTGTTGGGCCCCTGGGGCCATTTTTGTTACCGGAGGTCGGCAATATTGGCCCCCTGTAACAAAATCGTCCGAAACCAGCAACTGCAAACCGCTCAGCTGCACCCCCTTTACCCTAGGGGGGGGCAGGCCGAGCAGTTTGCCAGGGCCGGTTTCGGTTCCCAGTCCGGCCCTGTAGCTGGCTGCCACCTCTCCTCCATCCTCTCCGTCCTCTTCCTGGTTTCTGTGCGAGCAGGAAGCACCCAGGCTCCCCTAAGTAAATCAAAACACTGCAGTGCAGCGTTGTGATTGGTCTGAGTGACGTGGTTCGACGCTCAGACAGGGAATGAGAGCCTGGGCATGCTCTCCACACAAGCTGTTATGCAGCCTGGGTTGAGAACATGCAAAGTGCTCATGACTGTTTGGTCGGCCTAAGACAGCCGACCAAACAGTCATGAGCACTTAAAGAGTGCCACCACTCCTCCCCCCCTGCATTGTCCTGCCTGTGCCCACCCTGCAAAACTGCCTCAGCACGGAAATATAAAATGATAATAACCTTGCGTTACATAATGTTGGCCCTGACTTAAACATGCTAATTCTTGGCATATTGTGGACTCCATGGCATGATGCTGCAAACCCTTGGTATACTTCTGGGTCTAGCACAATTGTGGTGAAACCTGGCATACATACAGTGAGCATCCAAGCATGATGGTGGTTGCCCCTCATGTATTTAGGGCCTTAGGGTACACATTAATATGCTAACTTTGTTGTGGCAATTGAGTTTATTTTATCAGTATGAGAAGTTTGTATTTAATAGTAAAATGTTTGTAATTCCTGACTAGCTAATTTTTAAGGACCAAACGATTACCTTCATAAATTTACGTATCTACATGTGATTTGGAGCAATAACCACTAATCCTGTCTGAAATCCTACCTGGTAAGTGTGGTGTAACCTGTATTTTGTCAGAGCCTGTAAGTTCTCCATAACTTGAATGTTAGTCATAGCACTTTATTACACGTCTATGCAATCTGTCTAGCTCTGATCTCTGTTGCCTGTGATTGTGAGTTTCCCCTGTCACTTCATAGTGTATGACTGTGAATTTACTTGTAAGGGTCATAATGTAAAAATGAAAGGAAGAGAAAAGAAGAAATAGGCTATGTGTAATGACAGGCAATGTGAACATGCATTTTCAGAACTGCATGTGCCAGCTATACCTTTTTGCACATTCTGGGGTCGATTCCGATCCTGTTTTTTTTTTTCCCGTACGACTCGTATCTGTATTTTTTTACGTACGAATCGTACAAGTCCCGTACAAACGGCGAAGTACGATTCGTACGTGAAAATTACATACGAAACGCCTTGGGAAAAGTCTACGATACGTCCCCGGACAGTTTTACATACAAATCGCAAAACTGAAGTCCGAGCGCGCAAGTACGATCCGTACCGCCCGTCCGAAAACACAAGCGCATGGAAAAGGCTCCATACGAGCCCTACCCCGAGTACACTTGTGCCCGGGGTAGGAGTCGTACGGCTCCCCCAGCCTCCCACCCCTCCCGCGCACATCCGCACTGTACCCCCCACCCCCGAGTGTACGGTGCGTACCCCCACCCCCCTGTATGTACGGCACGTACCCCCCACCCCTTATGTATGGTGCGTACCCCCCACCCACGTATGTCCGCACAGTAGCCCAGGCGTACCCCGATCCTCTTGTACGTACGGATCGTACATACGTGGGTGGGGGTACGCCTGGGGTATGGTGCATACATACGCGGGTGGGGGGTACGCCTGGGGTACGGTGCGGACATACGCGGGTGGGGGGTATGCGCCGTACATACGGGGGTGGGGGGTACGTGCCGTACATACGGGTGTGGGGGGTACGCGACGTACATACAGGGGGGTGGGGGGTACGGGCCGTACATATGCCATGTTGGGGTACGCACCGTACATGATGACACGTACGATGTGGGTGATGGCGTGTACGTCACGTAGCGGGCCCCCTTTTCCTCGTGCATCGCAGAGTACTTCGCTTTTCCGGCACTTTTTGGCTCCCGTAAAAATATAGCCGTGCGGAGTGCTGTAGGTACGAATCATACTTGCTGGTCCGTAAAACGCTGCCTGACTCCATGCGGACGTCGCGTACGCGCTGTCCAGGATCTGAATTGTATGTATTTTTTAGCCGTACGGTGTTTTTTACGATTCGTACGGAAATGGTATTTCTGTACGAATCGTACTTGCTGGTATGTACGGTGGAATTCCCGGGTACGAGTCGTATGGAGAAAACGCTCCGTACGACCATTTGCACCTGGGTTTTACAGGATCGGAATCGGCACCTTTGTAGGGAAATTGTGCTGAACACTTGACTACTTTGCCACCACTTTCTCAAAATCATCTTTGGGGGGTGAGCTTTGATGATCCGAAGCCAGGGTATGTATTGGAATATTTCATGAGTGCTCCTTATGAACCTCTGAATTGATATTTTGAATTATAAAATTTATTTCAGCCACTACTGCAAATTAAATAACATTGGAGTCTGTCTTCCCTCCCCCTCTGCCATGATTGATGCAATCAACAAGAAATTATTATGGATTCCATACAGAGGGTTACAAGGTATCCAGGACAACTCTGCCCTTTGTCTTTGTTTCTCTGGAGTCCATGTTTCATGGAAGGGAGCTCAGTAGATCTTGTGCTCATTTTAACAATTCCACAGTCTAAGCATACAACCAAGATGCGAAATCACTGAAAGTGGGTCTAGTGGTTGGTAGAGGAGAAACTGCACTTTAAATCAGTGGGTGTGTGGTATACCTCAGCCCCTCCTATCTGTAACAGAGGGGGCTGCTGGCCATAGTTCAGGGAAACACTCGATGCTTAAAAGGATCCCAATGCTGTTCAAAGTGACAAGGGATAAATGGAAATAGGATGGAATATTTTAGGTGACAGCCAAGTGTGGCACAAAGCTTAAGAGTGGTGCTTAATTTGCAAAAGGATAAGGGCCATATGTAGGTAAAACGTGTTTTGCGATTCTCTAATTGCAATTTTTAGGGAATCGCAATTAGAGAATTGCAAAACGCAATGTAGGTAGGATTAGTAAAATATTTTGCGATTCCCACCTATTCCTTATTTGCGAATCCCAAATTGAGATTCGCAAATAAGGAATACCTTGCCATTCATTCCTATGGGCTAGAAGGCCCATAGGAATGAATAGGAAGACATTCTCAATTTGCGATTCTCAATTAGAGAATCGCAAATTGAGAATGCAATTTCAAGGTTGCAAGGGTGTCAATAGTACACCCTTTTGCACCCCTGAAATAAACATGTGTGCACATGTGGCGCACATACATGCGCTAAGGGCATGTATGTGTGCCACATGGCACTTTGAAAAATGCAAAAAAGTGCATTTTTCAAAGAAATCGCAAATTACCACCAACCTGAAGTTGGTGGTAATATGCGATTCCTTAAGCTAAAATCGCACAACTTGGGTGCTTCCTACATTGCATTTAAGGAATCGCAATTTGGGATTCCTTGAATGCATTAGCAAAATAAGGAATCGCAAATTTTGCGATTCCTTATTTTGCGTGTGGGTTTTTGTGTGCTACATAGCACACTGCCCAAATTGCGATCGCAAACACTGAAATTCGGTGAATTTCAGCATTTGCGATCGCAATTTGGCTTCCTGCATATGGCCCTAAGTGCTGGCACGCAATGTTTCTCTCAGAAGATCTGCTGTGAAATGTCGGGGTTACTGAATGGCAAGGCTGCCTAGTCTAGATTCCACCTCATGACTTTTTAATTATCCAATACACGCTCCCTGTCCCTTTATCTCACTCTTGCGGGTTCTCTTATAGCCCTGATTTCTCCCTTTGTCACTGTTTTCGCATCTTTCTCTTCCTCCTTTTTAGACTTATTTCTGCCTTTCTCTGTCTTGTTCTAGGTCAATGTCTGAAGATCCAAAAAGTCCCAGTGCCCGCCAACAAAGTGCTGCTGGGTGCCACCTGCAACCATTGGCTCAAATTAAGTACTGTGTAAGGAACTATTTCTCTGAAACCATCAATCAAGGTCAGGATTTTCAGTTCAGCCTCAGTGACAGCAAGAGCATCCTAGCTAGGTGACATCAAAACATGTAGCTGCAATAATTCAGGTAACAACAGCTCTGGTTTTGGTGCGACCAAGCTGGCATGACACAGATGCATGGTAGAAACCTTAACGTTGCTCTTGCATGAGAAAAACAAGTATTCCACAAAGTTTGCAGAGTCATATCAAACTCTTAAAGGCCATTCTCCTTGTCTACCAATCAGACATGTGAAGAGGAGTACCCTATGACAATATAGGGTCTTGTAGCTGTACATCTGTATCCTGAGGGGTGCTGCAGAACATGAATGAGGTGCATTGGCAAAACTGTCTTTGTCTCCCAGTGATAGTAATGGAACAGTAGGAGATGCTCCTTCTTGACAGTATGTCAGCATGGAAACTGACACAGTTTATGGACAAACCTACTCATTCTGCTGGCCACTTGACCAATCCAATTTTTTCTAATTGTTGCGTTGATGTAACAGACATTGTGAGTAACATCTGGTCCAATCATGCAACAACATATTTTGATTGGAGATTAGAGGAAGGCCCAAGCAGTAGATTGCAGAATCCCTCGGTACCCCATTGAAGTTGGGCCATAATTAATACGAGGAGACTATGGCGATCCTCACCAAGTCCATTCCACCTCTGTCTGGCGTAATTGAAGCGGATACACTGGCAGTCACTGGCAATATGGCTGACCTGGTGGCACCCATTGAGACAGGGTCTTCCGGCCTAAGACATCCCTCAGCTCCCTGGTTTAATGAGTATCTCAGGGTTATGTACCAACAATGCAAAAAGCTTGAAAGATCTTGGCATAAGTTTTATCTACCAGTAGACAAAGAACTTTACAAAAGGGAGCATCATATATCCCACCAGGGAATAACGAAAGCTCAAGCAAAGTTTTTCGCAAATGAAATTGCAATGTCTAGGAAAAAGCCTACAGAGGTTTTTAAAATGAGGACGAAATTCTCCAATCCTAGTGCCCTAGCTCAGACCTTTGAAGCTTCCCTGAATTTATGCATGCAGCTTTCTGACTTTTTTGACAATAAAATCATAGGCATTGTTGATGCTCTAAATGCATCTGGTTCTAATACCTGTGTTGATATTAATGAATTAAGAGACCAACCTCAGACAATCAATAAATCAATCAATCAATCAATCAATCAATCAGGAGTTTATATAGCGTGTTACTGGGGGTGGGGGGAGCGGCTCCGGCACAGTCGAAGAGCCAGGTCTTGAGGTCCTTCCTGAACGTGTGCAGGGTCGGGGGACCATCTGATGTTCGCAGGGAGCTTGTTCCAGGTCCTGGCTGCGATGTAGGAGAAAGGTCTCCCACTGGTTATGTTTCTGCGGATACGGGAGACCTCTGCCAGGGCGAGGTCGGCGATGCGGAGGTTCCTCTTGGGTACGTGGAAGGATACTCTCTCATTGAGGTATTTGGGTCCGATGTTGTTGAGGGATTTGTAGGCATGGGTGAGAAGTTTGATGGTAACCCTCTTCTCGACGGCTAGCCAGTGGAGGCCTCGTAGGTGTTGGGTCATGTGTTTGTGCCGCCGTGTCCCGAGGACGAGTCTGGCTGCGGCGTTCAGGATGGTTTGGAGTTTGTGTAGGAGAGTTCTGTTGATTCCGGCGTTGCCGTAGTCCAGTCTGCTGGTTATGAGGGCGTGGGTGAAGGTCCTTCTGCACTCAGGGGGGATCCATTTGAAGGTCTTACGGAGGATTCCAGCCTTATGCCTGTGCTCATTGGCAGAATTTACCACCATCAAATTGGAGGATTCTGTGAAAGCTCTTAAAACCTGTAAACCCGTCTCCCCTGATGACCTTTGTCCCCTTCGTTGCTGGCTTCTAATGCTGAGGCCATCAATCCCATTTTGAATTCTCTTTTAAATGTCTCTTTACATCAGTCTATTGTCCCCAGCAGTTGGAAGGAGGCAAAGTTGATCCCACTGTTAAAATACACCTTTGGCAGACAAATCTATTCCAGCCAACTATAGGCTTATTTCTTTGTTGCCAGCCTTCTTAAATATTCTTGAGAAACTAATCAATGCCCAATTGTCTAGCTACTTGGACCTCAAATCAGTTGCTACATTCATCAAAATCATGCTTTCGCTTGGGACACAGCACTGAATCTACTTTGGCAGAGGTATTGGACACTATCAAACTGGTCCTGGACAATGGGAAGCAAGCTGCCCTATTGTTATTAGATTTATCTGTGGCGTTTGATATGGTTGCCCATCATATCAAGTTACAATGTTTGCGGAGTATCGGGATAGGTGGGACCACCTTAGCCTGGTTGAGTTCCTTTCTGTTGAGCAGAAGGCAATCATTTTGGATGCCGCCATTTGCTCTGACTCCAAACCTTTAAAATGTGATTTTCCCTATGGCTCTGCATTAAATCTAACATTGTTTAATGTTTAATTGTCTTCTTTGGCAGTCCTGGTGGAATGTTTTGGAGTACAGATTTTCTCATATGCTGACGACTTGCAAATTCTTTTAACCTAGGATGGTATCATCTCTACTGCCCAGAACAGATTTGAAGCAAGTCTGTCAGTGATATTCCAGTGCAATACCAGTAAAACAGAAATCTTGGTTTTTAGTTCATCATCCCTTCGTTGGGCGGTGCTCCATCTCCTCCAACTCCTGACATGATAGTTCCTCCCCACTCTGATTCACTCCACAGTCTGTGGAGTAATCGGAGGATCCTGCCGTCCTGGCTAACCTCCGTACAGTTAATTGAGACTGCGGATCGCTCGTTATGCCACGCTACCGGATGTCGCCACCCCTCCCCTCACACTGGACCCTTGGTAATTTTCATTCATCTCCAGGGGCATCTCTCTCTCTGTGCCAGATTCATTGTTGTCCAGTCAAGCCTCCAACTTGAGATTCATGTAGAAAATCACAATTTGGAACACCCCCGGTCTCCCCCTGGACAGCCTTGCAGGCGTCTTGCCTCCCCTAGCACACCACTTTTGGGTGCTACCCTCACTACCCCCTTGGATTTGCCCTCCTACAACCACATAGCGCTTACAACTTTGTAACCTGGTCCTGAAGATGACCTGAACTCACAACAGGTCTAAACGCCGTCAACCTCCCAGCGCAATTCCTTGGCGCATGCGCTGTGGTTCATCAAATAATTTACCTTCTCCAAATCTTTGTTAATGAATCTGAACCACAACAAGTTTTTCTGTATATGTTAACACTATTGTTTCCTTTTGCAGCATTTTTTTGCTGCTTCACTTGTCACTTTGCGCCGTTCACCTTTGTCACGAGCACACATATGCAGAAGTTTGTACAGGTTACACGTACACTCAACGTAAAATGGTAACGTTTCCCCACTGTGTGTGAATACAGACTGCTCTTTGCATTTATTGCTATAATGATTCATGCCTTCCTGTTTCCTTCTTCTTGCATCTGTTGTGCTTATTTTCAAAAAACTGTCTTTATGTATTACATGTTGAGACGCTGTTAATTGCTACATACAGAACAGATTTGAAGTATGTCTGTCAGTGACATTCCAGGGGATTCATTGGAGTAACCTCCAGTGCAATACCGGTAAAACAGAAATCTTGGGTTTCATTTCCCCCACCCCTTCGTGGGGCGGTGAAGTTTGGGCCAGCTCTGCTCCATCTCCTCCAATTCCTGTCACGGTAGTTCAGAACCTTGGTGTGGTGTTTGACAGTACATTTTCCTTCAATTCCCAGGCGGACAGTTTGGTGGGAACTTGTTTTGGCTTCTCAGATCTTGAGAAAGTTTCAGTTCTTGCTTCCCCCTCATTGCCAGAAGACGGTGGTTCACCCCCTCATAACCTCTCGGCTAGATTATGCCAATGCCTTATACTGGGGTCTCCATTGTACCAACTTAAGATACTCCAGTTGCTACAGAATGCCGCAGCCCGGTTTCTCTTAAATATTAAGCAGAAAAAATAAATCCATGCGCATCTCAAGGAAATGCATTGGCTGCCAATTCAGGAGAGAGTGAAATTTAAGGGACTGGTGTTGGCCCATCAAGCCTTTTCTAGATCACGTGCACCTATCTGGCCAAAAGACTTATTCATTATCATCCGGCTAGAACTCTGCACTCCTTGGATGCACTTCTGGAGGAAAAATGGGAAGGTACCTCCTCTGCCCTGGCCGCTTCCAGCTGAAATGCCCCTCGATTCTACTTGGGTGCTACTAAGAATGAAAGTTCCTTTAAGCAGAGCCTAAAAACTTGGCTGTTTAATAGTGCCTTTTAATTTAGATGCTATGTCAGTGGTCAACAAGCTTTTAGAATCGGGAGACTCAGTAGAGTAGCCATGCACTGTATACATTTTTATTTGATTAGATTTGAAGTGTATCTGGCAATCAGAGGCTATCTTTGGGTGACCTGTCCTGACAAGTGTGTGACTGACTGTAGGTGAAGGTGTCTGGCCTGGGACCATCACTAGCCCGCTCTCAGACCAGGAAGAATCCTGCTCATGGACGGACCTGGCAACAGAAACAGCTCTTCGTGCTCAAACAGAACATTTGGGGCTGGAATAACGCCCCTCCACAGTTATGCTAATGAACCATGCCATGAGGAGAAGAGGGCTTGCTGGGCTGAAAGTCTGCAACTGTTTTAATTTTATTTTGGAACAATTTAATTTAAGAAAATAACTTAGCTAGGCCCAGGTGAAGATCTCCATAGCAGCCAACCTGTCCTGGGTACGGCTGATACACTGGCTCCTTAACAGCACACTCTATTAGTGCACCGCTATTAATGTGCTAGTAACGTGTGACAGTAGCATTTCAATGTGGTGATGGAGACACCAGTACTAAAATAAATCACACTAACCTGCAGTGTATGGTAGTGGCCATGGCCTGCTCTCATTGTTGAGGACCTCTCCTTCAGGCTCCATACCTTCTCCTCGCTACTCTATGGGTTCCTCTGCCAATCGTCTTCTCTGCTTAGCCATCCTTGCCGGGGTCTTCCTTCTGCATCTCCATATGTGAGTAAAGTGTTAGTCTACCTACTCTGTTTACATCACTGTTCCTAGGCCTTAGTCTATCTTCCCTATCTATCCTTTCTCTTTCTAGTCTTTCTTCCCTGATCCAATCTGTCCTTTTTTTGTACAGTTGCCAAATAGGAACATGATCCCTTTCCCCTGACCATAACATGACCCAGTTTTAAACCCATACTCACTATACCTTCATTGGTCATTCCTCCTCCTCTGCCCTCAAATGCAATCCCCAGAAAAGCACATCTGCTAGCAAATAATCCTATCATCACAGAGTTGTAAGGCTTTGCCCAGTAGGCCTTCTTGAAAGCAATTTTGCCCTTCCACTTCCTGCTGAGAAGTGCAGAGGCACTTTGCCACTGGATTCAAGCTGGCCTGACTGATGAGGGGTGTTACCACAAAACTGGCCCCAGGATGCTTATTTCCGGTTCAGGGAAGACATGGCTTGTCTGTTCGGCTGGACTGTTCCCATGAGGCACAGGGTCAAGGCTGATTTTCCTATAGCTGGGTCTGAACTGAGGTGGCGAAGTGAGCTAAAGAACGATGATGGTTTCAACCCAGATCTGTGACTGGGGGTAAGTGTCTTAAAAGTTTCAGTGCTCCGTCCATCATCTCCTGGTGTTTGCTTTGTGTGCCCTAAGTTGGCACGGTATGCCCAGCCATTGGCCCCTTGCTCACTTTGCCACTGGATTCAAGCTAGCCTGGCTGATGAGGGTGTTACCCCAAAACCAATCCCAGGATGCTTGTTTCCAGTTCAGGGAAGACGTGGCTTGGCAGTTCGGGCTGGACTGTTCCCATGAGGCACAGAGTCAAGACTGATTTACATATAACTGGGTCCGAACTGAGGTGGCGAAGTGAGCTAAAGAACGATGATGGATTCAACCCAGATCTGTAACTGGGGGTGAGTGTATGAAAAGTTTCAGCGCTCCGTCCATCATCTCCTTGTGTTTGCTTTGTTCGCCCTAAGTTGACAAGGTATGGTCAGACGGGGGTCCCTTGCTCACTTTGCCACTGGATTCAAGCTAGCATGGCTGATGAGGGGTGTTACCCCGAAACCGGTCCCAGGATGCTTGGTTCAGGGAAGACGTGGCTTGGCTGTTCGGTCTGGACTGTTCTCATAAGGCAGAGACTCAAGACTGATTTGCATATAATAATTATAATAATACTGACATTTGTAGAGCGCGAGCAGTTACCTCCAGCAGAGGTGTCCCGGCGCAAAAAACAATAGACGGCGCGCAGCGATACTTCATCTTGCAGAACCCTGAGAGCAATTAAACTTGACTGAAAAGCCATGTTTTTACAGGTTTCCTGAATAGTGGTTCTGACTTAATCAGACGCATGTGGTTAGGCACGGAGTTCCATAACTTGGATGCCCTCAGTGTAAAAGATCTGGCGCCAAGGCGGGCTTTCCTAACTCGCGGAGAACAAAGCAGATTTTGAGAATTGGACCTCAAAGCGCTATTCTATTTGTAGATGCATAACCGTTGTCTCAAATAACTGGGGCACTTCCCATGGAATGACCGGAATGCCACGGTTATGGCTCTGAATTCAATTAGTTTTGCCACCGGCAGCCAGTGAAGCTCTTTAATGTGCAGAGAGATGTGATGACGAAATGGAACACGTCTAATCAGTCTTGCAGCCGCATTCTGTACAATCTGTATTTTTTTATAAGGTAAGCTGGCAAACCCAAGTAAAGGCCGTTAGCATAGTCCTGCCTAGATGTCACAGTGGCATGAACTATGACCTGGAGGTAATCCTCCGGCAGCAAATGTAGGAATTTCCGCAGGTGTCTCAGCTTGCTGAAACAGGAGGCTGTCACTTGTTGTATCTGCGCAGAAAAGGAGAGATCTGCCACCCACTTTACTCCCATATTTTTTACTGTGCCTGCTGGAAATTGGCAGGATGCCCATTTCCATTGGCCACCACAGATCCACTGCAGGCGGCTGGATCTTGCCGAAGAACAACACCTCTGTTTTCTCCGCATTGAGTTTAAGTTTGTTGTTATTCATCCAAAGAGTGATGTCCTTCAGACAGCCTTTAAAATTCTTAAAAGAATCCCCCGACTGATCTTTGAAAGAAAACACCAACTGTGTATCGTCGGCGTATGATATCGCCTTCCCGCCGCAGTTGGCTATTAGTAAGAACAATGGGGCCAGGTATATATTAAAAAGGAGCGGACTCAGCGCTGACCCCTGGGGGACCCCACACCATAAATCTTTGGGTTCAGACAGATGAGGTTGCAGAGAGAACCTTTGAATACAATTGTTAAGAAAGGACTTTAGTCAGGCAAGGGCTACACCTCCAGTACCAATGTCCTGGAGGCACAGTACCAGCCTTAAATGATCAACCATATCAAATGCTGCCGACAGATCCAGGAGCACCAGCCTAGCTGATGCCCCAGAATCTGTAGCCATCCTCACTGACTCGGCCACCTCCAGAAGCGTCGTCTCGGTGCTGAAACCTGCTCGAAACCCAGATTGGGTGTTATGCAGGATACCTTGTCTCTCAATCAAGTTGACCAGTTGTCGCTGCACCAATTTTTCCAACATTTTTGCCGGTGCTGGTAGCAGTGAGATTGGCCTATAGTTATTCAGTCCCCCTGGATCTGCATTAGGTTTCTTCTTAAGTGGCAGGAGAATGGCGTGCATCCAAATGTCAGGGAAAATGCCCGAGGTAAGAGATGTATTCCATCTGAGGGTGACTCTAACTGGGGCCGTGGATTCCATCGCCTCAGAAATCTATCTATTTAAGGCCTGTGTGTCCAGGTTCTAATCATTAGTTAATGAAGGTTGACTGTTCTGCAAAACTGGGCCTAGAAACTCCGCTGTCAACTTCTTCCAGTTTCTCTTTAAACAAAAGCGAGTGCTCCCTTGCCGACTAGGTTTTTCCGCATTAAATGAAACTGGGATTAGGCAGTGGTCTGTCCAAGCCATTTGTCTTGGGGAGTCCGTTTTCAGAGAAGTAATATTTGAGAAGAAAAGGTCAAGAGTATTTCCTGCCTTATGAGGGGAAAGCTTCACGTGTTGAGTCAGTTTAGCACCCAAGAGGGACGAGACCACCTGTGTTGCCTGAACACTTAGGTCATTCACATGTAGATTAAAATCTCAAAGTGCAGTGAAATTAGAATATAATAGAGATTTCTTGGCAATGTAATTGCACAATTCCAGGTGCCTACTTGTCACACAATCTGGGGGTCTGTAAATCAGGAGCCCTGCGAAGAAGGTTGTTGGGCTGATCTTAATACAAAAGTTGAGCCCTTCAAACATGTCCATATTAAGTAGCGGTGAAGATGCTATTTCCCAAGTGTCTTTTAAAATCATGGCTACCCCCTTCCCCTCTTTGCTCCCTCCCTATTAGCACAGCATATTTTGAACCCAGGTGGGATGACCAAAGCCCCTGCCGCTGAGTCATCTTCTTTCAACCAAGTTTCTGTCAGGAACATGACATCCCACTCATTCTCCGCAAGTAGGAGCCATATATCCTCTGCGTGCCTAGCCAACGATCTGCAATTGATTAGACTCGCCCTAATCACAGCAACATGCTTACTCAAACCCCGCTTGCAGCCCTTCTAGTTATCCTTGCCTGGATACTCCACGGTGTCACCAAGAGCCTGCTTGCAGTCAGTACACGCGCTCGGAAGTGCTTCAATGGACAGGTTGATAGCATGTTCTCTAAAACAGAAGGTCATTTTTAGACCATTGGATTACCTCATTACTAATCAACTGGGCAGCATGGATAGCGCTGGCCGCGATCCGGCCACAGACGGGCGCAGGCAGGCTTGCCTTTGGCGCGCCCGCTGCGCGGCCAGACATCCATGTGGTTTAAATATTGCCCCCAATACCTAAAGAAGGACTCAGGGGGAGGAGCCTCGTCCCTCCACACAATCGGCACAAAGGGCCGCGGTGGACCGGGGATCGGCAAAGTTTGAGTGCTAAGGTGAGCTACCTGGGTCTGAACTGAGGTAGCGAAATGAGCTGAAGAACGATGATGGATTCAACCCAGATCTGTGACTGGGGGTGAGTGTCTGAAAAGTTTCAGCGCTCCGTCCATCATCTCCTTGTGTTTGAGAAGTTAGGGCAAGCTCTTTCATCTGATGTACGCTGGAAAATACAGGACTAAAATAAAGCACATTCCGACAGCAAAATCCTGCTCCGTATATCTTCTCCTCTCTCTTTCATCACCTATCTCAATATCTCAATGTCCAGTGCTTAATTAGGAGAATAATGAGTGCTGGCACCCAAAGCGCTGCTCAGAAGCTCGACTGGTTCTATTACATGTCAATGCCCCGAATGCTAAGGCTGCATATTCCTGAATCCACATCAGGCCTGTTTAATCCACTGCCAGACGCTGTCTGTCCCTTTATCTCACTCTTGCAGGTTTCTGTTTTCCCCCTTAGTGGCGGTTTTTCCATATTTCTATTCTTCCTTATTTCCCTTTTGTTTGCTTTTCCGGCTCTTGTGCTCGGGAAATGTCTGATGCCAGTCCTCTTAGCAGGAGTGCCAGTGGCCCACACTGGCAATCACCGGCTCAAATTAAGCAATAGCCCTATCTGTACTCACACCAGACAGATATAAAGCCAAAGCATTGTAACAGGAACCTGCAGTGATGCAGACTTAGCTCTTGCTTTTACGACCGAAACAACAAGCATTTGCAATGCAATAGGTCTCCCAATTGAGAGATTTTGACCTATTGACATTGCAAATGACAATGCCATTTACATATGTATTTAAAAACAACTGCAAAAATATAAGGCATTGTCATTTACAATACCAATAGGTCAAAGTTTCTAAAATGCGAGACCTATTGCATTGCAAATGCTTGTGGTTTCTGTCGAGAAAGCAAGAGCTAATTCTGCATCACTGCAGGTTCTAGTTACAATGCTTTAGATTTATATCTATCAAATGTGAGTACAGATAGGGATATTGCTTAATTTGAGCCGGTGATTGCCAGTGTGGGCCACCGGCACTCATCTTTAGGGGACTGGCTCCCCATGCTGAGCTTTCACGTTAATAGAGACCACACCCGTTTCTTTAGACGAGCCATATCTAAAGAAAGGCCCAGGTCGCTATTAAAGTAAAAGTGCGATATGGCGCGCTTTTACCAAAAAAAAAAGCATTTGTTTATCAAGTTGACAAACAAATGTTTTTTTTTCGTAAACGCGCCCCATGAAAGCACGCATGGCGCGCTGAATGTTCCAGGCACGCAAGTCGTGCCTGCAGTAAGAGAAGCTCATTAAAGAAAATAGTGCTTATAGAGTAAATAACATGTACCGTGTAACAACCAAAGTCAAAGGGCCAGACCTCATGGGAGGTTACAAATGATGAAAAGGGGGTACTAAGGAGGGACTAACAAGTCTATTTACGTATCAGAAACCAGCATTTGCGAAGGGCAATGACACAAGCCAATGACAAATATGGGCGGAGAATGGGCGGGGCTTCAAGGACATACTCCAATACAGCATGCCTCGCAGAGCAGCCCATGCGCTGCCCAGGCGCGACCTAAAAATGGAATGTTGAATTGCATCACTGTTGTGTAACTTGTGTTGACAAGCCAAAATGCAAGAAAATATGGTTGCCTGACCTAACAACGCACTCTCCAGCTGTGGAACAAGTGTGGTTTGGGCTTTCTTAAAATTCGTACATCAAGCATAAAATAAATGTGTTTGTTTCCTTTCCATCGTCAGCTTTCTTCACGTAATTAGATGACTGTCTTATCATAAGATTTCCTGCCGAAGAGTACCTACCACACATTGCTGCAGGCTCAGGTCTATGCAATATGTCTCCCTAGAGTATGACTGAATTGCATCACAAAAGGAAACGCTACCTTTTGGCACTTTTCTTATGTGATTTCCTGTTTCTCAGCAGAATGCCAAACATGGCCATTCTGAACTATTTTGGATGAATTCCAAACAGGCCTGAAGAGCTGAGGTGTAAGAACTAGGCAATAAATCTGTCGAAAAGAATGATTTTAATCCAAGACGTAGATCCTAAAGACAGCTGCATTACCTCATCGAGGAAGCTGCATACACTTCTAGCTTCTGTAAACAGGAAGTTGTGGATACCAATGACGTGATGAGGTTGCACAATCTTTCTGGTAGGAAGAACCAAATTCTTCCGGGAGACTTATTTATTTGAAAAATTAGTGTATGCCAAGAAAAGACTGAAAATCCGATCTTTCAGATTTCAACAAAATAAAAAGTGATTTCCATCTGGAATCCTTACTACATTATATCAAAAAACAACATGGCAGACACGC
Source organism: Triturus cristatus (assembly GCF_964204655.1). Classification (NCBI taxonomy): domain Eukaryota; kingdom Metazoa; phylum Chordata; class Amphibia; order Caudata; family Salamandridae; genus Triturus; species Triturus cristatus. The sequence goes on from NC_140589.1 coordinate 1,461,124,799, forward strand.
TCTTCCATGATAGCACTCCCACGGAATATTCATGTATTTATTTGAATGTGTTATAGAGCGCTCAGTCAATGACATGAAATCGTTGCAACAGTGGAAGCGGCAAAAGGAAGACGCATATAATGAAGAAGCAAGAATTGTGTCATTGGGCAAAAGTGATAGAAATCTTTGAGCGACGGAAAAGCCTTAAGTGGGAATATAAAACGTTGAGAGAAGTCTTTAAGCATGTGATATAAGTCGAATGCTATCTGTAGGAAATAGTGCTTCGGCACCTCGTCAAAAAGTAAGAAGCGCTATTTAAATACAGATAGAAAACATTGCACAAGTAATGTGGAGGGCATGGGTGGACGGAGTCCCCTCAGCACTTTTAGAGAAGGGACTCCGTTCCCCTGACCCAGGGCTGGAGGAGGCTGAGAGATGTCACCTTACGCCCAGCGCTGCAGCTACATGTGTGTAACCTGCCCTCAGCTTGTTTTTAACCCATTACCTCACTGGCAGCATCGCCTTTATTTGCAGGGGAGCGGAGGCCCAGTAGGGGGTTTCTATGAAACTCTTAATTGACAAGGAACAGAGAATGTCACTTCATTAGCGCTTCTATCCTTTAAATAACTGAAAATCTGAAGTGCTTATGTGCTTTTAAGCTGATAAAGAACACCAACAAGAAACTAATATTCCACCAACAGCAAAGTTAGCTGTTCAAAGTATAACACCCAGCAGGTTTTGTTAAGAATCTAAAAACAGATCAAAATGTGATACCAGGTTCCAGAGGTCTGTTTAGAAATGGTGTCACCTACAGCAACTTCTGAGCTTAAGCACACAATGAAATGTGGAAAGCATACATGTGATTTACAAAGGGTAAAACAACCCAAAAATATTCTTTTCACATTTTTGTGTGATTTATATGCTTTTTTTTTTATAACAAAGGTCTTTTCCATTTTGAGTGAGCGATATTATAAGGGCATTCACTTCCTGTGACGTTACTTCTGTAATTTGTAATTTCACTTTGCACTTTCACTGCCGATTTCACTGTTTTTTCACACTGCTTTCTGGTTGGGGTACTGCAACTCGAGGCTGACATATTGTACCTTGTGAAACTCAGGGATCATTGGGGCTGGCTCAGTACATTTTTTCAAGCATCTTCACTTATTTGATCTGCATGAACCTATGTCTATGTTTTTTACTGGTTGTGACTGATTATAAAATTCTCTGATTCGTTCTGTATCTTACTTACGAGCTAAGGCTTTGTTGGTCCCGCCATTCTTTCAAGCAATCAATCAATCAGGGGAATTATAAGTGCACTACTCACCCGTGCGAGTCTCAAGGCGCTGGGTTGGGGGAGGGGTCAGCAGTTCCGTATCAGTCGAAGATCCAGGTCTTCAGCGCCTTCCTCAAGGTGTTCAGGGAAGGGGTGCGTCTGATGTTGGTGGGGAGCTAGTTCCAGGTCTTGGCCGCGATGTAGGAGAAGGATCTTCCCCCAGTTCTGGCTCTGTGGATGTGCAGGGTTTTGGCGAGGAGGAGGTTGGCAGAACAGAAGTTTCTTTTGGGTACGTGGAGGGTGATTCTGTCGTTGAGGTGTTGGGGTCCGGTGTTGTGAAGGCATTTGTAGGCGTGGATGAGTAACTTGAAGGTGACTCTTTTCTCGACGGGGAGCCAGTGGAGCTTGCGCAGGCTTCGGCTGATGTGTTTGTGACGAGGGACACCGAGGACGGGTCTAGCGGCGGTGTTCTGTATTGTCTGGAGCTTGTGGAGTAGAGACTTGTTGATGCCGGCGTAGAGGGCGTTTCCGTAATCCAACTTGCTGGTGATGAGTGCATGGTTGACTGTCTTCCTTGCCTCGGCAGGGATCCATTTGAAGGTCTTGCGGAGGGTGTTGAAGCAGCTGGAGGTGACGGCGTTGACCTGTCTGTTCATGGAGAGGGAGGAGTCGAGTATGATGCCGAGGTTCCGGGCGTGGACCATAGGGGTCGGGGGTGCCGAGGGCAGTGGGCCACCAGGTGTTGTTCCATGCCGATGGGGTGGTTCAGAGGACGAGGACTTCTGTCTTCTCTGAGTTGAGTTTTAGGCAGCTGTTGCTCATCCAGGCTGCGACGTCCTGCATTCCTTCCTGGAAGTTGAGTCTGGTGGTGGTGGGGTCCTTGATAAGGGAGAGGATGAGCTGGGTGTCGTCAGCGTAGGAGACTATGTTGAGGCCGTGCTGTTGGACGATGGCGGCGAGGGGAGCCATGTAGATGTTGCAGAGGGTGGGGCTTGGTGATAATCCCTGTGGGACTCCGCAGTTGATTTCCGTGGGTTCAGAGCGGAAGGGTGGCAGTCTGATCCTTTGGCTTCTGCCGTTGAGGATCGATCGGATCCAGACAAGGGCAGTGCCTTGTATGCCGGCGTCATGTAGTCTGGCTGCGAGTGTGTGGTGGGAGACGGTGTCGAAAGCTGCTGACAGGTCGAGGAGAATCAGGGCTGCGGTGTGGCCTTGGTCGAGGAGGGTGCGGATGTCGTTGGTGGCTGCGAGTAGGGCGGTCTCGGTGCTGTGGTTGCTTTGGAATACAGATTGAGAAGGGTCAAGGATGGCGTTCTCTTCTGTGAACGTTGTCAGTTCTACGTTGACGGTCTTTTCAGCGACTTTTGCCGCAAAAGTGAGGAGTGAGATGGGTTGGTAGTTCTTGATCTCCGTATGGTCCGCTGAGGGCTTCTTGAGTAGGGGCTTGACTTCTGAGCATTACCAGATGTCGGGGAAGGAGCCGGTCTTGAAGGTGGTGTTGATGGTGAATTGTAGTACGGGTGCGATGGCGGTGGCTGCTCTGTGGTATATGTGAGGTGGGCAGGGGCCCGTGGGGGCCCCAGAGTGGATGCCTTTCATGGTTGCGGCAGTCTCTTCCGTCGCGATTGGTATCCAGGCAGAGATGGTGGGCTGTCTGGCGTTGTCGGAGGGCGGGATGACTGTGGAGTCATGCGTGAGATCGTTGAAGTTGTCGTATTGGTTCTTTATCTTCAGGTGGAAGTAGGATCCGAGTTTGTCGCAGAGTTCCTGGGAGGGGGTGACGTCTGTGGCTTCGCTGAGGGGCTTGGTGAGTTTCTGTATGGCGCTGAAGAGTTCCTTGGAGTTGCTGGAGTTGGCGAGGATTCTGCTGTGGATGAAGGTCCTTTTGGTGGCGCTGATACGTTGATGGTATTCTGTCATTGCGTCCTTGTAGGTGGTGTAGTTTTTAGGTGTCTTGCTGCTTCTCCAGTTCTTCTCTAGGCGTCTGCAGGTGCGTCTGGCTTCTTGGAGATCGGTGGTGAACTAGGCGGCTTTCCTGGGGCATTGCTCGTCGGGGCAAGCTTGTCTGCGCAGTTGGAGATCCAAGTGTGGAATTCCATGGTCGCAAGGTTAGCGTCGGTTGCATCGGTGGGGGTGTTGCCATTGAGGGTGGAGTTAAGTTGTTCTTCGGTGACTGCTCCAGTTCCTTCGCGGTGGGTGTGGAGCGGGTTTGGGCGGCTTAGGTTTGTTGACGAGGAAATGTACGCAGTTGTGGTCGGTCCAAGGGGGCTGTGTGGTGTGGCTGAAGTGAACGCTGCTACCTCCAGCAAAGATGGGGTCGAGAGTGTGTCCTGCCTTGTGGGTCGGTGTGGTGATGAGTTGTTTTAGTCCGATGTTCGTAAGGTTGACCCAGGGAGTGGCTAAGTTGGGGTCGCTGGGATTGTCGAGGTGGAAGTTCAGGTCTCCGATGAGTATGTAGTCCATGGTGGTGATGGCGTGGGGTGGGATGAGTTCGGTGATGGAATCGGCAAAGAGTGCCCGGGGGCCAGGGTGTCTGTAGGCGAGGGTGACTTGGAGTGTGGAGTTGGGGCTGGTCTGGACCGGGAAGTGCAGGTGTTCCACGGTGGGGAAGTTTTCGCTGGAGGTGGTGATGTGGAGGGAGTTTGGTGCGCGATGGCGATGCCTCCTCCCGGGTGGTTAGGGCAGTCCTTCCTCTGAATCTTGTAACCATCCGGGATGGCGAAGGCGATGTCAGGGGCCGAGGAGGCGTTGGTCCAGGTTTTCGTGAAGCAGGCGACATCGGATGAGAGTGAGTCCAGGAGGTTCCAGATTTCCATAGCGTGTCGGTGCACGGAGCGCACGTTGAAGAGGATACATCTTAGGGCATCGGAAGTGTTGGCAGTTCAGGTGGTGGTGAAGGAATGGTGGCAATTGTGGCAGGAGAACTGGCCATGGGTCGTGTTCAGCGTGGCCTGTTGGCAATTGTTGTTCCAACCGGGGTTGAGTGTGAGGAGGGTGGAGGCGTCGTAGCGGTGGATGGTTGGGGATCCAGGGTCCCTGGCGCTGGTCGCGGTTGGGTCGCGGAAGGGCGCAGATAGGCTTGCCTCTGGCAAGGCCGCCATTAAATAGGGAAGGGGAGGGATGAGCAGCTGGGAGGCGGGAGCGGGGACAGTCAGGGGGGAGGGGCAGCGCAGCAGCAGGAAGCGGCGGGAAGCGGCGGGAAGCGGGATACGAAAAACAACAAATTAAAGGCAGAATAATAGAATTAACAGAATTAAATAAGCCAAGTACAGTCACAGATGGGAAAGGCAAAAGTACAATTTAAAAGGCAAATTAACAGAATTAAAACAGGCAAGTACAGCCACAGGTGGGAGAGGCCTCGAACACCTACCAGGTGGAGGGGGTCACGGGTCAGCGGCAGAGAAACGCACAGCAGAGCTGCTGGGGAGAGAGCAGGCCTCAGACCAGAGGTCAGAGGTCTTGATTGCGCTCCCCCGCAGCGGCCGCCATTCAATAGAGAAGGGGAGAGGGACGTGCAGCTGGGAGGCGGGAGCGGGGACCGTCATGGGGAAGGGGCCACAGGGGCAGTAGCGGTGGTGGGAAGCGGGATATGAAAAATAACAAATTAAAGGCAGGATTAACCGAATTAAAACAGCCAAGTACAGTCACAGATGGGAAAGGCAAAAGTACAATTTAAAAGGCAGATTAACAGAATTAACAGAATTAAAACAGGCAAGTATAGTCACAGATGGGAAAGGCCTCGAACACCTACCAGGTGGAGGAGGTCAGCGGCGGAGCAACGCACAGCGTAGCTGCTGGGGAGAGAGAAGGCCTCAGACCAGAGGTCTTCCAAACGCACCACTATCCGGTCACCTTTTTGGGTGCCTGTCTAGTTTTTCTCGGGAGGTGGGTATTTAATCGAACATGCAGCGAATCTACACTATTTTAGTGAATTTTAATTGCACTTTTCACTTTCATTGCTGAATTGCTGCTGTTTATAGATTGTTTTTTGGGTTGGAAACCACAGCTGGGAGCTGACATATAGAACCTTCTGCAGTTGGAGGAACATTGAGACTGACACAGTAAATTGTGAAACACTTTGACCTATTTGAGCTGCATAAACTTATGTTTTTATGTTTTTACTGGCTTTGATTAAGATTTCTTGATTCTATCTGTATCTTACTTGCAGGTAGAGGCAGACATTGTGGCTCTTTCTCAGGGGGTCCCGACATTCTTTCCCCAATGAACGTGCCATTAACCAGACGCCTTTTTGTGTGCCGGTCTAGTTTTTTGGGGGAGGTAAGTACTCAATTCTGAATTTATTTATTTGGAAAGTTTTATAAAGCACAAACATGACCCGAAATGGGTATCAGAGTGCTGTACATCAGAAAAGAGAGGATATGATTAGTCACTAAGCAAGTAAAACATCCTACACATTTGTAGAGAAACCAACCCCCATACAATAAAAGCGAAAACAAACAAGAGGAAACATGTAGCGAGAACATCAGTTGCATCCCGAAAATGTCTCAAACAAAGGAGATAACCATGATTTCTCTAGGGTATTAAAAGATTAGTTATTTTGACTTCGAGAGGATTGTTCCAGCTGGTTATTCAAGTGTTACAGATCAGGGTATCAAAAATATGCCCACTACCACAGATAGAGTAATCTCACAGTTACACGCACATACATTCTTCATACGCTAGGGCCCATTTCACTAACATACGCTCAATACTCTACCGGCATAAGACCTGTGGGAAGAAAAACCCTGCATCTATATCTAGGACGATAGGATCTGATTATAGTGGTTATCCTTAATCATACTCTATAAAACTATACAACATCAATAATCAAAATGTACTCAATAATTGACAAGAAAGAATATTCAACACCATGTTTAAAAGATATATTGCTTTATCTAAAATTAGTCAAAGTAAATCAATCAGAATAAATCATTTCTCATAGTTACCTATTCTAACTAAATGTCAGAACGGGTCAGGACCAGTCTCTCGGTAAAGTCTCTCAAGATAGTCCTCAGCATCAGGCCTCAGCAACGCAAGTTCACGCGGCAAAGGCGACGAAAGAGTGGGGAGAGCCCTCCCTAAGCTAATAGTTTTTATAATGTAAAATACAATGGAAACTCACATAAAATTTGGCAAGAAAAACTGTATCACTGAGCAGAACGAGAAGGAAGAGATGTAACCTTGCAACATCTTGAAATCTCCGCTCAGGAAAAGTCACAATACGTAAACCACGGAACAGGAACCAAGAAACAGAAACTATTAAAGTATCCATCTCGTTCATTTCCCTCGGCAACCCGGCTTCAGCACATTGTTCATTTCAGAAGCTCCTTTGTGCACCAAGGACAAATCTTTTCTTTTGGAGATCCTCCAAACTGCTGATGTCCTCATGGAAAGTTTTATAGAAGGACTACGATCAGTTGTCTTCAACCGATTTCCAGCAGGGGTCTCTCTTGCCACATCACAGAAAATATTCACTCGAGGCCAGGCTTTCAAGTCAGCCGACAAGAATTAGGCCTCCATAGGCCACAATAGACCATCTCAATTTAAAAGAAATAAAAACAACGTTAATACAACATAATGATTAAACAGTGTTAACCCCACTAATACCCTTATGTGTATGCATTTATCTAGCTTTGCGACATAAAAAGCATTAATTCTGACAGCGTTTTTGTGCTCAAAATAAATAGCACACAGCAACGTTTTAACATGAAAACTTGCATGTTATTGTAAATACATGAACAGCACAAATAAGCTAACCCTCATGTAACTTTCTCTTATGTTAGAACAAACGAGTTGATTATTGAAACATACCTTCACAAGACAAATAATTAATTGTTAATTATTAATGAAATTAATAAAACGCATAGACATGCCAGAGCTTCAAAAGCCCAGAATTTTCTAAAAGAAAACTCTGCTCCAGCAATCCCCCCTTTGGTGATTTTATCACCAAATAAACCCAAAAAAAAAAATAGTGAAAATTTTAGTCCCATTTTAGGAAATCAGAAATGTCTCTTCCCTTTAGACAACATTTAAACACCAGTCACTCTTTCATCATCTCTCTTTGTCTCTAAATAAACACTCTCCCTCAATTCTTCTAGTTCAATCTCTTCTGGTTCTCTTTTTGAAATTTTCGAATTCTTGTTTTTCTTTTCATTTTTCAATTTCTCTTTCCCTCTCCTGTTTTTACAACACACACACACCAATCTTAGTATCAGTAACGCAACAATTATACAAGACAAAGGAAACAATATTCTACCTATAATAGTACTACCTATTTTTGCAATAAAATCCTTAACAGCTATCATTTTATTAGCTAATTTAGTCCATAAACTCCCAGTCTCAAGTGGTACTAAATCTTCATGCAAATCAGTAATATTTTTGATATAAACCTTCAGATCTTTACTTTCATCAGGAATGTAAGTGCAACAATGTTGAACTTTCAAAATTCCACAAACTCCACCCTCCTTAGCCAAAAGAATATCAAGGGCAAGTCGATTTTGCATAGACATGGCACGTACGGCACTTAATTCCGTATTCACCAAAAGAAACCCTCCTGCGGTATTTGTCGATAAGCGATCAACCACTGTGGACAGTTTCCGGATTCCATAAGCATTTAAAGAAATTCCCACTGCTGGAATTAAAACCCCAAAAATGTCACCCACAATTTCAGACCAAGTTTCTCTCTTAAAGCGTGTTAAAAGGTTAATGTCTTCTACATCTTTTACTTTATCCGTATGAAAAATCTTAGGAAAAACCAGGCCCACATAACATGTGCCATACCAATGGTCAGGCAACTTGTAATAAGCCTTGTTCCCACACACATAGTACACTCCTGGAAAAATCGTATCTTCTCCACCTCTGAAACCCCAACCTGTCGCAATGAAGTATGTATCATGGCACTCACTAGTTCCCACAAAATATGTATCATATTGGGATTTCCTTCTGGTAATGCATAGTTTACCCTTCTGCGGTGCATCTAGAGCCAAAGTTGGACTAGCCCCATTCCTCAACTTCTTTCCCATCTCAATGTCCCAAATTGTCTCACTTACTTCATATTTTCCCCCTTTCTCATGCATGTTCATTCTCCTTTCCTCAACCATATCCAGGAAAGCTTTCTCCTCTCCTTTTAAATTGCAAGTTAAATTATTCTTAAAAATGTAATCTAATGTTAGTCCTTTTTCTTCAATAAAAATCTCACCAAAAGTATTAGCTTCTTTAGCTGGATTCAGCTCTTTGTTCATTGGCAAGTGCCCAAAAATACTATCTCTGTTAGACATCTTATAATCTATTTTCCCTAACAAATAAAAAACACTACTTAAAATACTACAAGAAATACCATATGTAGCTGGTAAATGGTGATAAGTAACACCTTCTGAAACGGATGCAGGTAATTGCATGCAGACATAGCAATCCCTCACTTCCATTGTCTTCACATATTCATATAACAGTTTAGAAAAAACATTACTCGAAAAATTATTAATTGACCTATCCTTGTGTATGTAACCACTACTTCTAATTGGAACTACTTTTTGTGAATTCTTCTCTTCATTAGTCACATTTGCTATATCCATTCCAAATTCTACTCTAAAAGTAACTAATAAAATTAAAACACCCCATAGAAGCATTAATAATCCAGTACAACAGCAGCACATTTTGCACCACCTTTTTTAAAAAGGCACATCTGTTTCTATTCTCCTCTATGTTAGCCATTTTAGTTTAGCCTCTACTACTCCACTACTGTTTGAACTTCTTCAATTCTTCTGCAACTCTTCAGTTTTCAGTTTATCCAAATGACTTCCTTATTCACTTGATCCAAGTGAATCCTTCTTTCACTCAGTTTGGATACTTGTCATTTTTCACTTCAATTTCTTCAACATCAAACTGTATCAGATCTCCAACGTCGGAATCCTCAGTACTCGACTCTTCTCCAATGTCAGTCAAGAGTACTTTCAGAATTTCACCAGTATCTTCCTCAACCACTTTTCTCAAGACCACTTCCGGATTATCTCGAGTCACTGTTTCTTCTTTTCCTTCTTCAGACAGTGTCACATAAGACCATTCCGGTGATCTGTACTTTTGGTTGGGTCTTTTAACTCTTCCTATTTCTACTGGTTCTTTTGATTTCTTTGATTCTTTTTCCTCAGCTCTTGAGGTTTGGCTTGATACTTCATTCACTTGTTCAGCTTCTGATGAATTTGCTCTTATTATTCTGTATCTCACCCTCTTTACTCGGTTGTTAGGCCAACGATCTCCTTTCACAACCTTTTTCGGCTTCAATTGTTTAACACTCCTTTCTCCAATCGAAGTTCTCTTTCTCAGAACTCGACCTTCTGTTTGTTCATCTTCATCATCTGTTTCAAGTGCCTCTTGTTTCCGTTTCCCAGTAGCTTTTCTTTTCTCCACAGATTTTTCCACCACTGTTTGAGACTTCCCTGCTTCTGTCCCTCCTCGGGTCTCCGACACGCAATCTTCTTGCTGTCTATTTGTCCCTTCACCTAGCTCCTCATCAATGTTCCCTACACCTCCTCGGGGGTCTTCCGCAATCTGTCCCTCTCTATCTTCTTCTGACCCTGTTTCTTCAAGGATAATCTCAAGTGGTTCTTCAATCTCCTCCTCTTCTGATTCAGGAGTGGGCTCAATGTGTTTCTTCTTTTCTTTTCTTTTACTCCCACTGCTACTTGAAACTTCAGGCTCTACAACAGAATTAGATTCTCCCTCTGATACTCGCAGTGAATCTCTTGAAGCTCTCTCCGCTTCTTTTCTCACTGATTCTGTATCTTCAGGATCTTCACCATCACTGGAATCTGACTCTTCATAATACTCTTCACCAGTTCCCTCTCTCGGGCTTGGAACTCTCAGAGTATGACTTGCATGTACCCAGTGCTTCACTCCAGCACACTTTACTGCAGTCGTTGTAGTCAGAATGACTTGTCTCGGCCTTCCCCACCTTGGAATCAAGCAATTTCTTCTTCTGTGCACCTTAATCCTTACCCAGTCACCTGGACTCAGATCATGGGCTTGCTTCTTCTCAAGTGTGGTAGCTTCTTCTCCAATCTGGTGAAACACAGAATGAACTGCGTCAGCCAGGCCTTTACAGTAATCCAAAATCATGTCATCAGTTATTGACACCAATTTATTCACAGGCACGAATGCATGGCGCATAGCACGTCCCATGATTATCTCATGCGGGCTCAAACCAGTAGTTCTATCTGGAGTAGATCTCATCGTCATCAGGACAAGAGGTAACACATCCGGCCATTTCATACCAGTGGCTAGACACATTTTTCCAATCCTATTCTTGATTGTGCCATTGATCTGCTCAACCACACCAGAAGCCTCTGGTCGGTATGCACAATGTAACTTCTGCTGTATTTTCAATGCTTCACAAATCAAACCAATGAGTTCATTTTGAAAGTGTCTACCTCTGTCAGACTCAATTGTAACTGGAAACCCGTACCTAGGAATCAACTCCCTTAACAGTAACTTTGCCACTGTTAATCCATCATTTCTTCTAGTCGGGTAAGCTTCCACCCACCTTGAAAACAAACAGACTACCACTAGAACATATCTCAGTCTGTTCACTTGAGGCATCTCAATGAAATCAATCTGCATTCTTGTAAAAGGACCTCCTTCTCTGCCTATTGTCCCCAAACTCACCACTGTCTTTTTCCCAGTGTTAAATTGCTGACAAATCAAACATCTTTGAAAAATGCTCTCCGCAATTGTTCTAAACTTTGCATTGTACCAGGTCTGCTTAAAGGACCTTACCATTGCATCCCTCCCCAGATGTCCCTGACCATGATACATCCTTGCCATTGACGACAAAATTGAGTTTGGCATTACTGGTCTGCCATCTCTGTAGACCCAAACATGGTCTGTTTCTCTTGGAGCACATCCTGCTTTAACCCAATCCTGTTTTTCTTCCTCTCCTGCCTCATCTTGTAACTGCTTTACTTCATCCCACGTTTCTAGGACATTAGTAAACATCACAGAAAGGAGAGACATTTCCTCCATCCTACTCCTGTTAATAGATTGGTTGGTCTTTGCGCAATACTGTGCCACATCGTTGGCAAACCTGTTACCAACAGTGATAAAATCATTCCCTGAAACATGTGCGGCACATTTTACAACCGCTAACTCCTTAGGCAGCTGTATCGCCTCAAGCAATTTTCCAATCAACTCAGCATTCTTTATCGGGGTTCCACCCGATGTCAAGAAACCTCTTTGTAGCCACAGTTGGCCAAAGTCATGCACCACTCCAAATCCATACTGACTATCAGTCAACACGGTTGTTCTCATATCTTTCCCAATCTCACAAGCTCTTGTCAATGCCACTAATTCAGCAACTTGCGCAGATTTCACTCCTTTCAATGGTGATGCTTCCATGATTTCTGAAACTTTGCACACTGCATATGCTGCACATAGCACACCATTATCATTTCTCAGGCATGATCCATCCACAAACAACACATGGTCATTCTCATATAAGGGAATATCCCTTATGTCTGGTCTCGGTTTTGTACAGTACTCAAGCACATCCAAACAATCATGATCATCTTCCATCTTTATACCCACATTTTCAATATCCGGTAAGAGTGTCGATGGATTCACATTCACACATCTTTCAAGAGTCACATTTGATGCTCCCAGAATCACTTTTTCATATTTAGTCAGCCGACTATGTGACATATGCTGAGTTCTGCTTCTTGTCAAAAGAATTGCCACATTGTGAGGTACGAATACCCTTACAGGATACCCCATTATGATCCCCTCACTCTGTTCCAGGCTTCTGCATGTCGCGGCTACAGCCTTCAGACAACCTGGTAACCCCACGGCTACAGTGTCAAGTGTCGATGAAAAGTATGCAATAGGCCTTCTCAATTGCCCATGTTTCTGGATTAACACTGAAAGTGCACATCCATTCCTCTCACTGCAGTACAGTTCGAATTCTTTTTCGTAGTCAGGCATACCCAAAGCTGGGGCCTCACAAATTTTAGTTTTGAGCTCTTCAAATGCTGCCAGTTGTTCTGCATCCAGATCTAACGGATCTGTCATTTCACTTTTCGTCAGCTTAATCAGTGGCTTTGCTATCAGGGAAAAATTAATTATCCACTGACGACAATATCCCACCATACCCAGGAACATTCTCACTTCTCTCTGGGTTTTCGGGGCTTTCATTTCTTTAATTATTTTGATCCTGTCAGTAGTCACTTTTCTCAGACCTTTTTCAATATTATGTCCAAGATAATGCACTTCTTTCTTGCAAAATTGCAATTTGGCTGGAGATACCTTTAACCCTCCATCTGCCAGATGATTCAGTAAAGCTATGGTATCCACTTCACAAGCTTCGCGTGTCTTTGATGCCACAAGTAGGTCATCAATATATTGCACTAACACTGAGCTCTCAGGCATGATCAAACTTTCCAACGATTTCTTCAGTAACTGATTAAATATCGAAGGACTCTCCGTATACCCCTGTGGGATACGACGCCATGCTAAAATACGCTGGCCAAACCTAAATGCAAAAATCGGCTGGCTATCATGATGCAATGGAATTGAAAAGAACGCATGACACAAATCAATTACTGTATACCACTCAGCATCATGTGGAATTTGATACGGAATCACTGATGGATTTGGCACAATGGGACAACATGCCACCACAATTTGATTAACTTTTCTCAGGTCTTGCACGATCCTGAACTTGCCATTAGGCTTTTTCAGTCCCATTATCGGTGAATTACACGGACTACTCAGTAGTTCTCTCAGAACTCCCTGCTGAATCATTTTCTCAATTATAGGAGTTATCCCTTCAATTATTTCCGGTGTCATTTTGTACTGAGGAATGTTAGGAAATGTAATTCCCTCTTTCACTGCTATTTTCACTGGATCTACATTATTCATCAATCCCACATCCTCTCCTGTAAAATCCCAAACTGCTCTTTTCACTGTGTCTCTCAGCACTTGAGGCAAATCCTCCGGATTGAACACTGGAAATGCACCAATTAACTCATTTTCTCTATTCTCTAGAGTCATTCGATAGAAAACATCATCATCCGGTGTCTCAAAAGCTATTCCATCTGGTGTACAAAAAATTGTACAATTCATTTTACACAATAGGTCCCTACCTAACAGGTTCACTGGACTCGTGTCACAGACAATAAATCTGTGCATGTCTGAAAATTTCCCTATCTGTACTCTTACTGGTTCAGTAAGACGTGTTCTGATCTGTGTATTGGCTACACCAACTACTTGGATTGCTTCATCCGAGAGAGGAAGATTTTTAACATCTGTTGACCTGACAGTTGATCTTGTCGCACCTGTGTCTACTAAAAAAGTAACACCTTCTTCATTTATTTTCCCATCCACAAATGGTCCTGCCTGGTCTACTTCTAGAGTTGCACCAAGTATGCACTCTTCTTCCTCTCCTCGGCACCGTCAATAATCACCCTCAGACTCACTCCCTTCACTTTTTAACAAGTATTGCTGTACTTTGTTAGTACGTTTCGGTTTGTTTACCTGCTCATCATTGAAGAATCCTGAGTCCTGATTGTACTTTTGTACCCCTCTATTCTGCGGTAAGGGCGGTTTTGGCTCTTGACTTTGCTGCTGTCTCACCACTTTCTGCTGTTGTTGCTGCTGGTTATTCCCATCATTCTGCACCTGTTGATTTAAGGATTTACCCTCATTATTCACTAATGGTGGATTAGGACATTCAGATCTCCAACGTCCCAGTTGGCCACAGTTGTGACATGGGAACTTCTTTTTCGCCTCTTCAAGACTTCCCCTTCCTTTTCCTGCAAATCTCGGTCTATTTCCTCCATTATTTCCTGGATTATTTGCCTGTTCCACTAACTGTGCTTCCTGTCTTTCTGCAACTTTCACTTGTGCCCACATTGCTTTTTCTTTCAGCTTTCTCTGTTTTGCTTCAATTTCATCACTGAAATATTTTGCATGCCTCAAAATCTCATCTACTTTTTTACTCTGCCAATCCACTGTATGTTCACGAATTCTCTCACCAATTTCATGTCTAAGACCATATACAAATCGGTATACAAAATGACTCAAATCCTTGTCACCCAGGTGTTCATCTCCACTGAACTGTTTAAATGCCAGTATCAGCCTTTCGTAAAAAGCATGAACTGATTCTTTTGCTTCCTGTTGTGTTCGATCTATCTTAACCCAGTCTGTCTCTTTTGGAGGAACTTTACTCTTCAGGTATACCATCACCTGATCATACTTCCTCATCACTTCTGGATCTGGTGCCCCTGTTCTTGAATCTCTTGGATATTCCTCATTAGGCCAACTCACAACTATTTTACACTCAGTCCACAAGTCTGCTGGAACAATTATATCAAACAGACTATTCAGGTCAACCCACAGCACTTTTGACAATTTCACAAACCTATCTACTTGCCTATACCACTCGACGGGCTTTTCTCTCAATCGAGGGAAATAATTTGTAAATGATAAAATATCCTGTCTGGTCCATGGAACATGTACATACCCTCCTCCAGGTATTTCTCTCATGGGATAATTCTCCACTGGTTTCTCTTTTTCTCTCACTGGAAATGCTGAAACAGTTGTTCTATCCTCAGATTCCTCTCTTTTCTTATACCACCTATCCTTCCACTTTTCTACATCACCCCATCTACGCAATAATGCCACCATTTCTTTAATCTGTCCGGTTCTACCAGAAGTATTCAAATTTTCAATGTCTTTCTCAGTGAAATCCATCCTGTACGTTTTCTGCAAAGCCTTTACTCTATCAATGTCAACTCCTTGCTCATTTGCTATCGCTCTTAGTCTATCATGAGTATTTCTTGCTCTCCATGTTATGCTCTTGCACATAAACATCAGTTCACCATCATGATGACTCTTCAGTATTTCTGTTGGAACTGTTCCTGTCACAAGCTCTTCTAATTCTATTCTTAACTTAACCACATCAATAACTTGTGAATCTTTATCCTTTTTCTGAAGAACTTTCATCCAATCGTTTAAATCGTCCACTGTTATTTCTGCAGTTTTCCTTACTGGAACCACTTTTTTCTGCGGTTCTAAAATCGGCATCCCTGAACAACTAGGTTCACTGACATCCAATAATTCACTACATGTGTCATGTCTGGTTTGTCTCAGGTCACTTCTCCCTGTCCTTTTTTCTGAATCTCCTGAAGGACCAACTGAATTTGTCGATTCATTTGCAATATATGGAATTACCAGTCCATTCTCACCTGTTCTCTGTTTGTCAAACACAGGCATTATTGGACCTATAGTTACAGGTACCGTAACAGCTTCCAGATTCTTCGTTAACTCTCTAATCTTCTCAGCTAGTTCTGTTGTCGTTTTTGCTAATTTTCTAGCATTTTCCTCACTACCTTGACTCTCTCTCTCCCTGAAGGAACTACTACCCCTTGATTCAGGTGTCTTTTTTTCTTTCTCAACTGTATCTCTTATCGGAGAAACAACTGGTGTACTCTCATCTGGTTCTGTTCTATATGGAGGTGGTCTCTTGTAAATCATGTCATTTAAGACTTCATCCTCATATTCTCCATACCTTCTCATGTCTGACTCAGAAGCTCTTTCTGTCGAAGGAGCAGAAGCTTCAACTGTTCTCATTGGATATAATCCCTCTGACATACAAGCATCTCGCCATCTTTTCATTCGATCTTGATGTGTTTCCCGATCATGTCTGCTCCCAAACATGTACCTGTAATACCCTCCAGACCTTTGTTTTTCTCGGTCATGAACTTCCTCTTCCCATTCTACTAAAGCCTCGAACTGTGTAGGTCTCGGCTTCGGGTCTAAGCATAACATCTTTTCCCGTAAGTTTCTCAACACGGCCAGATTAAATGAACCATGTTCCGGAAATGCTAGAACACCATCTTCTTTAGTATACTTAACCCAATTCTGCAACCATATACAGGTATGCAGTCCATATTTCACAGCCATGAAGGATGCAGGCGTCTTTGCTGGAGGTAACAACTCACCCTCTCTTGTTTTAACCTCTTTATCCTTGCTAAACCACTTTTTAACTTTTCCAAAAAAGGTCTTTTTCTTTTTCTCTTCTTGGTAATACATTTTAGCAAGCGTTTATCAAATTCTCTACTTTCTCCGTATTATAAATATACAATACGAGTTTCTCAACCAATAGCAGCGCGACTCACACTAACGCACCAATCCTGGAGCGTCTACGTCACTAAACAGCTTTTCCAATCCCTGCGCGACTCACACTAACGCACCAATCCCAACGCGAACCCTATTCTGATTCACTATCCAATCAGTGCGCGGACCTTCTGACGTCAACAGTCGCTGCAGTCTCTGTCTCCTGTCTCTGTCACTTGTCTACCCCTCCTTTACAAAACTTTCAGTAGACTTCGTGTATCCAAATTTCTACAAAATCTATTAGTTACAACATAAAAACATCTCCATTGTCTGCTTCGCTAACCACAGAATAGTAAAAGAGAGTCTATTTTCAAGAATCAACAACGTTCATACATCGCATAACTGTTTTCTCTAGGACTTATCCAAAGAGTCTTACAGTCAATAAATGTATATGCATTCACGCACATTCATACGAGAAAAATATAGTACATGCACACAGAATCCTGCTTCTCGAGAACAGCACAACCTGTCTCTATACAGAATTATAACTCAACAACTAAGCAGCTTACCTCTGCCCAGTTCCTCAAACAAGCTCAGAGAATACCTATTACTCCTCCCGCGATAAGCTTTAACGGAAATCCTTACGGATCCCTGGGACTTAAGACCAGAGTTTCACAAATAACCTTCACTATGATTCACACTCCTTATATACTAGAAATGTCTAATAGTAACATACAACAATGTCACTGATTCCGAACCCAGACAATGTGAACGCGCAACTTCAATTGTCACACGTAATTCCTTACAATCCCGTCTTTCCCGAGAGCAGCATATACACCTTACTCTGCCCTACTACGGACTGCTTCCACAGCTTCCAAATTCCAGAAGCACTACATATAACTCAACATGACGACTCCAACATATAGTATTAGTACATATACCAATAACATCAAAATAAATCAATAATCAATAAGCTAGTTTACAAGCAATCTTATCTTATCTTATCAGATCAAGACAACCATCTACAACCATCCTCTGCTACCAGAGAAATTGTTACAGATCAGGGTATCAAAAATATGCCCACTACCACAGATAGAGTAATCTCACAGTTACACGCACATACATTGTTCATACGCTAGGGCCCATTTCACTAACATACGCTCAATACTCTACCGGCATAAGACCTGTGGGAAGAAAAACCCTGCATCTATATCTAGGACGATAGGATCTGATTATAGTGGTTATCCTTAATCATACTCTATAAAACTATACAACATCAATAATCAAAATGTACTCAATAATTGACAAGAAAGAATATTCAACACCATGTTTAAAAGATATATTGCTTTATCTAAAATTAGTCAAAGTAAATCAATCAGAATAAATCATTTCTCATAGTTACCTATTCTAACTAAGTGTCAGAACGGGTCAGGACCAGTCTCTCGGTAAAGTCTCTCAAGATAGTCCTCAGCATCAGGCCTCAGCAACGCAAGTTCACGCGGCAAAGGCGACGAAAGAGTGGGGAGAGCCCTCCCTAAGCTAATAGTTTTTATAATGTAAAATACAATGGAAACTCACATAAAATTTGGCAAGAAAAACTGTATCACTGAGCAGAACGAGAAGGAAGAGATGTAACCTTGCAACATCTTGAAATCTCCGCTCAGGAAAAGTCACAATACGTAAACCACGGAACAGGAACCAAGAAACAGAAACTATTAAAGTATCCATCTCGTTCATTTCCCTCGGCAACCCGGCTTCAGCACATTGTTCATTTCAGAAGCTCCTTTGTGCACCAAGGACAAATCTTTTCTTTTGGAGATCCTCCAAACTGCTGATGTCCTCATGGAAAGTTTTATAGAAGGACTACGATCAGTTGTCTTCAACCGATTTCCAGCAGGGGTCTCTCTTGCCACATCACAGAAAATATTCACTCGAGGCCAGGCTTTCAAGTCAGCCGACAAGAATTAGGCCTCCATAGGCCACAATAGACCATCTCAATTTAAAAGAAATAAAAACAACGTTAATACAACATAATGATTAAACAGTGTTAACCCCACTAATACCCTTATGTGTATGCATTTATCTAGCTTTGCGACATAAAAAGCATTAATTCTGACAGCGTTTTTGTGCTCAAAATAAATAGCACACAGCAACGTTTTAACATGAAAACTTGCATGTTATTGTAAATACATGAACAGCACAAATAA
Organism: Triturus cristatus; assembly: GCF_964204655.1. Classification (NCBI taxonomy): domain Eukaryota; kingdom Metazoa; phylum Chordata; class Amphibia; order Caudata; family Salamandridae; genus Triturus; species Triturus cristatus. The sequence goes on from NC_140589.1 coordinate 1,461,143,360, forward strand.
GCTAACCCTCATGTAACTTTCTCTTATGTTAGAACAAACGAGTTGATTATTGAAACATACCTTCACAAGACAAATAATTAATTGTTAATTATTAATGAAATTAATAAAACGCATAGACATGCCAGAGCATCAAAAGCCCAGAATTTTCTAAAAGAAAACTCTGCTCCAGCACAAGAGAAGTTCTTTGACTTGAATTTTGAAAGAGGAGGTCGAAGGATTTGAACGGATATCAGGAGGAAGAGCGTTCCAAATTCATAAAGCCAGACCCAAGAATGCTAGGTTGTATGTTCTTTTCTTCTTGAATTTGTGCGGTGTCAGCAGGAGAGTGCTGGAGCTTTTTAGGGACTGAGACATACCAGAGAGTTCAAGCTTATTTGCCAAGTAAGTGGGAGTATTATGGTGGAGCGCTTTGTGCGCCAGACAAGCAATTTTGAACCTAATCCGATCATCGAGCGATAGCCAGTTGAGCTGAATTAAGTCCGGTGTGATGTGATCATGTTCACGCAAGCCTGTGACAATGGAACCCACAATGTATCAATGCAGCACAAGCAGTGGTGCACTAAAGGCAAACCCATGCCCGGCCTTTGCCCAGTGGTCAGTTATGCTGTGGATTTCAGCCAAGCTTGAGTGTGTCTCCTATCCCTGCCCCACTCACTTGTGCACATGTGCTTAATCTCTATTAACCCCCTTCCTTTGGGCCCCACAAAGGATTTATGTCAACCCTGAAGGATCTAGATCAATATGTTGAAAACCCTTCATCTCTTATCTCTCGTCCTACCTTCACATCTGGTCATAATTAATAATTGATCAGCTATTTGAACTGCTACCTCTCTTAAAGATTTGATTCTCAATTTTAACTGAGATATTTTAGCTGTCACTGAAACTTGGTTTACCAATTTTACAACAGACTTTAAAGACTTTACACCCATGGCTTATTCAATTTGTAAAGATACCCCTCATACAAGAGAGGGGCGGTCTTGCCTTTATAATCACAAATACTGGAAATATCGTAAATGTTTTTCGTGCAGTGGTTCCGCACTTGAAGTATTTATGGTGAAACTTTAAGATCATTGTGGTATCTTTTACTCTTGTGTTTTAACTTATCACCCGTCTCAGCCGACGCTTTTAATTCTGTGGTGCTAGCTTTGGTCTAAGCAGGCTGCCCTAATTCTTACCTGGCTCTTTTGGGTGAGCTGAACACACAACCCTACTCCGCTTTGGCAAAAACAATTTTTGATTTGTTTATTTAAACTTAACCCCATCACTTTCTTTACTACTCCTAATCAGGGCCACTTACTTGACATCATTAGTTCAGATACTCCCAGCATTCAGACATACTCTCCTTTGCATTTCCCATGGACAGACCACCTGGTAATAGCTTTTACCTGCTATCTTCCTAGACGGCGAAAGATTATTAAATATATCGCTTCTACTATTGAATGTAAAAATTGGAAAAAAGATACAGTAATTTGAGCATGCAAATATAGGATGCAGCTTTTCCAACTTTGGCATTAGTGGATCAATACAATGCCCTGCTTCAATCCTCAGCAGATATCTTAGCTCCAGTAAAAGTCATCCTCAGAAAAAGGTTTTCTTAATAGTTGGTACAGACTCAAGTTAAAAGCTCTCAATTCCTCGCTTCATGTGATAGAACACCAGTGGAGTCGGGTCTATAATCCCAACACAAAGACTGAGTGGAGTAAGTTAAACCACAATTAAAAATATGCTATTCGGGAAGCTAAAACTGTTTTTATATTCAAAACATAAATTAAACTCACAAATTATTCCAAAGCCATATTTTCTGTTGTTAATAGCCTTCTTGGACTGTTTTCTCTGGAGGAGGCTACTAACACAAACATAAAATTATTTTTTGGGAAGGAAAATGAATACAATAAGTTTTCTGTGGATCCCTCTCCTCAGCCATCTATAGATAGTTTGGTTCCATTTTTAATCCTCTCACCGTATCTGTATTTTCCCCATTAGATGACAAGAAGGTTAGTCTGTTTAAAGATTAGATTAGATTAGATTAGAATACTTGTATAGCGCATGGCTGCCCCAGCAATGAGGCGTCCCAGCGCTGAAGCAGAGCACAGAGTAAGCAGTGGGAGAAAAGCCAGGTCTTTACCAGCCTTCTGAAGGCCAGATGATCAGGATTGCTGCGGATTTGTAGAGGGAGGGAGTTTCATAAAGTGGGAGCCAGCCGCTTAAAAGATCGACCACCCGATCTGGTCCTTCGTATTCATGGAATTCTTGCAAGGAGCAGATCCGCCGAGTGCAGCGCTCGTGCGGGTATGTAATGGGCGCATAGATCACTCAGGATTCCTGGGCTGATGCCTGTAAGAATCTTGTGTGTGAATCAAAGCGCTTTGAAATTAACTCTTTGTTCAAGGGGCAACCAATGCAGACGATGGAGGAGATTGGAGACATGACAGTATTTGGGGAGGGCAAAGATAGCGCGGGCTGCAGCGTTCTGGACCCGCTGCAATCGATTCAACACAGACTTATTGGAACCCAGAAGAAGCACGTTACAATAGTCCAGTCTGTCTAGGATGGAGGCTTGGATGATCAGCTGATGCGTTTGAGGGTCAAGCAGACCAAGTATAGGCTTAAGGCCACGTAATAACCCGAAGCCTAATGCCCAAATTCTTCACCACCGGTTTAGGGGCAGGGGGGATCCGAGAGCAGGAAGCCACCCTTCGTTGTCCCATAGATGGGAATCCTTGCCTACCAGAAGAATTTCAGATTTGGCTGAATTCAACTGCTGAAAGTTGGCTGTCATCCACTCCGAAATGGCATTAAGTCTGCTTTGAATTTCGCCCTGTCCTGGCTGGGATTATTTGAGAAGGTAATCACCAGTTGGGTGTCATCTCCATATGACACCCGGGAGATACCCCGGGCTTTGGCCAGCCGCGCCAATGGGCTCACGTAAACAATGAATAACGTGGGGCTCAAAGCTGACCCTTGTGGAACTCCGCACCGAAGTGGGTGAACACGGGAAGAAAAAGGAAGAGCAATTACTTGGAATGTCCGATCCGCCAGGAAAGACGAGAACCAAGATAGGGCTTTGTTGTTGACCCCAATCTATTCCAGATGAAGAAGCAGGATTTTGTGGGAGACCGTGTCAAAGACCTCACTCAGATCCAGCAGAACCAATGCTGTACTTCTGCTGGCATCCGTGACGTTCCGCAGCTGTTCTATGACCGTCAGCAGAGCAGACTCGCTACTATACCGAGGTTGGAACCAATTCTGGGATATATCCAGTATTGAATTAGCTTCTAAATAATGAGTTAGAATCTAATTCACATGAGAGTCCAAGATTTTGGATAGGAACGGTTTCCGACTTGGACACGTCCGGTGTTGGCTTCTTCAGTAAAGGGACCACTTTGGCATGCTTCCAGGACTTCCGAACCATTGCAGAGGCAAGGGATAGATTGATCAGTTCCAAGCACTCAGGCAGGAGGCACTGTTTAAATTTTTGAAAGGCGTCAGGTCTCAGAGGGTCATCTGGAGACCCTGATTTTATTTTGACAAACAGTGCTTCCATATCTTTAGGAGAAATAGGAGGAAGCGAAGCAAGAGAATAGATCTCAGGACCCGTGGCCATGTTCCTCCCTGTGACATTAGGGGTTTCACCTAGGTGGAAATTACGGGAGATGCATTCCACCTTCTCCAAAAAGAAATTTTCCAGCTCTTCACATGGTAGGCTAGAGGATATAGTACTGCCCGAGGCAGAGGGAGATGTTACCAAGTCCTTCAAAAGAGAGAATATGGTTTTACTGCGATTATTGCTTGTGGTGATCAGGTTAGAATAGTGAGCTGCCCTAGTTTTACGTACCAATTTATGATATGCCTTAATTGCAATTCTATACTGTAATTTGGCCTGAGCATCATAAGAGCGCCTCTAGGATCGCTCCAGGACCTTGCAGTTCTTCCTGGCTAGGGTCAGAGACTCATTAAACCAGACATTAGCCCGAGCACCTTTAGAGTGTGTGAGCTTAAGCGGGATACAGGTGTCCAAGGCTGGAGTTACCCACCCTTGAAAGAGCACATCAGCCTCTGCGTGCGTCCTCTGCGCGTCCGCACTGCGGCAAGCATTAAATGCCTGGGGGGCACAACTGGCTCCTCCCAGGCTAAGCTCTGATTGGCTGTGAGCGGGCCAATCAGCATGAAGGCACTGCCTATAGCAAACATCACAGCTGTGAGCTGGAGTATATCTGTTTTGGGTCATTTTTGGCTGTAGTAACTTTAGAAGTGCAGCCTGTGAATAAAAATATGCTTACTGTTTTGTGGGTGGGTACACGTCCCTGCCTAAACCACTCTTTTCTCCTCCCTAACCCCTCCCAATTTGAAGTAAGTATACCCTATGTTCCAGCCACTCCTGTGTCCCTCCCACATGTACTACAAAAACCTATACTTCTGTGTGTGGAGACTCTGAAGCGGGGGATAGGGATCTTCACACAGAAAAAGATAGGACAGACAGAGGCGGAACCTCAGCATGTAAATTTGAAAATAACATTTTGTAGTATGTTAGTAATATTACTAACATACTACAAAATGCAGTTTGTGGAATAGGCCTCTACGATCTGAAATTGAATTTAGAAGATTCCAAGCTTAAATTGTTTGTAAAGGCTTGCTGAGGACAAGTGGACATAATAATAATAACACCATTTGAAAAGTGGAGAACTACACGTAATTAGGTATTTTGTTTGATGACAAACTAAATTCAGCTCCTCTTACATGTATAAAGGAAAAATTATGTGTTATGAGCTCCAGCTAATGTCAATTTTCATTTGTGAGTTCCATTCTGATTCATCGCAAAATATGGGGGTTGTTTATCACTCCTTTGTATGTGGGCATATGATCTTAAAATCTTCCTATCATTGATACATTCAGCTCTAGTTTGTTTCTTTTATGCCAGCTACAATTTGGAGGTTGCTTTCTGGAGAAAAACCTTGGGTGTAAGATCATCCATCCTATTTAAAACAATAAAGATGGAGTTGATGTTGTCTCCAGCTGAAGTAGGTGTTATTTTAGCTGTAATCTTTTCTTACACAGTATTGTTCATGTAAAAAGTTATCCATGTAGGCATGTGTTATGAAAAGGACAACTACTGCAAGATGGCATATAATCCTGCCATCAATCAAAACACTTGGATATTTGCACTCCGAAGACAGGCCCTCCTTAAAGACAGCAAAGGCTTCATTTAACAGCTCCATTAGAATGAGGCAAAGAACAAGCAACACAAAACACTTTCTTACCAGTTGATTTGGAGAGATAAGCCAGCTTAGTGCAGCAGCTAACATCAACTCAGCAAGAACTGCTGTGCGCATGTCGTATTGCGTGAAGGCGAGCCTGTTCCGATGAAATTCCATAATCGTGTAAAGGTTTGTCACCGTCATTGTCAAGGGACAGTTAGGAAGATGGGTGTGCAATGTCAATGTTGACCAATGGACGACATGCACATGTAGGATTCGCTTCTTGCAAGGAAGAATAACAGTGGAAGCTAGATTGGCAAGTGAAAGTGCAAAATTCATTTGGACCCTATCCCAAAATTACACTGAAAGTGAATGGGTGCTCCAAATCTTTTATCATCGACAGTGGTGCGTCGATAAACATTCCACAGGTGGAAAAATGAAATGAACTGTCTCCAGTGCCCCATTTAGCCCTGTTGAAAACCAAAGTGCATACGTGGGCTGCTTCAATGCCACTACACAGTGAAGGTTCATTCATAGCAACGGTGAAGCATAATAAGATGAAAGCGCAAGCACCAAATCTTGTCCTGCAAGCCATTCCATAGAGTGCATGTTTACGCCGTTTCAGTACTGCTAAAAGGCACGGGGCTGAATTCTGTAAACTACAATGTCAATACCTATCATGAGATAATGAATCAGTTTCCATCCTTGTTTCATGGACTAGGAAGACTTAAGACCTTGAAAGTGCAACTTCACAGAAATGGAGACATCGGTCCTGTTGCTCAACGACATCGTTGAATTGCATTCCGTTTACAAGAGGATGTTGAGAATGAACTTGAGACACTATTAAAGCACAACATCATTGCGAGATCTACTGGTCTGATGCCATAGGTTTCACTCATAGTGGTAGTGCTGTAGAAGGACAGTGAACGAGCTGTGCGCATCTGCTTTGATATGCGCCAAGTGAACAAGGCAATTGAACGAGAATGACATCCAGGTCTGCAGATTGCTGACTTGCTGACATGAATATGCAGCTGAATGATTCTAAAGTCTTTTCCCTCCTTGATTTGAACAAAGGGTATCACCAACTCAAACTGGAAGAAAATTGCAGGTACATTACTACCTTTTCGACTCGTGTAGGTTTATTTACAGGGGCAGCTCCTCTGCAAGGTGGAGAAGCGTCATCCCACTGCCTTTCAGCACTGCAAGAAAGGAAATATAACGTGATAATAACACAAGGTTATTATAATTTTATTTTTCCATGCTGAAGCAGTTTTGCGAGTTGGGACTAAGCTGGGCAGCACAGGGGTGAGGAGTGGTGGTACTCTCTAAGTACCCAGGACTGTTTGGCTGGCCGTCTTGGGCCGGCCAAACAATCATGCACACTTTGCATGTTCTCCACCCAGGCTGTTTGATAGCCTGGGTGGAGAACATGTCCAGGCTTCAATTCCCTGTCTGAGCACTGAGCCATGGCCAATCACTGCAGCATTGTGATTGGCTTAGGGTAGCCTATGTGCTTCCTGCTTCCTGTTTGCAGAGAATCCAGGAAGAGGACAGAGAGGATGGAGGTGCCGGCCAGCCAGCCGGTCTACAGGTAAGTGATCTTATTTTTTTACACCCCCTCCTCCCTCCCCGCTCACCGTCCCACTACCAATTCGCAGAAGAAGCTGCCACTGTTTATTTAAATATAAAAGGCTATGTTTCGGAGTGTCATCAGCTTCAGGACTCTTTCAGGATGCCATTCCTCACATAATACAGCCAGTCACAAATGCTTTCAAGTATAGTGATGACATACTAGTTTTTGGTGCCACATGGAAAGAACATGATAAAGCTCTTACACAAGTGTGTTGCACACTTGCCGATGCAGTTCTCACTTTAAATGTGGCAAAGTGTGAGTTTCATAAAACCAAACTCAAGTTCTTTGGTCATATCTTTTCTGATGGGGGAATGATTCTGGATCCAAATAAAGTACAAGCCTTGTCATCCACTTTTCCCCCACAAGATGTATCTATACTGCGATCCTTTCTCTGTATGGTCAGTTACTGTTCAAGGAATATACGTGACTTTGCCACTGTAAGTGCCCCAATGAGATAGTTAACAAAACAAAATGTTCCATTTCGATAGTCACGTGAATGTGAATAAAGCTTCAAGAATATCAAGCATGGAATTGAGAATACCATTAAAATGGCATATTTTATTCCGAAATTGCAGACAGAGGTTGTTGTTGATGCAAGCCTAGTGGGGTTAATGCCATCCTTGCCCAGCACACTGGACATCCCAATGCTCCTAGACACATGGGAAAGTTTGCAGTCGATGGAACTTGCCTATTTACAACCTGAAAAAGAAAGCCTTGCTGTGGTGCAGGCTTGTGAGCATTTTCATGTGTTCCTGTGTGCAAAGCATTTCACAGTTGTCACCGACCACCAAGCATTGTTCACCATTTTCGACATTCTAAAGCAAAGATGCCCCCTTGCATTGTGAGGTGGGGGTTGCGATTGCAGGAGTATTATTATACGATTGTGCAGGATGTAGTAAAACATCAAAACCCTGCTGACAACTTCTCATGTGTACCAAGACAGTGTCATTGCACTATTACTAATTTGGCAGATGCTTATGTTAACTTCATCATAAAATCCAGTACCCCTGTTGCCATATCAGTGGGCACATTATTGCTGCCACGAGCACTGACAGAGATTTGCTACTTCTCAAAGACATTATTTCAAATCAATTGTGGCGAAAACATACTTGACCTCTTCATGATGACCTTGAATACCACAAATTCAAAAATGTGCAGCAAGAAGTTTCAGTTAACCCAGAAGGCATCATTTTACAAGGGTTGAGAATTGTCATACCCAAAAGTCTGAGACAGCAAGTTATTGAACTGGCCCATGAAGGACATTGTGGAATTGTTACCACTAAATGAGCTCTTTGGGACTGAGTGTGGTTCCCTCATATTGATGAAAAAGAGTTGAAAAAGAGTTAAAGGCATGTCATTTATGCAACTGCTTGTCATCCAAAACAACCCCGCATTGGTTAAACATGTCTGATCTTCCAAAGCATGCATGGGAGAAGATTACAATTGATTTCTTTGGACCCCCTTGACAACGGCCATCATCTACTAGGGATTTTTCCCCATGTGAGTCATTGAGAGATTAGAAAGTATTTTGGCAACATGGAATGTTCCTGTTATTTTGAAATCTGACAATGGCCCACTTTTCAATTTTCAAGAATTTAAAGATTTTCTCGTTCATTTAAATGTCTAATGTTAAGTATCAGAAAAGCACACCTCTTTGGCCACTGGCGACAGGTGTTGTCGAGAGATTTATGAGCACCCTCAAGAAGACCGTTCAGCTCGCTAAGCTGGAAAAGCTTGAACTCAAATCAGTTCTTCAGTCTATGCTTCGTGCATACAGGTCAACTCCCCATTCTACAACAGGTGAAAGCCCTGCCACCTTCATGTTTGGGACAGCCATAGGAACCAAGTTGCCACAATGGACCACTGAGATATCTAATGACATTGATAAACTTTACAATACTGATTCGTTTCACAAACGCAAAATAAAGACCTATGTGGATAGACGCCGCTGTGCTCGGAGACACCAAGTCATTGTCAGGCAGAAACAGAAACGCGAGTCTGATGTTCCTTTTAATGCTGGCCCACTGAGTGTTGTGACTAGTAAAGGATACATGGTTACTGCTCAGCATCCTTGAAAGTCCATTACTTGAGATTCTTTGCATTTCAAGCACCTGCCTCGACATTCCCCAGCTCCAGATGTCAGGAGTAAGGTTTATCCACCTGACAGTCTGAAGAGGCCAACAACTCTACCAGTGCCAGTTATGGACACTTCTCCTGTATCTTCGCAACCTCACATGGCAAGATCTGTGTGATTGATTTGAGCACCAAAATGACTTACTCAGGGAACTTGCACATCTCTGGGGGGGTGACGGGGACGGATTTGTTCATTGCACTTCCGTTTGTCTCCAGGAAGCACATCAGGGAGGGTTGCCACTCTAGATGTTTAGCGGTGACTCAGATAAAAGCACGGCCGCTAAGCGGCCACAGTGATAGCTCTAAGCGTTTAGTAAGCAGGACACATGTCTGCGTAACGCTTCTAATTGAACTGAAGGATGTTGTTTTTATAATCGTTTTTAAACTGAAGTCTTTCGTTTTAATAATTGTTTAAATTGCTCATTTCTGTGGGGAAACTGAAATTGTGTTGAATTTGACCATTACTTTTAAAACAGCTTCATTATTTTGCGCTCACCTTAATCAGGGAACTTGCACATCTCTGGGGGGTGACGGGGACGGATTTGTTGATTGCACTTCCATTTGTCTCCAGGAAGCACATCAGGGAGGGTTGCCACTCTAGATGTTTAGCGGTGACTCAGATGATAGCGCAGCTGCGTGCAGCAGACGCGTCGCTGGCACGCCGAAGGCACGCCAAAGGCAAGCCCGTCTGCGCCCGTCCGCGCCCGATCGTGCCTAGTGCCAGGGATGCTGCTGGTTCCAGCCCTCATCTCACCACTGGGCTGAGATTCACAACTGATCAATTGCGAGGCTACAATACTGGTGGTAAGTGTTGTAGGAAGCTAAGTCTGAGTATGTATTCATCTGAAGTACTGTCTCAATGCAAGGATTGTAGTTTTAATATTCACCCCTGTACGCCAGAGCTAGCGTTAGATAGCACTAAATTTTACTCAAACATGCTGTGTGGGATGAAGATAGTTTTATGCACGCTGATTAATGCGCGCGCTCTCTGCAAGCATGCACTAGAATTTGCTATGTTTATGGAAGCACACATTGTGGACCTTGCTTTCATTACGGAAACTTGGGGGGAACCTTCCACTTCAGACCCTGACCTAGCAACAGCCGTTCCTGCTGGTTCCACTATGTTCAGCCATGATTGGTGGGAAAAAGAGGAGGGGCATTTGCTGTAATTTTTAGAAGTGAGTGGAAAGGAACATTTAGCCTCCAAAATAACGAATCAATTCTGGAATCTCTATCATTCAAAATCATAATAGACAACCATTACACTTTTAATGGCCTTCTAATGTATCGGCCGCCCGGTCCTAGGACTGATTTTCTGAATACTATTGCTAGATCCCTGGATATAATATCCCAATCACCAGATTTTACACTTTTAGGTGACTTTAATGTTCACCTTGAAGACCCAGCGGACAAAGACGCAGTGTATTTTCTGGATATTACTAACAGCCTAGGCCTCACCCAGGTGATTGGCAGTACACACTCTGGGGGCCATTTGTTGGACGGGTTATTCTCAAACAACAAATCTCTAGAATGTCTTCCATCGCTGCCTCTCGTCTGGTCAGATCATAGTGCTGTTATTTTCTCTCTTTCCCTCCAAAATACGCAGATAGCAAAATTGAAAAATAATTAGTCGAGAAGGGTTCGGCCTTGGAACAAAATTGCTACTGATACCTTTGAAAGCTCCTTAGCTCAGAACCCACCCAACTCTACAGAGGACGCAAGTGAGGCTGCTGCCGCATTTGATAAATGGCTCAAAAGTACAATTGATCAGGTGTTACCGATGAAATCTTTGGCCAATCGTAGATCAAGACATAAGGAACCCTGGTATTCCGAACGTCTCAGAATTTTAAAGCAAAATTGTCGTCGCCTCGAAAGGAGGTTGAGAGCTAGTTATGAAGTCAACGATAGAACTGCTTATAAACAAGCTCTGTTAGACTATAAAAAATCTGTACAAGAGGAGAAAACTGCCTATTTTACCATAGCGATAACTACTGAAAAAAACTTTGCGAAGAAACTCTTCTCCACCGTGAAAAAAACTAGCCAAATGTTCGGAGGTGATAGCCTCACCAATGAATCAGACTTTCTGCAACTTACAAGCTATGTTTTTCCCAGGACAAAGTTAGTGCAGTCTATAGTGGCTTTTCCCAACTGTTGGCCCAAGGGATATCATCCCCTTTGGAGACTGTAACAAATCCTATGGAGGTTAGGGAAATGCTACCAGCTACCTCAGACATTGTTATCCCCCCAAAACTATCTGTATTCCCTCTTTTGACTGTGGATGAGGTCACTAATCTTTTGTTATCAACCAAATCTGGCTCTCCATTGGCTCCATGTTCACCCTAAATTTTTCATCTATTACCAGAAGTTTTTGCATCTCTTCTGGAATCTATTTTTAATAAAAATGTTTGTTACTGGTATTTTTCCCACTAATTGGAAACTGGCGTCGGTTCTTCCCCTTTTAAAAAAGGCAAACCTTGATGGGGCAGATCCTTGTAATTACCACCCTATCTCAAGACTCCCCCTACCTGCAAAAATGGTTGAAAAATCCATGAATGTTGTTTTAATGGACTACAACGAAAAACATTCTTTTCTGGACACCACTCAGTGTGGCTTTAGAAAGCAACATAGTACTGAGCAGGCTCTGATTTCAGTGTCCGGGTTAATCAGGCAGACAGTTGATGCGGGAAGTAGTGCAGCACTTGTGCTACTTGGCCTCTTGGCCGCTTTTGATACTGTGAATCACCAAAAGCTACTGGATGTCCTAGACAGGATTGGCATTAAGGGAAAAGCGTTTTCCTTGCTCAAATCCTTCCTGTCAGACCGGGAACAGTTTGTGGCTCTGTCAGATTTTAAGTCACCCAATTTCACACTGCCTTGTGGAGTACCCCAGGGCTCTTCACTGAGCCCCACTCTTTTTAATATTTATGTTGCCCCATTGGTAAGGCTGATCCGTTCTCTGGGTTTCTCGGCTATTTCTTATGCCGATGAAACTCAGATGTGGTTTCCGTGACAGGTTCACCATCAGACACGGCAGCACAGTTCCATGCATGTCTTCGTAAAGTCGGGGACTGGATGGCAGTGAACTGTCTGAAATTAAACTCTGGTAAGACCGAAATTCTTCTCTTTACCAGTCACTCGAACTTCTGGTCTCCTGCATTGTGGCCTTCGGAGTTGGGCTCTTTGTCAAACCCAGTGAATAAAGTAAAGAACTTAGGTGTCACCTTTGATTCCATGCTTTCATTCAAGGGTCATGTGAATCAGGTTACTTCGAAATCCTTCTACACTTTAAAATTACTTAGAAGGATTCTTACCTTTATCCCAGTTAACCTATGGAAATTAGTGGTCCCCGCCCTTGTTTTATCCAAGGCCAACTACTGCAATGGCCTTTTTATCAATCTTCGGAAGAGATGTTTGACCAAGTTGCAGAACGCAGCAGCACGTTTGCTATTAAATGTTCCAAAACACAAATCTGTTTTTATGTCGCTTAAAGAGCTACACTGGTTGCCGGTGAAAAGGTGGATCCAATTTAAGGCCCTCTGCATAGCTTTTAAAGCTGTTCACGACATAGGACCTGCCTTTTTTAAACAAAATCTGCAGCCTTATATTCTGACCCGCCATCTCCAGTCAGCCTATGCTCATTACCTGGTAGTTCCCAGGTTCAAAAAATTGTCCCTGGAGTTTGGTCCCAGAGTATTGGCAGCCACAATGTCCTAAAATATAGTTTTATTCTTGATTTTGTTTGCATATAATTTCGTAATGCAAGAGTTTGGGAGTTCTGTTATTTTTGGGAATCAACTTGCATTTCTTTTCTCTGGTATATCCCCATATCTATCTATCTATCTATCTATCTATCTATCTATCTATCTATCTATCTATCTATCTATCTATCTATCTATCTATCTATCTATCTATCTATCTATCTATCTATCTATCTATCTATCTATCTATCTATCTATCTGTCTGTCTGTCTGTCTGTCTGTCTATCTATCTATCTATCTATCTATTTCAGGGACGTTATAGTTAGTTGGACATTTCACTCATACAAAACCAGAGAAATTAGGCTGTTATAGTTAGTTGAGCTAACCATAACTCGTGCCCAAGCAATGCACTGCTGATGAGGTCACATATTACATCATTCATGACATGGTCAGTGACATCACTGATGACATCTAAATTTACATCACTGATGATATCATCCAGTGGCTGTGTGTTTCTGCAAAGTTTAAATATGTTTTATATATATATGTATGCCAAGGTGCATTGAAGAATGAGTGGGTGTATGAGTGTCTGAATGGATGATTTAATAGGTTCGTAACTGACTGTATAAGTGAGTGATTAAATGTGTCTTACTGAATGCATAGCTTAGTGACTAAACTGTGTAAATGTCTGTATCAGTCTGTCAGTTGGTTTGTAAGTGGCTGCATGGGTTGGTGAGTAGCTACATAAGTGTCTATATGGATTATTGATTGGTTGTCTGAGTATCTGTATGAGTGCCTGAGTGTCTGTGTGGGTGGGGGTGTGTGACTCTGTGCATAGATGTGTGAGTGGGTGGTTCACTTGGTGTATGGGTTCAAGAGTGCATATGTGAAGGGCTGTGTGGGTGGGTGAGTGTGTGTATGGGTGTGTTGGTGAGTGAATGGATTTCTCAGTGGTATATGTGCAAGTAACTACATATATGAAAGGCAGTATATTTGAGTGTTGGAGTTTATAAGTGACTATATGTGAGAGTGAGTGATTGTGAGAGTGGCTGTATGAATGAGTGTGTGATTGTATCAGTGATTGTGTAAGAGAGTAAGTATGTGTTAGTATCAGTATGAATAAGTGAGGTGGTGTGTGTATAACAGTATAGATGAGCAAATGGGAGTTTGATTGATTCTTTGCATGACTGACTATGTGTGTGAGTAACTCTATGGATGAGTGGCAGTGTGTGAGTGTCTGTATAAGTGTATGAGTGCAAATTATAGTGCTGTATTGAAGAGTGACTACATGTATGAGTGAGTATATGGGTGAATGAGTGGATGTGTGTGTAGACCTAGGAATCAGTCAGTGGGTATGTAGTAACTGGTATTGGTGTGTCTATGGTTTCGTAAATGGTAGTCTGTATTTTAGAGTGGGTGTTCCAAAGGTTATATTAGGGTGTGAGGAGGTGCATCAGATTATCACGTGAATGATGTCACCAGTGATGTCATCAGTGATGTCATTTGAGATGTCATCAGTGATGTCACTGACCATGTCATGAATGATGTAATATGTGATGTCATCAGCAGTGCATTGTGGGGGCGCGAGTTATTGTTTGCTCTACTAACTACAACGGCCAAATTTCTCTGGTTTTGTACTAGTGAAATGTGCAACTAACTATAACATCCCTTAAACCTGTGGTTTTTCAGTGAATTTCTAAGGTTTTTTAAAAACTAATTTCTAACTATATTGTCCCTGAAACCTATGTTTTTTTCAGTGAATTTCTGAGGTTTTTAAAATGCTAATTTCTAACTATAACATCCCTGAAAACTTATGTTTTTTTCATTGAATTTCAAAGGTTTTTTAAATGCCAATTCCTAACTATAACGTCCCTGAAACCTCTGGGCTTTTCTGTGAATTTCAAAGTTTTTTAAAATTCTAATTTCTAACTATGCCAACAGACGTAGGACATGTGGAGAAAGAGGATGAAAAGCGCAGAAAGAAGCAAGAGAAATGCAGAAAGAGGCAACAGAAGTCCAGAAAGACGAAGAAAGGTACAGAAAGAAGTAAGAGATATGCAGAAAGAACCAACAGAGGTGCAGAAAGAGGCTTTGTTGCAAAGTCATCCTTTGCCCCCAACTTTTTTCTGACTGGTACTGGTGGTAACTGACTCTGACTAACCAGGCCAGGAGCTAGTGCTGTGCTGAAAGACACTTAGAATACAGTGAAAACACCTATATTCACTAGGTTACACTATGGGTTGGGGTACCCCTGTGATTGGCGTGACCTCGCCTGTAAGGCCCTAGTACATAATAAGGCAGGGGGGTTAAAACTACCTCTAAGTCAGAGGTGCAGAAAGAAGCAAGAGCATTGCAGAAAGAACCAAGAGAGGTGCATAAAGAGGCAAGAGGGGTACAGAAAGAGGCAAGAAAAGTGCAGAAAGAAGCAACAGAGGGGCAGAAAGAGGCAAGAGAACTGCAGAAAATGGCGAGAGGTGCAGGAAGAGGCAGGATAGGTGCACAAAGAGGCAAAAGGGGTACAGAAAGAGGAGAGGAAAGAGCGGTGTAGAAAGAAGCTAGAGAAGTGCAGAAAGAAGCAAGTGAGGTGCAGAAAGAGGCAAGAGAGATGCAGAAAATGGCAAGAGAACAGCAGAAAGAGGCAAGCAGGATGCAAAAAAGGGAAGAAGGGTGCAGAAAGAAGCAAGAGACACGCAGAAAGAAGTAAGAGAAGTGCAGAAAGAAGCAAGAGAGGTGCAGAAAGAGGAAAGACGAGTGTAGAAAGAGACAACAGCGGTGCAGCAAGAGACAACAAGGGTGCAGAAAGAAGCAAGAGAGGTGCAGAAAAAGGCTATAGAAGTACAGAAAGAGGTAAGTGAGGTGCAGAAGGAGACAAGAGAACTGCAGAAAGAGGCAAGAGAGTTGCAGAAACAGGTAAAAGGGGTGCAGAGAGAGGCAACAGGTAGGCAGACAGAGGCAAGAGAGGTGCAGCAAGAGGGAAAAGGGGTGCAGAAAGAGGCAAGGTGGATACAGAAATTTGCAAAAGAGGTGCAGATGAAAGCAAGAGCAGTGAAGAAAGAACCAACTGAGGTGCAGAAAGAGGCAAGAGGGATACAGAAAGAGACAAGAGAAGTGCAGAAAGAAGCAAAAGAGGTACAGAAAGAGGCAAGAGAACTCCAGAAAAAGGCAAGAGAGGTGCAGAAAGATGAAGGAGAGGTGCACAAAGAGGCAAGAGAGGTACAGAAAGAGGCAAGAGGGGTGCAGAAGGAAGCAAGAGAAGTGCAGAAAGAAGCAACAGAGGTGCTGAAAGAGGGAAAGAGGGGTACAGAAAGAGGCAAGAGAAGTGCAGAAAGAAGCAACATAGATGCAGAAAGAGGTAAGAGAGGTGCAGAAACAGGCAGGAAAGGTACAGAAAGAGGGAACAGTGGTGCAGAAAGAAGAAAGAGGGATGCAGAAATGTGTAAAAAAAGTTGCAGAAAGAAGCAAGATCAGTGCAGAAAGAACCAACAGAGGTAGAGAAAGAGGCAAGAGGGGTACAGATAGAGGCAAGAGAAGTGCAGAAAGAAGCAAAAGAGGTGCAGAAAGAGGCAAGAGAACTGTAGAAAAAGGCAAGAGGGGTGGAGAAAGAGGCAGGAGAAGTGTACAAAGAGGCAAGAGGGGTACAGAAAGAAAGAAGAGAAGTGCAGAAAGAAGCAACAGAGGTGCTGAAAGAGACTAGAAGGGTGCAGAAAGAGGCAAGAGAAGTGCAGAAAGAAGCAACAGAGTTGCAGAAAGAGGCAATAGAGGTGCAGAAAGAGGCAAGGGAGATGCAGAAAGAAGCAAGTGAGGTGCAGAAAGAGGCAAGAGAGGTACAGAAAGAAGAGAGTGAGGTTCAGAAGGAGGCAAGAGAAGAGCAGAAAGTGGCAAGTGAGGTGCAGAAAGAGGCAAGAGAGGTATAGAAAGAGGGAAGGTAAGTGAGAAAGAGGCAAGAGAAGTGCAGAAAGAGGCAAGAGAGGTACAGAAAGAGGCTCGAGAAGTGCAGAAAGTGGCAAGTTAGGTGCAGAAAGAGGCAAGAGAGGTATAGAAAGAGGGAAGGTAAGTGAGAAAGAGGCAAGAGAGATGCATAAAGAGCCAAGAGAGGTGCAGAAGGAAGAGAGTGAGGTGCAGAAAGAGGTAAGTGAGGTACAGAAAGAGGCAAGAGGAATGCACAAAGAGGCAAGAGAGGAGCAGAAAGAGGCAAGAGAGGTGTAGAAAGAAGCAAGAGAAGTACAGAAAGAGGCAAGTGAGATGCAGAAAGAGGCAAGATAGGTGAAGAAAGAGGCAAGAGATCTGCAGAAAAAAGCAACAGAGGTGCTGAAAGAGGCAAGTGGGGTGCAGAAAGATGAAAGAGAAATGCAGAAAGAGCCAAGAGAGGCACAGAAAGAAGAGTGGTTTGTGCACCATTAGTACCAATTTAACACCCACATTTAGCAATAAGTAACACGTGACAATGCCAGCTTTGCAAAGGGCCTTCCACCACGCTGTAACATGTGACGCTGCATTTTTGGGAACATTTGAGCCGTTTGAGCTAGAAACAAGGCTTTTTTTGTTCAAATCTGGCAGCAGATGATGGAATATTTGGCAAATGCGGAAAATGTTTAATTATGTGAAAATTGGTGCAGCCGAACAGTCACATAATTCCAGTGGCCCTGCTCATACCTACGACTAGGTCCAGAAGTGCTTTTCAGTGGTTCCTTCTTTTTTTGTGTCTCATTGAGTTTATAGTTTAGCTTCTATGGAAACGAGGAAGACTAAACCTGAGGTTACCACTCCACAACACAGACTACAATACCACATAATTACTCTCCAAAACACATAATCCCACTCCACATAATTCCTATACACTAAATACCACATACTTTCTATTTACATAATTTCACTGCACAACATACCACATAATACCACTACACACAACGGTCATCCACTCTACACCCAAAAACATTAATAAAATTATTTTACATATACAACGCCAATAGCGCTAACTCTCGCAAATGCGAGACCTATTAACTTACAAATGCTTCTTTAACTGGTAGTCGCATTTGCAGAGTGGTGCAGAAAGGTGCAGAAAAGGGGCTGGGCCTCCGACCAATGCTCAGTAATTCCTCTGCGTAGGACTTACAGGAGGTACCAGGAGGGCTTCTTGGCCCTCAAAGTCCCGCAGGAGTAAAGTGGACTTCATCCCCCAACCAGTACTGTGCCAGGAGGTGCTTTTTCAGAGTTGTGTAGAAAGGGGCGTGGCCTCCGAAGACCTCTTAGCAATCCCACTGTGTGGGACTTAGTGGAGGTAATAGGAGAGGTTGTTGGCCCCCAGGGACAACCTTGGGGTCCAACTACCCCTCCTATTACTTCCAGTAAGTCTCACACAGTGGGATTGCTAAGTTGTCATAGCAGGCCATGCTCCCTTTCCCCACCAGTCTGCAAACGCACTCCCTAGCGTGCTCTTGGATGGGGATTAAAGTCCCCTTCACTGCTGGGGGTCCTTAGGGGCCAACTAGCCTACCTGATACCTCCAGTATGCCCCAGATAGTGGGATTGCTGATATGTGGACACAGGCCACGCCCCCTTTGTCCACCACTCTGCAAACGCGCCTCCTAGTGCGCTCTTGGTTGGGGGATGAAGTTCCCTTGCCTCCTGAAGGTCCCTGGGGGCCAAATAGCTCACCAGGTACCTCCAGTAAGCCCCACACAGCTGAATTGCTGAGAGTGGTCCGAGGACATGCCCCCTTTTTACAACACTCTGCAAACACGCCTCCTGGCGCACTGCTGCTCGAGGGAGGAAGTCCACTTCTGTCCTGCTGTCCACAGGACACAAGAGGACCCCATCGCCCCACCAGCAGCGTGTCAAGAGGCGCGTTTGCAGAATGGTGTAAAAAGGGGCATGGCCTCGGACCACCTCTCAGCAATCCCACTGTGTGGGGCTTACTGGAGGTACCTGGTGGGCTAGTTGGCCCCCAGGGACCCTCAGGAATTAAGGGAACTTAACCCCCAACTTAGAACGTGCCGGGGGCGTGTTTGCAGAGTGTTGCAGGGAGGGGGCAGGAACTCCAGCGAGATGCCGGCTTTTCTTTTTTTTAAATATTTTTGGAGGGTGGGTTGATGGCCCCCCTCATTTTAATATTTTTGGACCCTGGGGACTCCATCCCCCAGGGCCTGAGCATTTTTTATTTGAAATAAAAAATGGGAATGGGGCCTCATGACCTCCCTTCCCTGGGCCGCTATTGGCCCCGAAGACCCCATCGCCCCACGGCATGGCCAATGCTTTTTTATTTTTTCATTTAGGGAGGGGGGTCGTGCGGCCTCCCTTTCCTGGGCCACTTCTGGCCCGAGGGACCCCATCCCCCGAGGCCTGGCCTCGTTTTTAATTTTTTTTTAATTTAATGGGAGGGGGGCCGCGTGGCCCCCCTTCCCTTGGCTTGTTTTAGCACTGGGGACCCCATCCCCCGAGGCCTGGCCTCTTTTTTCTTATTTTTTTTATATAACGGAAGGGGGCCCCCCTTCCCTGGGCCACTTCTGGCCCTGTGGACCCCATCCGCCGGGGCTGGCCCTCAAGTTGGGTGCCTTGGGGGGAGCCCCAATGCCCCCTCAGTCCATGCCAGCTCCCCGCCTTCTGTGGGAGCCTGCATTGCTTTTGGGCAAGGGGAGCTGCTTACATGCAGCTCCCCTTGCCCAAAAGACTTCCTGCTCTCGGTTCCAAGAAGCAAAGCAGTATTTGCTATGGCAGGGCGGTAGCCTTGCTCCCGCACTGCCATAGCAAACAGCAATGTGCCAGGGGTGGGCATCCCGGGACATTGCAGGAGCCGGCCCCGGTGAGGTGGTGGTCCCCGGAACCAGGGGGCCGCAACTGACCCCTGCATTTTAATAAACAGTGCGCCGGAGAGGTGGTGGTCCCTGGGGCAGTGTGGGGGGGCTCGAGCCCCCCACACTTTGTTTTTACAAGTAGCCCCGGGGAGGTGGCGGTCCCCGGGGCTTGGGGGCCTGCAAGGCCCCCCCGCCCAAAATAAATGATAGCCCAAGGAGGTGGCGGTCCCCGGGGCTTGGGGAGCCCCGCAAGGCCCACCCGCCTTAAAATAACAATGCCCCGGGGAAGTGGTGGTCTCCCAGCCGCTGTGGGGGGAAGGGGCCCCCCACGCATGTTAAATAAAAAGCCCCAGGGAGGTGGCAGTCCCCGGGGCTCCGGGGAGGCCGCGTGCCCCCACATATGATTAATTAAGCCCCAGGGTGGTGGCGGTCTCTGGTGCTGCGGGGGCCCCCGTGGGCCCCTGCTAATTAAACACTAGAGCCCATGCTTTGTTTTTTTAAAACAATTCAGCCGGATTTGCGCATCCAGCGTGAATATGGCCGATTTGTTTGTTTTTTTTAAACGATCTTTCTGGCCCTGTGGGTCGTTGTGGGACTTCCTGAGCAGGCCTAGGGGCTCAGGGTGTTTCTACCCTGCCCACTTTTCTTGTTTTTTATCATTTTTTAAACTGTTTTCTTGTGCAAGATGGCTGCCAACACATTCTAGTTTGGAGTGTTGGGAGACAATCAGAATGAAGCTCGTGCTCGGGAGGGTTCGTGAATCCTCCTCGGTGCTCAGATAAATACATTTTTATTTTTTGAATTTCTCAGCAACTAGTGAACGGA
Source organism: Triturus cristatus (assembly GCF_964204655.1). NCBI lineage: Eukaryota > Metazoa > Chordata > Amphibia > Caudata > Salamandridae > Triturus > Triturus cristatus. The sequence continues at coordinate 1,461,163,635 of NC_140589.1, forward strand.
TTTACACCATTTAAAACAAGCATTGGTATAGCCAATAGGTCTTGCCTTTGTGACCGCATAAGTGTTTAGCCGTGTATAGTTTTATAGAGCCGTGTATTTTTGTATAGTGCGACCCGAAGAGTAAGAGCGCTTACATGAGCACCAGTTACATTACACAATGTCACATTCATTTTGTTAGATAGGGGAGATTACGTGATTTGCCCAGAATCACAGGATGTTGAGCTGATGCCGAGACTCGAACCGGGTTTTTTAGCTTCCAGATCGAACGCTCTAGCCGTTAGGCCACATCCTCTCAATGCACCTTCTCTTCATGTTCTCTCTTTTGTAGGCTTGTTTGAAATACATACTACATGCAGAAGTCTATGTACTGCCTCTGAAGTTTCAGATGCTCTTATGTACATGCAAATATCCTCTCTGCGGTGCTCCACAGCTGTTCCGAGTTGGGCTCACACTGTTTTCAACACCTCAAGTAGAATTAACACAACTTTGAAGACACGCATATGCAGACGCATAGACAGACAAGCGCATTAGCCCACGGAGCTATCTCTCACTGCCATTGCAATGACAGTGATGGTTGGGAAGTTTCTGGTTCACACCCCCGAATCTAACAGACTGAGCGCCCCCCTGGCCGCGGTGTCCATATTGCCAGTTTTCCAAGTGCTTTTCCTGACTTCCCGCGCAGCTCCCAGGTGCGGCCCACTTTTCACGAAGTGCTTCTTTCTTTCATTAGCCGATCGTGTCTGTAGGCAGTGCTGTCCCCCAGCATCCTCGTCGTGCTTTGCGTCGCTGATCCGCTCTTCGTTTTATGGGCCTAAACAGACACCATTTCAATATTAATTTGATGCCGAGCCAGTCCCGTCGCTCTTACGTCTGACAGCAGGCGAACGAGGCCGCAAACTCCGAGGCGGGAGCCATCCGTTGCTATGCGCAAAACCAAGCCAAATGGCGGGGATTATAAAAGTACCTCTCCCAGGTGTCTAATGCATGGGTAATACCCGCAGCAGCAAGAGAAGTGCACGCAAATGAACCATTTTTTGGAGAGGAGATGAGGAATGAAACTCTAATTTGCCTGAATGAAAACACAGAAGGGCATAATTAAGAAAAAATTTTAAATGGGCAAAGTATGCCGCAGCATTATTGTTCAGCATTTGTAAAGATTACCTTCTGTCGCGTTTCATGGTTTTCAGGAGCGCGGCGGCGACTCTCAAGGTGGTGGATGTTTTATGGGTAAGAAGTGAACCGTCCTTTCCTCGGAAAGGCCTTTGTCTCTGATGGTGCAAACCTCTTCCATAGAAGAGGTGAGAGCAGGGTCTGCTGGTGGGCTGAGGCAATCAGTACTCTCAGGGGCCGTGAAATGTGGTCTGTAGCATGCCCGAGGGCCGCACTGAGGGCAGCATGGGGGAGTGGGCTTTGTGAAGAGAGGGGTTAAGGTGGGTGCTATGGCCAGCTTGGGAGATCCAAGCGTAAGAGCACAGCCGCGCGGCCACGAAAGTGAAAGCGACGCGGACTCTTGTGGAGGTGGGTTGCAGGGGACGCGCCTTTGAAACCTGACCCAAAACAGATGGCCCCGGCACGCCGCTGCTGGCTCCCGAGAGCAAAAAGCTCTGGGAGTAAACATTTCAGGAAAAGCTGGGACATCCACACGCCTTTGGTCAATTGCGTACTAAAGCCAGACGCAAAGGCCAATAGCGTGTGAGCACCACATGCACGAGCTTGTAGGAGCTTCTACAAAAGTTGAAGTGATTCCAAGAGGCCGATTTCCTAGAACAGCGCATGCGCGCTGCGCTAGACTTGACCTAAAAAAGGGTGCTTTCTGGACCAAGAACTACCTTTTTGCCAAATGTGGTGTAATTCCGTTCAGCCGTTCGGGCTGTAGCCATGGAAATAAACATAGGGAAAACATGTTTTCAGACCCCCCTTTTTTCTCATCCTCCGCTTGCCGAATCACCCCAAAACTTTCAAGACAGCAGCTGACCTAAGTGGACCATTAGTTTTGAAAAGTTTGCGAAGTTTGGTCAAACGGCACCAAAGATATTGGCAAAAGAAAAAAAGCTTTTTCAATAGAAACAAGGTCCTAACTATAACTACCTACTGGCGACCGCCAGTAGCTAATATATATATATATTATACATATAGCAAGTTGTGGTACAAGAAATGGGTTGAGGTGTTAATGATTTGGGGCCAGATGTATGAAACTATTTTGCATTTGCAAACAGTGCGATTTGCAAAATGTAGCCATTTGTGAATGCAAAATGGATTTCCTGAATGTATGAAAGGCTTTTGCATTCACAATTTAAGCAATTGCAATTGTTAGCGAATACCTAAATTGCAAATAGGAAATCGCAATTTGCGATTCCCTAACGCACATATTAGAAGCCTTTCCTAACTGCGAACCGTGCATTTAGGAAACGCTATTACCATCAACTTCAAGTTGATGGTAACCATGTGCAAACTATGAAAAATGCACAAAACAGCATTTTTCAAAGTGCCATGTAGCGCACACATGCCCCTAGAGCATGTGTGTGCCTTGCATTTGCACCTTTTTTGTTAGGGGCACTTCAGGGAGGCTTTAGGCCCCCGGGCACTCTTGCCTTTGCATTACCTAATTTGCGATTACCAATTAGGTAATCACAATTTAGGTAATACAAGACCATTCTCACCTATACAAATGGAGTCGGAATTACAAAGAGCGTTTGTGATTTTTTAAGAAATCGCAATTAGGGAATAGCTATTTCTCGGCTGTTTTGTTATATCGCATTTTGCGATTACCAAATAGCGATTTGTTAAAAATCGCTATTTGGTAATAGCAAAATTATATTTTCATACATGTGGCCCTTGGTTACTTATTGGTAATCTTCATTACTTTAAATTGGCCTTTCTCGTACCAATGATTAGAACCCCCCCCTCCCTGGTTCTCATTAACACAACCTGAATTCCCTTATGGAGCGGGATAGCAAGAAGTGTCAAGGGGCCCTTCTCTTTATATTGTCTGTATGATAGGAGAGGCATTGAAATAAGAATATTGCTTTTGATTGGCTCTGGCTGGCTCACATGATGCCTGGAAGCGAGGTTAGACAGCTGGTATAGTAAGAATTATGAACAGAAAGTGGAAGAAGAGACTAGGCGAAATGTATATTACCCCAAGAAATCCAGACATTCGCCACCATAGGTTACCCCTTCCCACTTCCAACAATAGGTGGGTCCCTGTATACAAATTGTGATGCAAATTGTCTGTGATTTACCAGGGCTGGCACAAGTCAGAGGCTGTACTTGGAAGCAGATCTTAGGGGGTGATTACGCAGGTCTGCCCGCCACCGTAGCGGTGATTGGGACCGCCCACCAGACATGCGGCGGTCCCACCACTGCGATTAGGATGCACCTGCCATACTGGCGGTCGCATCCTGGGCCTTTAACATTGCGGCGGTGCTGCTGACTGCAGCACCGTCTGCAATGTTAAAGGTGCTTGCACCGCATTTCCCTGCACCATGTGGCAGGCACCACGCAGTGCCTGACACTTGATGCATGGAACTGTAGGGGGGTACCATGGGTACCCCCCAGTGCACCCCCCCACACACAGAGGGGGCCCTCAAAGGGCCCCCAGAGCCAGTCTCCGTCTGTCTTTTTGCGGCAGGATATCTGCCGCAAAAAGACAGGCGGAAAGGGATACCATAATCCCTACGGCGGTGCCTGCACGGCACCGCCGCAATGTTGCCCTGGTTCCGCAAGGTGGGCGGAAAAGGACCGCCTTGCGGAACACTGGAGGACGGACTTTCCGTTCGGTGAGGAACCATTGGGATTCCCACCGCCATCCTAAATTGGCAGTGGGAATTTTCTGTATGATGGCGGAAGCCCGCCACCGCTGGCCCGGCGCTGGCGGCCCTTCTGCCATCATAATGAGCCCTTTAGTTTTAAGCTCAATAAAGCATAAACTGCAGGTATTTTTCACAACAGAAAATGTTATAAGCTCCGTTACACTTCCCATGGTTTGGGCATGCTGAGCTCGGGAAAGGGTTTGACTGGAATATATATTTGTGTGATAGCCTTATGTAAAATGGTTATCCTTTGCTGAATAACTAATGGTAAACATAGATATTGGAAGTAAGATTCCTCAATGGGAGTAATTAGTACACAGAGAGGAGCGCTGGTGCCAATACCCGTGCTGATGTTTCCCATAATTTATGTATTTTGTAACTAAATTGCCAAATGTGTCGTTAGTTTATCCGTTTTCATTAAATCCGTCCGTGCCTTTGACACGCTTTAACCCCTTCTTCACACACATTTGGTAACAAAACAGTCCAGAAAACGAGGTATTTGACATTAAACACACAGTCGTTTTTCAGATTACACATATTACCTCCGTTTTCACGTACTGGTTCGTTAGTATTACATGCCTAGTTTCCTGAGGTAATAGGATTGTTTAATTCCACATTTGGGAAATACCGGACAATGGCTGGCGTTCATTTGGGCCACGCATTTCTTTTTAGCATTAAAATAAATAAAGTGGCTTTTCCCTGCGCGCGCCAGCTGAGCACGAGCAGAATCTCAGCCTCAGGGGAATACAGATCAGCGCTAATCTACCGGGCTTCCCCGAGCCCCTCTGTCCCTGCGGGCCAATGAGAGCCGACCTCTCTCCTGTGTGCTTATTCTGCCCTCTACTTCCCCTCCATCGTCCGCCCGCTGCTTCTCCTCCAACACACGTACTCAGACTTGAGGACAGAGGGAAGGAAGGCCCCGGGGCTGCCAGTCAGCCAGGGGACGGGAATAGAGGGACTGCACTGTAGCCCATGGGAATAATAAAAACACAGGATTTATTTTTCTGACAGGGTGTGTATGTGTGGGGCGCTTGAGATGAGCATCCAACAGGGCCGGCTTTAGGGCGGTTCGACCGGTGCCACCAAACCATAGTAGCCATATAACGTGCGAATCGTCTCGCCACCCTTGCCCCCTCTTTTCCCACCACAAAAGGCACCATACCAGTGGATGGTCTTCACTGCGTAGTCTTTATTAATTCTCAGATAACACCATCTTTGTTTGGATATGCCCTGTCAACATTAGACCAACTTTTATTAACCAATCCAACACACATTGATAACATTGGGTTGCACAGTATTCGTTTGAACCACACGTTACAGTTGCAATTGTATTTACAGCTCAGGATCTTCCGAGACACACGGTATGTGGTTTGTACCAGCAGGACACAACCCATCTCCATTGCTTCCATTTCAGGCAACTACCCGTTGTCTACTCCCTAGACGCGGCCACCAGAGCACTGCTTTGTGCCTTTCCTTGCGCCACCAGCTTTTACCAAGTTGCTTCCTCCAAGCACCGGCATCTCGGTAGGCCTGGGCAAAAATTTTGTTCCGTTCGCGGAAATTGCGATAATTTGACATTTTCGCGTTCCGCGGAGAGCGCGAAAATGTCAAAATTTCCGCTTTCCGCAGCTTGGCGATAATTTGTTTCTTGCTCGCGCTGTAAAATAATACATTCTCGCGCGCGCGCGATCGCCTTACCTGAATCCCTGCGTTCGCCGACAAGTTTTCTTGATCCGGTCGCGTTCTCCATGAGATGTTGGATTGTTTTTAGCCATTTGCGCTGTCTCGCGACAGTTCGCGCCCGCAGTGACGTCATGCGTCGCGCGATCACGTCTTTCTTCTCGCGATCATGCACCGCGAGACAACTCAAAACAAGATGGCCGCGCCCGCGAGCAACCACATGGGTAAGTTGGCGACCCGCAAACATGCAGAAAATCTCGCGAACATGCGGGAAAAAAATTCCGCATCTTCTCGATATTTCTGCTTGTATGCGATAATTTTAAACATTTTCGCGATAATATGCGAAAGTGGATTTCGCAAATTCCGCCCACCCCTACAACTCGGGTAGGGCCGGAGAGTCCAGGGCCACCAGCAGGACGGCCCCCTCTCCCGCCAGCCCGGAGCCCAATTGACTGCCCTCCTTGTCCCAGGATGGGCCAGTCCCCGTCAAAACAGGAGTCCCCGCCATTTTTCTGGCCCGGGACCCCACTCTACCTTACAAATGAGGGATGGGTGGGTGGGCAACTTCGCTGCTGGCCGCGACCTGCTGGGCGCCCGAGGCAAGAGGACAAAGAGGGCTTCTCCCTCGTGCACAGCCTTCTTATCTTTTTCCCTGGAGGGGCCGCCTGCGTACCTAAGTGACGCCCTACGTGCCTGCCTCCCTCCTAGTATTTCCTGGTGGCCCCTCCTACTCACCCTGACCTGATGTGCCCTGGCCCAGCCTCTCCGTTGCCTCACGCACAAAAATGCCACTAAGTGCCCCACACCCCTAGGCGCGGTGGGGGCCTCTCATAGTAGGCATATAACGTGCGATTCGTCCCACCACCCTTGCCCCCTCTTTTCCCACCACAAAAGGCACCATACCAGTGGATGGTCTTCACTGCGTAGTCTTTATTAATTCTCAGATAACACCAGCTTTGTTTGGATATGCCCTGTCAACATTAGACCAACTTTTATTAACCAATCCAACACACATTGATAACATTGGGTTGCACAGTATTCGTTTGAACCACACGTTACAGTTGCAATTGTATTTACAGCTCAGGATCTCCCGAGACACACGGTATGTGGTTTGTACCAGCAGGACACAACCCATCTCCATTGCTTCCATTTCAGGCAACTACCCGTCGTCTACTCCCTAGACGCGGCCACCAGAGCACTGCTTTGCGCCTTTCCTTGCGCCACCAGCTTTTACCAAGTTGCTTCCTCCAAGCACCGGCATCTCGGGTAGGGCCGGAGAGTCCAGGGCCACCAGCAGGACGGCCCCGTCTCCCGCCAGCCCGGAGCCCAATTGACTGCCCTCCTTGTCCCAGGATGGGCCAGTCCCCATCAAAACAGGAGTCCCCGCTATTTTTCTGGCCCGGGACCCCGCCACAGGGCGAGGAGCCTACTGGCGCTCTCGCCCTCCCCCCAACAACAGCTTCACCTCCAGATCTAGCGCTAATGCTCCCTCATATAGCTAGGATGAATAATTCCAACCCCGCGCTGGACCCCTTCTGGTAGGTACAATTCCGATTGGGTTGCCTGTATCGTGGTACGCCTGATGGAACATACACAGCCCCCTTACACCCACCGGAATCATAATGCCGCCTGCCTATTTCCACCCCCGCAACTTGCGACCGAAGCCTGGAAACCACTGTATGAAAAGTCACAAAGTATAGAGAAACAAAAAAGGCACTGCTACCACGCTGCCGGCCACGTTTAACTAACCATAGCCTGTCCTACTGTTCCCAACTAGAAGACCGCCACCTGCCCACCTATGATCATTTTGTTACTTGCATGGGCAGCGACCCCGGGTCAAGACCTGAGCAAAGCCCAACCCAACAGTCATTCCCCTTTTTCCACTGAAGTTTAACAACTAAAGGCGATGAACCCATTGATCTGGGTACCGCATGCTTAGACGCGCCTTCCCAGGCAAACGTGCGTTTTGCAGCCTATCTTTGTCTATTATTTTCCAATACCCCGTAGAAAGCATACCCCTTTGAATATACTGAAATTTATTCACAGTTCCCCTTTTCCCCCAAGTCCACCTATGAAAGGCGGCAAGAAAATTCAGTCGAAGACAATGCCTTTCATCTTCGGTGTACCCGTACTCTTGCACTTGGCCGTACTCATGACCTTAGCCGTCCCCCTGAAATTCGGCCGTACTCCTGAGACCGGCCGCACTCCTGAAACCCGGCCATCATCCTGAAACCTGGCCATACTCCTGAAACCTGGCCATACTCCTGAAACCTGGCCATAATCCTGATACCCGGCCATAATCCTGAAACCCGGCCATAATCCTGAAACCCGGCCATAATCCTGAAACCCAGCCATAATCCTGAAACCCGGCCATAATCCTGAAACTCGACCATAATCCCGAAACCCGGCCGCAATCCTGAAACCCGGCCGTAATCCTGAAACCCGGCCGTAATCCTGAAACTCGGCCGTAATCCTGAAACTCGGCCGTAATCCTGAAACCCGGCCATCATCCTGACACCCGGCCGTACACCCGAAAACCGACCGTAATCCTGAACTTGGCCGACTTGACCTACCAAGTACCCACTCTGCTGCGTCCATTGCGCCAGCAGGCCCCAACGGTCTACAGCCAACAGTTGCACCCCTTAAAAAACCAGGGCACTGCATCCCGTATCTGCCCCCCAGGGTACCTGCCCTCCTGCCAGGCCCCCCAATATTGTACTCCAGTGCACCTGAGTTGATTTCAAGCAGAAAAACCAGGACCGCCAGCCGGACAGTCCCCTCCTCGCCTACCCCTTCATGGGATCCTAAAAGTAGTTGCAACACCATTGTTAAACATCCCCCTTGTCCCCAAGAAAACTAAACCAGCCGCTCCTGAAGTCTTTCAAATAGGTTTAAAACACATCACTGTTTGGCCTCTCCCTTGCCCCCAAGAGAACTGAAACATCTTCCCCAATATATCACCCCAGACCTTCAGCGTTGGGTTAGGGCAGCAGAGAGCAGGACCACCAGCAGGACAGCCCTCTCCCTGTCTATCTTCTGTACACTTGGCAACTATCCCTTCATGGGGTCCATTCCGTACACTTAAGCACCCTTGTTAGGCATCCCCCTTGCCCCTAATAAACTGACAAAGCCCCTCCAACATTCTACTCCAGTCCATCCATGTTGGGTTAGGGCAATCAAATACCCGTGGCCACTGCCCCCTCATGGGGCCCCTCCAGCTGCTAAACCCCCTTGTTGGGCATTTCCCTTGCCCCTAAGCAACTGAACTTCCTCGCCATCACTGTCATCTGCCATGCCTTTCTGACCCTTGTCTGTGTCGAGTGGTCGGCCTCTACTACCTCCCCGTGGATAGCCGCTGCTTTGCAATAGCATGATAATCGCTCCTCCACTTACCACTAAGACATTGTCCCTCTGAGCAGAGTACACTCAGAGCCTTCCCCATTGTAGATACGGGCCAAACGCTGCCAGTTGGAGAGTCACACCCCCAGGAGATAAGGCCCCAACCGCTGCCGCTAGACCCTTCCACTAGACAATGTTGTGCCAAACGTCAACAGCTCTCAACTCTCCTCATTTTTCACGCAACTGAATGAAACTCCCCCCACCTTAGATAGGCTTGGTCTTTACTGCATAATCTCCTCACTACACCTACCCTCTGTAATTGTTGATTGAATGTGCACCTCCAACCAGTGTATATCAATACCGTAACCCACTAATGTGGTATCAACCAATTAGATTTGCCAATATCTTCCAGCCACTAATTGTCATTGTATTACCTTACCTTAATGGCCCCTCACCATAAGGCTCCCCGGAGATGAACTCCTATGCTTGTTGTGGCAAAAGACCACCGCCGCCTCTATTTAAAAAAAAAAAAAAAATTGTGGTAACCACCAGTCCTGTACCCCAGAGGCGCTACATATAGGGCTGTGCTGAAACACCTTGCCCTCCCCTGGATCCTATACCAAATATGCTCTCCCAGTATCACATCACACCCACCGGTAACTTGGTTGATGCATCCCGTCCCATGGCCTAGTCAATAGGACAACAAGCTTGAACCCTTGCTTCCTTCCTTATCCAAGAATACCCATGCTATTATGTACTCCAAATACCAATTCCTTCAGACCATGTTTACTCCCCTTAGCTAAACCCTAACCTGGGACCCCTTGGGTTCGTTCACACATGCTATGGCATTCCGTTATGCTACCTTACCATGCCGTTACGTTTACTCATTAAAGGGTCTCTCAGCCACGTTTGCCCCACCGTAGCCAAAGCCCTAACCCATGGCCCTATTGTGTTTCCCTCATATGTGACCAACCCCTTCAGTTGGAACCGCTAACCCTCACGCTTGGTGTTTGAACCACAATCGAGACAGCTTCCTCGGGATATCGAAAGGGCCCACGAGAGCTGCCACCACCTCTGACTATTCCAAGTCAGTATTCCCCAGAAGAGCAAGCTGTGCTTGCCGTTTCAACAACTAAGGACGAGTCTCGATCATGAGCGGGCTTCGATCCCTTGTCTTTGTAGAGTCTGCACTACCAGGAGCCCGCCCCTTTCCAGTGAGCTACAGCTCCCCGGAGCTCCGCAACTAACACCCGAGCCGTCCTCTCCAACTTGGCTCGCCTTACCCATGTCGAGCGCTTGACATGCGCTCATCTTGCCAATGCAATATCAGCTCCTTGGTGGCCTTTCGCATGCCCTCGCTATATCTTGGTCCATTGCCGTCACAGACCACTCCCCTTCCACGTGCCTTGGTCCATCCTCCTGCAGCTGCCATCTTAATGAGGTCGCTGACCACTACCCTTCCACGTGACTTGTCCCATCCTCATGCCGCCGCCATCTTGGTGAGGTGCCTCTCGTGCGAGCCAGATATAAAGTAAAAGGAAAATCGAAAAGTTAATGTTTGTTGCACTTTCCTTTGCCCTGCGCGCAGCGACATTTTCGCTTTATGTTAACCGCCTCATCGCACGCATACCCGTCCTTTCACATTTTTGGCTCTAACCCCCTGATGTGTAAAGGCCCAGGTGATATTATTAACTGAAATACCCTCATGCTCCGGATTGGTTTTTACAACACATTATTTTAACTAAGGTCCCAAATACTCGCATAAACTAATCCACATGCCTTTCCTTATCTAGTATACGTAACGCATTGTAGCATGCCTCGCATGTATCCCCCAGCCGGTAGGGGAGGTTATGTGTGTTTAGTGTGGATCAACACGAGATTATCACCATCAACATTATGCGCTCGAAAGTTACTCTTTTTTTTTTTTGTTGAAACAGGAATTCCTCTTCCCAACCCCTGCAGTTGCAAGGATACATCTTTGCGACAGCCACCTTACAGCAGTGCTGAACCTGCATATACCGTTCAGTAGTGCAACCACGGGGCGCCATCCTCTGAAATAACATATGGTCCAAGGAACTATACGCCACATGAGCCACACAACTCTCCGCTGCAGCCTGCCCTCCTGCCTCCCTGTTGACATCTTACTGTTGGCAGTATAATGCCCTAGCCCATCCATTCTTTAATGCAGTCATAATAATTATTGGCGGAATGTTATGACATAAAATAACAGGATAAATCCATATTTCGAGCAATGCTCCTTCGCCGTTTAACGTAAAGTGTTGAAGCAGGGATAGCCTCCTGTCGGCCCGTCCCTTTCTGTCTGCCCCGCTTACTTTCTTCCCGCGGGTAACCACATCACCGCATTTCTGGGTGCCAGTTCCTTTCTGTCTGCCCCGCTTGCTTTCTTCCCCGTGGGAAACCAAGTCCCCGCATCTCCGGGCACGCACCCGAGGCCTCCCTCACCGCTCTTAGGGTTCCAGCTTAGGAACGCTGCATACTGTGGCCTGTTTAGATTTTTTACCCCAAAGCAATTTCATGCAGCTTAAGTAACTACAGCTTTGCGGCAACGCATGCGTCGGGTCAGTAGACCTCATCTTCATTTTTTTTTTGTTTTGTTTTTAGTAGCATATTTATAAAGCGCAACTCGACTCGATGGTATGGGAGTGCTTTACAAATCACCGTATTGACATTACACATTCAGGCATAGGAAGATTATGTGATTTTCCCCCAATGGCAGGATGTCGGCGCGACACCGATGCTCGAACACTGTTTCCCTCTATCGCGCTTTTCCCCCAACGTCTTGCCGCATTTCACCGCCCAACACACACTGTATCCACATTAACTACATGGTTAAAACGAACGTCAAACGGTACCAACTAACCCCCCTTGCCTGTCTCCGAAGGTATTGGAGCACTTTACATAGCACCGTATTTACATTACACGTCAGGCACGGGGAGAATACACGATTAGCCCCGCACCACAGGATATGGACGAAAACTCCGGTCTCGAACCCCGGTTTCCTCTAACGCGCTTTACCCCCACGACCTGCCGTGCCTCGCGGCCCGTCCCACACTTCATCATACTTCAAAATTGTTAAAAGACCGCCAGACGTTAAATACCATGGGCCCGATTCACAGAACTAACTTAAGACAAAATCCTAAACTTACTACTTTTGGTATTCACAGAAGTTAGGATTTTGTCTTAAGTTTGTCTTAAGACAAACTTAAGACAGTCTTAAGACAAACTTAAGACAGACTTAGGACAGACTTAAGACAGACTTAAGACAGTCTTAAGACAAACTTAAGACAGACTTAAGACAAACTTAAGACAGACTTAGGACAGACTTAGGACAGACTTAAGACAGACTTAAGACAGACTTAAGACAGACTTAAGACAAAATCCTAACTTAAGTCTGTCTTAAGTCTGTCTTAAGTCTGTCTTAAGTTTGTCTTAAGTTTGTCTTAAGTTTGTCTTAAGTCTGTCTTAAGTTTGTCTTAAGTTTGTCTTAAGTCTGTCTTAAGTCTGTCTTAAGTTTGTCTTAAGTCTGTCTTAAGTATGTCTTAAGTTTGTCTTAAGACAAACTTAAGACAAAATCCTAACTTCTGTGAACACCAAAAGTAGTAAGTTTAGGATTTTGTCTTAAGTTAGTTCTGTGAATCGGGCCCCTAGGCCCCCCGCCTGTCCCCGAAGGTATTGGAGCACTTACATAGCACCGTATTTACATTATACGTGCAGGCACGGAGAGAATAAATGATGTGCCTCGTATCACAGGATATGTACGCACCCTCGGGCTTCGAACCCTGACTTTAACCCCGCCAAACAAAAGCCAAACGGTAATAACTAAGCCCCTTGCCTGCCCCCAAAGCCTTGTATTGGCACACTTTACATAGCGCCTTATTTACATTACCCGTGGAGGCATGGGGAGAATAACTGATCTGCCCCGCATCACAGGATATGTACGCACCCTCGGGGCTCGAACCCTGACTTTAACCCCCACAACCTTAAACGACCGCCAAACAAAAGCCAAACGGTAATTAATAAGCCCCTTGCCTGACCCGAAGCCTTGTATCGATGCACTTTATAGAGCGACGTATGTACATTACCCGTGGATGCACGGGGAGAATAGATGTTTTGCCCAGCATCCCAGGATATGGACGCAACCTCGGGCCTCGAACATACTTATAACGCGCGAACTCGACTCCAAGGTACTGGAGCGCTTCACAAAGCACCGTATTTACATTATCCATTTAGGCACGGGGAGATTAAGTGATTTTCCCCCAATGGCACCCTGATATCCTTCCTCGCGCTGCACCCCCAACCCCTTGCCTGACCCCGAAGCCATGTATTGATGCACTTTACATAGCAACGTATTTACATTACCCGTGTAGGCACAGGGAGAATAGATGATTTGCCCAGCATCACAGGATATGGATGCAACCTCGGCCCTCGAAGATATTTATAACGCGCGAACTCGACTCGAAGGTACTGGAGTGCTTCACAAAGCACCGTATTTACATGACCCATTTAGGCACGGGGAGATTAAGTGATTTTCCCCCAATGGCACCCTGGTTCCCTCCCTCGCGCTGTACCCACAACGTCCTGCCCCGCCTTGCGGCCCGTTACCCACTTCATACATATTAACTAGATTCTGACAACCACCGCCAGACGGTGTCAACTACCCACCTTGACAGTCCTGATTTTGCTACGCTGTGAGGCCCCCTCACCCCGGTGCCCGCCGCCACTTGCCAACTTCGCTTCTGCCCGCGACCTGCTGGGCGCCCGAGTCAAGAGGACAAAGAGGGCTTCTCCCTCGTGCACAGCCTTCTTATCTTTTTCCCTGGAGGGGCTGCCTGCGTACCTAAGTGACGCCCTACGTGCCTGCCTCCCTCCTAGTATTTCCTGGTGGCCCCTCCTACTCGCCGTGACCAGATGTGCCCTGGCCCAGCCTCTCCGTTGCCTCACGCACGAAGATGTCACTAAGTGCCCCCCACCCCTAGGCGCGGTGGGGGCCTCTCAGGCGCCGAGTTCCAGGGTTCTGGGTTTTGAAATGGCTTATAGGTTTAAACGCACCTGCAGCAGAGTACTTTGGGTGTCCAGAAAAATTCAGGCACCAATCAAAAATGTCAAGAGAACTCTGTGAATCAATGAAACTGCTGGAGAGAGATTGGAGTTTTGACTCATCATAAAAAGAGCAGATGGTTAACATGCCTGCTGCAAAGCATGTGTACCATGCAGGGCAGGCTTTAGCACTGGTGGCGCCCGGTGCGACAATCTTTATTGGCACCCCCACCTCACCGCCCCGTGACTTCCTCTTCGCATTCCCTCACTACCACCTGGCAAAAGCACCCCTCATCGCTCCCTAACCCCTCTCTCACATACATTTTGTTTATTTTAAAGTGCTGGTATTTGTTTATTTTATTTGAAAAGTTTTATATAGCGCTGGCTAGACCCGGAGGTATAAGAGCGCTTTACATGGGTAGGTACAATTGCTACAAAAACATAGTTATATAGTTACAACAGTTTCAGGTACGTAGTTACTGGAGATACACGAGTTACAAAGGGATGGCTCAGGTATGGGGAAGGAAAGGTCGGCAGGGGAGAGAGATTCGGGGAAGAGAGGGAGGGAATAGAAGAGGAAGATAATAAAGAGTGAGGGAGGACAGGAGAGGGCGGGGGTAGGAAAACACAACGGGGCGACAAGAGAAGAATCAGTGTTTGTCGATCGGATGGGTAGGTGACGGCCAAGGGGGGAGCCAGAGCCAACTCATCAATAGGTGCGTAGGGCAACTCGACCGGTCATCAGCTCAAGGTAGCTCATTCGCCAAAGTACAACAGAGGGTTAAAGTATCAGACTGGAGGAGGTCATCCAAAGGTTTCAAGGAGAGCCCCTTTCACTGTGTAAGGTGTTGGGTTCATAGCGATAATGGGAACATTCCCAAACCTCCACTATGTGAGGAAACACATAACACTGTGGACTCTCTCAGAGGGGAATCTGAGACTCCAGGGCATGAATGCTGGAACCCACCCCAACAAGGGGAGAAGGAGTGCTTTGGCAAGGGGCACATTCAAGGAGGCCGATTAAGGCCTTTTTGCGCTATGTGTGAAACCCTTAACACTGTGGACTCTCTCAGAGTGGAATCTGAGACTCCGGGGCAAAAATGCTGGAACCCACCCCAACAAGGGGAGAGGGAGTGCTTTGGTAAGGGGCACAATCATGGAGGCCGTTTAGGGATAGTTGGGCGTTAGTGGAGGACCAATACAGCAGACAGGGGGAAATGAGAGTAGGTACGCTAGTATAGACGCCTACTGCCCTAGAGCAGCTAACGTTGGAGGTAGAAGGGAAAAACCATGAAAATAAAATAAGTAGTCTGCCGAACTGAAGGTGGCTTAATCAAAGTCAAAAACCCTCATGGTCTAAAATGGGAGGGCTAGCAGAAAGAAGTGAGTAAAAGGGTGAAAGAGCATAGGCAGAATAAGGAGATCACAGAGTCATTGGAAACAAATGATAGCAGAGGGGAAGGGAAGATGTGGCCATGCGGACAGTTCGGTCGCCATTTTAATGTCAGGTCAGAGCAGTCAGTCTTAATAGGGATGGTCACCGGGGGTGCTGGAAAGACCTGGAGGATTCAGTGTGTTAACAGGGGAATTAGTAAGATACAAAGTTACACAGAGTATACAAAGGATAGATGCAGTGTTGCACAATACGAACCATGGAGTTAAAAACATGTGAATAATGGGGGTGTTGACCATGACATAAAAAGAGTGGGGGGAACAGCGGTATCGGCAATATTCTTGGACGATGCGTGGATCAGTGGAGAGGAGAGAAGATCAAAAGTAGTCCAGTGGAGACCAGTGGGGCCGGAGGTCCGGATCAGGTCACAAGATGGCGGAACGGGATAGAAGTGACCATCGGAGTTGGTCACAAAATGGAGGGGTGCAAAAGCGACGTAGACCAAAACTCCAAATGGAGTAGTTCTTACCTCTGCACAAAACCTCCAAGTTGTCCCAGACGTCTTACGGGAGGCAAGCCAGGCAGGATGGTAGTAGGAGAAGCAGCGGCAGTCAAGTCAGGAGGCGGAGGGAGGGTCGGGTGGGGGAGACCCTCAGCCCGGTACCTCCGTGGCCATCAGGAAAAATAAAGTCAGAGGGTATCGGCGGTGATTGTGATGGAATCCGCCGAGGAGGAAGTCAGGAATTGGCGTGGAGCAGGGCTCAAAGAAATGGGCTGGATGTCGGAAAAGCTTGCTCCGTTGTTTTCAAAAGCTTTTTGCCGAGTTTTTGCCGGATTATACTGGAACAATATCAGACTATCGCCGGACTGTCGAGGCACCCGAGGTCCTTGAGGCTGGGGCCAGCCTACTTTGCCTGCTTTGTCCGACTTGTGAGTTCCAGGCTTACGGAGCAGTTTCATAATTTGGAGCAGTCGCTGCTTCCCGTAGTTCCATTGTTCCATGAGCATTTTTTCTGGAATTCATTGAGGCAACAGATTGGGATACAGCCTGAGTAAGCGTCTTTTGTAGAACGTCGTTAGCTGGTGTTTTACTTTTCAAGTTTTCTAAGAAATACACGGGTGTCTTCGGGCAGATAAGGTGTTCGCAGTAGCTTCTACCAAGTGTGCTCTGGGGAGGAATCCCGTGGTATTTTGACATTTCCCTAATTGAAGGAACTCTGGTGGAGTCCTCGAGCCCGTGTGCTCCATCCCTGGCTTTGCTGTGCTGTTCTGATTAGCGGGAGCGGGACTGCGAGGCCCAGAGGTGCTTGCGCCAGGACATCGCGCGCACCTGGTGCCTCTTCCCGCCCCCTCCTCCCTGAAGGCCTTTTAACGCCTCGCGGCCCCCGCTTCGCGGGAGCCGCTCCCAGTAGCTTCTATCAAGTGTGCTCTGGGGAGGAATTTCGTGTTATTTTGACATTTCCCTAATTGAAGGAACTTTGGTGGAGTCTTCGAGCCCGTGTGCTCCATTCCTGGCTTTGCTGTGCTGTTCTGATTAGCGGGAGCGGGACTGCGAGGCCCAGAGGTGCTTGCGCCAGGACATCGCGCGCACCTGGTGCCTCTTCCCGCCCCCTTCCTCCTCCTACTTAGCCCAGCTCCCTTGCGCGTAAGCGGGACGCGCGCGGACTGCAGCGCGGGCGAAGCCCGGGACAAGGGTGGGACAGTCCTAGACTGGCCGGGACTGGACTGGGCCCGCCACTCTGCCCGCACAATTATCAAAGCTAGTCGGCTGAAGTAAGACTATACCACCTATTTTATCAAAGTAGTTTTCATGTGATTGTAGTTAGCGCGCACTTATTCTGTTGTTATTTGTTTGTGTCGTATAGCAGTGTTTACTACCAACAGAAAATATGCCTAAGAAAATCGTCTCTGGAGCTTTAGATACGTTTAACACCATAGATAACTATCTGGTTCAGGTGGTAAATAAAATAAACAGTGACAGAAGGCAATCGTTGGTTTGAGTCAATCCCCTGACCTTCACTTAGCAAGCCCCTCCACTAGTGCGCAAATGACTGATACATTATCGCAAGACCCCAGCATGAACATCCCTGACACCTACCCCCTTGACGTCGGAAACCATGATCAAAGCATAGAATTGTTGGTTGACCTAGAGACAAACGCAGAGTCTGACCCCGAGTCTCAGGCGGAACTCATAGCAGAGGAATCCTCACCCTCTGTGCCTGTGACTAGGGCGGTGAGAACTTGCAGAAAAAGTCAGCCTAAACGCGGGGGACCACGGTCAGGGAGGAAAAGGGCCGCTTCCCCACCAAAGTCTAAGGAAAAAAAACAAGAGCATGAGGTAGATAACCTTAGACAAATTATAGATGATGATCTATTTGACAGGATAGCGGATATGATAGATCTAAAGATAAAGACTATCATTAAGCCACTGATTGGAAAAATTGATAAGCTTACCGCAGAGGTGAAAAGGTCAGGAGGATTGCAACGTAAGCTAATAGAAGAAATTGAGAATGTAGTAACCATTGTCACTAAACCAGTAGACACTGTGTTGGGAAATAATGGGGGTGATATAGTAGCAGATGAAGGCTTATCAGAGACCATTCCGCCTGGTCAGGCACCACCAGCTGTACCTAGTCAGGAAACAGCAAGAGAGGCCCCTATACCCCCATCTACTGCACCAACACTGCCATCCCTAGGGGATGACCCCACACAATTTATAGTGGAAGCTTCACCATTGGTACTGGTACTAGCGAATGTACCCATCTTACCCCCTGGCCAGACAGAATCTATTTCATCTCTGACAAGCAAGGCGTTACACTGGCTGTCAAGCAACATGCAGATGGCACATTATGGGAAAGAGCAGTTGGCAGGGGAAATTGTAATGGCGAGGAGGATGACATGGATTGGGAATAGGGAAAAAAAGTTCAAGGGGGACTGTGTAGTGTTAAATTTCTCAAACCCAGACGTGCTCCCAAATGTCCTGTCTAATATATTTCCCCCCCAACGAAGAAGTGGAACTATAATCCCTCTCACCCTAAAATTTTTCTATAGTGAGCAGCAAAACGCGATCCATCCAAATATTCCAAGACCAGGGTGGGTCACAAGAAGTAACAGATGGGGTGGGGGTTTTGGACCCATACATAATGACCATGGTATTGGCCCAGCAAATAGATTCGCTGCAGGGCCAGGTGATCATCAGAATGTGTTATTTTCTAAGACCCCTAGATCAAACTGGAATATAATGAATAGGTGGGGGGCAGGTGTCCCGGTAAATGACCGAAATGACCCCGGGATCTGTGGAAATGGGTTTGGAGCTTGGCCGGTTGATGAGCAGTTTTGGATGCGTCCCAATACCCCATTACCAAGGTGGAATGTAGCAACAAATGGATGGGGATTGGAGGCCCCACCCTATGATTGGGGGTTTGGTACAGTGAATAGGTATGGGGTTTTGGCAAACTTAAATGATTGCGATTGACGTATGGGGGGCCCAAATACGTTAAAAAATGGATTAAGGGTCCCATGCATAATAAGCCACACCAAAGATAGGGGCAGAGGTCTTATAGATGGTATAAACATGTTTGAGCCAATTAATCTGGAAGGCCGCAAAGCGCAAGTTGCCCCAGAAAGAGAAACCGCTCCCGACCAAATTGTGGGTGTGATCGTTGGTGGTTCCCTTAAGGAGAACGAGAATGTTATTGTTAACGATAATGATATTTCGCATGATCAGTTAAATGCAGTAGAGAGAGTGGGCAACTTATCGGCTAATGGAAGCCCCCACCTACGAGCAGAAGATGGGGTCCCCTTGACCGATTTTGTGGCGAAGAGAACTGTAGAAACATGCAAGATACTATGTTGGAATGTAGCGGGACTTAATTCCAAACGTAATGATAAGGAGTGGTCAAGCTTTGTTGTAAGACATAACATTATTGCCCTCCAGGAAACCTGGGATACAACTCCTAACTTTTGGTGGGATGGGTTCACTAGCTTCGCCAAGGCAGCTATTCCTAGCCGCAGCGGCAGAGCTAAGGGAGGCCTGTTATTGTTATTCTCTCTAGAATTGAAGGGCTCCCTAAAACAGATTAGTACTGACTCGCACAACATACTTATCGTAGAGAGAGAGATTAACCCCACTAGGAGGTCCTTATACATCAATTTTTATAACTCAGGGAATAGGGACTACAGCGGTAGCAATATCGCCACTTTAGACGCTATATTAAGGTCAGGCAGCCAGATTACTCAGCTTGACACAGAGTATATCCTACTAGGCGATTTTAACATTCATCCCTGCACGTTAGCATGCAGTTTAAGTAACAAGGAATGGGGTGATGGTCCCGAGGGACCTCACTTTGAACATACCACAGAGGGAGAAGAGCTAGAGGACTTCCTGGCAAATTTCAACTTGTACGAACCAGAGGGGGGCCCAAGAATAGCTACCTTCACGGGCACCAATCCCGGAACCATAATTGATTATATTTTCACCACACAAGGTATTCTAAACCAGGTGCTTTCCTACTGCACTGTGTTATCTCACCACAGTGATCATAACCCTGTCTTACTTGAAGTGGCTTGGGGAGATTACATGGGGCCAAATCCGGGGAAAGTGAGGTCGGACCATACTTTGCGTACCTCTGATCAGGGTAGGAGAGTTAAGTGGGCTAAGGTGGTCCCAGAAAACTTCTATGCTGAGGTTTTCCCGAAAATTAAGGAACAGGTTGAGGTTTGCCAGAACCCTCGTGCCCCGGGTTGTGAAACTATAGGGGCCTTTGAGTCGATCTGTGGGCAGGTGTCGCATGATCTCCTGGCTAAATCAAAGAAAGGAGAACCGAATAAGAAGCGCTGGTTCGACACCACATGTTCAAAAGCACACAGGTCTCTGATGGTAGCTTTGAAAAAAATACCTAGGGTAAGGGGCGAGATTGTTAGATTGAGGAAAACCTATAAGTCAGCTAGAAAAATCAGACAAGAAAGCATCAAACGGGAAGCCTGGGAAAATCTCCTATCCGTGGCTGTCCTGAAGGACAGTCGGAAATTTTGGGAAATAATTAAACAACCATTCTTTTCCGACCAAAATAACGAGGCCATGGACTGTGTCATCCCAGATGACAAGTGGTTGAATCATTTTAAAAATGTGTATGGGGATAATGATCAGGCAACCCAGGATGTGTCGCTGGCCACTTTAGACGCCACTCCTATTCATTTCTATAGTACAGAAGTGGAGAAAGCTATCTTGGCCACAAACAAGCATAAGGCCCCGGGCCCCGACGGGGTGCCAGCCGATTTTTTCATACATGCCCCAAAGTTGTGGGCAGAGGTATTGGCCAATGTCTTTACCGCCGTTAATAGCAACCCTACACCATCTTCCTGGGACATTTCCACCATCGTCCCCATCTTTAAAAAGGGCCAGCGGGACGACCCCGGGTGTTATAGGCCCATATCCCTCTTGGACTCGTCGGTGAAGATCTTAGGCAGAGTCCTTTTGTCCAGGCTGAGGGATAATGTTGAGAGTTGTGGAGGGTTGTCAGAGATCCAGTATGGGTTTAGAGAGAGGAAAGGCACAATCGAACAATGCTCCAACCTACACCTGCTCATATCAAAGTATACGGTGGCCAAGGAGGGGTCCTTGTTTCTAGCATTCATGGACCTCTCCTCGGCCTTCGATTTGGTGAACAGGGCTAAGTTATGGATGACCTTGCTGAAAATGGGGATCGACGAGGCATTGGTAAGATTTATGGCTTCCCTACACCAGGAGCTTTTTTCGGCCGTACGAGTCACAAATGAGGGTAGGTGCACGTCCCCTTTCAAATCCCTGAGGGGGGTATGGCAGGGCTGCATATGGGCACCTCTGCTCTTCACAATTTATATTAACGGTCTGGGTGCACATTTGGAGGAGAAGGAAGTCGACGTTCCACGTGCGGGAGCAGTTAAGATCCCAGCGCTCCTGTACGCGGACGACGCCGTGCTAATTGCGCGCACGGGTGTCGGCCTTCAACGCCTCTTAAATGCCTTTGGCACATTCATGGAACAGCTTGATTTAAAAATAAATGCTAGTAAATCGCATACCATGGTGGTGGGCCGAGAAAGTAGTAAGAGCAGAACAAAAACCTTTATGTGTAGAGGGGATATGGTTTCTAGAGTTTACACTTTTCCCTACTTGGGGGTACTTTTTGACCAGAGAAGAACTTGGGGTCCTCAAGTGAGGGCGAAGAGGTTGGCGGGTATTAGATCATCGTCGGCCCTCATGGGCTTTGCGGGCAGGTTAGGTGCCAGGCCCATGGAAGCGTTGTTAAAAATTTACAAGAGTAAACCTGTCGCCGTTGCGTTATATGGTTCACCAATTTGGGGCTATGTAAACGTGGAACCAATCCAGAGAGCGGAGAACAGATTTATACGGACACTCCTCTCTGTGCCGCAGTCAACACCAACTTACTCAATACACTTGGAGGTGGGCCTAGATTTCCTTACTGATGGGTTGAATATGGCTCCCCTGATCTTTTGGTTAAAGACGTGGCTTAATGAAGACCTTCCACTGAACCATAAGATCATGTCCGACGTCTTGTCCCTAGACCATTGTAAAAAGATCCCCTGGCTGGCCTATCTGTTGAAGGTATTCTCAGATTTGGGACGACCAGAGCTCTTTACTTCCCCCCAAGATATCAAGGTCCAAGACATCGATCTTGTCAAAAAGCATTTTATGGGGAGGGCAAGAACACTTCGTGAAGAAAGGGAATTAGTGAAACCATCAGTAAGGGGCCATTATTTACTCGTTAATTCATTTTCTTTAGCACCGTATCTTGGTTTTGTTACAATTCCATTCCATAGGTTTCTGTTAACCAAGTTCAGGTTTAATTTGTTACATTTTTATTTAGGCACTTTTAAAACATGGGAAAAACCGGAAATAGCCTCACCCTGCAGTTGCGATCATTTCTCACCCCAAGACACCATGCATTTTGTTATGTTTTGTGGGTTTTATTTAGAGCCAAGGAAAAAATATCTGGTATCAGCTTTGAAGGAGGCGGGCTTCACACAAGTGAGACCGGCTCTGCTCTTCTTGCAATCATTGCCCAACATACATATTACCTTTTGTATAGCCAATTTTTTGGTAGCTGCAGTTAGGATGAAAAAACACACCCATTAGATCCATCGTTATTCCTTTTTAACTTTTGTATGCCTAGATTTGTTTTAATGTAAATTATCTTATTGTCATATTTTAACACGTATGAAATGTTCCTAACTCTTTGTATGAAATGTTTTTTTAATCTCTTTGTATGACTTTAATTGAGTCGAATAAAGATATTTTGACTGACTGACTGGGAGGAAGAGAGAGATGGCTGAGCAGAGTGGAGCCACAGCTCCAGCCTCGGGGGCGCCAAAGAGAAAGGCTCATCACGGTAAAGCCGAGGCGCTCGCCCCAGCCGCTCTGCCAGTGGTAGAGCGCTGCTGTGTTGGTTCATGTCGGGGCGTGCGAAAAGGGGACAATACAAGGACCGGCAGCCCCGCCAGAAGGGGCATCCAGGGAGGACCTCACTCGAAGGACCCACGTAGTCTGCGGGGAAATGGTGGGGCGAGGGAGCACGTCCCAGTCCAAAGGAGAGCTCGAGGCACCTGGGTCGCAGAGACATGAGTCAACAGGGCAATCTCTGGGAGTGCAGGGCGAAGACCAAGGAGTAGCCCACAAGCCCAAGAGCCCGTCTTGGAACCCGGGTCCCGGAGCAAGGGGGGGAGGGGCCCAACCTGCCCAGCCCCAAGCCTCCCGTCGAAATCCAGGGAGTTCAGGGCTAAAAACAAAGAAGGGGAGGCTCTGCAAATATGCGGACTGGCGCCCAGTCTCGGAGCCCCGGGAGCTCTGCGCCTAGGTCCAGAGGGGAGCATCAGGGACCGAGCCGAGCCCAGGTCAGCTGCAGCAGGAGGAGGTCATCACCTCCCCAGGACCAAAACGCACCCCCGCAGTCTCGTGTGCTCAGGCCAGGTGCAGACTCCGGAGCTGAGGAGCGAAGGACAGCAAGGGGGCAGAACAACCAGAGGTCGTGGTATTAAAGCACCGCATCTGCACCGGAGAAGCCCCGGTTCCGCTTCATCAACAAGTCATCAATGGTCCGTGGAAAGGCGTCGGTGTCGTCAGCAGGATTCAGGTAGTGATTTTCTTCTGTTTATCCTTTGAAATTGTAGTTTATCTTAAAATGAGTAGTTGCATTACGTAGCGGTGGGCTTCATCTAAGTAGTGCTGTCGAGCAGAACGTTCGAATGTGGGGCATAGGCAGGGATTTTCACAGAATTATGATCCCATGCCACGGAGCTTCGGTGGGGAGCTCCAGTCCGGCGGCCATCTTAGTGTTTGCCTCGCTGGTAAAGGCTGGCTTTAGTAGTCCACTCACATATCCACATAAAATGTAGAGCTGCTCTTTGCAGCAGACATATTAACCCTCTGCACTACTTTAAAGTGAGTTAAAACTGCCTCTAGACAAAACTCTGCTCTCTCTCTCTTCAGCAGAAACATTAACCACAAGAGTCAACTTGACATTTGTATTGCTGGCTAAAAGTCGGACCTACAAGGAACTCTGCAGCAGGTACTTTTAAATCGTACGTTAATGTTAAACATTGCTAAAAGTTAACGTATACATTTCTTTTTTTAAACTGCCACAAACAAATTGACAGTAAGGGGAAACATGACATGAAATCTATCCTGGCTTAACTGGTTGAAAAGGCATCATTTTAAGGTATCTTATGCGGTTAAGGCACTTGCTGCAGAGACCTTTGTGAGCCCAGTAAATCTCAGGGAATAATAATAATGGTATGGTAGCTCTGGTGCTTAATGCACTTGCTGGAGAGATCTATGTTTTGCCTAGTCACGGTTTTGACTCATAAAGTAGCATAGAAGGTTAATGTGTCTCCTGCAAAGCAGAGAGGGTAGCATGCAGGTGGCAGATTATTATGTTATGTAGATAGGTCAGTGGGTTACTGCTTTCCGCACAGTGATTCTTTTATTACTTGCAATCCATAATTGCAAATCCTTCTAATAAAGCACAGTGAGGAATAAACCAGCATCAAGGATCTGTATGCAAACTGCAAAGCATGGGTTTAGAACCTTATTGTTTTTTCCCAATCTACTATTATAAGGCTGTTAAAATTGGGTTTTCTTGGGTAGTAATGAAGCCTTATCACTACAGACAATGCCAAGCACTGCATTCCGTTTTAAATCCTGAGTGTTTTTCCTGACTGCTTCTCGCAGCTTGCACTCTTAACATATCATCTATACCAGTAAAGACAATTTGTGACTCCTACACCTTAAAGCTCTTATTGTCTTCTGTAACATCCTGTACATTGATTTATATACTTGCATTTTCTTCACGCAAAGCGAGACGAAAGTGGGCACTCCAGACCAGGTATCAATTATCAATTCTTTATTTCAGCACGTCTGACACTGACGTGTTTCGGCTGATCAGAGCCTTTCTCAAAGTGTAAAAGATCCACAAGCCAGTGAGAGCTTTTAACATCATCATCATAGATGTAAACACATATTTCACACTGATATCTCTTTTTCCTTGTTTAACATAAAAAGGAAGAGGTTACAAGATCACGTCTATAACATACAGTAAAGGGAGGACTGTAGGGGATGATTTAACCAAGAGTCATTTTACAAGTAGTCGTAAGGCAGACACCTGCTTATCCACAACAAAGGGATTTTTTAAATGCAACCATGTAAAGCCAGTAGGATGGTTAAAAGTACTTCAGAGTACTCTTCCTCAGATGGTCATAAGAGAAGGATTAATGGGTTTAATAGCTGCAACACAGACTATTGTGTACAATGACCTTTGTGTCCCCCTGTTTCGCCAACATGTTTCTGCCTCTTAATACAAAAACCGCAAAAAAACAGTTGATGGACAGAATGCAGAACAATGTCATACATTCACCCCAGTACAGAGATCTGGGCCTAAATCCATCGTTTTTTTGCTCACCATGCCATTCCAGTTTGAACCCAGCCATATGCAAATCAGTCTTGACCCTGTGCCTCATGGGAACAGTCCAGCCCGAACTTCCAAGCCAGGTCCTCCCTGGACTGGAAACAAGCATCCTAGGACCAGTTTCAGGGTTTCACCCCTCTTCAGCCAGGATAGCTTAATTCCAGTGGCATGGAGAGCAAGGGACCCACGTCTGGGCATACCCTTCCCACTCGGGGTGACAAATGCAAAAAACAGTTGATGAACAGAATGCAGAACAATATCATACATTCACCCCAGTACAGAGATCTGGGCCTAAATCCATCGTTTTTTTGCTCACCATGCCGTTCCAGTTTGAACCCAGCCATATGCAAATCAGTCTTGACCCTGTGCTTCATGGGAACAGTCCAGCCCGAACTGCCAAGCCAGGTCCTCCCTGGACTGGAAACAAGCATCCTAGGACCAGTTTCAGGGTTTCACCACTCTTCAGCCAGGATAGCTTAATTCCAGTGGCATGGAGAGCAAGGGACCCACGTCTGGGCATACCCTTCCCACTCGGGGTAACAAATGCAAAAACAGTTGATGAACAGAATGCAGAACAATGTCATACATTCACCCAAGTACAGAGATCTGGGCCTAAATCCATCGTTTTTTTCCTCACCATGCCGTTCCAGTTTGAACCCAGCCATATGCAAATCAGTCTTGACCCTGTGCCTCATGGGAACAGTCCAGCCCGAACTGCCAAGCCAGGTCCTCCCTGGACTGGAAACAAGCATCCTAGGACCGGTTTCAAGGTTTCATCCCTCTTCAGCCAGGATAGCTTAATTCCAGTGCCATGGAGAGCAAGGGACCCACGTCTGGGCATACCCTTCCCACTCGGGGTGACAAATGCCTCTTAATAGCCATAAACAGGTCTCGGGAATTCGTCAGGGCTCTAGAAGGATCCCTACTCTATGCTTATTTGTAAAAAAACAACAACAAAGGTAAGGTCCTACCCCTATGGTCCCACAGTTCATCTGATGGCAGGGGTTGGGTAGGATGACTGAGGGCGTATCTCCCTGACGAATGTGTGTCTACAGGAGTCCCCACCCTTATCAGATCAGAGAGTGCAGGGATAGCTCTAATAGGGTGCAATATATGACATATAAAGGGAGGTAGGACCCTACCTTTGTTGTTTTTTCCCAATAAGCATAGAGTAGGGATCCTTCTAGAGCCCTGAAGAATGTCCGAGACCTCTTTATGGCAGAGGCAGAAACATGTTGGGAAAATGAGGACAGAAAGGTCATTGTACCTCAAAGAGCCCTCTGAATATACATTATATTATTTAAATTCATAACGAAGGTACCACCTAATAAAGGCAATCTTTGTGGCATACCTTAAGGTATTTTTAATAGGTGTAACCTGGATCCCTGAAATGTTAGGCAGCAGATGATATTTTAAGGTCTCCCTAAAAATAAATTATGAGGTCAAGTCTGCCCTGGTAGTACTATTTTACCAGGGTTGGATGAGGTGACCGATAATGAAGCATGCCACATTACATGAGTGAGTCCACTTTATCCAATAACTTAACACTCCAAGTTAGAGTTAGAGTGCTTACCTAGGGTAACTGCACCTGAGCAGAGGGAAAGGTACAAAGGACCCCAATCCCTCACTATATAGGTCACCCCGTTTCTTTGTGGAGGTATGCCCTGGGTTTCCCAGGTTGTCTGATGCTTTGTTGCTGATTTGCAGTTGTTGTGAGTTTTTTTTTGGCAAGAGTGCAAAGAGCAGGGTGGGTTTCTGCAGGTGATTGGAGTAAGACCCCAAGTGATTGATGTGGAAGTGTGACCGCGCAAGGGCCTGGCAGTAGCCAGGGTGCTGTATTTGCAGGGAGCAGTCACTGTCCGGTTGCTCCCTCCCGAACCTTCCACAGTAGGGGGGACTGGCCTGGAAATGAAGGAGTGCAGTAGCGCACCTCCAGAGCAGAAAGGCGGGCATTTGCTTTCATTTGATTTCAGATTTGTATAAGATGGGGCACACTCCAAGATTGGTGGGCCGAGTTCTCAGGGAGACCATCATGGTTATGGTAGAGCCGATGGGTTGTTTTGGGGCAGTGCTGGTATGTTGAGGGCTCTGGTGCTGTTTGCTGCCAGGGGTACCTTGACTTGGGCTTTACAGTTTTAATATGAATTTATTGTTAGGATGAGGATGGTGAAGGCTCAGTGCTGAGCAGCTGCATTGAGCTTCATCGAAGTGGCACACCTGACTTTTTGCGCAGCCTGTGAGGCATAGATTTGGAATCTGTGAGTTGCCCGTAGAGTGTGGCCTTGGTGGGTCAGCAGATGTCTGTTCAACTTGCAGCCCATAATTGTTTTGTTTTAATTAGTATTTCCTTTGGCGCTGCTGCACCTGGAATGCATTGGTGCATTTTGCAAGAGTTGAGGGTTGCAGATGGCCTTCAAGGAGCAGAGAGAGTTTGCTCCAATCATTCTAGTGGATATATCTTACTTATCTACCTTTAGTTCTGGCTGTTTTGTGCGCTTGTTCAGTCCTGTTGGTGGTGCCATGGAGGGTGCATCCACTATCTCCTGCAACAGATCTAGTTTAGGGTTATTTCTTTGTTCTCTTTCAAGTGTTCTTCTTAGGCTTCCCCTTCTCTTCCCTGTGACACAGCCTTTATGCAAAGCAGCGCTTCTCATGACAGGGATCATTGGGGCTGACACCAAGCAAGAAGACCCACAACATAAGCATTGGAAAAAGTTGAGTCACTGGTTGAGGGGGGTGAAACCCTACTCAAGCAGAAAGCACAATCCTTGTCAGGGTGAAGTCACAAGCAAACCCTAAATTGACCTGTGCTCAACAGTCGGGTAGCTTGGCACAGAGCAGTCAGGCTTAGCTCAGAGGCAATGTGTAAAGTACTTGGGTGACACTTCAAACAGCAACACGTGAAAACACACCAAAAAAATGGATCCCACATGAGATTGTAAAAATAGAGAATTTTTGTACCAAATGAAAAAAGGCCAAAATGACAAAAATCCAATTAGTAGATTTGGAGATATGCAATTTAAAAAATATCAATGAAAATAGCTCCAAAAAGCACAAGGCACCAACTGTAAATATCTGGTTACGCTGGACCAGGACAAAATCTCAAGTTCAGGGGACCGCAATGGAGCACGGCCGGCTACAGGGACCCAGTTAGGCCAACTGAACAAGAGTAGCTTAAACCCTGGTTACGGACCACTGCGAGGTCCCGCGTTCAAGGATGCATCACGCAGCGAGGTGTTGCGTTGGTTCCGAGGAGCTGTGGAGCTGCGATGCAAGATCCTGTGTCATCGTCGACGATCACGTCCACGAGGGCTTGGAATGCAAAGTCTGCCATTGAGGATGCTTTTCGCAATCGAGGTGATGCATTGGTTCCGCAGAGAGCTGCGAGGCTGCAATGAGAGAACCTGCGTCGTCGTCGAGGTTGCCATCGACAAAATATTTGTGATGTAAGGATCTGAGTCGGTAAAGCTTCACACTGGTGGCAGTTATGATGCGGGCTGCGAAGTCGATGCAGAATCCTTGCGTCGGGAGAACCCTCACAGCAAAGGCGATGCATCGGTTTTGCTCGGGTTTGGGCCGTGAAGCAGAGTAGATGCATCCTGCTGTGCTGACCTGCTGCCAGGCAAGAGGGCAGCAAGCAGCAGGTCAGCAGAGCAAGGAAGCAGTCCAGCCAGGCAGTAGTTCAGCAGGGCAGCAGTCCAGCACAGTGGCAGTCCTTTCAGCAGCACAGCAGTCCCTCTTTCTGACAGAGTATTCACAGGTCGAGAAGTCTACTGAAGAGGAGTTGGCCTAACGGCTAGGGCGGTCGACCTCGAATCTGGGGAACCGGGTTCGAGTCTTGGCAATGACGCTGAACATCCTGTGATTCTGGGCAAATCACTTAATCTCCCTGTGCCTAACAAAAATGAATGAGTCCTCATGTAACGTAACTGGTGCTATGTAAAGCGCTCCGATACCCGATTCTGGGTCAAGTTCGCGCTATATAAAACTCTGTAAAAAAAAAAAGAGTTGGTGCCTGAGGTTCAATATTTATACCCAATCAAGGCCAGTCTGGCCGTACCAGGCATCGGGCACTCTCCAGGAGGCTGGAAGGGTGGGGTCCGATTTTGTAACTGGGGGCTGGTTTTGTAGCAGGGCAGCAGTTTAAAAGCTGCAGAGTTCCAACAATTTTGAGGCAACAATAAAAGTGCCAGGATAATTTTAGAGATTAATGTACCTGCGCCAGAGAGATCGGAGTTTTGTCTAGTGGCAGTTTTGACTTATCTAAGATAGGGCAGAGGGTTAATGTGTCTGCTGCAAAGAGCGTGCACTAAGCAGAACAGTATTTTATGTGCATAGCTTAGCGAGTTACTGCTTTTGTCACAGAGATCCTTTTGTTACTATACAGAGCATAATTTACAATCACAATCTAGATTAGAAAGATGTTTTTTTCCAGTATTTCAATATCTTCCTTTTGCTAAAAAGAGTTTGCTTGAGTACAAATAAATTCTTATTTGTAAAGTCAACCCTACCACAGTGTTATGTTCTGAATCCTGAGTTTGTGGTTCCCCAGACTAGGTTATAAAAAATGCCTACCAGTAAGGATGATGTGAATCCTACACATTGTAGTTCACTTTGTCTTAAGTAACATTGTCTATACACTGATTTACACACGGATGACTCATTGTCTCTGTATGTGTGTGATATAAAATGCCCCAACACCATTCACTGGTATGAGAGGCACTATAAAACAAATTAAATACTTGGGAGAGTGGGGTTATGGAGAGATGAGAGGTACTGTTGGAGGGTGATAGTGAGGGAATCCTTGAAGAGCTTCAATAAGGATTGCTGTATCCTGGTGCACTGTAAGGTCATCATTTAATATGCTTTAAAAACAAATACATTTAAATATATAATTAAACATGTGTTGTAGAATGCACCATTTTCCCCAAGTTTTACTGGGGGAGAAGCCCTCTCCCAATGCCTCTTGCAGTGGTCAGGCTCGCAAGCTACGCTCACTCGCTGTGTACTGTATGGGGATTGGTCTGGCAAAATTAGCCGGAGCTGTTTTGGGTTCCCAGTCCGGCCCTGACCCAGTTTTGCCTTTGAAGTGGGAGAAGCTTCTAGACGTTTCCCTTTGAAGCCCACATGCATCCTGCCTTCCCTGTCCTGACTCCAGACTAACTGCAGGTTGTATGCAGCCCTATGTGTGGAGGCAGAACACAGCCTATTGAGGTGTAAGTAGGGCCAAACCCAGCTCCACCCTCCCATCCTGCCAGTGATGGCCCATCCAGGCACACCTACACTCTCTATTGTGTGTAGCTGTCTAGGAGGAATGCACAAAGCCAAGCTGTCAGCTACACCTTGTCATGTAACCTAGAGGTAGACTGCATACACTAAATGGCTAAGGCAGAAAAATGCCAGCTTTCTAAAAGTGACATTTTCAGAATTGTAATTTAAAATCTAACTTTACCATAACAGAGGATTTTTCATTACAATTCCAAAGACACCAAACATGAACTGCTTACCTGTTCCCATTTGGAAACTATAGCTTATTAAATGTAATAAGGTAACTCTAATGTTACCCTATAGGAGAGGTAGGCCTTGCAGTAGTGAACAACAATGTTTGGAGTTTTTCACAACCAGGACCTGTAAACTTAAAACTACATGTCCAACTTTTTTAATTCCCTGCACCCTGCCCTCTGGGCTGCCCAGGGCCTACCCTAGGGCTGACATATGCATTCAAAATGAAGTTTGGGCCTGGTAAAATGTTTATTTTGCAATGGCAACATGGTAGTTTAAAATGGCATGCACAGATGGCAATGGCAGGCCTGAAATCAGGGGAAAGTGACATCTCTCACTTCCAAGTAGCAGGTGCGCACAATTATCCTTAGACCCGTTAAGGTCTAGTCATATTTAATCTGTTTTATAAAGAAATCCATTTAATCCATTGTGTTTATGTTCATTTCATTTATTATTCTTATTCTTCAAATTGTCACGTTTACTCATTTCTTTAGTAAAGCAACTAAATCTTTTTACATATTCACATGTTCACACTACCCAATGCATTTCGGGTCAATGAAAAAGACCCTTCTTCAGGGGTCTGTAACAGAAAAATAAAGGAAATATAATGAGCAATTCAGTCGTCTAATCATACTCTTTCAGTATTTGACTCTATCTAATATACAAAAATTGTCAATGTATCTCGTTTATAATAAGGTTTTCATTATTCTGTCAGTTGGCGAAGTCTAAAAATCTTTACAACTCTATACCTTGAAAATCCAGTGCCTGTATTACCCCTGTCAATGTTTAAATAAAACACCTGAAAAGATAATCCTAATGAAATAAAGTTCGTGCTAACTACAATTCATTAACATTCAAATTGCAAAAAATATATCTGAAAAATGAAGACTAAAAGCTAACATATCTAAAAGATGAAGGCTGAAAGCTAGCGTAACTATTCTTTGCAAGTCTGCCGGTTACTTACTTCCATGTGCAACACGAAGTTCCCAACTCTCCTTCAATGCGAGTTCAGTTTACAAAACAGCCCTAGTGTGTGATATTTATACATGACTTAATTGGTTGAAAGCATGATGACACATCGTGCCTACAGCCAATCATATGTAGTGGTTACCAGAACCTATCAGATTCTCTTATTCGTGTAGGTGAAGCTCCCGCCTAATTTCAACCTATCAAGAATCACTTGTCAATTACACAAATGTTGTTGTAACTCGGTAGAGGCGCGCTCATTGGTCGCTCCTTTACGAAGTCAAAAACAAATTATACCTATAGTAATGGTGATTCTACATAAAGAATAAATAAATAAATGTTGTGGAAAACGAACCATTATTATAAAAATTAGAATTTAAACATTCTTCAACAGATAATAATAAATTCGAACTACTGATATCTATAGTAAATGACCAGTTTTGTCAAACATCTTCAAAGGTGTTCTCTATGCAGGATGGCAAACAATATATCCTCACAGGTTTTACAAAAAACACGATAGTTCAATTCTGTCATTAATTCCTTCCGGTTGCATGCTCGCCATTTTTCTGATCCAAAAATATTCTGCTCTTAATCTCTGTTTGTGAGTGTCCATCGATGAGTTTGGTTTGATCACTTCTAATATGGTGAATTGTAATTGCGCAATGTTGTGTCCAGCCTCTACCCAATGCATAGCCAATGTGGACTTGCGGTTTTTATTTCTTATATTGCTTTTATGTTCTGTGATCCTGATTTTTATTTTTCGTTCCGTCTGCCCCACGTATAATTTACCACAGGGGCATTTTATTCCATAAATCACTCCTTTTGTGTCACACGTGCTTGAATGTAAGAGTGGAATCATTTGTCCAGTCATCGGATGTCTGAATTGTTGACCAGTTATCACATTATTGCAATGTGTACAGTTCTCGCATCTTTTCATGCCTTTGTGAATCGTCTTAACATCTTGATTTAATTGTTTCTTGATTAATTCTTTTAGATTTTTTGATCTCTTATATGCAAAAGTGATTTGATTGGCTACTATGGGTTGTAAGTCAGGTTCTTCAGTGATGAGTGACCAGTGTTTTCTCATGATGGTGGTGATCTGTTTTGATTGAGCTGAATATTTAAGTACACATACTGTAAGTTTTTTCTCCAATCTTTCTTTTTGATGAAGTAGCAATTCTCTGTCCATGGACTGAACTTTGTTTTTGGTGTGTTGTAATATACTTTCAGGATATCCTCGTTTTAAGTATTTCATGATCTGATTGTCGATGGTGGAGGATAAGTCATTCGGATCTGATGTTATTCTTTTAAATCGAATGAATTGGGATAGTGGTAGGTGTGTCTTTAATGAGTAGTGATGAAAGCTGTTGAAATGTAAACTACTGTTCCTGTCAGTTTCCTTTATGTGAACATTGGTTGTTATTTTGCCGTCTCTAATTGTTATCTTCACATCCAAAAATGCCAATTCATTGGAGTCAATTTGATAAGTGAACTTGATTCTGTCATGTACCTTGGTTCAAAATTGGAGCACCTATATCAAAGACACCACTGCTTTCAATTCATTCGATTTAAAAGAATAACATCAGATCCGAATGACTTATCCTCCACCATCGACAATCAGATCATGAAATACTTAAAACGAGGATATCCTGAAAGTATATTACAACACACCAAAAACAAAGTTCAGTCCATGGACAGAGAATTGCTACTTCATCAAAAAGAAAGATTGGAGAAAAAACTTACAGTATGTGTACTTAAATATTCAGCTCAATCAAAACAGATCACCACCATCATGAGAAAACACTGGTCACTCATCACTGAAGAACCTGACTTACAACCCATAGTAGCCAATCAAATCACTTTTGCATATAAGAGATCAAAAAATCTAAAAGAATTAATCAAGAAACAATTAAATCAAGATGTTAAGACGATTCACAAAGGCATGAAAAGATGCGAGAACTGTACACATTGCAATAATGTGATAACTGGTCAACAATTCAGACATCCGATGACTGGACAAATGATTCCACTCTTATATTCAAGCACGTGTGACACAAAAGGAGTGATTTATGGAATAAAATGCCCCTGTGGTAAATTATACGTGGGGCAGACGGAACGAAAAATAAAAATCAGGATCACAGAACATAAAAGCAATATAAGAAATAAAAACCGCAAGTCCACATTGGCTATGCATTGGGTAGAGGCTGGACACAACATTGCGCAATTACAATTCACCATATTAGAAGTGATCAAACCAAACTCATCGATGGACACTCACAAACAGAGATTAAGAGCAGAATATTTTTGGATCAGAAAAATGGCGAGCATGCAACCGGAAGGAATTAATGACAGAATTGAACTATCGTGTTTTTTGTAAAACCTGTGAGGATATATTGTTTGCCATCCTGCATAGAGAACACCTTTGAAGATGTTTGACAAAACTGGTCATTTACTATAGATATCAGTAGTTCGAATTTATTATTATCTGTTGAAGAATGTTTAAATTCTAATTTTTATAATAATGGTTCGTTTTCCACAACATTTATTTATTTATTCTTTATGTAGAATCACCATTACTATAGGTATAATTTGTTTTTGACTTCGTAAAGGAGCGACCAATGAGCGCGCCTCTACCGAGTTACAA
Organism: Triturus cristatus; assembly: GCF_964204655.1. Taxonomy (NCBI): domain Eukaryota; kingdom Metazoa; phylum Chordata; class Amphibia; order Caudata; family Salamandridae; genus Triturus; species Triturus cristatus. The sequence goes on from NC_140589.1 coordinate 1,461,197,988, forward strand.
CAACATTTGTGTAATTGACAAGTGATTCTTGATAGGTTGAAATTAGGCGGGAGCTTCACCTACACGAATAAGAGAATCTGATAGGTTCTGGTAACCACTACATATGATTGGCTGTAGGCACGATGTGTCATCATGCTTTCAACCAATTAAGTCATGTATAAATATCACACACTAGGGCTGTTTTGTAAACTGAACTCGCATTGAAGGAGAGTTGGGAACTTCGTGTTGCACATGGAAGTAAGTAACCGGCAGACTTGCAAAGAATAGTTACGCTAGCTTTCAGCCTTCATCTTTTAGATATGTTAGCTTTTAGTCTTCATTTTTCAGATATATTTTTTGCAATTTGAATGTTAATGAATTGTAGTTAGCACGAACTTTATTTCATTAGGATTATCTTTTCAGGTGTTTTATTTAAACATTGACAGGGGTAATACAGGCACTGGATTTTCAAGGTATAGAGTTGTAAAGATTTTTAGACTTCGCCAACTGACAGAATAATGAAAACCTTATTATAAACGAGATACATTGACAATTTTTGTATATTAGATAGAGTCAAATACTGAAAGAGTATGATTAGACGACTGAATTGCTCATTATATTTCCTTTATTTTTCTGTTACAGACCCCTGAAGAAGGGTCTTTTTCATTGACCCGAAATGCATTGGGTAGTGTGAACATGTGAATATGTAAAAAGATTTAGTTGCTTTACTAAAGAAATGAGTAAACGTGACAATTTGAAGAATAAGAATAATAAATGAAATGAACATAAACACAATGGATTAAATGGATTTCTTTATAAAACAGATTAAATATGACTAGACCTTAACGGGTCTAAGGATAATTGTGCGCACCTGCTACTTGGAAGTGAGAGATGTCACTTTCCCCTGATTTCATGTTTCATAAATAGTGTTCCTAGACAAAACACTAAAAGAGGGAGCAGCACACCATAAATACGAAATTACCAGAAAACGTTAATAAGAGTGCCGGATGGATAAATAAACGAATGGCAGGCCTGAGACATGTTACAAAGGATACTAAAGTGGGTGGCACAATAGGTGATGCAGGCCCACTAGAAGCATTTAATTTACAGGTCCTGGGTACCTGTAGTACCATTTTACTATGGAGGTATAGGTAAAGTAAATATGCCATTTCGGGATGTAGCGAAAGTTACCATGTTTTAAGAAGAGAGCACATACACTCTAGCACGGGTCAGCAGTGTTAGTGTGCCTAGTCATAAGGCCTGCAAAAACAAGATCACCAAAAATAGAGGAGGAAAGCAAAACGCTTGGGGGAAGACCACCCTAAGGCTAACAGGTCTAACAGGCATAATTATGAGTGAAATCTCTGCATCTCAACCTTCCTAACAGAGCCATTAGGGACTGACAAAGGACCAAGTATTGCCAAGAAACATCCTCACCTTGAACAACAGAAACTAAAGCCCCAACCTCACTTCTACATCCATAAAATGGCAGAGCTCAGAATTAACCAATCTGCAACCCCATCCTACAAATGCCTGTATCAAGTTTTATTTTTTTATTTTTTTTATTTTAGGAGTTTTATATAGCGCTAGCTGGACTTGAGGGTATCAGAGCACTTTACATCAAGTAAATTATGTGCAAATAGACAGTACAGAGTATAGTCAAACATGGGGATCGAGCCGGGTATAGGGCGAACAAAGGCGCAGTCGCGTAGAGGGGCATGGAGGGTGCAGTTAAAACAAGACGGGCCTCCAAAAAGTTTCTTTGTTCACACAGGACGAGTGACCAAAACGCTTTCTTGATCCGAGTCAGTGTCACCGGTAAAAAATTAAAGTTAGAAAGAGTGCAGGCTAGGGTGCATCCTTGGCTCCTATCGGTTGAGGAAGAGGATTTTGAGCAGATTTTTTAATTTTGGAAATGAGGGGATCGTTCTGATGTGGGGGGATGGAGTTCCAGATTTTGGGGGCGTTTCCGGCAAACAAATTTGTCGCGGTTTTTTGCTTGCGAGATTTCAGCGAGTGTTGGAGCTCCTGAGGTTTCTGGACTGGCCGGCCCTTTTGAGTTTGGAAGCCAGGTATTCCGGTTTGCCTGTGTGCAGGGCTTTGTGGGTTCTGAAGCTGGCTCTCAACTCAATTGGGAGCCATTTGAGTTCTCTGAGTGCAGGGGAGATGTGATCAAATTTCTTAGTTCCGGTGACCATTCTAGCTGCTGCATTAAAGGTTGTTTTCAGGGGGGCGAGGTGGGATTTTGCTGTCCCAGTCAGGGCTGCAATTCCATAATCAATTCTGGAGAGCACCAGTGCTTGGGTGGCTTGTTGAAGGTCCTTGGGCGGGAGGAAGGGTTTTATTTTGTACAGTAATTTCAAATTGAGGAAGGCACTTTTGCAGATCTTGAGATATGTTTTTTCATGTCCAGTTTTGGGTCTAAGGTGATACCTAGAGATTGTACCGAATCCGCCAGGATGAGGTTACCATTGAGGGCATCAATAGCTTTGAGCCATTCTGCGATTTGTGGATTTTCGTCCTTGTTGGAGATGAGGAGTATTTCCGTTTTCTCTTGATTGAGTTTCAGGTGATTGTTTGAGAGCCAGTATTGTACCTCTCTGAGCGTGGCGTTGAGTCTCTGGATGTCATCAATGGAGGAGGTTTCCAGATAGAGTTGTGTGTCATCCGCATATAGGTGGAAAGGGATGTTGGATTTCCTGAGTAGAGTGGTAAGGGGTTCAATGTAAATGTTGAAAAGCTGAGGGGAGAGCACTGATCCTTGTGGAACACCCCTGTTCACGGGGTGGAGGTCGGACTTGAAGTTTTTAATTTGTATTCTTTGTGAGCGGTTGTGGAGAAAGGAAGAGAACCAGTGGAGGACCGTCTTTTCAAGACCAGCCCTTTCTTGTAGAGTCTTGATGAGCAGTTTGTGATCGACTGTATCGAATGCGGCTGATAGGTCTAGGAGGATGAGAAGGCAGCATTGGTCCGAGTCAAGTGACTTGTGTAGATCATCTATGACATTAAGGATTGCGGTTTCAGTGCTGCAGCCCTTTCTGAAGCCCGATTGGTGGGGGTCTAGGAGACTGATGTTGTCTAGGTGTTGGGTCAGCTGAGGAAGTACACATCTTTCCAGGATTTTGGACAGAAGAGGTAAGTTTGATACCGGTCTAAAGTTGTTTAGATCCTCAGTGTCTAAACCTGGCTTTTTCAGCAATGGAGTGACTTGGCCAACTTTGAGGCAGTCTGGAACGATTCCTGAGCTCAGTGAGCTGTTAATGATCTTGCACCATAGCAGAGCTAGGACGAGCTTCAGGTCCTTGTTCAATTGAGGGGGTAGCTGATCCAGGGCGTGGGATGGGGGTTTAGCGTTGGAGATTAGTTTGATTATCTCTGCTTCCTGAATGGGAGTGAAGGAAGACCATTGATTTGGGGGGTTTAAGGAGGCGCAATCGTTTCATTCAGATGCCTGGATCACGGCGGAGGGGATGAGATTTGAACCAAATGCGAGGTCGATCTTAGCGATTTTTTCATTGAAAAAGATGGCGAAGTTTTCACAGCGTTCATTAGATGTCTGAGTTGAGGATGTCACTGGCTTAGAGGTTTGATTTCTGATGATATTGAAGAGCTCTTTGGGTCGGTTTTTTGCGGTGTCTAGTGCGGAGCAAAAGAAAGATGTATTTTTGTTCTTAATGTGCTTTTTGTAGTTCCTGCGGGCTGCTTGGAGTTGATTGCGATGGAGGGCGGTGAGATTGTTCCTCCAGATTCTTTCTGAGGCTCTTAGATGTCTTCCTTCTTCATTGATGTAAGTAGTGAACCATGATCTGGATGGAATGCTCCTGGATTTTTTTTGTTTCAGAGGCGCAAGGCTGTCTAGGGTGAGCGTCATATTGGAGTTGCAAAGAGAGGTGGGTTCAATAGTTGAGAGGTGATCAGTGCCGTTGGGGAGGAGCAAGCTTATTTTTTCTTCTAGTGCAACTCGAGGGATCTGAGCTGTGTTCCTAACCCATTTGGGGGGGGGTCCTGCATGGGGTGTTGAGTTAGGACCATTTGGTTAATGCAGAAAAGAATGTTGTTATGGTCGGACCAGTCTACGGGAAGGATGTGGTCAATGGTGATTGCATTGCTTTCTGAAATAATTGCGTCGTGTTGCTCCTCTGTGGTGAGTTTCTTCTGAGCAGTTTTGGGTCAGATTGTTTTCTAGTAGGAGGGTGTTTAGGGATTGAATGAGCGGGTTTTTTGTTTCATTCCATCTTAGATTGAGGTCGCCTAGAATTATATTGTTTGAGTTACCGAGTGCACAATGTGCAATCAAGTCTGAAAGGTGTTCCCCGAATTCGGAGGAGTTGCCTGGGGGGTGGTAAAGGAGATGGCAAATTGATGGCCTGTTATCGCATGTCTTGATGTTGACTGAGAGACACTCAAAGGTGCTATACAGGCAGGATGCAATTTCCGTGATGGAAATGGTGTTCTTGTGAATGATAGCTATGCCCCCTCCCCTTTGCTCTTGTTGGTCTTTGTTGATCATTGTGAATCCCGGAGGCACCAGCATGTCCATGCTGGGGTAAGAGAGATTGTTGAGCCAGGTCTCCATGATGAATGTCATGGGAGAGGATGGCTTCTGCTAGTTCGGTTGCATGTTTAGAGGTCGAGCTGCAGTTTAGGAGCATGCAGTTAATGGGGGACCCTTCTTTGCTCGGATTCTTAGTAGACGGGGCTCTGGGAAGAGGGGTTAGGTGGGCTGGGGGTCTAGGGTCTCTCAGTGGAAGGTGTTCTCTTCCGACTCCCGTAATTACTTGGATCATAGATTTGGGGGAGGAATTAGAGGGAGAGTCATAGGTTGAGGCTAGGTTTGCCGCTTCCCGAGGGGAAAGTGCGGCTTTTGATCTTCTGGGTCTCTCAGAGCGATTTTCAGTATCCATTCTGTTGGTCGAAAACCAGGGCCTGGGGGGTTAGGGCCTTGGCAAGCTCAAGATAGAGTAGTTGTGTCTCCCCCTCTAACTTTAGTGCCTGGATCTTCACTTTCCATCCACTGGAATAAAGGCAAACATTTCCATTGCATGGGAAGGTTTCCTCTCCCCCATCTTGTGCCAGGTTAAACATGGGGCAAACAAATGGGTTAATTTTTCTTTTGTAAATAACACAAAGAGAAAACTTTAAGGGTGAATAGTAGAAGACATGTCCCAGCATTTGCAGATTCTTCTTTTCAAATTTTGCATTATTTATCCCACATTTTCTCTCATGTTGCTATGATCACGTGGTTGCCGCTTCCGTCACGCGCTGCCTAAGTCTCCTGCTATTTCCCAATACATTAATCCAACCATTACTTTACACTTCCAACCCATGAGCTGATCATCTGTCCTTGTTAAAGTTGTGGTCTAGAGGTAGTTGAGCAATGGACAGACTGTTCATCTGAATGTAATGCTACCAAATAGAGCACTGTAAACTTGTGTTCTTTCAACAGTGTTGCATCCTCAGATTGCATGATATCTCAAAAGCCTCCTCTATGTTCCTAAACCCCTGCATGGAATCAGTTTACTTCTGATTGTCATCTCTCCTTTTTTCTTCAAATGACTCTTTCCCATTTTACATCCATACCAGCCTCCTCTCTCTTCCCACAGCCTCCTCTGTCACGTGTGTTTGCCTTAATCTCTATTATAGCATTTCTGTAAAATGCCCACACCTTATTTCCATCATTATAACAAATACCGTTGTAAGTAATACTCCTGCATCCCCTCTAGCTCATTTATTAATTCCACCCACCATCTACAGGAACTCACAAGCCTCCTACTAATGAGCACACCTAACTCCTATTAATTTAATCTACCACAAAGAAACATAAGTAATGCATGGAATGGTTTCCCTTGGGAGTCAAGATTAATTAGTGTAACCAACAATAACCAACATGCACTGGACTAACCACTAACCGCTAACCTTGGAATATCAGAGCATACATATTACTGCCTGGCATAGAGCACTTCAACGCCTCCTCCTTGGAAGTAAACAGTGGAGGCTCCTCCACTGACTCAGAGGAGCGTCGCCCCACTGCCTTGAAGAAACAAAAGAAAGGAAAAAATAAAGTGATAATAATGTAATGTTATTATCATTTTATCTTGTCCTCCTGCTGCAGCAGCTTGCCTGAGGGGGTGGGACGGGGCTGCAGAGCAGGGTAGGAGTGTTAGAACCCTCCTAAATGTGCTATGACTGTTTGGCTATCCCTCTAGGGCCGCCCAAAACAGTCATGCACACTTTCCTTGTTCTCTATGCAGGCTGCATTACAGCCTGTGTGGAGAACATGCTCACCCCTCCATCCCCTGGCTAAGCACCGTGTCACTGTGCTCAGACCAATCACAATGCTACATTGCAGTGTTGGGATTGGCTGCAGGGAGCGTGTGAGCCCTGATGCTTCCTGTTTCTCCCAAAAACCCAGGAAGAGGACTTCCAGGTAGCAGCTGCGGCTGGTAGTAAGAGCTATGTAAATTATATAACAATACAAAATGATGACTATAATTAAAGCTCCCTGTTTTCCGTTTTTACTGATTTTACAGATAAATACAGACAGAAAAAATGTATTTTCATGTCTGTATTTATTTTTAAATGTGGATAAAAACTGGAAATTGGGTTGCTTTTTGAGAAATTCTGAATTAGGACTCCCGGTTTTATGGTATTTTTTTTTTTTAACATTTCCGTCTGTATTTATCCATATTTATTTGTGGGCCATTTTATCTGTATTTATCCAGATTTATGCTGTGTTTTGCATTTAAATGAAGTTGTAAAACTGTACATTTCCATATTTATTTAACCGCAAGACGCGCACTCGTACTTTGAGGTCTGTCGTGTTTTAGCTATTTAAGCTGCCAAATATTACATAACAGTACATTCACTGGTAAATATTAGTATTATTTATAACACAAATGTATTTTGACACATGCAGTTATTTAAAGAAATTTCTTCCTGTTTTTTAATTTCCCATGTTGTGCATCTGCTCAGCTGTTGGGCTATAATTTATGAAAGAAAGCACGAAGAATCACTTAAAAGAAGAACAAGTTTCTCTATTTATCCACTTTTAAAAATAAATGCAGACAGACAACACATTGTCTTATGTCTGTATTTATCTGTAAAAATCCATAAAAACGGAATGCAGGGAGCCTTATTCTGAATACTGTCTGCCATGACTGCCAGGCCAATAGTTGTGTGGATTGATAGGTAAGGGGGCTCAAAAAGAAAGGAATTTTAATAAAGAGGCTTTAACAGCAGTAGACATGCACAAGGTTGATACTGAAATATGCATATTTTCTTATAAGTGCATTGATTTATCATCTGTGGGGTTTTACAACGTTGAAACCTAGTAGGCATTCAAGCATGAGTGCATATTTACCTGTTGAATAAATGTGGAAATATACTAATTTCAGCATAATTTTTCCACAAAACCCAAATTAAATATGGATAAATACAGATACAATTAGCAAAAAATAAATAGGGATAAATACAGACGGAAATGTCAAAAATATAAATATCATACAACCGGGAGCCCTAACTATAATACATAGGAGCCAACAATCCTTGCATAAATCATGTCTATAATTTCCTTATAACAGTCAAGTTGTGATATCTGTAATCACCTTTAGTAACAAAATGATGTAGCAGCTTAACTGTAATAAGTTATTACAGTTGAGTTGTGTTGTCATAGTGCTTCCTGCCAGAGCCAGTTTGAAGACTTTACTTGCAAGTTCAACAGTGGGCAATATAGTAAAGCGCTACAAAGACTATCTTTATGATTAATTTCTTGTGAAATAGGGGTTTTTACAACACTGAAATAAAGTCACACAAGTATGTAAAATGTATTTAGTAAATATTTAGACTACTACAATTCTACCAAGAAGAGAGACAACCTATTTTAGAGGTGTGTTTTGAAAATGTATTTTTAAAATTGTATGGCGACCGATAAGGATTATTTTATTGATTAATGAGCCCATAAAAGAATAAAAGCTAGGGGCAAAGAGGATTGTAAAAGACCTATATTATCCCTAATGATGAGTCTCGTTATTCCCATTCATCTCTATACAATGTTAACTGTTGAGACCCCACTAGGTGATCAATAAACATAAATTTCAGCTGCAGTTTTTCTCTTCCTGAAAAAATGTTGAAATCTAAAAAAAGGGAGCAGGGTTAGTAGATTCTGATCCAGAGCCCAATGAGGGGCCCAAAGGGAACTCATCAGAAATTAAAATGTTGAACAATGCATTTTCTTTACATGCAGCTGGCAATCCCAGAAGATGGAAGCGCAAACTCATCAGCGCCTCTGGAAATTCGGCAAACCTGGCTCCCAGGCCCGTGAACTCCCACCCCAGGATTCCTGGAGCCAGCTTTGGCCCCCAGGTTGCCAGACTTTGTATTCAGGTCCACGAAGTCCCACACGAGGACTGTGAGATTTGTCAATCACCCATAGATCATACAAAAATACACTGAAACAAAAATACAGAAATGTTGGGTGGGGTTTCCCCTCCGCACAGTGCATTATAAGGTTGAAACAGTTGTAAAAAGAAAAATGTGTTTTATTTTATTCTTAATTTTCCTCATTGGGAGAGATTAAAAATATTGGGGTTTATTTACAAGCCCTCTGCGCCACCCATACGTCACTTTTTCCTATATTATAAAGTGACGCTTGTAAATAAGCCCCTATGTACTTAACTACCCCATTTTTCAGATAAAAGCATTTGTCAAATTGCAGTTCTTTTTGTATTCTTTAACAATGTTCACAAGCACCAGAAGAGATTAAAAATAATAAAAAGAAAACACTTATTTTCAAGGTTTGGTGGAAACTGACCAAGGTGTGGGGGCAAAGTCATTAATGATGCAAAAAATTGTTTTCTGCTACAGTTTGGTGTCATCCTTAACTGCAGAGCTGTGAATTTACTTTAGCCTCTAGCACACACATTACAACATACACACCACACACATATAGCCCTTCATGCACCAAATGTAGACGACTAAATGCCATAATGGAGGAAAAGAATGAAGAAACAAAAGTCAATAGGCCTCGTCTTTTGTGACCTATTGCCTTTGCCAATTATTTTTAGCCACACTGCACAGCATTTGTGATGCTGTGCAGCATGGCTAAAGTAATATAAAAAAACGACTTTTTAGTGTAACTGCACAGCATTTGTGATGCTGTGCAGCATGGCTAAAGTAATACAAAAAAAAACTACTTTTTAGTGTAACTGCACAGCATGGCTAAAGTAATACAAAAAAAACTACTTTTTAGTGTAACTGCACAGCATTTGTGATGCTGTGCAGCATGGCTAAAGTAATACAAAAAAACGACTTTTAAGTGTACGCCTACGTCATTTCACGCACGCGCACCTTGCATTTTTGAGTATGATCAGTAACTGAAAACAAAACAAAAGCGATTTAATTTTTTTTTTAAGGCAGGTAAGTGGAGGGGGGCAGAATCAACGGGGGCTGAAGCAACATGGAGGGTCGTAAGCAACACGGGGGAGGGTGTGGGACACATAAGCAACTTGGGAGAGGGTGGTGGACACGAAAGCAACACCGGTGGGTGGGGGGACATGGAAGCATCAGGGGGAGGGTGGCAGGCACAGTAGCAACACAAGGAGGTGGAGGCAGCACAGAGACATTGGTGTCACGCAAAACGTTGGGTGCCCCTTGGCAGAATGTGATAGGAGCCCCTGAGTTTCCAATATCTCACAATTTTTAATTGGCCATTGGCTAAATAGGGCCCCACTGAAGGGTCGGGTTGCCCTTTGAAGGGTTAGGGAGGTTCCTGTACCACAAGGGCTGCAGGGACCTGTGTTATGCCCCTGCAACGAGAAGCACGTGGGTGAGAACAGCAAGGAGTGGGGGAAGGAAGTAGCACACGGCGGGCAGGCAGCAGCACAAGGGGGAAGAAGTACATGAGGGAGACAGCTGGAAAACACATGTAGTATCTGTGTGTGCTTACACAAACAGAAAAAAAGTAGTACCTTGACACCAACCGCAGACACCAGGCCAGCACATTCATGACAAAGAGGCAATGCTCCATGGGAGAGCAAACAGAAACTTGAGACGCTGGGACACAAATAGGAAGAGGCAAATGAGAGTGACAAGATAAGTGACAAGATAAGCCAGGCAAATGTATGCAGTGGGCGACCTCCAATCCCCTCTATGTTTATGGTAAGCCTGTCTACTGGGTTCGACCTAAAACCTAGCACTATAGTAAAACTGCAATTCCTCACATATGCCTGGTGCTCTGGAAGGCAAGCCAGTGGCTGGCAAATACAAAGGCCAAAAATGGTCACCTAAAAAATTGACTGAGGAACCCCCTTTTTCCCCAAACCCGCCCTCGCACAATAAATCACCAACCACCACTTACTTGTTAGCAAAAAGGCCACTTTATTAAGACAGGTGCCAAATCATAATTTTGCAATGCAATAACTTTCCACAGTTTGTCCTCAAATCACCCCAAACCTAACCCCCAATGTAAAAACCCTACCCCTAAACAGAATCCCGACCCCTGTGTGCATTTTCCCCTACTTCTCATTTCCTGATCATGTGACTGCTCCCCCCCCTCCCCCGTTGGAGGATAGGCTAACCCGCTCAAGGCTGCCCACCCCCCCAGCAAAAACCCCGCCTACCCAGGACACTATACAGCCGGAAAAACAAAACACAAGAAAAACCTGTCTTATCGTGGCAAAAGGAAAAAGAACGTCGGTGTAATGCCAACACCAGGAAAAATTGTTGAAGAAAACAATGCTAATAAACCAGAGGGTGGGTGGGTGGGACAAAAAGAGTAACCAGCCCCTCCTCCCCGCTCCCGAGGGCCCAGTGATTTTCCCGCCCCTGCCTCCCCCTACTTATTACCTTCGGCGCGCCTCGCGCCCCTAATCAACCCTCTACCCTGGCACCTGGGTGGCCGCTCCATTGTGCGAAGCCACCCAGGGGGAGACCTGGCTCGCGCCCTGCACCCCCTGGGTCCCCCCTCGCACAATAAATCACCAACCACCACTTACTTGTTAGCAAAAAAGGCCACTTTATTAAGACAGGTGCCAAATCATAATTTTGCAATGCAATAACTTTCCACAGTTTGTCCTCAAATCACCCCAAACCTAACCCCCAATGTAAAAACCCTACCCCTAAACAGAATCCCGACCCCTGTGTGCATTTTCCCCTACTTCTCATTTCCTGATCACGTGACTGCTCCCCCCCCTCCCCCGTTGGAGGATAGGCTAACCCGCTCAAGGCTGCCCACCCCCCCAGCAAAAACCCCGCCATCCAGGAAAACCCACAGAGTTTTCCTGCCCCACCCCGCAACTTAGTGGTCGTGCACAAACCCTTTTCAAGCGCACCATATTTGTTCCTTCCAAATTTTTGCAATCAAATCCCGCAACTCCAGCAGGTAATATGCTTGCCCCATTGTAGATAAATGTACCCCATCCTCCCGAAACATATACCCTTCCGTGCATTTAATGTTGGGGTGAGCTAGGACCTGCACCCCGTGACCCTCACAAAAATGTCTCATAGTGCGATTAACCTTTCGTCTCGCTTTTTCCATTGCTGCATGATGCCGTGCTCCTCTCCAGTGCAACCTTGTAATGAACTCCGTCCAGATCAACTGAGTGCTCTCCCAGGTAGCCCGGAGGACTTCCAAATCGTGTTTCATCAGCTTTATTAATGACAGCCCTGACAAATCAACGAGGTCATTTTCACCCAAATGAAGAATGAGCAAATGTGGCGGTCCCCTTCCAGAGCACATCGTGGCCAGCATCGGAAACAAACCCCCCCAACGCATTCCCCCTTTTCCTTTCCATACCACCTCGTGGTTGGCACTGCACAGTCCAAGGGAACGCCCACACATCTGCTGTTCGGCATAGATTGCAGCCCATTTAACGAAGGAGTGTCCTACTATCCATGTCGATTTTTTCAAACATACAGGCCCCGGAGCCAGACCTAGACAGAAAAACAATGATTAACCAAAGAAAACGAGAAGCTATGCAGAGACTTTCCGCACATATTTCTCACAACATTTGGACTTCCACCTCCCAATACGGCGAATGTCTGCCCAGGACCACCCCAACCTGGCCGCCTCTGTAGCCGCCCCGATCCGGAAAGAGTGTGTCCCAAAACATAAAGGGTTTTCCCCCAAAAGAAGAAGTACCTTTCTCATGACCGCTAGCAACTGAGCCACCAAAATAGGCTGCCCTGAGGCGTGGCAAAACACAAGCCCCATGGCCAAACCACTAGAAGTCTTGAAACTTTCCCATTCCCCTACCGGGCAGCACAAACCATCCTCACTTCGGTTTAAGAAAACCCATTTACCCCTGCCCAGCTGATCCGTCTTTGACATTCTCAACCACAGGCTCAACCTGTGCCCCTCAATAAATACCTCATCACTGCGGATACCTGGCCTATTACGCAGCCCAAGCAGTTCAGAGGCTCTGAAAGCCCCAAAAAACAACCATAAGAAACATAATCTAAACAGCCTGCACTCAGACTCATCGTAACATACCAAAGGTAACTGCCGCAGCATTCCTTGCAGCAAATCATAAGTTATCGCCCTGCGTAACTGTTTTGTCCCCGCCTGCACCCTGCTTAAGCCTTTGAGGACCCTTTTCACCAAAACCCCCTGAACCAAATCCCTCCCCCACCACAATTGCCCGTAAAAAGAAACCCCCGCCAACTTGCCAGAAATAGTAGTATGCGAGAGGCCTTTGTCAATCAAGTGTAACACAAAACCTAGCACCAACTGCGCATCGGTCCAACTCCCCCTATTCTCAGCACACAGTTTACCATAGCTCAAGAACTCTCTCCACGCCTGCTGATAACTCCGTCGTGTAGAAGCCGCTATGGAGTTTTCCACAAAAGCGGCAAGTCTCAATCCCCCCACTCCCAGACACACTGCGGGATTGGCGTCTTGGTGTGTTCCGCCCCAGGAGCCAGCCTGCGAAATCTCGCCCACTGTAAACGAGACAGAGAGTCTGCTATACTGTTATGCACACCCGGGATATGACGCGCCTTAAACACAACATTGAGCTGTAAACATTTGAGCATAAAAGCGCGCAGCAAGCGTAAAACTCTCAAATCCCTGGCTTTCTGCTGGTTAATCAACTGAACCACCGTTAAATTGTCAACGTGGAAAAGCACTGAACGATTCTGAAACTCATCGCCCCAGACATATAGAGCAACCAAAAGTGGAAAAAACTCAAGAAAAGCAATACTGCGCCCTTGCGACATCCAATGCCGTGGCCAACTCTCAGCGCACCAGCGGCCCTCCCAAAATACCCCAAATCCATGCGCACCAGAGGCATCCGAGTAGATCTGCACTTGCCAAATCATGTCTTCGTCCGCAAAAAACAAAGACACCCCATTAAACTCTGCTAGAAATGTCAACCATATAGCCAGATCAGCCCTCGTAGCCGCTGAAATACGCACTCTGTGGTGAGGAAGAAAAGCCCCAGACATAGCCATGCCCAACCTCCTGCAAAATGTCCTCCCAGCCCGGACAACCCTGCATGCAAAGTTGAGATAACCCAACAGCTTCTGCACCTTCCTGAGCTCCAACTTGCGCTCGTCAATCACAGATGACAAAAATGCAGTGATTTCTTGAACTTTCTCCGCTGGTAACCTTGCTACCATTGCAATGGTGTCTATTTCAATACCCAGAAAAACCATCGTCGTGTTGGGACCCTCTGTCTTATCCGGGGCCAATGGCACACCCAGCTCCTGCGCCAGCGTCTGAAAAGCCCGCAGAGCTCCCTGGCACTGACCTGTACCCTGAACTCCAATGAAAAGAAAATCATCTAAATAATGACAAATGAGGGCATGTCCAGTAACCTGAGTGAATCGCCACTGCAGAAATGAGCTGAAAAGCTCAAAGAGGGCACAAGAGATAGAGCAGCCCATAGGAAGCATTCGATCTACATAAAAGGCTCCCTGCATCTGCATCCCCAAAAGTTCAAAATCAGAAGGATGAATGGGTAACAGCCTAAAAGCAGATTGGATATCACTCTTGGCCAATTGCGCCTCCCTCCCTGCCGATCTAACCAAACGCAAGGCATCATCCACCGAAGCGTATGACACACAGGCATCGTCGGGCGAGATGAAATCATTAATGGAGGAGCCCTCAGGCCATGACAGGTGGTGTATCATACGGAATTCCCCTGCTTTCTTTTTAGGGACCACCCCCAGTGGAGATACAATCAAATTGGGCATTGGACAGTTGGAAAAAGGACCAACAACTCTTCCGGCTTCTACTTCACCCTGCAACTTCAGCTGAACCACCTGTGGCAACTCCTTAGCTGACTTCAAATTATCAGACCACCTACCCAGTCTAGGCCCCTGGTAACCTATCTTGAAGCCTTCCTTGAAACCCCAAAAAAGCCTACTGGCGGCCTCAACATCAGGATACTCCTGCAACCATTGCCCCAGAACCTCCACCTTAACCGGAGTAGGATCCCTTTCCTGCAAACTGGACAGCATTGCCCCTTCCCCTCTGTCCCCTCCCCATGTCACTGAACCTCTGGCCGGCGAAGCATTGCGTGAGGGGATGCCTTCCACCACACTGGGAACACTCATGTTTATATCGGCAAAACTGCCTATTGCAGAAACCCCTGTTGAAATTCCAACAGGCTCCAAAAATAGGGGTCTGACCTCTGCCTCCAAACCCCGCCCCAGGCTGGGCGGGACGAGCGGGAAAGGGCCGATAGGATATAGGTAAACCACTAGCCGTGTGCGTAGTAGCAGGCGGCTGAGAAGACGCCATCCATTGAAGCCACAGTTCGGAATCCACATCACCCCAAGGTCTGTCCTGAGACACACTTAGACGGGCTCTAAACTCCTCGTCATAAGACAGCCACGCAAAACCCCCAAAGTAACTCTGAGCCTTCCGAATAATATCCATGTATTTGAAATTCGCTACCGCCCTATCTGGGTATTTTTCACAATATACACTGGCATATATCAGGAAAGCAGACGACCAGTTCTCAATATTCTTAGGCACCCTGGGACGCCTCGCCAGCTCCCACTCCTCCTCCTTGGAGCCCTCCTTTGCCTGAATGTCACGGTGCAACAGTTTAAAAACATCCACAAACTCATGTCTCCAAATCCTGTTTTTTGTCTTATCAGATAGATGTGAGCCCAACGGCATGGCAATCCCCATATACGGCAATTTCTTGTGGATATTTTTATCTTCCTCCACTACCTCCAGGACCCCTTTACCTTGCTCCAGAAGAGGCTGAGACCCAGGGACGGGGGCAACCCCCCCCTTCCCCACACCCAAGGAGGAACCTTGCTGCTCAGACACTGTCTTGTCCCCCAAAGTATCTCCCCCAGTACCAATAGACCTGGTCGCTTTTGGTGGTTGACCCCCTTGTTGCCAAACCGACCACCACCCCGTAGTACCTGAAGGCAAAGGAGCTGGTCGAAGAGCGTTGACGGGCCATGCTGCTTGCGTGCGACTGGTATCTTCCAGAGCCTGGTCCGTTGCATTGTCCGCACTAGACGTCTGCAAAAAACTAAGCACATTTGGTTGCCCCACAAAACCCCTCTTCCCCCTCACAGGCTTCGCCTGGTGTGCCCCACAAGCCCCATCCCCGTCCCTCAATTCCCCTTCCTCCAATTCATCACTGTCCAAATTCAATTGACCCAAGACACCAAAATCACCAACAGGTGCCCCATTGTCCCCCGTCCCCTCCAGAAAACCCCCTCTCCCAAACCCCAAACGTTGCTGAACAGTCCCCCTAGTGGAGGGGTGACCTCGCTGGGAAAGGCAATCCGCTCCAGATCGCCCCCCCTCAGTAGGCCCCCCAGACAGAGCCACAGCGTGCTCCATCCGCCTTGTGCGCTTGCCGGCCGCAAACCGTGTGGCTAAAACCGGCATATCTTCCTGGAAGCCGCTCAAACCAATACGTTCCTTTCCAATCGACGTTACCCCCTGCCCCTCCAAACTGCCACCCCTCCCAACGCCCGAGGCCTCGGCCCCGTGCACCCAGATCCACTGACCATCTCGTGGCGCCTGTAACCCTCTAACGGGAAACCCCTCTAAGTTGGAAAACTGTGCTGCGCGCCCTAACGTGGAGCTCGGGCCCTGAAAAGCTGCCTGGCCAGTAGAGTCACCAGTGCTAACAAGGGGGGAAGCGCCAATCAGCTCAGGAGAACTGGCAGACGATGACACAAAAACCGGCCCCTCCGGCGCACTCTGCCGCCCCAACGCGCCGTCACTCACTTGAACTGGACCCGTCACCCCTGTGCCCATGGCCCCAGACACCCCCCTGGGTGTCACAACCACTGGACTCCTCCTTAAGGGGCAGTCGGTAGGCACCTCCGGGGGAAAAACACCAGGCAGTGTCGTCGCAGGGCTCAACAGAAACGTCTGCCCGTTCAATTGCACCAGCTGTGAGCTGTTATGCCAAGATAAATCAACTGACCCTATAACTGGGGTGGTGGCTTGCCTCTGAACCGGCCCAGGGACCTGCAAAACCTCCATACTCTTCCCCCGCCCCTCACTCCTGGCACGCCCGGCCGGACAACCGGCCCTGCAACCGGCTCTCCTCCCACGCAGCCCGGCCTTCGAGAGGGACCGCCCCCTCCTTCCTCCCACTGCTGTCCGCCTGGGGCCCACAACCAGCCGTGCAGGAGCACATACCTGCGCCTCTTCGGCCGCCTCCTCCGACGGGCCTGCCTGCGCCTCGTGGTCCACAAACTGGGTCGGTTCCGGCGCCCCCACCGGACACATCGCGACCTCCTCCACCGCCTCGGGCCCCGGGGATAGACAGGCCGCCACCGCTCGAGCGACGCCCCTCCTGGCCTTACGGGATGCGAGGTCCAAGCCCACCCATGCCTGGCCAGCAACGCCGGGCTTCAACAGGTCACTCCTGCCGGCTTCGTGCAGCACCCGTAACGCCTCCCGCACCGCCTCCTGTGACGCCATGACGCCTGCACAAAACTACGGGAAGCGCGATGCAACAAAAAGAGTAACCAGCCCCTCCTCCCCGCTCCCGAGGGCCCAGTGATTTTCCCGCCCCTGCCTCCCCCTACTTATTACCTTCGGCGCGCCTCGCGCCCCTAATCAACCCTCTACCCTGGCACCTGGGTGGCCGCTCCATTGTGCGAAGCCACCCAGGGGGAGACCTGGCTCGCGCCCTGCACCCCCTGGGTCCCCCCTTGGAGCCACTGGCGTAATAAAACTTGAGCCCCCCCCCCCCTGCAAGACATGTGGACCAGAGTACTTAGCTGTGGGGGCCCCAATCGGAATCACTGTAAGACCCCATCATCTGCGCAGTGGCGTAACGCAAAACGATGTGGCCGCCGCTTCAGAATGTGATAAGTGGCCCCTGAGCCTCCGATGTCTCACCAATATTTATTGGTCTTGAGCTAAATAGGGCCCTCCTGAAGGGCCCCCCGTACAGTAGGGGCTGCAGGGCTCGGTGTGTCACGCCCCTGCTACCGCCCAATAGGCAGCTGAGGTGGGAGGGGAGACTCGGCTGCGTCATCCCCCTGCTGAACCTCCTCAAGACCACTCACACTCACCCCACTAATCCCCTGGGCATCCGATGACTAATGGCTCAGCACCAGAACCCGTCGCCTTTGAGGCTGGTGTCCAGAGGTTTGAATGCACCAGCACAGGCGCGCAACACCCATTGGGCTCACCGGGCTTCAGCCCCCCCCCCCCCCCGTCATGTGTGTCAGCCCGGCTGTGACAGCCTCGCGGGCTGCCGTCCGTCTAATTGCAGCCGCACCTGAGTACTTCACGGGTCTTTAAAAGACCATTTACACGTTAATTAGGCTTTTGTTGCGTTTTCACCACTTCTTACAGCCACTCTGCCTATGGCTGGAAGACTTAGCCCCCCCCCGAAATCTTTTTCAGCCCCCCCCGAAATTTGGCTCTAGTTGCCCGCCTGCACCAGCACATGGGGGGCCTTTGCTTTCTTCCAACTCAGGGGTCAATTTTTCATTAAAAGTCGAACATTGATCACATACAATTTGATTAAAGTGAATGGGAGACGTGCAGCGTTCTCGAGGCTGTTGCATTCAGTATTTTTTCACATGTATGTTTTGGATAGCTGACCGCACTCCTGAAACCCTGCAAACAATTTAGCAATTGTGCGGCCCGAACCCCTTCCCGTTCACGTCCTACAGGCACCAGAGAGTCTCCGCTGAAACCCCCGGAAAATACATTTGAAGCCAGCACCGTTTAATGACAGTCTAGTAAAGCCTGACAGGAGCGCGCGGCCTAAGAAAGGCCCCTTTTTGTCCAGAATGTGTTATTATTTTTATTCTCCCTCCTTAGCAAAGCCGCTGGTGTAAAATATGAGCGAAATGAAAATGCAAAGCGCTGAACCGAACTGGTGGGACAAAGACTGGTGTGTTGGAGAGGCTGCTCGGAGCCCGGCCTCTGCCTTGGCATGGCTGGAGCGAGGGCTTGAGATGGCTGAAGATAGATGGGTGCCAGAGGCAGCTTGACATGGATGCTGGCAGAAGCTGGGCTAAGCCTGAGAGCTGCCAGCAGAATCACCTCAGAGAGGCCTGCATGGCGAAGCAACACTGTGAAAACGTCAAAACAATTCTCTGTTCAACAAGTGCATCTCCTCTTGGTAATCTCATGAAATAATGCCTATTTGCAGCCTTACAGTTCTAGATTTACACATATTTTGTGGCTCTATGCATGGTCGTCGCAGGGTGGATTAGGTGTGGTTAGGGCGGCATTTGCTTCCTGCTGCTCTGTTTCTGATTGCTACCCCATTGGACTGCTTTGTAACCCATGTGATTTGTGGTTAGGGCGGCATTTGCTTCCTGCTGCTCTGTTTCTGATTGCTACCCCATTGGACTGCTTTGTAACCCATGTGATTTGTGGCTAGGGCAGAATTTGCTTCCTGCTGCTCTGTTTCTGATTGCTACCCCATTGGACTGCTTTGTAACCCATGTGATTTGTGGCTAGGGCAGCATTTGCTTCCTGCTGCTCTGTTTCTGATTGCTACCCCATTGGACTGCTTTGAAACCCATGTGATTTGTGATTTGTGGCTAGGGCAGCATTTGTTTCCTGCTGCTCTGTTTCTGATTGCTTCCCCATTGGACTGCTTTGTAACCCATGTGATTTGTGGCAAGGGCGGCATTTGCTTCCTGCTGCTCTGTTTCTGATTGCTTCCCCATTGGACTGCTTTGTAACCCATGTGATTTGTGGCTAGGGCGGCATTTGCTTCCTGCTGCTCTGTTTCTGATTGCTACCCCATTGGACTGCTTTGTAACCCACGTGATTTGTGGCTAGGGCGACATTTGCTTCCTGCTGCTCTGTTTCTGATTGCTACCCCATTGGACTGCTTTGTAACCCATGTGATTTGTGGCTAGGGCGGCATTTGCTTCCTGCTGCTCTGTTTCTGATTGCTACCCCATTGGACTGCTTTGTAACCCACGTGATTTGTGGCTAGGGCGACATTTGCTTCCTGCTGCTCTGTTTCTGATTGCTACCCCAGTGGACTGCTTTGTAACCCATGTGATTTGTGGCTAGGGCAGCATTTGCTTCATGCTGCTCTGTTTCTGATTGCTACCCCATTGGACTGCTTTGTAACCCACGTGATTTGTGGCTAGGGCGGCATTTGCTTCCTGCTGCTCTGTTTCTGATTGCTACCCCATTGGACTGCTTTGTAACCCATGTGATTTGTGGCTAGGGCGGCATTTGCTTCCTGCTGCTCTGTTTCTGATTGCTACCCCATTGGACTGCTTTGTAACCCATGTGATTTGTGGCTAGGGCGGCATTTGCTTCCTGCTGCTCTGTTTCTGATTGCTACCCCATTGGACTGCTTTGTAACCCATGTGAT
Source organism: Triturus cristatus (assembly GCF_964204655.1). Classification (NCBI taxonomy): domain Eukaryota; kingdom Metazoa; phylum Chordata; class Amphibia; order Caudata; family Salamandridae; genus Triturus; species Triturus cristatus. The sequence continues at coordinate 1,461,217,757 of NC_140589.1, forward strand.
TTGTGGCTAGGGCAGCATCTGCTTCCTGCTGCTCTGTTTCTGATTGCTACCCCATTGGACTGCTTTGTAACCCACGTGATTTGTGGCTTATGTGCAATATATAAGAGATGGTGGCCATCCGGCTGGCTCGTTCATCAATGACGTGAATGAATTCTTGTTAGTTCTAACACAAACCAGATGAGCTGGAGCAAAACCGAATAAACTGGAACAAAACCGGTCAATTCGCTTGAGTGATGCACGGCACTGAAGAGAATCAAAAGAGTTTTGAACAAGGGAGTGCTGAAGCAACATTTACGACTTGTTGGACTCTGCCTGGCAGACCCAATGGACTTACAAAGTCTGTTTCCACTGGTGTCATTGTCGTTCCACAGTCTCTTGATGGCTAACTCAGAACATGGTCTGATTGTGCGATGATAGGTTTGGGTGTCTGATGTGGGCGGACATGTGAATCATGGGATCAAGTTAGTGGGAGGCAGCGGTAAAAGCTGCAACATCTGACTTGTCGGCTGATCTCCTGTCACTGTCCTTGCTACCATTTGGGAGTGTGAAGGCAGTGTCAACAACAGAAAGCAAGTAACACTCTAGGGACCCTGTTTACTCTCTGTAGTTTCTACTCCGCGACCTTCCCCAATTCCGTGACGAGCAAATAAGAAGTTAGTAGTGCGGGACAAGAGGTCAACCAGGCTGTTTCATCAGAGTTTAAAGACTGCTAGATAGTCGCATTCACTACCACTGCCATTTTGGTGAATCAATGTTCGTGAAATGACTAACAATGAATTTAACTGGTAGTAGCTATCATTTGTGGAACATATTTTAGAGTTTTTCTGCTTCGTATTTTTTAAAGAATTGTTTTTCATATACAACCACAAAAAAAATAGCAACACACTTTTCAAAGAGCCCCTCTGGTTCAGGCAGGACTATGTTGACACAATCCACACCGCCCGTGTCACATTGTATATAGCCCAGGTTCTTCCCCGGAGTCCCATCCCTCAGCCTTCTGTCTACCTTGAGGAGTACCACAAGGCTCCTCACTTTGCCCTACTCTCTTCAACTTGTATGTTCCCCCCATGGCAGTTAGGCTCAAGGAACACATGTCTAGAATTAGCAGTTGGATGAGAGACAACTTTCTCAAACATAATGTAGAAAAAGCAGAGGTGATTGTATTTGGAACACAGCAGTCTATCTGGTCTACGATATATTGGCCAGAGTTTCATGTGGTCACATCCCACTCCCTATAGACTCTGGTAAGAACCCGGTGGTCATCTTGGACAATACTTTGTCATTTGATAAGCAGGTTAATCGCACAGCTAGCACGTACTTCTATATCATTAGAACTCTGAAAGATAATTACTGTTCATTCCGGATGAATTGCACAAATCGGTGGTCATGGCATTGGTCACATCTCGTCTAGGTTATTGTAACTCACTTTATCTGAAGATTACCCAGACATCTCTTAACTTCAGGTTATTCAGAATGCGGTGGATTGACTTATTCCGGGCATTCCAAAACATCTTTCGGTCGCCAAAGGCTTACGATCATTCATTGTCTCCCGAATAAGAAAAGCATTGTTTTCAAAGTCCTTCGTATGGTCCACAAGGAGTTTCACAATGCTGGCCCTGGGATCTTCAAATCCACCTTTAAATGGCATATGCCTGGTAGACTGCTGCGCTTTGCATCTAGGAGTCAGCTGGTTGTTCAGGGCGTTGCCCATTCTTTTGCTAAACTTTGGAAATCCTTACCCTTCCACATCTGGGGTGCTGAAAACATCCTCATCTTTCATAAGAATCTTAAAACTTGCCTTTTTTCGACCTAGACCTTAGTGTTTTCCCAACTCTATGTCTTCCTGGCGCTGTCGTGATTATTCTCTAATGCTAGTGCCTAGACACCCTCGGGTAATGTTGCGCTTTATAAATATATCTAATTTCTCATTAGATTACATGCCTTCTATACAACCTCCGTTCAGTCTTCCCTCTCAAACCTTCCCTGGTTGACTTCACGGGAGCCTACCTTCACGGGGTTCCGTCACCCTTACACTCTTTTCCCCATAGGTTACCAGGTCTCCCTCTACTGCCTTGCCATGCCTTGTGAGACTGATATGTTGTTCGTCTGCAAAACCCATTCAGTTAAATCTCTTTTCCGGCCCGCCTCCTCCAGCATCTCGCCAGTACCATTACCAATGCAGCCATTCTAGCCGCCATTTTTAATCTCTGTCGCCTTGGGGCAATGCCCAAGAGACACAGTTTGACAGAGTCATCCAGTGCCACTCCCGTGATCTGGGTCAGGCGCAGTAGTACACCCTTCCAAAACTCCGCTATATGTGACAACCCCACATCATGTGGAGGAAGTCTGCCATGACCTGGCCACAGCGCACACATGCAGTGGGCATCGCAGGATACATTTTAGTCAGCTTATGTGTTAGTCATATAAGTCCTATGCAAATTGTGGAAGTGTATGAGCGTAAAATGTGCATTGGGTGACACCTGTGTGACCTGAGCACAGGGGTTTTTCCTGTCTGCCATTATCAAGTCATAAGGAGAGTCTGTGTCACAGTGCTCCTGGCCCAATCAGTGCTCCCTCCCCTGTCTGTCACTAGGGCAGCATATAGGTGCGTCTACAGCCAGCCAATGCCAGCTATTGTCTCACTGTGTCATGCTCCTGAGGTTTAGTAGGAAACATTGGCCAAATCCTATATGCAGTAGGCACTATCCGGGCAAAATGTAAAAATTGTCCTGGTCCCAGCCCATAGAGTTCTTGGGCCCGGACGAAGGATATGAAGCGATTGTTGAGGCATAGGACCCCAATGGTTACACATCCTCCTGCATGCCCTGCTGCTTAGGATGTATCATTATTAATGTTATAAAAAGGCCTTAATGCCCACAAGGTGCAGACCAACCGCAAAGGTGGATCTGCGGAGAACCTTGCTAACCACCCTGAACCCCACCGTCGGCAACTGCCGCATCAGGTATGGGAAGACTTCAGTACTCCCACTCCGATTAGGAAGACCTTGGAGAGAGTATACTGGCCATGTGTGTTTCAGCCAAGATCATTTTTTCCCAGTTGGGGCCCCCGTCAAGCCAATTCACTGCATGCTGCACTTGAGTTGCAGCATAGTAAAGAAACAAGTGTGGCATCCCCACCCTACCTTTTGTCCATGGGAGTTTCAATGTGGACAATCTTGCCCAGCTTCTCTTGCACACCCACACTAAGTCAGCAAGCAACCTGTCCAGCCGGGTAAACATCGATGCCAGAACCGGGAACATCACACTCTGCAAGGCATACAGGCACCTATTTTTGTCAAGGTTACTTTCCCCATTACAGACAGTGGGAGCATTTTCCAGAAGTCAACAGATCTCCTCAGTCTATCTATCACCTTCCCTGCATTCAGGTCATATTGAGCCTTTTGGCTGCGGGTCACCCATATCCGTAAATACTGAATCTTGTTTCTTTCAAAACTGAACCCGAGATCTTCCAGCAAGGAAACCACTTCATGCCCCAGTCGGCCAAGTGAGAAAAGTTTGGATTTATCTATGTTGGTCTGTAGTCCTGAATCCTCTGCAAAGTCCTGTAACACATCCAGCAGGAGGGGTACTAAATGCACAGGGTCCTGTAGATAAACTAGCGTATCGTGTTGTGAGAAATGGGACGTCTGTCAGCACTTCAAGTCACAGTCTCAACAGCAGGATTTTAAGTCTAGCCCACCCTGAATGCAAGTTCAGGAGTAAAGGCGAATGGTCAGAGAGTTATCTGTTAAAATAGGATGAGGAGATGTAGATTTCTATGTCCTCTCTTCTCCCAAACACATAATCTATGCAACTGTAGCCCCCATGTATTGGTGAGTAATACGAGTTCGTCCTATCCCCCTTCCCCCCGGAAGGTTGTGTCTTCAGACACCCAAGAGATGCAGGTCAATCTGGGCCTCTGTCAGTGCCTGTTCTATGTGGGTCTTAAGGCTCTAATGTGGAAGAGATGTATTCATTTGCCAGTCCTGGACACAGTAGAAGTCCCCTGCCCCAGTGTTTCCAGATACTGGGCCATTTTCCTCTCCTCCTCGGAAAAGAAGGATTCATCATCAATGTTAGGTGCATAAGTATTCACCAGGCAGGACTCGAACCCGTCCAACAACCCAACTGCTATCAGATATCTAGTTTTAGGGTCAGCATACACCACCCTTTTGTCAAACGGAACACCCGGCGGTATCCACGTCACCACCCCCATGGTGCAACTAAAGTATATAGCTGCAAACATGTGTCCTGTCCAGTACTTGCCCATTTTTACCACCTCGGTCTGGAGCAGGTAAGTGTCCTGTAAAAGCTATGCAAACGGTATATCATTGGAGGTAGGATAACACTTGCATTACTCCGAACATTCCAAGACAACAGCACTTTAGCCAGGACCGCTAAAAGTGGGCATGAGTGACCCCGACCGGGGCCGGGTCCAGGCCCTCCCCATACTTCTAACTGTCCAAGCCTGGTTCCCATCTATGTCTCCATCGATTTCTACAGTTGCTCATTGAACAGACACATAGAAAAACAACACCTCCCTCCAAAAACAGATCCTCTCCCCCACCCCCTCCCAACAGGCAGTTCCAAACCTTCCTAACATGTGGTCCACCTAAGTGTATCACTGCTATGTTCTAACCAGAGGGCGATTGTGTACCAGGCACCCCACCATGTGGTCCTACAGGGTCACAAAGCAATATGAGCAAACAGGCAAATCCAAAATGGAAAACAGGAGAATAACAAAACAATAAGTAAATTGTTCTTATGTGCAGCGTGCAAAACACCAAGGGCGTCCCTGAACAGGGTAGCCTCAGCCAATGCAAACTTGTCAGCTGTAACTCTCTAGGAGAGGTAGGTCCAGTCCTTGGGGTGAGTCCGGGCCACAGACCTCCCCCTTCCTAGGGTGGGAGTGCAGTGCACATTCCAGACACCACCCCACTCCTCTAGTCAGACTGGGGCATCATATGCCTTCATAAGACTTTGTGAGCAATAGAGGGGTAAAGGGCATAAATCACTGCTCTAAAAATATTGACCTCTTTTAGTCTAGCAGAAGTAGGTGAAATCTGGGTCTTGTATTGTTTTGGCTCAGGTTGCCACTCTTTTTTTTTTACTTTGTATTTTTTTTATTGTATTTATTGAATTTTACCATACAACAAAACCAACATGAGGCATTGGATACAGATCATTGTAAAACGAAAGCGAAACAGTAGGTAGGAGTAGCATTTAGAGAGATACACATCAGCACAGATACAGCATATATATCTTCTTGTACACAACTATGCAACCTATATTCTAACCATGGTCAAGACTGTCATGAGCGGGACATGGAGCTATCTCTCCTACGCATGGGGGTCATACACTATAATCTTCATGCCAGGGAGAGGGTGTTAGATTCAAACATGATTGGCTACTGCTCATCGTAGACAAGCCTGTTCACTGGGGTGTACAGCCCTGTATCTTGCGGCCTCGTCTGACCAGACTGTTCCACCCCCTCATTCTGCTGTGTACGGGCCCAATCCAGGAATGGCTCCCAAATGTCTCTTGGCCTAGATGCAGGTGGCATAAGTGCCCAGAGTGTCATTAATTGTGTATGACCAAATATTAACATCTCTCATCCAATCTTTCATCCTGGGGATCCCCCTCCTACCCCAGTATATGGCAACCCTACGTTTAGCGAAGAGTAGTAGCATGCAGTTTTCTGTGTTCCTTCGGTGTGTCTTTCACATATCCCAGTAGCCCAATGTGAAGCTCAGGTTCTGCTGGTGTATGGATAATGTCATGGATTGCGTTGAAGATCTTTACCCAGAATTCAGCCAGACCAGGACAGTTCCACGCTATATGTATAAATGTGGCTGGACCAAAACCACATCTCCAACATCTATCATCTGACCTGATCTTCATTCTGTGTAACACCTGTGGAGAAATTTAAAATGAATTAACCGTAGTTTATAATTGGGCGATAGGGCAGTAAGTTGACCACAACAGAATGCTTATTGCCTGTCAGTTAAGGGGGGCTGTAGGTCTGAGTTCCAGGTTTCAGCACTTTCGGCGTAGTTATGGGAGCCGAATTCTGCATATTACTGTATAGGCATGTTATGAGCCTGCAAGGAGATGCCATCTTCATAATATTTTCGAGTGCCGCTAGAGCAGGCAGAGAACCCGAGAAGGTCCCATGTATTTGTTTGCAGGTGGACCGAAGTCTATAGTAGAGGAAGAACACCAGGAACAGCCCAGCCCTTCCGGTCATGGTCGTCGGCGGGGCTGTGAAACTGCCATCAGGATATAAATCCGCCAATGTTTGTAGCCCCATAGCACTAGCTATGGATTTGCTGGCTCCCTCCAACATCACAGGGAGCATAGGATTATTGGCTATAGGGATGGAAGGGGCATATAATATTTGCATTTGGGCTCTGTCGCGCAGCCTTTCCCATGCCCATCTCAAAGTATCTACTGTGTCAACGCCCTCTTGCGGTCGTTTATATGCCTGGTACACCGCCACTTGGAGGGGGACTGGTGCTGCTACATCCATTTCCACTGCAATGTGCGGCTGGAATGGGACGGGATGCACCCAGAAATATAGAAATTATGCTTGTGCGCAAAAGGCATATAATTGAAAGTCCGGGCCACCCAGTCCTCCGTGCATCAGCGGTAGTGTGAGCAGCTCCATGCGATCCGTGCCTGTCCGCCCGCCCATACCAGAGCTATTAGCAGTGATTGGAGTTTGCTAAAAAAGGTCTGCGTGAGTGGGATCGGAATATTCATAAATAAATATAAATATTTAGGTAGGACCACCATCTTGGTTACTGCAATCCTCCCAGCCAGGGAGAGAGGTAGCCCGGCCCACACATTTATTTTCCCTTCCAACCATGTTATGGCTCTCCCGAAATTCATGGCCCAAATTTCTTGCACATCCCGGCTGAGCCAAATATCCAGATATTTTATCAGGCCGTTGGCCCACTGAATGGGATATTCAACAAGGGAACAGGGTTGTGGCATCTGCGAGCAGGAAAATAATGGATTTTCCCCAGTTTATGGCTATACCAGATAGTCCGCCAAACTTTAAGAGTTTGCGGATGATAGGGGCCGTGTTCTCCTCTGGATTGTTTATGTATAGGGTGATATCGTCTGCGTATAGCGATATTAGTAACCCCCTTGTACTAAAACCCAAGCCTCTCGCTACATGGTGTTGCCTGATGCGCGCCGCCAACGGCTCCATGGCGATAGCGAATAGGAGAGGGGAGAGAGGACAGCCCTGCCTCATGTCCCTAGTTATGCAGATAGGGCTCGCTAGCATTCCATTGAGCCGGATCCTAGCGGTAGGTTCCGTATATAATAAATGCATGAGTCCCATGAATAAAGGACTGAACCCCATTCTCCCGAGAATGGCAAAGAGGTACCCCCACTCAAGCAAATCAAACGCCTTGGTTGCGTCTCAAAAACAAGGCCGCTTCTTTCATGTCAGTGTGGAGATAATGTAGGACAGTAAAAAAGGTGCGGAGATTGTGTGCCATCGATCTGACCAGTATGAATCCTGACTGGTCGGGAGTGCGATGAGTGAGAGTAGAGGTTGTAGCCTATTTGCAAGTAATTTCGCTAAAATGTTGCCGTCTATGTGTATTAGAGATAGCGGTCTATAGGAGTCTACTTCGTCGCTTGGCTTCCCAGGCTTCAGCAGCGTGATAATAATAGCTTCCTGCATTGATGGCGGGAGAATCCTGGTGGTCGGCGCCTCCTCAAAGACTGCAATAAGGTGTGGGGCTAGCTCCTTGACATATGGTTTATATAAAATACTGTGGTCAGGCCATCAGAGCCCGGAGCTTTGTCAGAGGGGAGATATCGGATGACTTGTGCAACATCCTCCGCAATAAAAGGATTATCCAAGTATTCCCTATGCCCCCTGCTCAGCCAAAGGAGCTCAAGAAAGTCTAGAAATGTTTGCAGACCCCCCAGGAGTGCTTGATGTGTGGTCAAGTATAAATCAGAATAGAATTGGGTGAATCTATCCAGGATTATGGGTGGGTCCCTAATCAAGGCATAGTCTTCCCCCCTAATCTCCATGACATATGCGGCATTGCGCGGGCCTCGTAGCATGTTCGCGAGTGTCTTTCCCGGTCTATCCCCTTCCCCGTATCTTCTGGCCTGTGTATATTAACTCATAAACTTCCCCTTCTCATGTGCCTCCTCCTCAAACTCTAGCAGATTTTCCTTAAATTGGACCAGTAAATCCGGGTTGTTTGTAGTGTAGAATTGTGTCTCAAGGTTTCAGATTCGTATTTCAAGGGATGTGAGTGTGTTCCTGATAGCCTTCAAAACCACTGCTTGGAGCGCAATGCATTTCCCTCTAATAACTTCTTTAAATGCTTCCCAAAGGGATGCCTGTGACTCGACTGTGCGGGCGTTTAGCTGAAAATACTCGGCAATGTCTCCTCCTATCTCGGGCATCGTCAAGCACAGTATTGAAGTCCCCCTCTCCAGAATACAGTGTCGCACCCTGTAGATCTAATTTTCACCCACATGTTCTGAAGAAACTCTGGTGTGTCTGCATTTGGGCCGTATAAAGCTGCTAAAGTTATCAGCTTTCCCCCCAACACGCCCAGCAGGATTACAAACCTCTCTTCGGGATCGATAAGTGATTTGCGTAATTTCCAGTCTAGGCCCTGTAGAATGAGCACCGCCACTCTCCTCGCGTAGTTTGAATAAACTGCTGAGTATACGTGTCCCCATCGTTTATGTTGTAGCCTAGTGGATGGAGTGCTGTTTAGGTGAGTCTCCTGTAGAAAGCAGATGTCTATTTGGTGTCTAAGTAGGTATGCATGTACCTACCTGGCCTTTCTATGGTCGTTTAAACCCCGGATGTTCCATGTTAATAAATTCAGTGTCACCATGGCTCATTTGTTGGTGATTGTGCAAGAGTCCGCCTCCTCCCGCCCTCCTCCAATTCACTTCGGTTGGCTATGCACCGTTGTCTACCACTGAGTCGTGTCTTCATTTTCTTCTTTACTCTGCCTACTTCTCCCAAAGGATGTGGTTTGTCTACTCCTGTCTGAGCGATATATATCTGCATCCAGCCTAACAAAACAACAAAAACTTTACCTGCCCTCCCTCCACCCACGCCACCCTCCCAAACAAGTTGTGCGATACCATCCCATCTAACAGACAAACACAGCATAGACCACCCCAAATATCTTCAAATGCAGACTTTGGGAGTTCTCCCTGGGGGGCGAGGAGTCACCAGCTTACTACCCTGCCAAAGACAGGGTGGCCGTGCTTATAATGAAAAGTCAACACCTCTATACACATAGAAGGACCAGTGGGCGCTTCCCAGTCTACAGCCTAGGCGTGGCTTTATATTACAAATCCTGACAGGAGCAAGCCCACCTCCCACCGGGTCAACTGGGCCACTGGGATCATATAAAAGTGACAGTCTGATATAGCATTAAATGACAAATGTAAATAGGGGTCAGTCATTATTGCTTAGCCGGCTTCAGAGATATGGCCAGCAAGTGGCTGCTTGTGTTTTTCTTTCCACCTACGTGTTTAGCGAACATCAACACCAATTTAGCATCTGTAAACATGTGGGCTATTCCGTCAAATGTCACTTTTAGTTTTGCCAGATAGAGCAGAGCGTAAGGGATCCTGGCCTGCATCAGAATTCTCTTCGCTGGCAAGAATTCCCTGAAGGCCACCTGCACCGCCGTTGTAAAGTCTGGGTAGAAGGAAATGGAATTACCCTTGTAGTCAATCGTTCCTCGCCCTCGTGCTAATCTCAGTATCGAATCACGGTCTTGATAATTCAACAATTTGGCTAGGATCGGCCTGGGTGTCTCTCCGACGGGTGGTCTGGGTCCCAGCGCCTGGTGCTCTCTCTCAACCGCGAACACCGTAGATAAGCCAGGTCCAAATAGATCATTCAGGAGATCTGCCACATAGGTCTCCATCTTGGCGATGGCGGTTGTGTCTGGAATTCTGGTAATGCAGAGGTTGTTCCTCTGAGATCTGGTTTCTAGGTCCTCGTGCTTTGCCTTTATGAGAGTGAGAAACTTGTCCATTTGCAGTAGTTGCTCTCTGGTTTCCACTTGAAACTCATTATTGTCAGAGCCCTGTCTCTCAAGCACATCTAGCCTAGTCTCATGCATGTCCACTTGTTTTTTGACCGCATCTAGCTGGTAGGCGGAGACATCCAACTTAGTGTCTATTGTTTCCAGACTTGACCTCATTTCGAGAAGCAACGCGCACAGATCCTCACTGTGTTCCTCAGGCTGCGGCAGAAATTGACGGTCGGCGTCTACCTCTTCCTCCGTTTCAGTCAATCTCGTATGTCTTTTATTTTTGAAGTTGAGTTTGAGCTGTTTAGCATCCATTTTACCAATGGCGTCGAATGACGTGTAGAATCTGCACCTTAGATAGCCCTATGTATTGTGGTTATGAGATATTGCACGACACGTGGCTTAGACTTCAGGTTTCCCTGTGTACAGCATGAATCGCCTCTGCTCCCAGCCAAGGGGCCCAATGCGCTGATTAGCCTCCTGTCTGCTTATCGGTTTGTGGACCCAGCTCGAGCGTCTGGGGTATTTCTGATGCAGCGGTAGCCCAGTGGCTGCGGGACCCCTCCAGTTTACCCTCGGCTCTAGTGCATGTGTTGTAGGGCTAGGCCTCCCTCTCGGCGGCGTCTCCCCAGCGATGCTGCCACAGCCCCCGGCTCCATCTCCCACCGCATGGTCACCACAGCTGGCAGGAAGCCCCAGGCCTCGCGCAAGTCACACTGGGGTTGGTGCCCCCAGGGCCAACTCGCCCCGCACTCTGTGCTCTACTTGCCAACTGTTCTAGGGCCTTTTCTGTGGGTGTGTCTGCAGATGGCTGTGTTTTGCTGCAGGATAAATTCCGCCCGGTACCAGGGCACCACAGCGTCCTCTTCAAGCACGACTTCAGTCGTGCCTGACCTCAATATGGTGGCTCCGCTGCGCGCTCCAGGATCTCCTCGCCTTCCGCGCTGTGTCTTCCACAAATGCATCACCTGCCAAATATTACAGCCCCTGACCCCGTCGCTAGGTCCAAAGGCGCTCTATTTCACCGCCCGCGCCCAGGGCCAAGCCCGCCTGACTTCAAGATGGCAGCCCGGCCTCAGCGCAAGCCGCAAGCCTGGTCTTAGTTCACAGGAGGCAGCACATTCACTGCAAGGATCGCCTCGCCTGCCAACCCTCTCTCACCTCTGCTCCTGTCTGGTGGCGGTCAGGGCCAGGACCGGCCCAAGCGTCTTCTCCTGTCGCTGAGCACTTCGATCGCCACCCATTGGGCCCAAGACGCTGCCTCCTGTCCGCCGCCACCGTGCGCCACAGAGTTGCCGTTTCAACCTTCTCAACTCTGGAGATCAGGTCAGTTAATTCTCCGCTGCGTCCGCTTTCTCCAGCGGCCTCTTGTTATCCTCGGTGTTTCTTCAGTTTAAAATGATTAAGCGAGGATTATGGCACGGCCGATGGAGCTCGCTTACCAAGCGGCCATTTCACAGCTCGGTTAAGCCAGGCCCTCCAGGTTGCCAATCTTGAATCCTCGTCCACTTCTTTCCACAGTCAGGAGCTGTATTTGTACAGCAGTAGGCAGTATCACTGCCTTCATAAAGGTGTATGGCTATTGCTCATATCATCAAGTCTCCTTAGTGCCTACTTGCATCTCTCCCTTTCGCTTATTGCATATGGATTACTGGGTCTTCTCTGATTACGGTCAATTTTTGGTGTGCGCACACACACATGCTGCCACCGTTGCAGCCACCTCCACCACCACCACCACAAACTGACCCCACTCCCAAATAATATTTTTTTTTTGTAGCTTCTTAAATATTTTAGTCTTAAGTACAATTGGAGTGAAGATATGAGCACCTTCTGGTCCCTCACTCATGACACTAAAATGCTTCTCACATCAGAAATACAGCACTCTGGAACCCCTACCTGGTGTAGCATGCTACTTATTTAGCTATATAAATGCTTCAATGCAGTACAATTAAATGACAAAACATATCACATATTTAGCTGTATTTTCCAAACATAGGTTGTTAGCTTAACAATACAACTCAGAAGACAATTGAGTTGCACAATCTATAACAGCTGAACAAAATCCCTAGAAGCTCTGCTCTTCATGTGTTTCTGCAGGAGCAGATTTGTCAACCCAGCTCTGCATATTCAAACAAAGGGCCATTCCACAGTCCTTTTTTGATGATTATTAGTGATGCAAGAGATGCTCATAAAAGGGCAAGCTTTTTTCTTTTCACTAAAAAAATGAAGTTATAGTTATTGGACAGGGTATGCACAGTTATCATTTTGGGACAGCGGTCAACGTTTGATGAGTAAGTGAGTGACGTTTGCACAACACAGCAAGGTTTATGAGATCTGCCCCTGATGAGTGTTTTTTTCTTGAGTTTTGCATGAATTTAACTGCAACCCAAACCAGGTTACTGAACACCAGTGGTAAGAGTCCGCTTCTGTGCATCTTGGAGACAGGAAAGATGTAAGGGCTTACAGCGCTCGAGGCAAAACAGAATTTTTGCCAACTGGAGTTCTCTACATAGAGTGTAATTAAAAAAAAATTCTCAGGTTTTTTGTTTAATTTGGTGCCAATACTAGTTGGCGCCTTAAAGCTGTTGCCTTAGTTGGCCCCGCATGGAACGGATTACAGCAAAAGTTGAGTCGTGTCATCAGGTACACCATTCCTCTGGAGCGATGCCAGGTTTTCAGGAAAACCATTGTCTACACAAATGATTAAATGTATGTCTGTATATATTGTAAACAGAACAGTATCTTCCTGTTTCAACTGGATTAGAATGTTGCGGAAATTCTTTCCCTATATTCCACAGTCTGAGCGCAAAACAGTTGTGGCGCTGATTTTGGCTAAAATTGATTATTGTAATTCCTTGTACCTGAATATCAACAAGTTCTCCATTAAGAAATTGTAAACTGCACAGAATGCAGCAGCAGGGCTCATTTTAGACCTCCCCAGGCATCAGTCGGTAGCTGCTGAGCTGGTCAAGCTTCACCGGCTGCCCGTAGACAAGCGAGTCACCTTTAAAGCCTTTAAAGCCTTGTGAATTTCACACAAGGCATTGCATAGTTTAGGAGCACGTGCTATTAGAACCAAATTTCAGTGGTAACAATCATTGAGACCTCTACGCTCTACTAAGAAGAAACTGGTGGTCATTCCGACATTTCGGAAAGCGAGATGGGGACGAACATCTCAAACTGTGGGATATTCTTCCTCTCTATCTGAGTGCTATGGAAAATCATCTGGCCTTTAGAAAGGAATTAGAAAAATTGGCTATTCTCTCTGTATTCTGATCTTTCTCTTTTCTGATCTGATTATGTTTTTAAGAATGTGTAGCGCCTTGATGCCAATTGGTATTTTAGCACTTTATACATGTATTTTCATTTCATTTCATTATTGGTGGTACAATTGTACAAACTTAACAGGGAAGCAATGAAGCACTCTAAAGATCAAGGAAGGGGTGTAGGAATGATATCAGGAAATAAAGTGCGCGATTCAAGATTATTACAATTGTAGAAGAAGGATTCCTGTGTTGGACTGGAAGCTTTTAGAGGTGGGAATGCATGTATGGTTCACATTTAGATCCTGAAAAATTGCATTGGCTGCAGGCCTTCTGGATCTGCATTGAACTTGCCTGACCAGATGCATTGTGAGTATAGCACTATAGGCTCACCTGAATTGGACCATCTGGTATAAAGTACTAAATTACAATGGCGCAAGAAGTGCAGCCATGAATTAGAAACACAATTAGTCATCTGGGGGCCATCTACATGAAAGACACACACTGAAACAGCCCTAAGTGTAGAATGATTTAAAGCTTGTGACTTTGGACATTACTTTTTTACTGGAGCGCTTGCTTGTAACTTGGTGTCCATCTTGAAAATAATAATTATTTCTTAATATGTGGGTGGGCCAGAGCTGCAAGCACCAGAGGCTCCAGAGAGTCCAAAAAATACACCCTCCCAACTTTCTTTATTGATATGTGCTTAAATCTGTGTTCTCAGAACAGAACACAACTCTAAATGCTCTGCTGTATGGCTAAGGAACTGAGGGGCCGATTCACAGAACTAATCTGAGATAAAATCCTAAACTTACTACTTTTGGTATTCACAGAAGGCATTTAGTAGTAGTAAAGTTAGGACGCCTAACTTTACTACTACTAAACTGAGATAAAATCCTAAACTTACTACTTTTGGTATTCACGGAAGGCATTTAGTAGTAGTAAAGTTAGAACTCCTAACTTTACTACTACTAAACTGAGATAAAATCCTAAACGTACTATTTTTGGTATTCACGGAAGGCATTTAGTAGTAGTAAAGTTAGGACTCCTAACTTTACTACTACTAAACTGAGATAAAATCCTAAACTTACTACTTTAGGTATTCACAGAAGGCCTTTAGTAGTAGTAAAGTTGGGATTCCTAACTTTACTACTACTAAATGCCTTCTGTGAATACCAAAAGTAGTACGTTTAGGATTTTATCTCAGATTAGTTCTGTAAATCGGCCCCTGAGGGTCTCGTGTGTCTAATATGAAGCTTTTGAACAGAGACTGGGCTGTTTGAAACCTAATTGATCTGGGATGCATGCTAAATAAAGCAACACTAGGCAGACACCTATACTACTAACAGAAAGGGGTCTGGGATGTTCACAAAAGCATCAAATAAGGCAAAATGCCACTTAGTAAAATACGCTAAGGTACTAGATCCTGCATTTACCATTTCTTGAGGTGTTGCATTTTCACCTGCCCCACAAATGCAGGTAGAGTTTTAAAAACTTTTTCTCATGCATTGTTAGCTAGTCTTTCTAGACACTATTGAAAAATATTGTTAGGCGGCGGTAGCGGAGGTTGTCAATTTTGAGGTGAACAGTATTATAAACCTTTCTTTGTTGGAAGCTCGAGTCTCTAGTGATTGGAAGCAAGCTAAAATTCTTCCTTTATTGAAAAAACCTGCCCTCAATCCCTTGATTCCTGGGAAATATAGGCCCATTTCTCTTCTTCCTAGCCTTGCCAAGGTCTGTGAGAAGGTAGTGAATAGACAGCTGACGGAGTTTGTGGAGAGAGCGGATATCTTGCACCCAGCCCAGTCGGACTTTCGGTCCTCTTACAGTACCAAAGTGGCGTTGATAGAAGTATCTGAGGCTATTCGAGAATGCCTTGATGCCGGCGGGAGTGCAGCCTTAGTGCTGCATCTGATACGGTTCCTCATTCTTTATTGCTTGACCGATTCGCGGAGATTGGTATCTCAGGGTCGGCCTGGGGCTGCATTGAGTCCTTTTTGGAGGGAGGGTTCAGCAAGTCTGGCTTCCACCAGCAGCGTCTTCTTCTCTGCCGGTTACCACTGGGGTGCCACAGGGATCCTTCCTTAGCCCCCTTCTGTTTAACATCTATCTTACTCCTCTAGTCAAACTGGCTGAGGACTTGGGGGCTAAGGTGATCGCATATGCCGACGACACCCAGTTACTTTTTACCTGGAATAAAAATGAGGAAGCTGTGACGTCTGTTCAATTCTGCCTGTTTTCTGTATTTAAGTGGCTTGCGACCGCCCAATTAAAATGCAATGAAGATAAGTCAGAGATACTTTTGTATGGTAATTTCTGGTTTTAGAGATCTGATATGGCCATCCGAGTTCCCGCCACCATCGTCTAGCAGCTGTATTGCTAAGAACCTAGGAGTTTGGTTCGAGGATAATCTCTCTTTTGCAACTCAAGTAAAGAGACTTTCAGGGTGCTGCTTTGGCCTCCTTAAAATCTTGAGAAGATTTCTCCCACTCCTTCCTCAGGCGGCGAAAGAGTGAGTGGTTTATGCGCTCATTCTCTCCCACCTGGGTTATGCTAATGCGCTGTATGTGAGGATTCCGGCATACTCCCTTAATAAACTTCAAGTGGTGCAAAATGCGGCGGCTCGGCTTTTGGGAGAGATTCCCTTAAGAAGTAGCGTGCGAGGTTACCTACGCTCTCTTCATTGGCTTCCGATGGTGGCTCGGGTGAAATTTAAGTCTATCACCATTGCCCATCGTGCTCTACATGGCCTGGGGCCAATCTATCTGCAGAAACGGTTCTCCTTTTATGTTCCAGCGAGACTACTCCGCTCCTCCGCTCTCCGTTTGGCAAAGGTTCCCCGCTTTCATCGGCATAGGCTAGGTGGTGGTACCCTCGCCGTTTTGGCGGTCCAGGCTTGGAATGCCCTACCGTTGGCGCTTCGCAGTGTTGAAGATCCGGTGGTTTTTAAAAAACTGCTAAAAACTCATCTTTTTGTTTAAGTCGAGTTTTGCTCTCAGTTTCTCTATGCTCGCGCCGGGACACTCCTTGGAGTAGCTGTGCGCGTTAGAAAACTAACTAACATAACATAACATAACATTTTGTGTTTAGTAAATATTAATGAAAGGTAAATTCAAAAGGAAATTGTCATATTACCCCTGACCATAGAGCTCTTAACTGGCTTCCTTTCGAAGCCAGAATTCAACTAAAAATCGCTTGCATGACCTACAAAGCCCTACATCACAATACTCCGAGATACTTGGCCCAAAAATTGGTGCTCTCCTGTGGAAACAGATCCTCCAGACGTACCAGCAATCTTCTACTGAAACCAAAACGCTTTGCCAAAAAAAGAACATACAACCGTGCCTTCTCTGGAATCGCTCCTAGGATTTGGAATGCACTGCCCCCTGAAACCAGATGGAACCCTTCTTTTATCTCTTTTAAAAAAAGAAGTTAAATCCCTACTGTTAAGGAAATTCTCATGAAACATTGTACATATGCATCTACGCAACGGAGAACTGTATTACAAGTCTTAATTTCCTGGGAGCGTGGCTAGAGGCATGGCCGACTAGAACGCATTAACGCGGAGCCCTATCCGATCTCCAGAATCCGTCTAGTAATTTGGCGGTTCAACAGCCTGAATTGTAGTATCCTGTACCTCGGAGACACTGATATTTAGACCTGAGTGGTGGAGGGTGGTGTCCTGCTGGTACCGCTCGGACAGCGACGGAACCCAGGACGGCCGGGATCGGAGGCGAGCGCCTAAAGATGTCGCCGCGCGAGTGAGCGCTCTCGTCGGCTCCATTGCACTGCAGTGGCAGCGCTCCCTATGCGGCAGCTCCCATCGGAGGTCACACGGCGGCAGAGAGAGCTGCGGCCGTAACCCCTGGGGCACAACGAATGCACTAGTGATAAGCCTATCTCGGAGCAGTGACGTGAGGGACTGCCCCCGAAGCCGTGGGCGCTGCTGAGGGCTGGTGCCCTCCATCTGCGGACCAGACTGCGGGCGCGGCGACTCCCTGGACACCGGAGGTCCACGGCAGTGACTACCGATACCGCTTCCCGGGGGGTCCGTCTAAAACTTGGAGGTGATCCTGGAATGGGAAGTGGAGACGGGGACTGACCTGGGGACTGGAGGCGTTACGGTGGAGCTCGCTTACCAAGCGGCCATTTCGCAGCTCGGTTAAGCCAGGCCCTCCAGATTGCCAATCTTGATTCCTCGTTCACTTCTTTCCGCAGTCAGGAGCTGTATTTGTACAGCAGTAGGCAGTATCACTGCCTTCATAAAGGTGTATGGCTATTGCTCATATCATCAAGTCTCCTCAGTGCCTACTTGCATCTCTCCCTTTCGCTTATTGCATATGGATTACTGGGTCTTCTCTGATTACGGTCAATTTTTGGTGTGCGCACACATACATGCTGCCACCGCTGCAGCCACCTCCACCACCACCACCACAAACTGACCCCACTCCACTAATGGAGGTGTGGTTAATCCTGTGAGACCCTAGCTGTAGGAGTGGGTGAGGCTGAACTCGGCTGGAGGAGGGAAGATAACCTGGAATAGGGCAGAGGACCCAACGTCGCACTGGGGGGAACGGCCCACCTGGGGCCCCCATGGAGCACAAGGGATCTGTGGTTCCTCCAGGAGCGGTCCCTCTGTGCGCCGTAGCTGAGGGGCGCCTGCGTCCTGGACTGTGTTGTGCCACCCAGGATGCCCCGGTGGTGATAGGAGACTAGGGAATATCCTCATCCTGCACCCGTTAGCCGGGACGAAGATGACGCGGGCAGGCGCTCCGCTGCCACAGCATCATAGTGGGCAAAGATAAAGACCCTAAACCTTCCAGGCAGGAGAAAATGGACCATTACACCAAAGTGGTCACCCCGCCCCCAGAGGAACACCTACCCCCCCGAACATATATGGACACCATGCTGCAGGCCATCCAGGCATCCAGGTCGGCGCTGGAGGAAAAAATTGAAGGTGTTGGCTCAGAGGTCACACTCCTACGTCAGGATCTCCGTAACCTGTCAGCTAGAGTCACAGAGTCAGAGGCGAGAATTGGGGAGTCAGAGGACCAAATCCAGGACCTCTGGAAGGGGTTGGTGGAACTACAGGCCTTGAATAAAGATCTTCAATGGCGCATGGATGAGGCGGAAAATGGAGCAAGACGTAACAACCTCCACTTAGTGGGTTTTAGAGAGAATTTTGAAGGAGGAAACACTGAGGACTTCCTGTATACCTGGCTCCAGCAGACCTTCCAAGTAGCCAAATTTTCAACGTGCTTTGCAATTTAACACGCACATAGAGCTCTATCGACAAAACCCCCTCCGGGCACACCGCCTAGACCCATTATAGCAAAATTCCAGAACTTTTAGACAGAGACTTGATTCTCCGAGAAGCCAGGAAGTTGGGGGACATTCGTCATGAAAATGGGCGCATCATGATCTTTCCGGACTATAGTAGGGAGGTGCAGAAACAGTGACGTACCTTCGACTCCGTCAAAGCTAAACTCAGCACCCTCAAGTTACCCTACAAGCTGCTGTTTCCTGCTAAGTTGAAGATCATCTTTATGTGGAACACCCACTTCTTCCAAACACCCGAAGAAGCCTGGCACTGGCTGGAAGAACGTCCTATCATGACACAATCAGAGAACCCCCGGCGCACAACCCCAGAGCTGAATGAAACAAAACAGTGGACTGGCCCCCAGAAAATTGTCAAGGCCCAAAACCACCAACGGCTACGAGTACAGGGGGCGACATCCTATGAGCCAAGGGGTACAGGACGCCTATGACGATGAATTCTGTGGAAACAGGATTCCCAGAATAATGTAGATACACGCACACCCCACCTTCTCGGGTGGACCGATCCTGGCACTGAAACTGACCCCAGAGAAAGTACCTCGGACGGAGAAGATGTTGATGCAACACCCTCTACTGGCAGAGATAGTGGATATGGAACAAGACTCTGAACCAGGGAAACCAGCCACACAAGATGAAGTGCCCGACTCCAACTCATGATCAAGAAGTGTAAAGACCTACCGCAACTATTCGGCCTGGGGCTCCAGGCATGACCAAGCTCACACCCCCAGTGACAACGCCCTCTTTGCTCTGTAGAGAGACAGACTACCCGAAGCCAAGAACAGGTGACGGGCCATCTCTGGCCTGAGACATTGCGCTTTTCCTTCCTTCCCTGGTCTCTTTCCTCCCCCTTCCTTTTTGCTCCACTCCCCTCCTCCCCCTCCTCCTTCCCCTGATATTTTCTTACTTTGTTGTCATTTTGACACCTTCTACTGTGTTGTAGGTACTGGGTCCTCTTTAGTGTTTTTTGGGTAGGGTGGATGACTGACCTTTTCCCACCCCCGTCCGCAGCATCGAGGGAGAGACTCTGGAGGTGCGTGTGCCGGGGGGAGGTGGGAAGGGGGGAGGCAGGGGAAGGGTTTCAATTGGATACAAAGTTGTTGTTGTTCAGGTCGCAGTCTCGGCCTCACCAGTGGTTCTTCATACAAAACATACCCAGCTACGGATATCCAGTCAGGCTACAACTTCCTGCTGCGTCAGGCTCGCACTATTCACTAGTACTACCCACGGATGTTAGATTCTGAAACTGCTCCCTTTACTGTACTAACCTGGAATGTGAATGGCCTCGGGGACAAAATCAAGAGAGGGCTGGTGTCCTCTTTCATTAAACGTAGACACCCTGATGTGGTGATGCTACAGGAGACTCATCTCCAGGGCACCAAATGTGGGTTTCTGGCACGGGTTATAAGGTTCTGGTGCACGCGGGATATACTTCTGGCTCCGGGGAAGTGGCGATCCTTATTAAAAAATCCCCCCTTTCTGTATACACCGAACATGGTTGGACCCTCAGGGTACGTACGCCGGGATGACCGGGCGATGGGGCAGAAGAACGGTAACGTCTGTTTCAATATACGCACCACCAAAACTCCAAGCATGCACACTAAACAAATTGACCGAGATCTTGCTAGAGATGCCAGGCTCCCTACACGTTATAGGGGGGACTTCAATGAAGTAATGCATGCTGATTTGGACCGGACGAGAGATCATGCCCAGACGTCTCCTGCTTCGCTGCTTTCACGCCTCACCAATACTTTAGGGCTTGTGGACGCCTGGAGACATATGCATCAGGAGGTGAGACAGTATTCTTACTACTCCGGGGCGCCCAAGGTTTACTCCTGACTTGACTATGTGTTCCTGCCAAAAGGTGAAATACGGGACATATACAAAGCACAATACTTAGCTAGGGGCTTATCTGATCACTCCCCGCTCTACATATGGATAGGCGACAGGCAGCGAGACTGTCACATATGTTGGCGATTAAATCCATGGGACCTCCATAATGACTCTATACTGAAAGGCATCAAAGCTGACACAACTGTTTTCTTTGCAGAAAATGTGGGATCAGTGCAGTCTGGAGTTGTACTGTGGGAGGCCTACAAGACAGTACTCACGAGATAGAGCCCAGAATCGTATAGCGTGGGAGAGGGGAAAAGAAAGAGGGGAGCTGACACGCCTAGATACCCAGATCTTAACCCTTGAAGCACGGAATGTAGTGCGCCCAGACCCCCAGCTGGTGAGGCAATTGACTGATACCCAACGCCAGTGTAAAGACCTAGCAACCCAGGCGGCCAAAGCGCAGGCCCAAGCGACCCTACACAAACTCTACGATGTGGGTGATAAATCCGGAAAACTCATGGCGTGGCTTAGCCGCAAGGAAATGGAGACGAGATGGGTAGAGTGTCTGGTGGACATGCGGGAAGTACCACATGATAGGGACGAGCATATCCTGCGTTGTTTCGCATCTTACTATGCGGACTTCTATAAGGCTCGACACTTACGAACCCACCGAGACATAACGGCCTATCTACAGGAAGTGGACACCCCTGAACTGACTGATACAGACAGAAAGGGGCTGGACTCGGAAATCACGAGTGAAGAAATTAAAGCTGCTATAATTCAGCTCCGTCCTGGGAGGACGCCAGGCCCAAATGGTGTACTGGCAGAACTCTACAAAAAATGTATGGACCTTCTCGGCCCACACCTCTTAACCCTTTTTAAAGAAGCGGCTGAAGAGGGGGTCCTACCGTTAGACTTACGAATGGCTATGATTGTACCTATCCACAAGCCAGGGAAACCTAAAGATAAATGCGATTCCTATCGCCCGATATTCTTGCTTAATATGAAGATGAAGATTCTGTCAACCATTTTAGCCACTAGATTGCACCAGGTGAGCCTGACCCTGGGGCACCAGGACCAGTCAGGCTTCTTGCCAGGCCGAGCGACTAGGCTGAACCTGAGAAGGACACACAACTGGATGATGGAGGTTAAGGGGCGTGAAACTCCGCATCTGCTGTTATCCTTGGACGCAGAAAAGGCGTTCGACACAGTCCATTGGCCCTTACTAGAGGACACCCTGATTAAATTTGGCTTTGTCCCAAATTTCAGAACCTGGGAACGATTAATGTACAAGGACCCCAGAGCCCGAGTCCGGGTCATCGGGAAAACATCGGAGGATTTCCCCATACGCCGTGGCATGAGACAAGGCTGCCAGCTCTCACTGCTACTGTTTGCCCTCACGATAGAAATGTTGGCCCGTCGGGTGCGCCAATACCCAGGGATACAGGGATTTCTAATCACCCCAGACGATGATATGGCTGAAAAGATCTCCCTGTATGCAGACGACATACTCCTAGATATTACACACCCAGAAACAACAATACCCAATTTGTTTCACACAATAGATTATTATGGACAGCACTCGGGATACAAGATCAACCGGCATAAATCCACGTTCTACAGCCCAAGCGTGATACATGAATGGTCCACTCTCCCTGGAGATCTCCAGATTGCAGACACTGGATTCACCTACTGGGGATTTATCTCACAACGGACAAGCACCTCTGCTATCAGAGGAATATCAAACGCATCCTCACAAATTATAAGGGGGAAGTGCAGAGATGGAAACTTCTCCCACTCACACTACTGGGCAGAGCATCCATGTTTAAGATGATTACGCAGCCCCAATTTTTATATGCCCTACAAAACACATATTTTCCCCTACCGCAAGCACTCCAGGAAATAGCGGCAGAAATACGTTCCTTTCTATGGCTGGGGAAGCAGCCCCGGATTGTGCTTCAAACTCTACAGCGCAACCAGTACAATAGGGGTATATCTTTGCCCGACATAGAAGCCTATTACTGGGCAGAACACTTAACCCCAATCAATGAATGGATACATACACCATGGACACATCCTACGTACAGACTAGAGAGGGCAACCATGAGCAACCGCACATTTTTGCACTATCTCTATGGGGGCAGAGGTAGGGGGAAGCTCCTCCCGGCCAATCAGGTCACTGTTGACTCCTGGGGGAGGGCTACGAAAGCAATTGGTTGGAATCTTAGGCCATCCAGAGAGACAACCTTGTGGCACTGTACCTGGCTTAAGGAACTGCATAAAATGAGGGGATTTAGAGGCTGCGATGCTATAGGTATCTCCCAGTTAGGGGACATCCTTTGTCAGGTACCAATGAAAAGCTTTGAAGCTCTCAGGACCGAGTACTCGTTTCACCCATCTCAGTTCCTAAAATATGCACAGCTTAGACACGCATGGTTAGCCGAGAATAGGAGCGACTGCCCGCTGCCAGAATATGCACCGCTAGAGGGGCGACTTCTCCAGGACTGTATCACAACTAAAGCTGTCTCACTAACATATAAAACCCTGAATAATAACGCTCCAGATAGACTGGGCAAGCTGCGGTCGACCTGGGAGGGTAATTTAGGCACACTTGAAACAGTTGATTGGGAGGCGGCCCTAATGATCCCCTGAGAGGTAGCAATCAAATCCCAACTGCGCCTCATAACATAAAAAATACTGCATAGAATATACTATGACCGCGTTCAATTGCATAAGATGGGGCGAGCAGAGGACCCTAGGTGCCGGAAATGTGGACATAGCGAGGGTGACTTTTACCATATTATTTGGGAATGCGCACAGATACGAGTCTATTGGGAAAGGATAACGAGAGAACTAGGCAGAATACTAGGCACTACGATACCCCTGGATCCCAAACGTATACTGCTGGGTATCTCCTATGATGTTGACCTCGGCAGACCCCAGTTAATTTTCCTTGCATTAGCATTGGCCTTGGCTAAAAGAGACGTGGCGCGGAAATAGGGAGCTATAGATATACCGCTGCTGTGAGAATTGAGATTGGGGATGGACATGTATATGGCTGCTGAAAGGGTCACTTACAAGGCAAGGGGCTGCCCCAGAAAATTCCAGAAGGTATGGGGTAAATGGAGGAGGTACTATGGTCTCAATGTCACAGGGGGCAATGCTCAAATAGATCCCACTGGACAGGCCCCCCCCCCAGATAGCCCTCAAAACCCCTGGGACCTAAGAGAGGGTACCGGTTCAAGGAATTGTACTAGAACTATAGTTACTACGGGCCTGCACTGCGGAGGGGGGTCTAAGAATTATGGATATTTCTTATTTTGTATGCTGTTTAATCGTACTGAAGACTGGACGGCTGTAACCAAAGTTATTTGTATACAATATCAATATATATATATATATATTCAGTGAAAAAACCATAGGTTTCACACATGTTATAGTTAGCTGGACATTTTACTCGTAAAAAACCAATGAAATTCCCCCGTTATAGTTAGTTCAGCTAACTATAACTCGCGCGCCCGCAATGCACTGCTGATGACGTCACATATTACATCACTCATGACATGGTCAGTGACATCACTCATGACATCAATGATGACATCTCAAATGACATCACTGATGACATCACTGATAACATCATCCAGTGAATGTGTGTTTTTCTGAAAATTAAATATGTTTTATATATGTATATCTCAAGGTTGATAGAAGAATAAATGGGTATATTACTGTCTAAATGGATGATTTCTTTTTGAAAAATTGATTGTGTAACTGACTGATTAAGTGTATCATAGTGAATACATGGCTTAGTGAGTAATATTTAAATATGTAAATATCTGTTTCATTTTTTCACTTTGTGTATAAGTGGCTGCATGGGTTGGTGAGTAGCTACATGGGTGTCTATATAGGTTATTAGTTGTTTTTTTGAGTATTAGTCTGAGTGTCTGCATGGTTCGGTGGGGGGTATGACGTAGTGCATAGGTGCATGAATGAGTGACTCACTGTTTGTATGTGTTGAACAGAGCATGTGTGCAGGACTGCATGGGTGGATGCGTGTGTGTATGGGTGTGTTAGTGAGTGAATGACTGTCTCAATAGTGTCTTTATGAGTAACTACATATGTTTAAAACTAGTATATGTGACTATTGGTTTATATATGTGAGAATATGTGAGAGTGAGAGATTGAAAGAGTTCCTGTATGAATAAGTATGTATTTCTATAAGTGATTGTTTAAAAGACTAAGTATGTGTAAGTTTCCGTAGAAGTAAGTGTGGTGGTGTGTGTCTAACTGTATATGCAAGTTATTGTATGTTTGATTCTTTATTAGCATGAGTGACTATGTTTGTGAGTAGCTCTATGGATGAGTGGCATTGTGTAACAGGATGTATAGGTGTATGAGTACATATGATAAGTGAGTACATGTATGAGTGACTGTATAGGACTGTTGGTGAAGGAGTGGATGTGTATGTGGATCTTAGAATTACTGAAAAGGTTGTTGTAACTGTTATTGGTATGTCCTTTGTTTTGAAAATTTTAGTCTCTATTTTTGAATGCGTGTATCAAAGGTTTTATTAGGGTGAGAGGAGGTCTGCCACTCTATCACAAGGATGATGTCATCAGTGATGTCATCAGTGATGTCATTTGAGATGTCATCAGTGATGTCATGAGTGATGTCACTGACCATGTCATGAGTGATGTAATATGTGACGTCATCAGCAGTGCATTGCGGGCGCGCGAGTTATAGTTAGCTGAACTAACTATAACGGGGGAATTTCATTGGTTTTTTCAGTGAATTTGCAAGGTTTTTTAAATGCTAATTGTTTTTTTTTTCTTCTATTTTTTTTAACTTATTTTTTTTAATTTTTCTTACCTTTTATAAAGACTATGGCTAAATTTTTAAAATTCTTTAATATGTTTTTTTTTTAATATATTTTTTAAAATAAACATGTAAAATTTATTTGCAGTACTTTTTTTTTTTTTTTTTATTATTTTTTTAGTACGCGCACCGTAAGCTTACGGTAAGCGTACGGTTTTCGCAACGCTCGTAATTTTTCTACGCTGCTTGCGTATAGTTACGCAATTTGCGTAGCCGCGCGTACTCCGCGTGGGACGCGTGCGCGCGTACGCTACACGCGCACGTTACGCTGAAGTGTCGGGTAGTGTCTGTTATGCGCATGCGCGCAAGCGCGTGTCTTTTTTACGCGCATGCGCACTTTTGACGTAAGCGTACCGTAAGCGCACCGTAAGCGTACGGTAGGTCATGTGATCATGAAACACAACTTTTGATTGGTTGAAACTACTTTCAGTTCTAGAACTCTCCTACACCACACCCATTCCCCTCATTTCTGCTTGTGATCCCTTAGGAGAAGGAGCTGGGTTGTCTTTGTGATACGATGGCAGAACAGCAGAGCTCTTCTGAGAGTGAGGCTAGCACTAGCAGCACTGTTTTGAGGCAGAGAGCGAGGAAACAAAAGCCCTCTTATGTATGGGATTATTTTACTTTTCCTGAAGGCCAGCAAAAGGTGAATGCACCCTTAGTAACTTGCAAGCTGTGTCAGCGTGTACATTCAAGAGGTAATCCTGACAGGAAGTATTCCTTTGGGAATCATACCATGAAGAGACACCTCAAGGATGTACACAAAAGGACACATGGTCATCTTTTTGGAGGTAACTCTTCAGAAAGACAAGCAAGTACATCCACAGCACCTCAGCCTGGACCATCATCTGCAGAGCTGACTCCTTCTTCTGCAGGTCAGGTGAGCCCTTCATCTGTGGGGGGAGCATCTCCTTTTGCTGGCCCTCTGGAAATGAACCCTCGATTTCGGAGGGTTGATATTCGATGCGCCTTTTGTCAAGATCTAATTTGCCATAGGGAGACCAGTGTTTCCCTAGTGAACAACAAAATAGATCAGCACACTTGTCGCTTTGAATAATTTTCCCATTCTTTCTTTCCTCTGTCCCTGCATGAACACAACAGTTCTTTTAAGAGCCAACCTTATCTTTCATCTTTTTTTTACATATGTTTTTAAAAACTTTTTTTTTTTTTTTTTACCGTACGCGTACGGTGCGCGTACTTTTTTTTTTTTTTTTTTTTAAAACACTAAAAATCAATATTCACATTACAAGGTCCTTGAGAGACTACAATTATTATTATTGACTTACCATACCCACTCAAAAAAATATTTATTCATTTGTTTTTTAAAAAAATAGCTTTAAAAATGGTTCTAGTTTTCGAAATTTTTCTATATCAATCTGAAAAAAAAGAAAAAAGTATTAATATTTTTAAAACATTTTATAATACAGTACACATATTTACATATTTTTCAAAAAATATTTTTGCCTTATTTTTGCTGTTTTCAGAATATATTGCATTTCACTATAAATTGTGAAAGCAATTGCATTCATCATTTTACAGCGGGCAAAAAAAAATAACAATCACAAAGATTGTATTAAAAAAGCCCAGAATCTCTTTTTACTTAAACTTAACATTATAGAAATGCATAATTATCTAAAAAAATATCATCTAATACCAATACTTATTTCTTTAAAATACCGTCTGATATTTTTGTTTCAGAAGTATAATCACAATATTATATCTCAAATAACTCCACAATACATCTGATTCCATTTCCTTTAGGCCAAATAGTAATTTTAAATTTTTTTTGGGAATAAATTTCCAACGGTAATCCAATAAAATTCTAAAGTTTAATTTGTTCAGATCTCACTGATTCTCTGTAACATTTTGGTTCACGAAAATTTTTTGAATAATTTATTAAGTCCACAATAGAATTGGTTACTTTTCCACATGGCCAAATAGTAATTTTTTAAATCATTTTTGAAAAAATTTCCAATGGCAGTCCAATAACATTCCAAAATTTAAATTGTGCAGATGTTACCGATTATCTCTAAATTATTGGTTTTTGAAAGTTTCATTAAAAATTAAAAAAGTCCACATTACAATTGGTTATCTTTCCATTAGGCCAAATGATAATTTAAAAAATCTTTTTTTTACAAAATTGCAATGGTAATCCAGTAAAATGGTAAAATTATTTTGTCCAGATCTTGCCAAATCTCTCTAAAATTTAGGTTTCAGGAAGATTAGATAGGAATTTGCTAAATCAAAAGGCAAACGTTGCTTGAAAATCAATTGGGAATCATTACACAGTGTCCAGCCTTTTTCACATTTTAGATAAACTGTGTAATGTCCAGAAGTAACAGTAGGTCCATCATGGAAAATTATTGCAACAGTTACAAAAGTTTTTCCTGAAATTGATAATTGCTGTCCTGTAAACTTCTTTATTAAAGTATCCAATTTTGAACCATCAGCTCTACATCGTTGCATCATTAAAATTACATACTGTCCGTATTCCTTTAAAATTAACGTTGAAAACATGTCAGATTTACACTCGCCACATTTTATGCTATGATTAGCATCTTTAACTAATTTTGCAAAAGTGACTGTTTTACTCTCTGGCAATGTCAAATAAATAAACCTTTCATTATCAACATTAGAGCCACATATATAACAATTTTCACAACTATGTTCCCATTTATAAGAGAGACCAAAAAAAATTTCAATGGGAACTCCTTCTTCTTCCACTACCTGAAGAAAATACATCAAAAATTTGTGTGCATCTTGCTGTTCATTTTGAGAAAACTGTGTTCGTCCTGAACATATATCTAAAAGTTTTCTAATTTCAGTAGCACTTTCTATTTGAGTTTTATCTTTACTCAGCTTTTGAAAAAGGAGACTCAGCTCTGAACAGAATCGTTTTCCCTGATTTACTATTATCTGCTCTTGCAAACTTTCCAGATAAAATGCAACATTCAGCACTACATTTGCGTAGCAGTTGACACCAGAGCTATTTTCAAAATGACATCCTACAACCTGTTCTTCATTTTCCTTTTTCTTTTTGCTTGCAATTACATCACTCCTCTTTTTTTTCCTCTTCTCTACATCTTCATTACAGATATTCTCATTTTTTCTTTTACGAGAAACTACACGTTTCTCCAACACAGGATACTGACCTAAATGAGGAGCATAGCTTCTTCTTAATCTATTATACTCCTTTACACAGTTTGTATCAGCACTAACTTTTGAATCATCAAAGTCTATCATGAATAAACCTGATAATGTTTTCACTCGTGACAAAGCAACATATGCCATACCTTCTTTGAACACAGTTGAACCAATGTTCACAAAAGCACAATCTACAGTCAATCCTTGAGACTTGTGAATAGTTACAGCATATGCTAGAGAAAACGGAAACTGCTTCCTACGTACATATAAGTCTTTCACAAGCATGAAACGAACTGTACAACGACAAATATCTTTAACTTCTTCTATCTGATCAAATTTTATTTTTAAACATTCAATTCCTTCTTTTTTCTGATAATTAATAAAACCCACAACTCTTCCCATAGCTCCATTAACTAAACCTTTTTCAACATCCAAATTTCTTCTTAAAAATACTCTACAGTTCATGCAAACATATAGATTTTTTTCTAATCCAGCTGTTTTGGAGATGTTCTTCTCTAGTGAGTCCAATTTATTTTTCAGTTTGCCTGTTACTGTGACAGTAATTCTTCCATCCTCAATTTTGTCCACTGCTTCCAATTTCCTGATCTCTTCCTTTTCCAATTTCAAAAGCTCCTCATTAAATATTGAGCATTCACGTAGAGTTGGCATTAAGCAGATGACACTTTTGTTTTCTGCAATATTCTTGTATATTTTCTCTGCAACTATTTCTTCCTTTGGAAATAAATTATGTAGCAGCCGACTCTGTAATGCTTTTTTGCCAACTTCTGTGAGTAGTCCAATTCTGATATCTTTCAGAATACTTCCATATTCTTCATCGCTTGCTTGCCTCATATTAGTAGTAAGTTCCTTGTACTCAAAGAAGGACCAAATATTTGTATTTCCGATGCTTCCCAATGACTTCTTCGTGTCTTCATGTGTGACAGTATTAAATACTGGTTGTCCTTTAACTGGAGTAAGCTGCAGAAGATCTCCAAAAACTATGACGTGTTTTCCACCAAATAACATGTCATAGTCTGTCTTCAAAATTTGCTGCATTCTTAAATGCACAAAGGCAAGCATTAAGTTTGATACCATGCTCACCTCATCAATAATGAGAACTTGCATCTTCTTCAATACTCTTGAAACTTCCAAGGATGCTTCTCCAGTTAGCTTGTTGTATTGTATTTTGTTCTCATGCTCCACTGGTAACATTAGCAAACAATGTAAAGTGATTCCTTTTATGTTATATGCTGCTAACCCAGTTGGAGCAGTAACCACACAAGACAAAGTAGAATCCGTTTTTTGCTGTAGGTAGCTTCTGATGACTTTTATTAGGAAACTTTTTCCAGTTCCAGCTTGTCCGCTTACATACATCCTGATTGGATGAAATGATGTGCATGAGCACTCTTTTTTTTCATGTAGAAATCCGTGATCAATTTTGTTTTTGATCTCTTCATAAATTTGTTGCTGCTCTTGATTCAGTTGTCTTTCCAAATTTTCTAAGTCTATAAATTCTTCTTGAGCTTGATTCATAGCCGTTTTCACTTCATTCATGGCTATTGATGCTTCATTTTCAACGATTGGTTGTCCTAGGGGATCTTGACTGAGTGTTCCTGAACTTTGGCTGTCCTGAGAACTGTCTCTAGCTATTTCTGCTGCAATTGTAGTTTCCTGTTCAATTTCTTCATTTAACATTTGCAGATAAGTTGAGAATGTACTGCATTGTATGCTGTCTTTGCAAGCATTAAAAGAATCTTCATAGCTTTGAAATTCTCCCAGTAGTTCATCCTCTGTACGCCATGGTTTAAACAACTGTAAAAGAGCCAAGTAGTAAAATTCCTTCTTGTCAGTAGTGTCACAACTCAGCTTCCGGTGATTTATCAAACTTCCTTTTGTTTGCTTCACCAAACATCCTTCTTCACCAACGACTTTATATTTTCCATTGTTGATGTCTTCTGCGGCTTTCCGTGAATAAATGTAGTTCTGCAGCACTTCATAGAGACACATGTTCTCCAGATGATGACTTCTCTTGGGATAATAAGTGTCCAACATGTTTGTTTTCAAAATATCTGTACTTTCTGGGTCATTCTCGGCCAAATATTCAATTTCTCCTACAGATTTCAGTACCCGATTTCTCATTGCTGCAAGGCCTAAACTTGCCCAAATTATTCTTCTTGACTTCGAGTAGAGACTTGCAGAAGATAACCTATCTGAACATTTGTAGGATCCAATTTCTCGATGCGATAACATCTTCAAACTGAAACTGTACAGCTTCTTACTGACAGTCTTCTCGTGAGAAATCTCTTCCCACATTTCCTTCAATTCTGTTTTTTCTGATTTCGTAATGTAAGACGTTACATATCGAGCAACAGCAATGGAATTGTCAGCTACATACTGTATATCCATGTTAGCGTTCCACATGGATAAAATGACTGAGTTGTAGTCATTTATATTTTTTGATTCTTCTTTTCTTTTAAGGTTGTAGGTATTCTTAGGTGATTTTCTTGTGATAGTATGTCTCACAGCTGACATAAAACTGTTAACTCTTCCATTTGAAAGAACAGGTCTAGGAAATCAAAATCGACATTTAGTGTAGTATTTTTCTTTGCTCTTGTATTTCCGTCGACAGTATTTTCCACACCGATGACTTTGGAAACGTAAAACTTGCTCCTTTAACTTTTTCTCTTCTGTGCTTTTTGGTATAGCACATGTTGCATATTCTTCAATGTAAGATAACACTGCTTCATCAGTATCTGTTCCAAACTTTGGGGCATCCTTGATCCACAACAGCATATGAATATGAGGAGCACCTCTTGCCTGGTACTCTTTTCTCCAAAAGAAATCCACTACTTCTCCAAGAGGTGTTTTTTTTTTATTGCAGATGAAGGACATCATAGCCTCAAATCTATGATTGAAATATCTGCAAACATTAACCGGATCCAATGAGCACAGTTCTCCTGCTGTCTTGTATTCGATGTTTTTAATGTTTGAATTTGCCTCTCGTAGAAAATCCAGTAAATCATCCCAAGCGTACTCGGCACAGCTTAGGGTAAGGAACCATGTTGGAGTTCCTAAATTCCGTAACATGCATTTTAATTCACCATGACGTCGGTACCAATATTCATTTGTCCCACGCTGACAAGCCATCAGATTGATCAGTTGTGTTTCCAAATGATCATCTCGGTGCTGCACTTTCTCCATAAAATCCTTAGCAGACACATTTTGCAAATGTACTCCACTTTTTAAAATGTGATTTACTGCATAAGACAGTGCAGACAAGTCGCTTTCAAATAAAAGATGGAACAAATAAGGAATACTTTGTCGAAATCTGGGATCTTCAGCATATAGTCTTGTAGTCCGATATTCAGAAGCTGGAATCTGTTCTGGACGTTCATCGTATCGTCCTCCTTTTCCTTTAGGAAACAGCTGGGGAAAACATCGAGCTTCCAAACTCTCCTCCCATACACTCACGGGAGTTCCTTTTGCTTTCTTCATCTGAAAGAGATCAATATTGTCTCCCATAACTTCTTTTGAATGAAGAGGATGTATGCTAAAATGTTGATAAATTTCTTCTTCCTTTGACTTGTCCACTTTTTCAATTTGTCCAGTTGGTGTTTCTGTGTCTTCTTGTAAATCTTCTTCTTCTTCTTCTTCTATATAAATTGATTCATACCATTTGTTATTCCTTTTCAAATACAAATTTGCTCTTTGTACTTTCCGTACATCTACCAGCTCCTGCCAAATCTTCTTATTCTTTGTAGGTACACCATTAACCAGAATAACTAATGGTTCAGTTTCCAAAGTATCCGCATCAATAGTTTCCATATTTTTTTTCAAATCCAAGGGCAAATACACCACTCTACCTTTTAAACCTCTCAGTAAATCAGAAGGAGGCAATTTACCAGTTTTGGGCTCCATACGTACTATGGTCTGGAACGGATGAACACATTGAATGAGTATAGACTCATAAGTATTTAATTCAGAAAGTTCAGCAGGAATAGCATCCATTTCTAAATTATTATGTACAGCTCTGGTCGGCATTCTATTTTCCTCTAACTTGTTGTAACAGTATTTACAAATACGCTGAACTTCACCCAATTCAAAACAATTTTCAAGAAATATATATGTGGCAAAATCCTTCCACTTATAATTATCTTCATTTTCACTCTTTCTGTACAGATCAACATACCTGGTTTGTTTTCTATAATGAGTTCTGCGGCAACAAATACAAGTAATATTTGGTCTTTCATTAGAGATTTTTTCAAATTTTGTTATGTGATCATTAAATGTCTTACTTACAAATGGTTCTACATTCTCTTCCACTTCTTCCTCATTTAGTGTGTCCTTCTCTGCACTGTTTTGTTCAGGACCAAAGTAACAAAACTGAATTTCATCAACAACCTTCTCTACATCTGATACCGTTCCTCGGAACAGAGCCCTATTCAATTCATCTAACTTTATTGCTGGACTTTTAGCAAAATACAACCGTCTCACAAACTTTCTCATTTCAGTATGATGAACAGCCAGCATCCTAAAATGATGAAAAACACTATTGCACACTTTTCTAGATAGACAAGCCAGAGAATGACCCTGCAAACCAGTATTCTCTCTCACTCTGCATGGATCCAGACTTTGAAGCACCTTAATCTTCTGTTTTATACTTTTTTTACTATATTCTCTTAGAAACTCTCGAAATTTGTCAATAGATTCCTGACGCACAGTGCAAATACTACTACAATTCCAAGTGTACACTGGGGCTTTAGGACGTCTCCCCATTGCCTCATCTGCCATCACTTGTACCTCATCTCTTGGAACCATTATCTCCTTCTCCATTATGCAACCATTTTTTACTTCGTAAGAACGACCTCTGGTGTCAACTGCATGCAGCAAACTATTACTTTGAAAATAGCTTTCTTCATTAAAAAAGGTTCACTACTTGAACTATGCATCCACTTGCCTAAAAACACTTTACAAAAGTTTGTTCTGTTCACTACTCTTTTCCTTTTGCTATGTGATTTCAGTACATTAACCATTTTGTCTAATGTACGCATCCTATTCAAAATTAATATGAATAGTTTCCTTTTTAATTCTAATGCCTTTGCTGCAATGGCTTCTATTTCTTTTTTTCTTTTATAAAACTTTGTCTTTTTCTTATATTTCTTCACATCCTTCATCAAATTAGACATAACTCTTCTCTGAAACATTTTTCTACGTATCTCTTTAAACGCTGTTTTTCTATTTATATAAATCTTTTCAGTTGCTGAAGGTATATTTGCATTAACTAAATTGTCAATTTTTTCCTCTTCTTTTTTTTTAAAAACATCCTTTCGAGTACAGACATTTTGTACATTTTTCATTCTTTTGAATATATTTTTAAGAAATTGTTTTTTTTGCTTACCAGAAGATTTTTTCTTTTTCCCAACATCAGCATCTTCTACTAACTTTGGTCCTCTAGTTGTCTTCAAATATAGGTTTTTTTTAGCGTTTTTTGAACTCTGGATTTTGTAGGCATCTTAAATTTTGTTCACTGCTCTTCAGCAATACCTGAAAAAAACTAAAAAAAAAATTCCTTTATTTTATTTAAATATATTACTACATTTCTTTTCACAATAGTCACAAAACGAAATTTCTTTGCCAATTTGAATGCACACTTACTGCTCTTTTTTTTGGCAAGTGAAAATCACTTTTACAGACTGACACATTATGAAACCACTTTTTTGATTTTTTTAAATGCACATGTCCAAACTGCTTTTTCAGACCACCACCATGTGTAACCTGGGTGGCTGCCTACATTCCAGCAAGGGCAACCAGCCTTAGTGATGCTGAATGTATTTGCATTACAGACTGAAACCTGAAAACCCCACTCGCTTGTAAATACTGTGCATGATTCCACAGGGTAAGCAGATGGGTGTGTGCTAAGAGTCTGCTTCTTCCCCCAAAAAATCGCTCCCCCTTTTTCCTACTAATGCAACTGTGAAATCACCAGAAAAAAACGCAATAAATCTCTGCCTGTAATTCCTATTTCCACACAGAGTCATGTTTTCACATTAGTCCCAAAACGAAATTTCTTTGCCAATTTAAATGCACACTTACTGCTCTTTTTTTTTTGGCAAGTGAAAATCACTTTTACAGACTGACACATTATGAAACCACTTTTTTGATTTTTTTAAATGCACATGTCCAAACTGCTTTTTCAGACCACCACCATGTGTAACCTGGGTGGCTGCCTACATTCCAGCAAGGGCAACCAGCCTTAGTGATGCTGAATGTATTTGCATTACAGACTGAAACCTGAAAACCCCACTCGCTTGTAAATACTGTGCATGATTCCACAGGGCAAGCAGATGGGTGTGTGCTAAGAGTCAGCTTCTGCACCAAAAAATCGCTCCCCCTTTTTCCTACTAATGCAACTGTGAAATCACCAGAAAAAAACGCAATAAATCTCTGCCTGTAATTCCTATTTCCACACAGAGTCATGTTTTCACATTAGTCCCAAAACGAAATTTCTTTGCCAATTTAAATGCACACTTACTGCTCTTTTTTTTTTGGCAAGTGAAAATCACTTTTACAGACTGACACATTATGAAACCACTTTTTTGATTTTTTAAATGCACATGTCCAAACTGCTTTTTCAGACCACCACCATGTGTAACCTGGGTGGCTGCCTACATTCCAGCAAGGGCAACCAGCCTTAGTGATGCTGAATGTATTTGCATTACAGACTGAAACCTGAAAACCCCACTCGCTTGTAAATACTGTGCATGAATCCACAGGGTAAGCAGATGGGTGTGTGCTAAGAGTCAGCTTCTGCACCAAAAAATCGCTCCCCCTTTTTCCTACTAATACAACTGTGAAATCACCAGAAAAAAACGCAATAAATCTCTGCCTGTAATTCCTATTTCCACACAGAGTCATGTTTTTACATTAGTCCCAAAACGAAATTTCTTTGCCAATTTAAATGCACACTTACTGCTCTTTTTTTTGGCAAGTGAAAATCACTTTTACAGACTGACACATTATGAAACCACTTTTTTGATTTTTTTAAATGCACATGTCCAAACTGCTTTTTCAGACCACCACCATGTGTAACCTGGGTGGCTGCCTACATTCCAGCAAGGGCAACCAGCCTTAGTGATGCTGAATGTATTTGCATTACAGACTGAAACCTGAAAACCCCACTCGCTTGTAAATACTGTGCATGATTATACATGGAAAGGAGCTGGGTGTGTGCTAAGAGTCTGCTTCTTCCCCCAAAAATCGCTCCCCCTTTTTCCTACTTAATGCAACTGTGAAATCACCAGAGCAAAACGCATTAAATCTCTGCCTGTAATTCCTATTTCCACACAGAGTCATGTTTTCACATTAGTCCCAAAACGAAATTTCTTTGCCAATTTGAATGCACACTTACTGCTCTTTTTTTTTGGCAAGTGAAAATCACTTTTACAGACTGACACATTATGAAACCACTTTTTTGATTTTTTTAAATGCACATGTCCAAACTGCTTTTTCAGACCACCACCATGTGTAACCTGGGTGGCTGCCTACATTCCAGCAAGGGCAACCAGCCTTAGTGATGCTCAATGTATTTGCATTACAGACTGAAACCTGAAAACCCCACTCGCTTGTAAATACTGTGCATGATTCCACAGGGTAAGCAGATGGGTGTGTGCTAAGAGTCTGCTTCTTCCCCCCAAAAATCGCACCCCCTTTTTCCTACTAATGCAACTGTGAAATCACCAGAAAAAAACGCAATAAATCTCTGCCTGTAATTCCTATTTCCACACAGAGTCATGTTTTCACATTAGTCCCAAAACGAAATTTCTTTGCCAATTTGAAAGCACACTTATTGCTCTTTTTTTTTGGCAAGTGAAAATCACTTTTACAGACTGACACATTATGAAACCACTTTTTTGATTTTTTTAAATGCACATGTCCAAACTGCTTTTTCAGACCACCACCATGTGTAACCTGGGTGGCTGCCTACATTCCAGCAAGGGCAACCAGCCTTAGTGATGCTGAATGTATTTGCATTACAGACTGAAACCTGAAAACCCCACTCGCTTGTAAATACTGTGCATGATTCCACAGGGTAAGCAGATGGGTGTGTGCTAAGAGTCTGCTTCTTCCCCCAAATAATCGCTCCCCCTTTTTCCTACTAATGCAACTGTGAAATCACCAGAAAAAAACGCAATAAATCTCTGCCTGTAATTCCTATTTCCACACAGAGTCATGTTTTCACATTAGTCCCAAAACGAAATTTCTTTGCCAATTTAAATGCACACTTACTGCTCTTTTTTTTGGCAAGTGAAAATCACTTTTACAGACTGACACATTATGAAACCACTTTTTTGATGTTTTTAAATGCACATGTCCAAACTGCTTTTTCAGACCACCACCATGTGTAACCTGGGTGGCTGCCTACATTCCAGCAAGGGCAACCAGCCTTAGTGATGCTGAATGTATTTGCATTACAGACTGAAACCTCAAACCCCACTCGCTTGTAAATACTGTGCATGATTATACATGGAAAGGAGCTGGGTGTGTGCTAAGAGTCTGCTTCTTCCCCCAAAAAATCGCTCTCCCTTTTTCCTACTAATGCAACTGTGAAATCACCAGAAAAAAACGCAATAAATCTCTGCCTGTAATTCCTATTTCCACACAGAGTCATGTTTTTACATTAGTCCCAAAACGAAATTTCTTTGCCAATTTAAATGCACACTTACTGCTCTTTTTTTTGGCAAGTGAAAATCACTTTTACAGACTGACACATTATGAAACCACTTTCTTGATTTTTTTAAATGCACATGTCCAAACTGCTTTTTCAGACCACCACCATGTGTAACCTGGGTGGCTGCCTACATTCCAGCAAGGGCAACCAGCCTTAGTGATGCTGAATGTATTTGCATTACAGACTGAAACCTGAAAACCCCACTCGCTTGTAAATACTGTGCATGATTATACATGGAAAGGAGCTGGGTGTGTGCTAAGAGTCTGCTTCTTCCCCCAAAAAATCGCTCCCCCTTTTTCCTACTAATGCAACTGTGAAATCACCAGAGCAAAACGCATTAAATCTCTGCCTGTAATTCCTATTTCCACACAGAGTCATGTTTTCACATTAGTCCCAAAACGAAATTTCTTTGCCAATTTGAATGCACACTTACTGCTCTTTTTTTTTGGCAAGTGAAAATCACTTTTACAGACTGACACATTATGAAACCACTTTTCAGTTTTTTAAAAAAGCCCATGTCCAAACTGCTTTTTCAGACCACCACCATGTGTAACCTGGGTGGCTGCCTACATTCCAGCAAGGGCAACCAGCCTTAGTGATGCTGAATGTATTTGCATTACAGACTGAAACCTGAAAACCCCACTCGCTTGTAAATACTGTGCATGATTCCACAGGGTAAGCAGATGGGTGTGTGCTAAGAGTCAGCTTCTGCACCAAAAAATCGCTCCCCCTTTTTCCTACTAATGCAACTGTGAAATCACCAGAAAAAAACGCAATAAATCTCTGCCTGTAATTCCTATTTCCACACAGAGTCATGTTTTCACATTAGTCCCAAAACGAAATTTCTTTGCCAATTTAAATGCACACTTACTGCTCTTTTTTTTTTGGCAAGTGAAAATCACTTTTACCGACTGACACATTATGAAACCACTTTTCAGTTTTTTTAAAAAGCCCATGTCCAAACTGCTTTTTCAGACCACCACCATGTGTAACCTGGGTGGCTGCCTACATTCCAGCAAGGGCAACCAGCCTTAGTGATGCTGAATGTATTTGCATTACAGACTGAAACCTGAAAACCCCACTCGCTTGTAAATACTGTGCATGATTATACATGGCAAGCAGATGGGTGTGTGCTAAGAGTCTGCTTCTTCCCCCAAAAAATCGCTCCCCCTTTTTCCTACTAATGCAACTGTGAAATCACCAGAAAAAAACGCAATAAATCTCTGCCTGTAATTCCTATTTCCACACAGAGTCATGTTTTCACATTAGTCCCAAAACGAAATTTCTTTGCCAATTTGAATTCACACTTACTGCTCTTTTTTTTTGGCAAGTGAAAATCACTTTTAAAGACTGACACATTATGAAACCACTTTTTTGATTTTTTTAAATGCACATGTCCAAACTGCTTTTTCAGACCACCACCATGTGTAACCTGGGTGGCTGCCTACATTCCAGCAAGGGCAACCAGCCTTAGTGATGCTGAATGTATTTGCATTACAGACTGAAACCTGAAAACCCCACTCGCTTGTAAATACTGTGCATGATTATACATGGCAAGCAGATGGGTGTGTGCTAAGAGTCTGCTTCTTCCCCAAAAAAATCGCTCCCCCTTTTTCCTACTAATGCAACTGTGAAATCACCAGAAAAAAACGCAATAAATCTCTGCCTGTAATTCCTATTTCCACACAGAGTCATGTTTTCACATTAGTCCCAAAACGAAATTTCTTTGCCAATTTGAATGCACACTTACTGCTCTTTTTTTTGGCAAGTGAAAATCACTTTTACAGACTGACACATTATGAAACCACTTTTTTGATTTTTTTAAATGCACATGTCCAAACTGCTTTTTCAGACCACCACCATGTGTAACCTGGGTGGCTGCCTACATTCCAGCAAGGGCAACCAGCCTTAGTGATGCTGAATGTATTTGCATTACTGAGTCCAACCTCAAACCCTTAAACTATTCTTTTTTTTCCAGTACACCTTAATTTATCGTGAAAACATAGTCCATATTATTTTACATGTTCCTCACATTTAAATTTCTCCCAAAACAGAAAATGATAAACGCAACTTCAACAAAAAGAATTTCCATTTCTATTATTCATTTCTTAATTTACCATATACATCTCCTCTCAAACTCTATCCTCACCTTTAAAATTAGTTAGTTGTGAAAGAAATGTGGCACTCAAACAGCAGATTATCAGAGCCAGGATCTCTGTTCTGTTCACCTCTCTCCTCTCAGCAGAACCAGATAATGGCAAACTTTCCCTCTATTTTTCCACACATATACATGTAAGTTTCAAATCTCAGTGCTTCCCCCTTTTTTTCAAATGTAATCACACATTTCTATTGGTTGAAAACCAACCCTTTTCCAAAAGTACCCTGCCCCCAACTTGACTTCTGCCTAGTACCCTTCCCCCAACTTGACTTCTGCCTGCTACCATAGCAACAGCTCATGGAACACTGCTGTGTGGAGTTAGGTCAGAAGTTCGCCACACAATGTTTCAATTCCACAGAGCAAGAGTGCTTGACTTTTCAAACCTAACAGCAAATCCATAGTACTGTTCTTTGGTAACACATTTTTTTGTACCAATACAAAACATGCTTCTATTAATTTACACATACAGCCTAGTTTTTATTCTAGAATGGTATGAAACAGCCAATCAGTTCTTTTTGTTTTGTAAAAAATATGTATGCCTCCATTTCCAAACTGTCTTTCTTTTCATATTGCCATTCTACTGAAAGACACCTCCTGAGTGCATCCAGTTCTCCTTTGAAGATGTTCACAGTGTGGATTGTAGGGCACAGCTATGTCTTCTGGAGTGAAAAGTTTGCAGAGAAAACAGATATGGTGAGAGACCTTGCTTTGCCAAATGTAGACATTAAATGGATTGGTCAGAGAGGGTTAAAGTGGCACCAATTGATGCCATTGGTGAAATCCTTCATGCAAATCCAACACCCTGACCTCATAATAGTGCACTGTGGTGGCAATGACCTAGGCACTTTGACTGGGGTAGGTCTGGAAATGCTTATGAAGGACACCTTTGCACAACTGTTTTCACTTTTCCCTAAAACTGCCTTTGTGTTTTCCAACATATGCCAAAGGCAAAAATGGAACTGGTCCAATCATTTCTGTCCGCAGATTGACAAAGCAAGAAAGCACGTCAACAAATCTGTTTCTGCTTTCCTCCGTGACTATGGTATGGGTGCCATTTACCACAACAACTTGCGTTATGACATGCAAGACATTTATAGAGGAGATGGTGTGCACTTCAATGATGAAGGGAACAGAGTCTTCCTCTTGAACCTTAGACTCTGCATCGGTACTTACTTGTAGGTACCACTAAAAAATCATTTCATAAACACAACGGCTCTTTTTAGAGCCCCCTAATATCTAAACACTTAAATCTGAATTTCATTTATTTTTTATTTTTTTTTTTCTACCGTACGCTTACCGTAAGCTTACCGTACGCGTACCCCGTGATTTTTTTTAAAATCCATAAATGTTTTCTTTGTACTTTTCTGTCCTTCTTTGACCCCCTCACAAATGTAAGGGGGTCTGTAACTCTCCTCATTGCCCCCTTTTCTTGTTTTCACTCTTTTTTTTCTGAGTGAAACACACAAAATGGCGGCCGCCGCTTCCTGGTTTCGGCCGATTCGAATGTTTACTAAGATCTAACAGCCAATCAGAATCGCGCTCGCGCACGCCACCGTACGCGTACCGTGAGCTTACCGTAAGCGTACGGTAAGCGTACCGTAAGCGGGCTCAGATATATATATTGATTTAAAGGCTATTTTCTCAGAATCTACTGAACAGATTTACACCAAACCTACAAAAGGCACTTCCTTGACATAGGGACTACCTCTCTGCCAAATTTCTAGTAATTCTGTTCAGCCATTCGGGCTGTAGCTCGTTCTAAAGGTCCTATGGAAAAATGCATGGGAAAAACGCGTTTTGGGACCCCCCTTTTATCTCAGCCCCCGCTTGACGTATCCCCCCGAGACTTTCAGGGTAGGAGCGGAGCGTAGCGCCCCACCTATTTTGAGAAATTCGCGAGGATTCATCGACCGGAGCCAAAGTTATTCAAAATAGAATGTTGCGGATTTCCTATGGAAAAGGGGTCCTAACTATAACTACCTACTGGCGACCGCCAGTAGGTAATATATATATATATATATATATATATATATATATATATATATATCCAAATGTATCCGCAAATAAGCAACGCACTCTCAGTAGCAGTAACGAGTAACTGTGTGACCAAGGGAGCGCGACTCCCGAAACGCGTAACAGTGTGAATTAAACTCGTTAAACTCGTTACTCGGATTGATAATTGCCGGCGGTAGCTCTACCGGCTTAACGCACCACCCAACCATGGGCGAGATCCCCAGGAGGAGCTGATTCTGTTTACGTTTACATATATATATATATATATATATATATATATATATATATATATATATATATATATATATATATATATATATATATATATATATATATTTTTTTCTTTTTTAAATGTTGTGTTCCTTTTGTTTCATAATCTCGATCATGTAAAGCGCTCTGATACCCGCAATGGTCATGTTCCCACTATATAAAACCTTCAAACTAAATAAAATAAACAAAGAAATTGTATAAAGAAATAAAGGTGACTGTATCACTGCTTGTTAAGGGGACAACTGGTGCTGTACTGCATAAAGTGTCCCGGGGGCGCAACAGGCATGTGCATCCATTTTCTGTGCCACCGGGGCACTTTGATATTACAGAAGGGACTGCAAATGGGTACAATTGTATCGGGTGGCCTGTGATGTTTCGCAACTAGCAGGAGCCATGAGTGGGCAAAGCCGACATTAGAACAGTCAGGAGAGAGCACCATAATGGCGGACTATTGTGACATTCGTGAAGAGCTGGAGCTAAGGAGCTGGAGGTGCCGAATAGGGGCAAAAAGAGGCACTCGGATAAGCCTGGTGACTTTTGGGTGGTGAGGCAGTGATTTTGGCCGTAGGGGATTGTGGCTGACGGCGCATACCGTCCGGCTTGGCCATACCGGCCATTAGTACAGGAACTGCAGCAGGAACGGCAATGGCAACCCAGCAGAATTTGGGATCTATAGCAAGGCCACTCTGAGAAGATGGGCAGGTGGAACCATTGGTGGTATCGGCTACTGGGCCCACTTGGTCTACACTTGATATTCACTAAAGTGAGAGGCTTCTCCTCAATGGTGAGTGCCCCTTCACTACTCTCGAGGAGTTGGGACAGGGGTAGCCGGTGCTGCCTTAGGTTTGTTTAAGAAGCATTTCTGTGAGGATATACATTTACAAGACCTTAAAGGCTAAGGAGGGTACAATTCTTTAGGTGTTATTCCTCGCTTTGCTTGTTTGGCATTAGACCTGTAGTCAATCTTTCACCTGCTGCCTGCTCAGCTGCTGTCCTGTTTGTGTCTCTTGAGTGATTGTTCGAGCATTGAATATTGGTCTAACAAATGAAGCATTATAGTTTTTGGAACTTCCCACCTGAGGGAAATACCTCTTTTCATGCCAGTAAACACACTTCGAGCATTGAGGAACCACAGGCTTTACTGGGCGGGCTGAAGCTACTTCATCCACTTTTTCTATGGCGGCCAATGCCAAAGGACAGTTTAAGGAATTTCAGCAGTCATGTGCTGATGGCACTAACTCAGGGCTCTCCTCAGCTGGCACAGCTTTATAAGGTGGTGTGGCCATGCAGGTGGATAAGCCAGATCCCTCTGCAGGATCTCAGGTTGTGGCAGGCGAGGGTCGGCAATATCCCCTTTTTGCTCCACCCAACGGTATGGAGCACTCAGTTAACACAGCCTGCTCTGCTTAAGAATCATCTCAGTCTGCCCGCCGTCTTTTTCAGGTTCGAAGCTACAGTCCTCGTTATCGCTTCAGAGAGACTCTACTAAATTGACCTCCGATGTAAATATGAACATTCAGGCTCTGTCATCTCTGACAGACCACCCTCTTCCTCCTTCTGCTGTAATTGCAGAAGTGACTCCTTTATTGGAGCCTTCACTTCATTCTCTGCTAGGGACTATCTTGTCAGAAGCAGAAGTTAGAAGCTCGAAAACCACACAAGACCAGAGTCTGGTCTACCTTGAAAATAAACTGAACGGAATGGACCAAATATGATCAAACATGTCTGGCAGGCTCGAGGAATTGGACAGAAGGTCTCAGATTTGGAAGACCTGAATGGGGCAGTTCAAAAACATGGGAGAGACCTGGAAAAAGGGCTTAGAGTGCTAAAGATAAAAAGGAAGAGTTGGAAAATCATTCCTGATGTTCAAATCTCAAGTTCATAAGCAATCTGGAGAATTTTGAAAATGACGACGGCACAGGTTTATTCTTTCTAACTATATACTGCGGATTTCACTATAATGATGGCCCATT
Source organism: Triturus cristatus (assembly GCF_964204655.1). Taxonomy (NCBI): domain Eukaryota; kingdom Metazoa; phylum Chordata; class Amphibia; order Caudata; family Salamandridae; genus Triturus; species Triturus cristatus. The sequence continues at coordinate 1,461,261,393 of NC_140589.1, forward strand.
AACAATTTTCCCAGTTATCAGATAAAGGAACAAATCCTGGCCAAAGCAATTGAACAGAAATCGTTCGACTCTTCAGAGGAATTCTCCTTCCACGTTTTCTGTTGCTGCTGCTAGAAGGAATTCCGTAATATGTTGGTCGCTTTTAAAGCCGCTGGCACACATCCCACTTTGTTTCAGCAATCCAAATGGGAGTTCTTTATAAAGGCCATTTTCATGTTTTTAATTTTGTTGAGGCTGCACAAGACTTTTTAAAGGCTCATTAGAGTAATCAGAATGGGTAGGAATCTCAGTCTGGCTTTGTATGCACACTATATCTGTTTAATTTTGGTTAGGGGGATTGTTCTTACTTAAGAGGTTTCCCTGATTTGGGCTTTCTTCTTTTTCTTTATGTGCACTTCTCTCTATTGCTGTTTTTGCTATATTTTCTGGTGGGTTTTCTTGCTCCCTTCCTGTGGTGACTGTTTGGGTGCAGCGTCATGGCACTCCTTGTTGGAGGGTGGCTTTCCTACTTCTCTAAGGTGGGACAGGCACCGCGTTGGGGACAGTGACGCGAGTGGGGGCACGGGGGAGAGGGAAGAGGAAAAGGGTGGGGATAGGATGGTGGGTTGGGTGTAGGACGGACTTCGGTCGGAGGTGGTTGGCTGGATGCAAGATGCACTTGGGTGGTTTAAATAGAAACACAGTAGTAACTTACGGGTTTCAAGTCTTGTTGATGCTTGACAGTGGAATTATTTCATGCTGACAGGATGGTTCTCCAATGGGGTAGTCAGGGTGGAGTCCTGTAACATGGAGCAAATAATAGGTCTAAATGTAATGCAGCTATGAGTTGGCTAGCCACTCTTAATACATATGTGATATTTTTGCAAGAAACCCATCTTACAGCTGGAGGCTTTCATTACCAAAGTGGATTTCTCTGGCTTAGTTTGATTTAGCTAACGTGGCTTGTAGGGAGGTGGCTATTCTTTTTAGACATGGGTGAGAGTATTAACTCTGTTAATGACCCTCTGGGGAGATATCTTTGGGTTACCTCCCTAGTCGGGGTGAGCCAGTGTAATTTTGTAAACTACTACGGTCTTATTCCTGATTAAATCGAGGCTCTGCAGCAATTTTATTTCCTTGCTGTCCATTCTAACAGCCCTGTTATTGTGGGGGGAAATTTACATTTTCTTCAGAATCCTGAATTGGATGCCTTACGGATGAAGGTAAGGGAATCTAATTCCTAGACAGGAGGCTTTATTGCTAAATTCAAGTTTGACTTTGGCCTTAAAGATCCATGTCATTTTCAATTTTTGTTACATAGACCTATTTCACTGCCAGGAATAGTGCGACATCTAGATTAAAAATGTTCTTGATTTCTCAGTATTTGTGTTGTCCAGCATATCGAATTATTACAAATAATTTCTCTGACCATGCAGTGATCTCTTTGGATTTTAGGTGGGACCAGGCCCCTTTTTAGGTTGAAGGTGGAGTTTTAACAAACTTTTATTATCCGATCTCGTTTGGGTTGCAGCAACTCGCCTGTTTGTGATGGATTTCTTTCAATTTAATTTTGATTCTGCCTCTCTTACTTCTGTGTGCGATGCTTTTAAGGCTGCATTAAACTGTCAAGCAATAGCGTGTTCTGCACTATTGGCAAACAACTTAAAGAGTCTGGTTTTAGCCCTTTAGAAAAGGGTTGATCTCTTTCCCTAGGCTCAGCTGCATATCCAAACTTTGAGTCAAATTTGCGGGCGTTGGAAATGGCATAAAAAACGTAAGATTTATTTTACGAGAGAGAAAACATTGAGGAGGCATAACATAAATCAACACTGTTATGAGGAGAATGATCACACTGGTAAGATGTTAGCCTGGTCAATCAAATCCAAGACTAGCACAAATTGTGAAAAATCTATAGAGGATCCGGTGACTAATCAGCTTGTTTCGAACCTAGTTGCATTCAGAGGGTCTTTTTGGATCATTATAGGCCACTTTATCAGGTAGCCGATTTCAGAAAATTCAGTCAGAGTTCTGATTTTTTACAGAAGATTACAATTCCTGGAATGTCAACAACTCAAGGGTCAGATATCTTGGCCCGATCTCAGTTGAAGAAATTAAGTGATAGTTGTAGGGTTTTGAGAATGGGAAGGCTGTAGGGAGTAATGGGTTACCAAAAGAGATTTACAATACCTTTTTTCCAGAACTGCAGGACATATTGGTTAAATTATTCAATGCAGTCTTGGACGTGGGTCACATACCCATTTTGTTTACTAAAGCAAATGTATTTAGTATCTGGAAGAAAGATAAGTCAGCTCTCTACCCTGGTTCATAGCATCCAATTAGCCATTTAAATTCGGATTGCAAGCTTTTAAGAACATTTTTAGCAAATAGGGTCATGTTGGTGGCTGCAACTTTGATTCATTCAGATCAGAACGGGTTTCTGGTGAATAGATCAATTTCAGCCAACACTCATTTTTTCTTACAGGCTATTGACTATTCTACTCAGAATACACTGCAGGCTGTCATTCTGATGTTTGACAGTGAAAAAGCCTTTGATTTGGTTTGTTGGGAAGCACTGTTTTATATCTTGGGGACTTTTACGTTTCCTTCCCGGGATTTTTTATTCTTTAAAAACCGTTCTGCGAATGCTTCAGCCACGCTAATAATCCTCGATTGAAGCGGAAAAAATCAGGATTCATCAGGGAACCAGACAAGGTGTCCGCTGTCTCCAACTCTGTTTGCCCTGTTTATTGAGCCCCTTGAAATAGCTATTGGGGAGGGTGAGCATATTGCTCCTCTACTCCCTGTTTCTCTAAATTGAAATTATACGCGGATGATTTGGTGGTGTATCTGAACAGTGAAAAATTCGATATCCAGAATTTACTTGACAAGATTAAGGAATTCACCTTGACTGAGAAATATACAATAAATCTGGGTAAAACAGAAATTTGCTTTTTAATGCTTCCTTGGTCGATATCCCTCTGGGTTTAGGCCACAGATACAAACCTTCTCATCCAATCAGGTACATGGGTATTTATGTAACTGCCAACTATAAGGATCTGTTTAAGGCTAATTTTATGATCTTCGGGTTCGTAACCTACTTTTTAATTGGATTATGCTTCCAATTTCAATTATTGGTAGCGTAGCTTTAATAAAGATGTTAATTCTGCCTCTCTTTATACTGTTATTTGCAAATGTTCCTATTAAAATACCTAAAAAATGCTTTGAGGAGATAGACTACTTTTTCGTAAGTTTCTTTGGAATAACCAAAATTTTGAGTTTTCCTAAATTACAATAAGATAAAGAGCATGATGCCTTGCTCTGCCTAATTTGCAAGTATACTATCAGGCTGCTGTATGAGATACACTTTCACGGTTCTATGATACTCTCGGGTCCGATTTTTGATAATATTTTTAATCTGTGCTATGTTGGACAATAAAGGGGCTCCTACACCAGTGTTTTTGAAAAATATTTATCACCTGAAAAAGAGTAGATATAATGTGATTCAAGATCTACTTTCGCTCAAAAATAAATTTTTTAAAAGATTGAACGTTTCAGATTGTCATGAGTTTCTTTTATTGGAAAATTTCTTTGGTTTGGGTCTACATCTTTCCTATGCAAATGAATATCATTAGGCTTCAGAGCAGTTGCTGATTTTAAGCATACCGCTTCTTGGAAAACCTGGGATCAGATAGCAGTCTGGGCAGGATATTTTAGTTCAGACGTGGGTCCCTTGCTCACTGTGCCACTGGATTGCTCATTGTGCCACTGGATTCAAGCTAGCCTGGATGAAGAAGGGTGACATACCCTGAAACCGGTCTCAGGATGCTTGTTTCTGGTCCAGGAAGGACCTGGCCTGGCGGTTCGGTCTGGACTGTTCCCATGGAGCACAGGGTCAAGACTGATATGCATATGGCTGGGTCCAAACTGGAGTGGCGTAGTGGGCAAAAGAACAATGGATTTAACCCAGATCTTTTGACTGGGGGAGAATGTTTGCATTGTCAGCATTCCATCCACCATTTGTTTGCTGTAACACTTTTCGCCCTAAGAGGGATGGGTATACCCAGACGTGGGACTGGATGAAGAAGGGTGACATACCCTGAAACCGGTCCCAGGGTGCTTGTTTCTGGTCCAGGAAGGACCTGGCCTGGCGGTTCGGTCTGGACTGTCCCCATGGAGCACAGGGTCAAGACTGATATGCATATGGCTGGGTCCAAACTGGAGTGGCGTAGTGGGCAAAAGAACAATGGATTTAACCCAGATCTTTTGACTGGGGGAGAATGTTTGCATTGTCAGCATTCCATCCATCATTTGTTTGCTGTAACACTTTTCGCCCTAAGAGGGATGGGTATACCCAGACGTGGGACCCTTGCTCACTGTGCCACTGGATTCAAGCTAGCCTGGCTGAAGAAGGGAGACATACCCTGAAACCGGTCCCAGGATGCTTGTTTCCGGTCCAGGGAGGACCTGGCCTGGCAGTTCGGTCTGGACTGTTCCCATGGGGCACAGGGTCAAGACTGATATGCATATGGCTGGGTCCAAACTGGGGTGGCGTAGTGGGCAAAAGAACGATGGATTTAACCCAGATCTTTTGACTGGGGGAGAATATTTGCATTGTCAGCATTCTGTCCATCATTTGTTTGCTGTAACACAAGGATAACTTTTTGAACAGGGCTATGCAAAATGAACGAGTCAAGTTAAGAGATTTAACAGCATATGGTGTAACTTCGCCTCTGGTGTAACTTCGCCTCTGGTTAATATTGTTCTTTGGAAGTAGTTGTAGTTGGAATTTTGTCTGCTTTTATTCCTTTGTTTTTATATCTGCGTATCATGTCTAGGTTGCTTTTAACTTTGCCAGACTGAATTTTGCTGCTGTAGTATTCTGCAAGGCTATTTCTTTTTGATAATGCGCTTTCATTTTATTATGCTGCTGTATTTATTATCTATGCATGTGTCCCATCTTTAGATACCACCACTAAAAATATATAAAAAAAGAAAAGACTGCAAACGTTTCTGCTGGCCTTTTGCATTGGCGCACATATAGTGCAGTACAATTCCAAGGGGCATTCTCTCATTAGCATATGGGTGTGGCTACAAGCTGATGAAGGAAACACTTTTGCGTGTCACCCACAATGTATTATGGACACAGGCGCAAAGGAAAAGAGATCATCTGGAGGTACACTGACTGTGCACTATGAAGAGGTGGTGTACAGTCATTGCTTCCCTGAAGGGCAACCCCTGCAAGGGGCGAAAAGGGGTCCAAGTGACCCCCTTCAGATGTCTCTCTTGCAGGCGGCTGCAGCCACTCACTGAACACGCATGCCTGGGGATCTCTGTCCTAATTTGAAAGGCAGGCCACCTTGCCAACTGCAAAGTGATAGGCATATTGGGGGCTGGCCAGGTCTAATTCCAACACACCCAAATGAAAGTGGCTGCTGCACAGACCAGGGCAGTGTGCCCTATAATATCGTCCTATCCCACTTCTAGACTTTTGCTTACTAGAGCAATGTATTCTTGAAGTCGTAATCTTTTTAGGTCTCGCCTAGCGACACAGCGAGATCTATTGTTGTCGATTTGCTTTGGAAGGGGGACAGGACATGTGCATGCGCACAAAGGATTGCAATTGTGAACGCGTTCGTGAACGCGTACGACGGCATTAGGAGCTTGCTCCCGGATAGCAGATGAGCACGCGCAGGCGTCTCTTAACTTTCGAGCGCTCCCACCCACCGCACGCTCGCCTGGTTAATGTGTCTGTACAGCTGACATTAATCCCCTACATTTCTATAACGGAGGAGCTTGCCCCCGGACAGCAGATGAGCACGCGCAGGCGTCTCTTAACTTTTGAGCGCTCCCACCCACCGCGCGCTCGCCTGGTTAATGTGTCTGTACAGCTGATATTAATCCCCTACATTTCTATAACGGAAGAGCTTGCCCCCGGACAGCAGATGAGCACGCACAGGCGTCTCTTAACTTTCAAGCGCTCCCACCCACCGCGCGCTCGCCTGGTTAATGTGTCTGTACAGCTGACATTAATCCCCTACATTTCTATAACGGAGGAGCTTGCCCCCGGACAGCAGATGAGCACACGCAGGTGTCTCATAACTTTCGAGCGCTCCCACCCACCGCGCGCTCGCCTGGTTAATGTGTCTGTACAGCTGACATTAATCCCCTACATTTCTATAACGGAGGAGCTTGCCCCCGGAGAGCAGATGAGCACGCGTAGGCGTCTCTTAACTTTTGAGCACTCCCACCCTCCGCGCGCTCGCCTGGTTAATGTGTCTGTACAGCTGACATTAATCCCCTACATTTGTAGAACTGTCCGTAAACGAGAAAATACCATTCAGGCTGACCACTTCTTGCTGATCGTTGTCACAGACTCACTGTCCCCAGCTTGGCTCGTCTCGCTCCTCTGGTCCCGCCTTCTCTCCTCACCTCCCTCCCACTGACTCGGCTCTCTCCCGCCTCTGCTGAGACGTCCCTTTCGTAGCTTTCGCTTTCTGTTTGCAGTTCCACTCTGTTCTACTGCCAGTCATTGAAGGAGGGGGAAACATAGACACAAAAGGACAGCACGCATACAATAAATAAACAGAGGAGGAAAGGGAACGAAAAGCCGGAAAAAGAGTTGGCGAACAGCGGAAAGCTTGAGTTGACGGCGCACCGGGCTCGGGCCATGGCATTTCTACAGGTGAAGTCAGAAGCCAAGCAGAAGGTGAGAGCCAGTGGGTGCCGTTCACAGGTGGCAGTGGTAGCCACAGGGGGTTGAAACTAGCGACTGTGGGACAGCACGGGCACACATGCCAACATTCCCCATCCAGACGGAAGGCTCACATTTTTTTAACCCAAAAATAACTTTGGATTTCCAAAAGTGAAAGCCACTGGGACAATTAATCGTTAACCGCCAATTATTTTCCAAATCTCACTGTTGACTGCGATGTACAGGTCGGGTGGAAGCACGGACCGGGGTGAGGGAACACCTGCTCCAGACACTGGGTGGCAGCACACTACATAGGGTAGCCTCGCAATCCACCAGGCGTCTGCACAGACGCGGCAGGTGCACTTACGCCTACATGGTCACGGGGTGGCGCTACACTCAACGGGAGGTCTGCCACTGATAGCGGTTTGGCGCATGCTTGTGACGCTTAGCGGGGCATGCTTGTGACATTTAGTGTGGCTTTTATCGTTGGAATCATGCGCACAAAAAGCACAGCAAGCCTAAGGCTGTTGGCAGAGTGACTCAGCAATTAGGCGCTGCAAGAAAGGGCATACCCAACCATACCTTTTTGAAGGGGTCCACTGTGGGAGCTGTAAATGTACAGGAGTTAATCAGCTGTTCACAACACGCATGGACAACAGGGCACAAGTCCTAAAACAAGCATTTGCATGCAATAGGTCTCGCATTTGTGAGAGTTTGCGCTATTGGCATTGTAAATGACAATGCTTTTTATGTATGTGTTTTGAAAACGTGCAAGCGGTGTTTATAGTCCTTGCTTCTATAAGTAGAAAGTGCGTATTTACACACCATTTGCAAGTTTTCCAAACACATGAATAAAAGGCGTTGTCATTTACAATGCCAATAGCTCAAACTCTCTCAAATACGAGACCTATTGCATTGCCAATGCTTGTTGTAATTTCAGTTGAACCTATATAGTAATCACACTGCAAATGATTTGTAAAAAGAATATTTCGGGACTCGAAAGGTTGTATCCTCCTCAAAGGGAGTCAGATAGTAACAGTGAGAAGATGTAAACAAGCTTGCGGAATAACATGAAGAAAGAAGAAACTATAGCATTGTATCCCACCTAGCGGCTTTAAAGAACTTCAGAACACATTTTTTACCATAAAATATTGAGCTACAGTCACAGAGACTGGAAATGGATCTGTGTTTTCATCCAATAGGAGGGTGGCATTCTCTTTAGGCAAAAGTAAACTCGTTTTTTCGCCTGCAAATGTTCATATGAGCGTGATCTCGTTAAAAAGTATTGCCTCTTTCAGTACGGTTATCTTTTGAGAAGTGTCTAAAGTTGTGTCGAATTAAAAGTTGAAGACAGCTACGAGCTAGGAAACCACTGTGATTTCTGCAATAAATTGTAAACGATGAAGGGCAAACAGGTCACATACCCGGAAACAGATTCCCATACCATGCTGCAGTATTGTGGATGACTCAAAGTATAACAGTCAATTATACTGGCATGCCTGCATAAACGGAGCTGTGTTAATCCTGGACCACAGCTGTTGCCAGATACGTCACTGGCAGGAAATGCCTAGATCACTTGAGGCAATAATCCGCATATACGTTATTGGCACCTAGGGCAGAGCCCTCTGAAACACCCTCTATTCTCCAATATGCAGCAATGGCTCCTCTTGAGCTAACAGAAGGTTCATTGGGGCACATTATCAAGACAGGCGATACCATTATCGCCGCTTTAGCGGCAGAAAACTGCCGCTAAAACGGCGATAATGGGCTTGATAATATTTGAAGCCCATGTTAGATGTGAAGGACATCTAACCTGAGCTTCAATTGGAATTCCATAGAGCATATTATCAAGCCCATGATCGCCGTTGCCGCTAAAGCGGCGATAATTTTATCGCCTGTCTTGATAATATGCCCCAATGAGAGCTGATCATTAGCACCCCACAACACATTAGTAGAAGAACATACTTCAAACTGATTGGAAAAGATACTAAGAAAATTCCTTTAAAAAAAATATGCAAGTTAATCAGGTGAGAAACAGCGCAATGTTCAGTGGAAAGTGCAAAACCACCCAAAAAATGTGCAAAGATTGAATTTATAAACCGAATTTTAAGCCCCTTAATGAGATACGTATAAAAGTGGTGATTGGATGGGCGCAGCAAGGACCTGGCAAATATGTATTGCGTCAGTCCAATACAGCTTATAAATTCATTATCACTGGTAAAACTATGATGGTTCGAACCATCTATATAAATCTATAGGTCATTATCATAACATCTGCTGTGATCATCTGTGGTGGAAGGTAAGGGTAAGAGAAGAATGTAGTAAGGGATATATATGCTATACAATCTAAGTGAAGTGCCCTAGGAATAAAAAAAATGACTTACAAAGCAAAGGACCATATGGGGCGCTGCAATTGTGGATCGAATGCTGCAAGAAATTGGAAATTTCAGAGCAGCTAAATTAGGTTAAATAACTATAAAAGAAAACAGATTTCCGAATTGCGCCTAAATGCTAGTTACTTATCAGAAGCAGCAAGGGAGAAATCACACTCCAAGATGTAAGGAGATTGACATTTGTGAAAATATTGATCTAAAGAATATTTTTAACCATCAAAGATTGGTAATTCATTATAAAAAATAGGAGTACAAATGTATCTCACATGAGGACGCACTTCTAAATAGATGTATCCAAAAATCAAAATGAAGCTCACCCGAAGGACGAGGATAGAGTCCAGCAGCAACCATCCCTGTCCACGTTAAAAGGAAAAGGGTGTGTGGTAGCGCAGTGCAATAGGTCTCGCAGTTGTGAGAGTTTGAGCTATTGGCATTGTAAATGGCAATGCCTTTTATTTACGTGTTGGTTTTTAAAACATAAGCAAAAGGCATTGTCATTTACAATGCCAATAGCTTAAACTCTTGCAAATGCGAGACCTATTGCATTGCAAATGCTTGTTGCTACAGCTGATGAGTTGCTTCCTCTTAGGTTTTTTCAAGTATAATTTGGCCTTGCAGTAGAGAATTGCCCCAGTTACAAATGGTGCCAACTGGACCAGGCTGCTGCATGTGGAGTGTTCGAAATTCATGCCCATCAGAAAGCAAAATTGAAGTTTTACTCATGAAATGCAAATGTTTATAGTAAAAATAAAACTGAGTGTTTCATAATATCTTTAATAGCGCGTTGCTAAAAAGAATAGAAAGGGTTCACCAGCTCGGCCAAGCTCCGCAGATCGCACCCGCTGCGGACAAGCGGTAGGTGTGGGTCAGCCCAGGAGTAGGCATGGGCGCCTACCTACTCAAAATGTGGCGCAGACTTCCGGCTTCTCCTGAACTGGGTTCATAGTGCCTAATGCCGACGTGCCCTCTTTCAAAGCGCCTCGAGTCACTAAACAAGGGATCTAAGGCACAGGGAGAAAGAAACAAGGCGAGTGTCCAGAAGCTTGGGAAGCGGCGGAGCCAAGACCCGACGCCCAGCCTTGTAGCGCCACAAACACGAGTATAATGTAAGATTTGGGACTGAATGACACTGTGGGGAATGAGTGCTATAATTCCACCAGAAGCCGCTACACATCTGATGAATATCCATGGGTTACAGCCTTCACACGCAATGTTGTACCTGTACTCCTGTGATTACTGTAGAGTAGACCAGTGGTCGAAGTGGGGAATAAAAAGTAGGGGAACTGTGGGCGGAGAATCAGAGGGCGGGAATAACCTGAGGATTGGATCAGGGGGCGGAGTGAGAGGTGTGGCCAGGATGCGCAAAACATCCCAATCTTTAGTATTTGTTTGGCAGTTCACTGACCAGTTACAGCTTATTATGTTATTTAATTCAACCAATGGATACACGTGATTATTTAACGATTAATATGAGTTATTGACATTAAAATAAATTCACAAAGTGGGATATGTTTCTAAATACAGAATGTCCCAAATATGCTTAAAAGTGGAAGCACAAGCCATTTGTTTCTGAGCCATGGAGTTTCTGTCGTCAGCAATATACACAGAGACAATCAATTTTATGTGTGTAAATCACTGTATAGGAAATGTTACATACGACCAAGGACTACAAGGTGTAGGAGTCACATGACAACCATACTAGTAGACAGTATAGTTTAATAGTGATTGATCTGGAGAAACACAAACTCAGAATTTAAAAATTGGCAGGATTGGGGGTTCTCTTTAATAATCATAATCGATTTCTATCCAAATGAATACTTTTTGCAACATTAGGATAAACAAAGACTTAGGGAAAAACCATAACGCTCTAGTTTATACCTTGCCGTTTGTATGCAGCTCTTAGATGACAGTCAATAGCTCACTGTTAGGATTTTAACTTATAAACTGCAAGTAAAAAAAGGATCTCACTGACAAAAGCAGTAACCCACTGACCTATTTACATTATGTGCACTTTGTGATGGGCATGGTACATTTTTTTTGCAGCAGGCACATTAACCCTCTGCGCTATCTTTCCATGAGTCAAAACTTCCACTAGACAAAACTCCGATCTCGCTCTAGGAAGAAGTTTATTCACCGGAGTTATCATGACATTTTTATTATTGCCGAAAATTGCTGGAGGCCAGGAAAGAGGCAGCAAGTGCATTTAAAACTATAATATACTTGCAAACATGATGGCCCCACCCGAAGTCAGCGCCCAGTGCAATTGCACCGCGCTAGAGCCGCCCTGCTCAAAGGTCCTGTGACCTCAGTGACAGAGTCAGTGCTGCTTCCTAGGCCTGTCCGCAAGACTGGAGGTGAGCTTCGGTATGGATTGTGGTGGACAAGCCTTCAAGGTTGACCAACACTTGCCACCACTAGGGTCAAGCTGGTGCTAAGACAACTGGGCATCTAAAGTCTTGCGAGGCCTTCTTTGGTCTATCACGGGAATGTGCTCCCTCAGAAGAATGGTCTGGGGGACTGGTCATAAAGGCTGAACCTGGTACCCCCAGTTCTATATCCGGCAGCTCTGACCACAGTCCTACATCCGCTCCCCCGCTGAACACCATACTGCCCCACTGAGAGAAAATCACACTGCCTTCAACTACAATCCAATTTGACCTGCTATAAACAACTGGATGCAACTCAATTCAAATCACGCACTAGGCAAGAGCAATATCCTGCCTAAAAGAAAAAGTAATAACATCCTGGAAAAAGCAAACACTCATAGGGTATGAAAGATTAAATAAAGCATGTGAAATGTAAGCAGGAGCAACATGGTGAACTTAATGCTTTTACACTCATTATTCAGAAATCAACGAGTATTTTTGCCTGAAAAGTTAAGGACATAACTACAGGGCCCAGAAAGGACCCATTTCAATGTCCACTGCTCATATGCTTACAAAACGTTAGCAGTATGGTTTGAAAAGACTAAATTAGGGAACACAAAGCCGCCGTGCACAATTTGTTTTCCAATCCTCCCATCAACGAGGTATTGCAGTACCTCCAGCACTGGTGCACTTCCCCACACGGGGAAAACAATGCTGTTAAAAGAAAGACAAGAAAACAAAAGTAGCGCTTCACAGGAAAACTCTGTAAAGTGACACTAATGTGTTTGGATGTGAATAAAACCAATCTGGCCACTTTAAGAACACTCTGTCTTGCTTTTAGTTATTTATTTTCATATTTCGAACCGTTCATTTCCGAGGCTGCACGTTGGAATAGAAAAATGTCAAAAAACGCATTTCTAGGAAAGTGTTTTTTTTTTTTACATCCATTTCACAGGGGAACAAATGAACGACAGGAAGAAAGGATGAGAACCATTTCTTGAGTCACGGATTCGGTAAGTGAGGAGGGGCTAGACAGAAAGAGAGGGAATAAGAGTAAGAAAGAGAGGGGGGAAGGGGGAGGGGCGCTGTTAGCGTCAGAGCAGAAGGGGACACTGTCCTTGTCTTGTCTGGGCAGGAAGCAAGAGATGGAGACCTTTTCCTTCTCTGCTCCCTGGCCGTCCCCGAACAGCCACTAATGCCGAGCCCTCTCTGCAGGCCTTGGATATTTCTGAGGTCCAGGGACGCATGTTCAAAATAAACAAGCATTGGCAGTGTTTAGCCATGCAATAGTTGCATAACTAAATACTTATAAGGTCCCAAAAGCGAGACCTATTGGCTATGCCAATGCTTGTTTCTGTTTATTACTGCTCTGTAGTAATGGCGGCACCCGTGCTTTAGCTTAAACACCTTAAGCTAAAGTCGGGTGCAGATATTGCTTCAAAAGTAAAGAATTGTCTATTTCTTTACTTTTGAAGCAATCTCAGCACCTGACTTTAGCCTAAGATGTTTAAGCTAAAGCACGGGTGCCACCATTACTACATAAAAGTAATAAACAGAAAAAAAAAAAGAAATGGCTCACGGAGAACATCAAATCGGCTGCAAAAGAGAAAGTGATCGCGATCAAACATCAAAGCGGCCGTGCAGCCGCAAAAGTGAGGCGCATGCGCCCACGCACATGCACTGTAGCTCTAGGCTGGCCATGGTAGCACTTTTTTGATCCCTCACAAAAAGTCTTGCCAGACCAGCGGGCGGGGGGGGGGGGTGGGGGGGTGCGATAGACCAGGGAGTGCGGGTGGTGGGTAAAAAAATTAACAGACAACGGAGTGCGGGCTGGGGGAGGGGGGTGAGAAAATGTGCAGGCAGCGAAGTGCGGGTGGGGGGAGAAAAAATAATAATAAACTGAGCGCGGTGTGGGCGGCCTTTGATGCGCGTGATTCTAGCCACTGGTTGTGACTGTTGGAACAGTGTTAAATGCAGGGGCCTTGCTTCTTCACTGGAATTAAGTGCTACGGTTGCGTTTGTGACCGTAAGGTGGGGGCGATTTTAGGCGCTGTACTCCCCGATCGTCTTCGCTGGATATAGCGCCGCAGTTGGGTTTGAGGGGCGCTAGTTTGGTGCCCTGTCCCCCCTGTGACATTGCTTACGACGTGTGATAGTGAGCGCTATAATTTCACCTGAAGCCGTTACACATCTGATGAATATCCATGGGTTACAGCCTTCACACGCAATGTTGGATCTGTACTCCGGTCATTACTGTAGACAGGAAATATTGTACTAGCCACCTGGCATGTCCGGCTTGCAACAGTGTTGCCATCAGCCCCCACTTCAGCAGGGACTTAACGGCGTAATCACTAGCACCATGGAACACAAAACAAAACCCAACCACTACAGCACTGTGGCGGGAGAGGACAACAAAAACAGGAAGAATGCGAGGGAAGACAGAATGACGGCGATGGAGAGAGGACGCTGTCTGCCTGAATACCCGTCCTCCCCGTGACCGTCTGAACTCTGTGCCTGCCTCTGTGTAGATAACAACTGATCATAGGTGGGCAGAGGAGGAGGAGGTGAGGGGATGGAGGGGGGTGTTCTGGAAGACACAGAAGATAAGGAAGGTGAAAAAAAATTAAAAAACACATGGCGTTGCTCTTCTTAAAATAAGCCTAGTCTGCCTTTCACATTTCCATGTGCCGTGCACACTGCATCCTTTCTGATTGATTAAAACAACCAGCGCTCGCCACTCCTATAGTTCTTTGTCTAGTTTTTGTCTGTATTTGGCTTGCCACTTTTTATTTTTGTGTGCACGTGGGAGCGTGGAGGTTTTTTGTGTGGTAGTGAGTTTATGTGTTTTGTTGTGTGGAGTTGGTGAGCGTGACGCGTGCATGCTGTTTTGTGGTGTTGGGACTGGGGGACTGCCGTGTGTGATGTTAGTGTGTGTGTTAGTGTGAGGAGGGCTGGTGTCAGTGTTTCCGATGACGTGTCATGTTTGTGTCTGTATGCGTGCCTGCTCTTCTGTGCAATTCAAGTGTGAAGTGTTGGTGGGGGAGTGCGCCTGTGTGCAGTTAACGTTCGTGTGTTGTGGATGTCTTTGTGTGCCTGCCTCAGTGTATTCCATGTTTGCCTCAGAGCGTGCATGCACGCTATGTATTTCCAATGCATTCGCCGTGTGTGAGCTCGCGTATTTCAAGTATGTATTGTAAACAATGGTTATGTGGCTGCCAATGCCTTTCACATTTCCAGGCACCATGCAGGCAGATATCAAGGGAAAACAAAATGCAACAACACAAATATACTCGCAAATACAAGGGAATCTTCATCACGTTACTGACTCTACCACAAGAAGCTGGACTTCCAACACAGCAGCAAGTACATTAAGTAACACCAGCACAGACTCACTACCGCCTCGGAGCTGGAGCCCAAAACAAGGCAGCGTGACAAATCTTCTGATAAGAATCTTGGTTGCCATGACAATAGAAAGCTATTGGCACAAGATGGCGTCGGACTGTTCACTGTCCGTACGTACACGCGCATGCTGTTAGGTGTGGATAACTGGTGAGAGCAGCCATCTTTGTCCATCCCTATGCGTGCATGTAAGGCTTTCAGAGAATCGATTGCAAAAGGCACTCGCATGGCGAGGGCAGCGCATGCGCTGCTATTGCAAGGCGAGCCCTAAAAAGTCGGAAGAGCCAGATGTACAGCTGGGGCGAATAAGTGTAAACATCCATACTTCAGTGTTTCGTGTAAGCATGCCCTTCATCTCAAACCAGTTATTAAACTTCCCTTAACTTCTCCCATTTAGTTGCAGTTATTCCCGATTTTCTCCAAATTCCCAACAGTCACACTCTCACATTTACAACTAAAAAATATACCTATATGTGCAGACACATTTGCACAGAAAAGACAGGAAAGACAGAAATCTCTGGCCATAGGTTTGGGAATTGCACATGGTAGTACATGAGCAGTACTATTGTAGCACTATTTACGTACTACAAATGCAGTTTGCCACGTTTTTTTCTTAATTTTATTTAAATGCAGGCTCTCATTTTTTAGGTCTCGCCGCTTTGCGAGGCATGCAGTATATACTGTAGTGTGAAAGCTTTGTGGGTGCTCCGCCCACTCTCTGCCCAATGGCTTTTGTCTTAAATGTTGCCTTCCGATTGGTTTGAGGCTTGATAGTCCCTCCTCATTCATCATTTGTATCCTTCCACGGCTATTGGCCCCTTTACTCCTGACACTATTTTCTTTTAGGTCTTGCCTAGCGTTGCGGCCCGAATGTGCTGCTATCGCTTTGCGAGGTATGCAGTATATACTGTAGTGTGGAAGCTTCGTGGAAGCTCCGCCCACTCTATGCCCATTGGCTTTTGTCTTAAATGCTGCCTTCCGATTGGTTTGAGGCTTGTTAGTTCCTCCTCATTCATCATTTGTATCCTTCCACGGCTATTGGTCCCTTAACTCCTAACACTATTTTCTTCCCTGTCTCCCCCCCAACCGCCCCCTCCCTCAGTCTGTGACTTCTCACCCTCCCCCACCCCCCCACTCCAGTTCGTGTTTTCTTGCCTGCCGGCACTTCTGTTTTCATCTTTATTATTGCCACCTTGAAATATGCGAGTTCAAGATGAGTGCTCTACAAAAACTTCTCGTGTTTAATGAACTAGATTTTAATGTTACTCTAAATATAATAAGACTCTAGGCAACATTCGGGGTATGCATGGCAACTGACGCCTCTTAGTTCACAAATGGCATTGTTGTCGGGCGGGAGGAGTGGCAGTGTTTTAACTCATGCTTAAAAAGAGCACTTTTAATAACTTCCTCTCAATTCAGTGCTATAATCATGTGTACTGAGGTGACGCACTAAAGAAATTAACTTTTTTGAATTCTGAGGATACATTATTGCACATTTACATCATGTTTACTGTATGATTAACATGCCGATCATTTTCATGGCTCGCCCACTGGCTCGTATGCGCTTGGCTTGTCTCCGGCTGGCTCTACCTGTTAATTAATATATTGGCTCGCGCACCTCTAACAAAGAGAGATGAATGGATACATTACAGTGAGCCCGGTAGATGGTAGAGAAATAGACTGGTGCAGACAAACAGGCAAAGTCAGTCTCCATTGCCTCACATCAGAATAAACACTTTCAATAACCTGGAAATCTGCCGGCAACTAATGCATGCCCCAACCTCATCCCCCTCACCTATTCTTAGCAGAAGCGTCAGATTCTGAGCTGTGCCCTGCTGGTGCAGAGGAGCACGGCACAGTCTGTAGAAGCGCTGGGATCCCTAGCCTCTCCGGGCGGGCACCTAAGCCTTCCGGGTGCCTTCACACTCAGGATAAATAAATACATTTATTTTGTGCTTTAGTCGCCCCTCTGTCAGCACTGTCTGGTAGATGAAGCTCTGTGTTAATAAACACATTCAGAGAGGTGGTTGTATACAAACAAACAACAGCCACAATACCATACGTTTTGAATGTGTAGTTAAATACCAGCTCATCGAGCACCTCATTGGCTAATCATTCTATGGCACTACCAAAATTACATTTGGACACATTTGCTCAACAGTAAAACACTCCCTTCTATGGGTCTTTTAACAACTCCGGGCTTTGGGGTTAGGTAACCTACCTTGGATGCTGTGTAAAAGAATAAATACAAAAATTGATGCAATGAAACTAAGCAACCAGTACTGTCTAAAACACTGTGAAAACTGACACTCATTCTGGCATTTTGTTTAGTCAATGTCGATTTTCTCATAGATGTGAGTAAAGTACTCCTAATATCTTAATGAAATCTGCACACTGTTAACTAATAGCACCGGGCGACCTTTGACAACTAGGCAATGAATACATTTTCATGTCCCCCCGAAGCCCCCCTGCTCCCCGCCCCATTGGCAAACTTCATTGCCTCCCAGTGTTTGGGGGATAACCAAGACGCAGGAGAGTGAGTCAAATAGTCTAGAAAATGAAAGAGAAGCCAGGATTCGGATTCACATGCTCCGATCCCGATCGCGTTGGTTAGTCTGTAAGCACTACTTTTATTAATGAGTTTCGCATTAGTACAGCACCATGGTGTGCATGTGTGGCGACACTTCACCCATGAGGTACGTGCCAAGCAATTGTTGACACAATCCACACTTTGCGTCTTTTTCAAGATATTTATTACGAAGTGCAGGACCTTTCCAAGGGATTTTGCACACTACATACATTCACTCCAAAAATAAAAAGTGTAGGTAAAAAACATTGCCATTTACAATGTCAATAACTCTAACTCACAAATGCGAGACCTATTTGCATTGCAAATGCTTGTTTAAAATAAATCTATATACCTGTTTTGCATATTGAGGGGGATATTCACAAGAACGTGTGCTAAACATCACCAAAAAATGCTACCGCAACTTTACACATCGCAGCCCATCGCGGGAAAATAACCCTGTGTTAACGTGGAAGTCACAACACGGCGGTAGCATGCGATAGTCCGCCGAAAACGCGGCCAATGTCCGCGATACAACCACCCCGAAGAAGATGAAAACACAAAACACAACACCAGAAAACTTGTGATGAGCCCATCCCCGATGAGGAAAGCAGGGATAAGCACCGCCAGGACCGCGAAACACACGGCAGGCGGGAATAAGCACAACAAAAGCCAGAAAAAGCAAGACAGAAAACAACAGCCAACCACAATGGAGGCAACCCGAGCCAGCAGACAACCCCACCAAACACATTGGCAACAAAATATTGTACATGGCAGGCCAACTTGGACAAGATGAATACAGCCTGAGAGCGGAGGAGGACAATGGCAGAAAACCAGAACCCCAGCAATGATGCGAAAGGCACAAACAAGCAGAAACACGCCAACAACAAGAAGGCAGCAATGCACACCGGAGGTGGGAGTCCAGCGCCACACCAGGAGCTGGATGACATGGAGGAAATGGTCTCCACCACATCAGTCTGGAGATGGTGGCAGGACTCGGGGACCGGAAACGGCACCAAACAACAGACACAACTGCAACAGGGAGAGGAACCAGCAGGGACTGTGGGACGGCGGGAGATGGGCACAATGGCACACATACACAACTAAGCACAGCACAACTGCAGACAAACCATGCCCAAGAGTAACACCACCAACCAGGAGCACAAGTCACACAATCTGGCAATGTCACACTACTGAACAAGCACAGAAGTGAAGACAACACCGCCTGAAAGGGAGAAGGGTGAGCCAAATCAGTGCTGAAGGGACATCTCACACACAATGCAGCACACACACATAGGAAACAGAGCACCCCAACATCCAACACAATGTAGTACAAACACCAACTTGTGCACAGCCAAACACAGGACACAAGTGCACCCGCCTGTGGCCGGTAAATGGCCACACGCATCTGGCAAAGCACGAACCAGGGACATGATAATGCACAAGTACAAACACACAGTCCTGATGGAGTAGCAATGCACGAATGGCAGGGAGCCAGAGAGTCCGTGACACACACATTGGCATACAAATCAAGACACAATACAGTTGGAGACAAGTGAAAGTGCAGAAACTTTATCAACAAGTGCGAGTCAGTATGGCCAAGAGAAGTGCCATGATATGCAGACAAATGCAGCAGCATGTCTGAATGAGGAACGTAGGAAAGCGCCCATGTCCACCTCGGAGGAGTCCCTCACCAACACAAGTCAGTGCCAACCCACATTGGTTGTCCGTGCCTGGAACATGAGTCCTGGCCAATGCAGCCATGTCCACTGTCGTCTCGGGACCTGTGACCATATCCACAACATGCAACCATGTGTCGTGACAAGTGCAATGGCTCACATCCAGTTGTGGCTGCAGGTACCTTGTCACTCGTCCATGAACGTGAGTGCAGCTGCGTAGGCCAACATCTCCAATGAGCGATCGTCATCCACCACATCTGACATGTTATAGTGAAGACAAGGTTTTGCCTGCACACATTGCTATGTTAGCATAAGCGTTTTAGATGTTAACGCCATCTTGTCACTTTGCTGCTTTTGCACACAACACTACAGGTAGCTGTTATTATAAGCAAAACTGCTTGCTTGCTTTTTCTTTACATGAGGACGGTCTGTTTTTCACATCCCTAGACGTGCACCGCGACCTTAGTCTGAACACTGTGTGCAAAAACCGTCAAGGTCAAATAACAATGCATGCTGGGCCCACGCTCTAGACACAACAAGCACACAGCTGTAAATATCTGAAACTCAGGTGCCTTTAATATTGCATTGCATGCATGATGCTGACACTCTTGGAGAAACCTTTCCAGACACAGAGAGCAGTGCTGATCCTGTGATGTGATTCACTTAAGCTGATCTTGGAGGTATGGGGTTCCCCATTCAGACCTAGAGGCCTTCTATTATTATTATAAAACTAGCTTATGAGCCAGGGGAGGGTGGTACACAAGGTATTATAGGACCTGTTTCCACTATCATTATAATATGATTTCGCCCTTTGTTTTTTATGGAATTGTAACAATGCTGATGGTTTTATTTCTGATCATGTGTTTGCTTATATTAGCCAAAATACTGCATATTAGAGTACGTATTTAAAAATAAACATTTTAAACTTTTCCGTGTCTCTGATTACTCATGTTGTGGACTGATATGAGAATAACAACGAAAAGGTGTTCTTGATTCCCACCATTCCTGAGAGTATTCTAAGTCGCTTGTTCTGGGTTGTCTAATCATCGGTAGCTTCGATATAGTACGGAGAACGAATGAGACACTGATGCTAGTCGGATAGGGGTTCTAGGTACTGAGGTAAGTTTGTTGGTACACCAAAATTCACTGAGGTCCTGGTTTCCTGCACATAGTTCTGTGCTTGAGCAGAAACCCTGCAACATGGCGCACCTAAAGTTTTGGTCTTACGTTTGAGATGCCTTAGTAGTGCTTATATTTGTACACAACACCCTCACTCTTGTTTCCGGTTGACGGGAGTGACGGTTTAAACCTACCTATATAGTTGACTTATAGGTTCATTCAAGCTTGACAATTACAAAGGTTTCATTTTGAATTACTTACCCTTTTTGTGCTACGGTTTAATATGGATTGTTTTTCTTCTCTGCGTCCTTATGGCTGAAGTTGCTATTGCAGCACATAGTCGCGCACCTCTCCGGCGTTATTTGACGCAGTTCTGGGTGCCAGACGATGAAATGTCAATTATCTTTGTAGTGAGTGCCGATGCATCATTCCCCTATGAGGTGTTTTACTCTTGGGTTACTTTTCCAGCGGTGAATTCGGATGATAAGACGTTCCACTCATACACTCCTACGGCAGTTCCAGTGATTTACATGCCGTATAGGACGCAGGAAATTCCAATTTCCGCTTGGCAGCATCGTATTTGTTTCAATGGCACCCCCCCGACACCGTAACTCCGGTTAGGTTAGGTCCCTTGACCATTCCTGGGGCCACTTGGCCATCCTTGGCTGGGTTCACACCTCATCCACGATATTTGCAAGCCCCGGTGCATGACTTACGTTAACTACATACCGCCTTGATTGCGGTGCATAGGGCTTTGGTGCAATATGTCTCGCGCAATGTCCGGGGGGGCACCTCGGGTTGGACCAGCCGGGATCACTATTGGTCCCGTCATGGTTAATTCGGTAATGGGCAAGCGCCCCCAGAATAAGGACTATATGCCTTATTGGCTTGCTAAGAAATTTGACCAGCTGGAAGCAGTATTTTCTAATTCTACTCCTGTGGAAAACACAGGATTCTTACAATTAGTTTGCAGAAAGACTTAGTCCCTGAGGTGACAGATTGTGAGAACTGGGGTAAAGTATTTGCAGTGGTCTACGCGAAGTGCTTCGGCACACCGTCTATGACTGTATTGCCCTCCGTGATTAAGCGTGTTCAGGATGAGCATGGTCCGGAGGCGGCGGTCGAGTTGGGAATTAGGCTTGTTGGCGTGTTCGACGTAGTTGCTGATCTCATCCTTGCTAATGTCAAGGGAGATGCAGTTAACTTTCAAGTGTCGAATGAGCTGCGCCTCGTCACCGACGTCGATAAACCCCGGCTGTTACAAAGAATTATTGCGGAGGCATATACGACCATTGACCGCAATAGTTTGGGTGTTAAGCCTTTTGCTAAAATGGCAATGCAACCGCAAACTCAGACGGTTAAGTCTACAAAAGACGACCGTCCTGTTTTTCCTAAACAAAATTGGAAAGGTAAAAAACAGAGGAAGCAGCAACAGAAACAGGGGTCACGTCCCGCATCACCAATACCAGTGACTACTGAATGCACATATGAATTGCGCTATCGCGCAAGAATTAGGTCTCCTGATAGATTTCAGGTTCCTGATCAACGTTCTCCTCGTTCTTCACAGGAAACATCGGTCTCACAAGCCGATGGAGGTGAACGCGGCAGAGGTCGGGGTGCCCCTCAAGGACGTGAGCAGCTCCGCCCAGCTGATGGTAAAGGCAAGCAGGACGACTTTCCACGTCAACGACCTCAGTTTCAGAAAAAGATAGTTGCTGCACTAACAGCGAGGTATGCCACAGATAGTGAGAACACAGCTTTGGAACCTGACATGGGCACTAACGCTGCTCGACAGCGCAGCGGAGGTTACAATAGTGTGGCAAGCACTGCGTCCATATCTGACGGCGACAGCAACTGACACATTTATGACTGTAGAAACTGCTGACACTAGAGTATCTCCCCCTGACAGACTATATGATATATTCCTTTTAATTGAAGGTGACATACAACGTACCATAAAAGGGATTTTTTGGGAAAATCTGACCTCTACATATGTCATTTTGTTGGCAGAGGCGGACTGGCCCCCGGCTTTCGTTTTGGCGGCACCGAGAGGGGAGGAGGTAATCCTCCCAACTTTTGCGCACACAGTGCCGAAGGAGCAAGCTCAGAACTTTGCAGAGGAGTGGGCACAAGTGCTTGCTCTGGCGTGGTACCGTACTCAGGTTGAGTGGGATAAATTATCACCGAGCCATGAGATTCCATTACTTTCTGTGCCACAGCCACAACCCCAATATCCCATGCGCCGAGAAGCTAGAACTCACGTCGCATAAATCCATGAACAACTGGAATATTAAGGTGTAATTGAAACATGTGTGTCTCCCATGAATAATCCTCTTTTCACTGTAACCAAACCTGATGGGTCGTACCGCCTAGTTTTGGATTATCGGTATTTGAACTCTCATTGTCGGACGTGCGCTGTACAAAACACCCACAGTTATGACCTCATTGAAAGTCTCATGAGAAAAAGGTTTAAGACCACACTTGACATCTCCAATGGCTTTTACAGCCATAACCTGTCCTCTATTTGCAGTCAATGGACAGCCTTTACTTCTGGCGGCAAACACAAACAGTTTAAAAGATTAGCCATGGGCTACAAAAACAGTCCAGGCGTCTTTGCCGCACGTGTAGTCTCTCTGTTACAGAGCATTGACCCTGTTGCGTACTCGTATGTTGATGATATTTATCTCACAGACGACGAATTATGGCCGCATCTGTGTCGCGTTGAACGCATCATTGTCATGTTTGCGGACTTCGGTTACAAATTTAACTTTGCAGAATTACACATTGCAGAGTATACAGTGTTGTTTTTGGGATATGAACTCAACAACGCAGGATGAGGTTTGGCACCTCACTTTCTGGAGAAATGCGCATGTTTGCACGCTCCATCAACTCTGAACAAACTACAATCTTTGCTGGGTTTTTTGAATTTCGGGCGTACTTACATTCCCGATTATGCCCAGCGTATCAAGCCGCTATATGCCTTGGTACAACCTACTTTTACCAATTCTTGCTGGCTGCCAGAACATTCAGCTATACTGCACTCTTTGCAGGCTGATCTTCTTGCTTCTCAATACTTATTGACACATGATAACCACACACACCTCGTAATCTGAATTGTGCCTGGCGCAGTGGGTTTCACGTACTTGACATTTAATGAAGGGGACAAGGTCCCTATTGCTTACAAGTTACACTTGTACACTTCGGCTGAAATGCGCTTTTCCACCGTCGAGAAGGTATTAACTGCAGTACAAATGGCGATTCTGAAAGAGAGAGCGCTATTGCAAGGGAAACGCATGTTGGTTGTAACACCGTATCCTGCCCTTGAGGCGGTGACGAAGGCCAGTGTACCGAATTCTAAAGCTTTGCATCCGCGTTGGATACAATGGGCCACTTCTCTGACGTCTCCGGATGTCACATTCATCTTTGATGCCTCATTGCAGACTCAGGAGTATTTGTAGTATGAATTTATTCATCCAGCTCCTCTGTCCTTGCGCCCGCTTGAGGATTACCATTGTATCATTTACACTGACGGTTTGGCGCAACCGGTGACGGAATCTAAGCATGCTTATTCAGCGGCCTGCACAATAGTGGCCGGTACCATTGTGAATGGAGAATTCAAGTCTGATGTCGTGCATACGCAGACATTGGGTGATTGTACCGCCAAGTTGGCAGAGCTACATGCTCTGGTGCTTGCACTAGAGTTTGCTGATCCTCGAGTGACTACTCTTATTGTAAGTGACTCATACCACTGTGTTCAGTCTTTCAACGACAATTTATTCTTTTGGTCTCAAAATGATTATCGTGATTCCAAAGGTAACACAATCAAACATAAAATGCTTTGGGTTTGAGTCGTAGAACTTAAACAACGTCTGCCGCTCGTGAATGTAATTTCTACTCTTGGTCACCAGCGCGTAGGGGTACACGCTGTTGGCAACAGTTTAGCTGATGAAGCAGCAAAAACAGCAGTGGCAACATATCTGGTAGCAGCAGTTACAAGATCCAAAAGTAAGATTGATGATGACATCTTGACAGCCATTGCTGCAACAGAGAAGGGTGATAATTACCCTCGAGGTTTCCCTTCTAAATACTCTTATCATTTAAGTCCTGATAAAGTTCCCTATGTGAGAATTAACGACGTTGGTGACAGGTTGATTCCCAACGCGGACTGCCGACTTGCCTTGATAACAGCCGCTCACGAAGGTATAGCTTCAGCCCATGCAGGCCTCTCAGCGACTGTCACTATCTTACAACAACGTTACTGGTGGCACGGATTGTATAAACAAACTCGTGATTATGTCCTTACTTGTGACATTTGCCAGCAGATTAAACCTTTGACTGCTGCGCGTACACCTCAAACACAGTTGTACATATCTAATAAGCCACTTGGGTGTGTTTATTTAGATCACTGCTATCCTTTCTCCTCTTATACTGCGTATAAGTACATCTTAGTTGCAGTGGATTCGTGCACACGTTTTTTATGGGTCTGGCCACAAAGGAGTGCTGATGCTCGAACTGTCATCAGGGATTTGCGTGTCTTTGTGGGAATTTTTGCATGTGGTACCCTCCATTCTGACCAGAGTCCGGCGTTCGCCTCTAAGGCATACAAGGATGCCATGAGGTCTTTGGGGGTCCAAGTCAAATTTTCATCTCCATATAGGCCTGAGGGCAATACTGTTGTGGAGCGGATGAACCATGACTTAAAGCAATCCTTGACAGGTAGGGTTTTAGGTACTGGCAGGAACTGGTTGGCCCATTTGTATAGCGTTCAACGTGCACTTAATAATCTCCCTAGAGGGTCTCTGGGTGGGCGGACCCGTTACGAAATGCTCTTTGGCATAAAAATGTTTGTCCCGGACCTTGATGGTCCAGACATGGCGGCGTCGGCTGCACCCTTTGACGTAGATGATCATTCTGCTGTGTTACAGAATCTACAAGAGTCTCGAGACAGTCTTGCAAAGGAACATTTGCCCTCCACAACTGATGCTGCACTTCAGATTCCGATAGTTGGCTGGCTACCTCGAGTTGGTGACCTGGTCCGTGAGAAGGTGGAGAACAAGGAGTTCGGCCCCTCTTATCGTGCACTTGTTCCAGTGCTTGGCGTGCAGGGTACAAGCACAGTCATTTTACCTCCACTTCCTGGTCGCAAAGAATAACAGGTACATTCTTCTTAGACTCCAGCAGTCTCTCGTCCAGCAATGCTGAAAAATTCTGTTTTGGCTCCGGCAAATACGAACAGGCCTGACATTGCCATCGAGATGCATACAGTTATTAATCCTTTATTGACTCTACCGGCTGGTGGTCCCCATGAAGATACTGAGTATACCTATCCCACAGATGTATCGTTGCCTGGTGTGCAACAATTGCAGTTGACCAGTCACGTTATTCTTTTGACACTGACTCTACAACATCGTGTGCCCCATCGAAAAATTTCTATTTTTGCTGTTTGGTTTAAAAGACATTTTTTAATTCCCCCTTGGACTTATATTTGGCTGGTGCTCATATCTATTTTTTTGTTCATGTCGATTGGATTTGTGGTTGTCTTTTTTCGTCTAGTAAATGGACATTATCTTACCGAAAGATCTGTAGTTAGATTAATTGATGGAACTTTGGCACCCCACTCCTCATCACACATCAATTAACGAAATGTCGTTAATTATACACAATGGGAACATTGTCCAGCTCCCATTGAAGGCAGTTCCAAAACTCTAGTGAAAAAATCTACATATTTTACGATTTCAGTGTATCTAAACCTGAAGCCTTTTATTTTAAAATGTCTGCTAAATCAGCGTCCAAAGTTAGACTGACACATACTAAATTACTGAATTCGAAGTCCTTTATGAATGACTTAACTATAGGGGGCTATAAGCTGTGGAAAGATACCATTGATCTTAAATCTGTTTGGGGTTCTCAAGCCTGGCAAGTCCAAGGCACAGAAGCACTGCATCGTGCATGCCTTATCGCGACCCACATTTTGTTTTTGAACTCTACTATTTTTCAAACCACTTGCTTTCAAGTGTCGAATGAGCTGCGCCTCGTCACCGACGTCGATAAACCCCGGCTGTTACAAAGAATTATTGCGGAGGCATATACGACCATTGACCGCAATAGTTTGGGTGTTAAGCCTTTTGCTAAAATGGCAATGCAACCGCAAACTCAGACGGTTAAGTCTACAAAAGACGACCGTCCTGTTTTTCCTAAACAAAATTGGAAAGGTAAAAAACAGAGGAAGCAGCAACAGAAACAGGGGTCACGTCCCGCATCACCAATACCAGTGACTACTGAATGCACATATGAATTGCGCTATCGCGCAAGAATTAGGTCTCCTGATAGATTTCAGGTTCCTGATCAACGTTCTCCTCGTTCTTCACAGGAAACATCGGTCTCACAAGCCGATGGAGGTGAACGCGGCAGAGGTCGGGGTGCCCCTCAAGGACGTGAGCAGCTCCGCCCAGCTGATGGTAAAGGCAAGCAGGACGACTTTCCACGTCAACGACCTCAGTTTCAGAAAAAGATAGTTGCTGCACTAACAGCGAGGTATGCCACAGATAGTGAGAACACAGCTTTGGAACCTGACATGGGCACTAACGCTGCTCGACAGCGCAGCGGAGGTTACAATAGTGTGGCAAGCACTGCGTCCATATCTGACGGCGACAGCAACTGACACATTTATGACTGTAGAAACTGCTGACACTAGAGTATCTCCCCCTGACAGACTATATGATATATTCCTTTTAATTGAAGGTGACATACAACGTACCATAAAAGGGATTTTTTGGGAAAATCTGACCTCTACATATGTCATTTTGTTGGCAGAGGCGGACTGGCCCCCGGCTTTCGTTTTGGCGGCACCGAGAGGGGAGGAGGTAATCCTCCCAACTTTTGCGCACACAGTGCCGAAGGAGCAAGCTCAGAACTTTGCAGAGGAGTGGGCACAAGTGCTTGCTCTGGCGTGGTACCGTACTCAGGTTGAGTGGGATAAATTATCACCGAGCCATGAGATTCCATTACTTTCTATGCCACAGCCACAACCCCAATATCCCATGCGCCGAGAAGCTAGAACTCACGTCGCATAAATCCATGAACAACTGGAATATTAAGGTGTAATTGAAACATGTGTGTCTCCCATGAATAATCCTCTTTTCACTGTAACCAAACCTGATGGGTCGTACCGCCTAGTTTTGGATTATCGGTATTTGAACTCTCATTGTCGGACGTGCGCTGTACAAAACACCCACAGTTATGACCTCATTGAAAGTCTCATGAGAAAAAGGTTTAAGACCACACTTGACATCTCCAATGGCTTTTACAGCCATAACCTGTCCTCTATTTGCAGTCAATGGACAGCCTTTACTTCTGGCGGCAAACACAAACAGTTTAAAAGATTAGCCATGGGCTACAAAAACAGTCCAGGCGTCTTTGCCGCACGTGTAGTCTCTCTGTTACAGAGCATTGACCCTGTTGCGTACTCGTATGTTGATGATATTTATCTCACAGACGACGAATTATGGCCGCATCTGTGTCGCGTTGAACGCATCATTGTCATGTTTGCGGACTTCGGTTACAAATTTAACTTTGCAGAATTACACATTGCAGAGTATACAGTGTTGTTTTTGGGATATGAACTCAACAACGCAGGATGAGGTTTGGCACCTCACTTTCTGGAGAAATGCGCATGTTTGCACGCTCCATCAACTCTGAACAAACTACAATCTTTGCTGGGTTTTTTGAATTTCGGGCGTACTTACATTCCCGATTATGCCCAGCGTATCAAGCCGCTATATGCCTTGGTACAACCTACTTTTACCAATTCTTGCTGGCTGCCAGAACATTCAGCTATACTGCACTCTTTGCAGGCTGATCTTCTTGCTTCTCAATACTTATTGACACATGATAACCACACACACCTCGTAATCTGAATTGTGCCTGGCGCAGTGGGTTTCACGTACTTGACATTTAATGAAGGGGACAAGGTCCCTATTGCTTACAAGTTACACTTGTACACTTCGGCTGAAATGCGCTTTTCCACCGTCGAGAAGGTATTAACTGCAGTACAAATGGCGATTCTGAAAGAGAGAGCGCTATTGCAAGGGAAACGCATGTTGGTTGTAACACCGTATCCTGCCCTTGAGGCGGTGACGAAGGCCAGTGTACCGAATTCTAAAGCTTTGCATCCGCGTTGGATACAATGGGCCACTTCTCTGACGTCTCCGGATGTCACATTCATCTTTGATGCCTCATTGCAGACTCAGGAGTATTTGCAGTATGAATTTATTCATCCAGCTCCTCTGTCCTTGCGCCCGCTTGAGGATTACCATTGTATCATTTACACTGACGGTTTGGCGCAACCGGTGACGGAATCTAAGCATGCTTATTCAGCGGCCTGCACAATAGTGGCCGGTACCATTGTGAATGGAGAATTCAAGTCTGATGTCGTGCATACGCAGACATTGGGTGATTGTACCGCCAAGTTGGCAGAGCTACATGCTCTGGTGCTTGCACTAGAGTTTGCTGATCCTCGAGTGACTACTCTTATTGTAAGTGACTCATACCACTGTGTTCAGTCTTTCAACGACAATTTATTCTTTTGGTCTCAAAATGATTATCGTGATTCCAAAGGTAACACAATCAAACATAAAATGCTTTGGGTTTGAGTCGTAGAACTTAAACAACGTCTGCCGCTCGTGAATGTAATTTCTACTCTTGGTCACCAGCGCGTAGGGGTACACGCTGTTGGCAACAGTTTAGCTGATGAAGCAGCAAAAACAGCAGTGGCAACATATCTGGTAGCAGCAGTTACAAGATCCAAAAGTAAGATTGATGATGACATCTTGACAGCCATTGCTGCAACAGAGAAGGGTGATAATTACCCTCGAGGTTTCCCTTCTAAATACTCTTATCATTTAAGTCCTGATAAAGTTCCCTATGTGAGAATTAACGACGTTGGTGACAGGTTGATTCCCAACGCGGACTGCCGACTTGCCTTGATAACAGCCGCTCACGAAGGTATAGCTTCAGCCCATGCAGGCCTCTCAGCGACTGTCACTATCTTACAACAACGTTACTGGTGGCACGGATTGTATAAACAAACTCGTGATTATGTCCTTACTTGTGACATTTGCCAGCAGATTAAACCTTTGACTGCTGCGCGTACACCTCAAACACAGTTGTACATATCTAATAAGCCACTTGGGTGTGTTTATTTAGATCACTGCTATCCTTTCTCCTCTTATACTGCGTATAAGTACATCTTAGTTGCAGTGGATTCGTGCACACGTTTTTTATGGGTCTGGCCACAAAGGAGTGCTGATGCTCGAACTGTCATCAGGGATTTGCGTGTCTTTGTGGGAATTTTTGCATGTGGTACCCTCCATTCAGACCAGAGTCCGGCGTTCGCCTCTAAGGCATACAAGGATGCCATGAGGTCTTTGGGGGTCCAAGTCAAATTTTCATCTCCATATAGGCCTGAGGGCAATACTGTTGTGGAGCGGATGAACCATGACTTAAAGCAATCCTTGACAGGTAGGGTTTTAGGTACTGGCAGGAACTGGTTGGCCCATTTGTATAGCGTTCAACGTGCACTTAATAATCTCCCTAGAGGGTCTCTGGGTGGGCGGACCCGTTACGAAATGCTCTTTGGCATAAAAATGTTTGTCCCGGACCTTGATGGTCCAGACATGGCGGCGTCGGCTGCACCCTTTGACGTAGATGATCATTCTGCTGTGTTACAGAATCTACAAGAGTCTCGAGACAGTCTTGCAAAGGAACATTTGCCCTCCACAACTGATGCTGCACTTCAGATTCCGATAGTTGGCTGGCTACCTCGAGTTGGTGACCTGGTCCGTGAGAAGGTGGAGAACAAGGAGTTCGGCCCCTCTTATCGTGCACTTGTTCCAGTGCTTGGCGTGCAGGGTACAAGCACAGTCATTTTACCTCCACTTCCTGGTCGCAAAGAATAACAGGTACATTCTTCTTAGACTCCAGCAGTCTCTCGTCCAGCAATGCTGAAAAATTCTGTTTTGGCTCCGGCAAATACGAACAGGCCTGACATTGCCATCGAGATGCATACAGTTATTAATCCTTTATTGACTCTACCGGCTGGTGGTCCCCATGAAGATACTGAGTATACCTATCCCACAGATGTATCGTTGCCTGGTGTGCAACAATTGCAGTTGACCAGTCACGTTATTCTTTTGACACTGACTCTACAACATCGTGTGCCCCATCGAAAAATTTCTATTTTTGCTGTTTGGTTTAAAAGACATTTTTTAATTCCCCCTTGGACTTATATTTGGCTGGTGCTCATATCTATTTTTTTGTTCATGTCGATTGGATTTGTGGTTGTCTTTTTTCGTCTAGTAAATGGACATTATCTTACCGAAAGATCTGTAGTTAGATTAATTGATGGAACTTTGGCACCCCACTCCTCATCACACATCATCAAGAGGGACCAGACTTTTGTTAATATTACTGCCTGGCCTGTGTCAGATGGGATTGTATGGGATGCTGTAAAATTTCAAATTCATGGCTCTACAAAGGTGATTAATGTCCCCAATGTAATTCGTGTTTCTATGGGGGATGTTGTGAAACAAAACATACGCTCTGATGATTGGGATGTCCAAGCCGTTGAGGCTCTTTTTTCTGATTTGAAATATTATGCTGCTTTTGATGCTGAAGATTTGTACTTAGACTCAGCGAATTATGGAGAGTTATTTTGTTACCAACACTATAGCAATTATTTCCTGCATAAAGCGATACATTTAGAAATGTCGTTAATTATACACAATGGGAACATTGTCCAGCTCCCATTGAAGGCAGTTCCAAAACTCTAGTGAAAAAATCTACATATTTTACGATTTCAGTGTATCTAAACCTGAAGCCTTTTATTTTAAAATGTCTGCTAAATCAGCGTCCAAAGTTAGACTGACACATACTAAATTACTGAATTCGAAGTCCTTTATGAATGACTTAACTATAGGGGGCTATAAGCTGTGGAAAGATACCATTGATCTTAAATCTGTTTGGGGTTCTCAAGCCTGGCAAGTCCAAGGCACAGAAGCACTGCATCGTGCATGCCTTATCGCGACCCACATTTTGTTTTTGAACTCTACTATTTTTCAAACCACTTGCTTTGGATTGGCTACTTCTAAAAAGATGAACGCCCCCACTGTTCCTGATCTGGGTGCTTATCCTTCCTGGGACAATCACACAGATCTCTCCCTTGATGAATTGCAGTCACTAATTACTAATACATCCTTCAATATTCCAACTTAGATCCCCACGGATGGTTATTATGGCAAAAATCTTCAGACACATGTCAACATCGTTTTCTGGGGCTGAGATCAGGGTACATGCAGGTTAGGGTTGACCCCCGGTTTGAAACTTCCCGTTCTGTTACTACCTATTCGGTAGGAAAATTAAGTCAAAACTGGCTTAAACATTCCACCTTGGGGTCAGTTAAGTTTCATTTGTCCAAATTAACTGAAGATGTAGATTTGAATGATTTTGTTAAGGGCCCTGTGGGTAGCAGGTCCAAAAGATGGGTATATGCTATTTACAACAAAGTTTGCAAATTATTTCAAATTGAAGCTGCTTCTAGATTGAGAGCTATTGATCAAGCTAATTTGGAAAAAGTGCTTTCTTACAGAATTTACACATTAGATAATATTGTTTCATCTGTTGTGGATATTGTACAGGATGACATGTCTGTCCTATACCATGGTCAAAATCAATTGCATTCTATAATGCAGTTTGCATGGACTTTACAAACATTGAAGGCTGGGAAAGTTCCCTGGGACTACATGAATACGTCATCTTTGTTTTTACCATTTCATCTGACTGATAACCAACAGTTCATGTCCATGTAGGATGCCACATATTCACTATTGCATATTGAAAAGTTGGAACCTTTACCAGTCTCTGTAGCCAAATCTAATTCAGCTATGTGGCTTATCCATGGGTTAATAACTTTACCTTTGCCGTTGTTTAAGTTCAGTTCATGTATGAAACACTATGCCCTAGGCAGATATGAACCACTAGGTACCGCTTTTCTCCATGAAGTTTGGTCACTCTCATTTACATACAGGTGCCTAAGAGAGGGTAAAGAGGTTTATTTAAAAGGAGAGGAGTGCACTTCCACACCTGATCACTCAGTAGTTTGCAAGAACATCCAATTGCATGGCGCTTGCAACGTGTATGCACCAAATTTAGCCTGCATTTTGAAGGGAAATCCTGTGCCAGCGATTACACCAACTTTCACGTTATTAGCTAACAGTAGCTATTTGCTTTTAAATAATGAGGCGTGTTGCGGGCTGCTAGCTGGGATTCCGTACATTGTAACTGTCTCCCAACGAGTAGTCTGTTGTAAGAATGTGCTTTTCCCACCCCTGTATGGGAGACTCGATGTATCCATCTGGCCTTCCAAACCAACCTTGAAAGCAGAGTTCAACAAGATGAGCAGAATAAGGGCTCTATTGTCTCAAAAAGAAGTTGCCCTAACTTCCTCCCGTGAAACATTTGTCCTTCACGTAGCTAACACCTGCACCAAGGTGCATGCTCTTTTAAATACTGATCTCCCACTTCATTTCAGTGCTCTGATTCACACTATATTCAATGCTTCGTCAACAACTTGCTTGGCGCATTTTTTCAAAGTTGTGGGCTCCGGCCTTGTGACCTCGTTCCAAACATCTTTCGCACGTACTAACTCAAATCTTTTTACTTTTTCTTTTTTTACTCCAGAATGGGCTGTTTACCGCCCCTGATTGATCTTTTTGGTTTTTTATTTTTTCCAGCAGAAACTTTCGAACCTTTCATTACCAATTATCCGGATTGGCAAATTAAGAACTTGGCTCTGACTCATTCGAACTTGAACTCTGCGTTCCTACATTGCTTACCTATTTTGTTTGTGGTCCGATCAAGGGAGGGTGTAGTGAAGACAGGGTTTTGCCTGCACACATTGCTATGTTAGTATAAGCATTTTAGATGTTAACGCCATCTTGCCACTTTGCTGCTTTTGCACACGACACTACAGGTAGCTGTTATTATAAGTAAAACTGCTTGCTTGCTTTTTCTTCATATGAGAACGGTCTGTTTTTCACATCCCTAGATGTGCACCACGACCTTAGTCTGAACACTCTGTGCAGAAACCGTCAAGGTCAAATAAGAATGTATGCTGTTGAATTCAGGTTGATCGGCCCATGCTCTAGACACAACAAGCACACAGCTGCAAATATCTGAAACTCAGGTGTCTTTAATATTGCATTGCATGCATGATGCTGACACTCTTGGAGAAATCTTTCCAGACACAGAGAGCAGTGCTAATCCTGTGATGTGATTCACCTAAGCTGATCTTGGAGTTATGAGGTTCCCCATTCAAACCTAGAGACCTTCTATTATTATTATAAAACTAGCTTATTAGACAGGGGAGGGTGGTACACAAGGTATTATAGGATCTGTTTCCACTATTATTATAATATGATTTCTCCCTTTGTTTTTTATGGAATTGTAACAATGCTGATGGTTTTATTTCTGATCATTTGTTTGCTTCTGTTAGCCAAAATACTGCATCTTAGAGCACGTAGTTAAAAATAAACATTTTAAACTTTTCTGTGTCTCTGATTACTCATGTTGTGGACTGATATGAGAATAACAATGAAAAGGTGTTCTTGATTCCCACCACTCCTGATAGTATTCAAAGTCGCTTGTTCTGGGTTGTCTAATCATTGGTAGCTTCGATATAGTACGGAGAACGAATGAGACACTGATGCTAGTCGGATAGGGGTTCTAGGTACTGAGGTGAGTTTTTTGGTGCACCACAATTCACTGAGGTCCTGGTTTCCAGCGCATAGTTCTGTGTGTGAGCAGAATCCCTTCAACAATGTTGTCGATGTAATCCATCAGCTCACCCGGACAGATGTGCTGACTCCAACCACTGAACCCAATGTGCACCAAAGCCCAACCGGGTAGTGGCTCAATGTGCTCACTGCGCACGACGACTCGAGCAATCTCCCAGGTCCAGTTTCCAGCCTGAATGCCAAACATCCATGCATGCCATAAGCGGTCATCCTGGTGATACTCCTGGTCGTGGGCCAACAGGGGGCGCACACACAAGTCGAAATCAAGGTCAGCTACTGTTACGTTGGAGAGGCAGACATCCATGGACCACTCGAATATGCATGAGCGACAATGCAACACAGCCTGCACGCAGGTGACGTGCGGAAGGCGGAAGCTCAGCCGGTAACTGATCTGCAGCACTGCCAACGGCAGTGCCCCCAGTACATGCAACAGACTTGCATGGTACGGCTCCACGTGACTGGATTAGACCATGTGTCCGGGATGGTCTGCCATTGCGTCAGTGGCTCTGCTTGAAGCGGCACTGGCTTGCCCTGAGACAGTCTTGTGGATGAAATGGCACAGCTCGGTGCAATGAGCAGCGTCTGTGTGCAACGGGTGCAGGCCTTGGGTGGGGTGGGAGTACGTGTGAAGGCCATATCACGCACACCAACTATGACCAAGGGCCACTGCGTGTGGAATGTGTACACGTTGGTCTCACGCCGGGCAGTGCGTAATGTGGGAGTCGCAAGCAAATGCTATCGTATCTGTCAGGGGGGGCTGGGAACATACAAGTTCCTGCTCGGAGCTGCAGATGTGCTACCGCCTGGTAGTACAGACAAAAGACCTTTCATCCCTACAGTAACTTCACCAGCTGCATGCATACAGGAGATGTACAGAGGCCGGTCGTGGGTGTGGTGGGACATCTGCGACCCTGGGAATCATGGATGATATGCCCAGCACGATGCACATGAGCGGACTC
Organism: Triturus cristatus; assembly: GCF_964204655.1. Lineage (NCBI taxonomy): Eukaryota > Metazoa > Chordata > Amphibia > Caudata > Salamandridae > Triturus > Triturus cristatus. The sequence continues at coordinate 1,461,296,394 of NC_140589.1, forward strand.
ACTGTGTGTCACGTTGCCACACAGCTGCTCCTCCCTGCCACGGGCACCCACACTTGTGTGCGCTGCATGGTTGCATCTCGTGCACTCCTACGGGACACCAATCTAATGCCTGTCCACGCATGTCCTGCGCCATACCAACAACACCGCAACGCTGGCCTTCGAAGGTGTGCGCCCACTTGGGTGTAGGCCAATGGTTTGGACAGGGCGAACACAGATGTCCAGCCCATGGCTGGCTGGGATCGCGCTGCGAATGAGGACAGCCAACAGACTCATGCATCCGCAAGACTGATACACTTCACACCTGGCATGCATGTGCCAAGACCCCGAGTGTCCTTGCGCCCCTACATGTCCCCGTACCTGCAGGACCACCCTCCTGGTACATGCCACATTGCAACATCGTGTACTGTGGCCCTGGTGGCAACAACACCCCAAAACAGAGACACAATTACCACACTTCCTGCACTGGGCCAGGTCTGGACCATGCCCTGCCCCCCCCCTGCAGAACCAGCACACGCAGCCTGTGAATGCAGGGGGCAGGTGTGGGGCTACATGTCCAGGGTCACTGCCAACACTGAGGTGACATGGCCACGTCCGCAGAAGACAGCACACTGTGATGTTGCAGGCCCCGTGCCCATCAAGCTGACACAATGAACACACGGACACACTTGCTCAGATGGTGTGAATGGCTACGGGCATGTGTGCACGGCCACATTTATTATCAGGTGCACTTACCGAGTGACACCTGTGTTGGATGTTTGTGGGGTGTGTGCACACCAGCCGGCAAGGGCTGCCTGGTACAGTCAGAAATCGACAACAGTGTACATCATAAAGGACACAACCATTCAACCATAAAGGCCCCATGATTTGTGCGGCACAGAGTTAGTAGCCCTGGATGGACAGCGTCCTGCACGGGCCTGCCGCCACGGGCCGCTGACTTGCGGTGCACTGGGGCAGGGTCACGGGTGGAGAGCAGGTTCATGGGACGACAAGGGGCCTTGTTGCGGAGTGTCTCGATGGACAGTGGAAGGTGTACCCCCAGGGCAGGATGCAGAGGGCAGGCCCAGGCTGATACAGTCACTATGGTGGAGATGAATGGAGCAGACACATGTCAGACACCAAGTCAGGTCCAGCCAGAAGAAGATGCAGAAAACTACCAGGCCATGGGCTCTGATGCCACCAAGGTCCAACAAAATGGTGCCCATGACTCATTGCGCACAGAGTTAGTAGCACTAGTGCAGTTAGGGGATGCCGCCTGCGATGAGGCGTGTCCAATGGTGTGGATTCCTCCACATCTTACCCAAAACACAGTTCCACATGTGTGACCTACTGGACCGCAGTGTAGGCCTGAGGTAGTGGTCAGCACGGGCCATTCACCGAGTGTCGCCGGCATAGGTTGGATGGCTCCACCGGCCTGCGTAGTTCAGGTTCAGTCGCACCACGGGACGCGAACTAGCGATGAACGGGGTTGATGGCACCAGGTCAGTTGTTGATAGTGTTCGGTCACCTCCGTGATTGTGACCCGGCTTTTGTCCGGACTGAGCCGCATGTTCCTCTTGCTCCTCTCTGTGCGACCACTGGTGTGGACTCTGCCATTTGTGATTTGCGACTAGGTGCTGGATGTGGGACCTACTGGTCCGCAGGGTAGTCCTGGTCCCTCATCCACGTGTCGCCGGCTGGCGTTGAACAGGGTTAGTGGAGCCACGTGTCGCCGGCTGGCGTTGAACAGGGTTAGTGGCGCCACGTGTTGCCGGCTGGCGTTGAACAGGGTTAGTGGCACCTTGTGTTGCCGGCTGCCGTTGAACAGGGTTAGTGGCACCATGTGTCGCAAGATGCCCATATGGAACTATGCCTCACTGATCGAAGGGAGTCTGCTGCTGTGGCCGCTGCCCCGGCTTTGGCGTCACTGTCATTCAGGACTCAGGACACAGTTTCACATATGGGACCCACTGGGCCGAAGAGGACGCCGGTGTAGTATGTGAATGTTGAAGGAGTGATGTGGGCCAGCGTCGAGGGGCCAGCGATGGTCTGCGGAGGCTGCAGAGGTCACGGAACTGGTGCTTGGAGCTTGCACTGGCACGTGGTGGACCCTCCTTGACACACGACAGTGTCGGAGGTGATCAGTGTGGCCTGGCTGCTCAGGGGCGGGGCTGAAGGGTTCGGGATCCAGCGGGCCGGGGTACGGCGCCCAGGATCTCAGGCAAGTCCGCTCACGAGGACGCCGTAGGCCTCATGGCGTGGTGAGAGGCGCTGCCCTGGCAGAGACGTTGGGCTTTCCGGAAGAGGACCACGCCCAGGGCTACGTGCTTTTTATTCACACCCCTACGCTGGCCTGCCGTACGCCGGACCATCCCACTCTGCTCACGCTTCTGGGGGGACGTAACGGGCAACATTTCTGCAAACTCCCCCACTGGCCGGGGTGACATGGTTGTGTCCGCTGTCCACTACACTCCATACACCAGAGGTGTATGTCGCCATGGATATGGGTGTGTTCGGCATACTGCGGTCTGTCCAGCACATCTCTGACACTCTTGGCATTGTGTGCTTTCCCAGTCATGGTTCTCCTGCATCCTTCACATATGCCTGGTTGCCACCTCTCCCCACATTCGGCTAGTGTGTGGCTGAGGTGCCATGCCGTTGAGGGCTCATGTGCACGGCTTGCCCAGGTTACCATTGTGAGTTGTTCTGTTCATGTCTGGTGGGTGGGCACGTTGTTTGGCATGTTGGTTTTGATTTTGTGATGTGTGCATTGCCAGAGTTGTGAGCTGCATGGTTGTGGAGTTGAGGTGAGTAGGGTGTTCATTTGGAACTTGCCAAGGGGCTGTGCCTTTCCCTTGGTGCCATCCCGGGGACGCTGGCTGCTGCTGGACTGTCAGAGGATGGAGGAATCGTGCACAGTGGCTGGGTATTTGGAGGCGAGATTGGTGGAGGTTCCACGGTGTTCGGTTGTTGCCTGCACATTGATGTGAGATGTGTGCTTCCTGTTGCGGTGATTGTGTGCTGTGTCGGCAGGGGGCACAGGTATGACATGTGTACTGTGGATTGCCCTTGACACGTGCATGCATCCAGCTATGGCGTATGGGCCTTGCTTTGTGTCCAGCGGATCCTGCGCATTGTGTTGGACGTATAGAGACTGGGGTAACAGGCTGATAGTGATGTGCAGGTCAGGTGTGAGGAACTTGGATGTGGCTGGCTGTGTGTCTCCTCCGACTGTGGTGGGTGTTGGTTGGAGGGTACCAGGGGCCAACAGGTGCAGCACAGCCAGCAGCTTTTTGTGGGGTGGGATGTTGGTTGTCCACTGTGTTAGTGCTGTCGGCCTGTTGGGCGTTGTTGGTCAGGATGCGTACGATGGTTGTCCTTTTGAGCCTGTGGTGGGCAATGACATTGTCAGGTGTTGGTTCTGTGTGGCTGGTGCGTTTCCTGGGGGTCGGCTGTCTTTGTCTGTGCTGCCTGTGAGGTGATCTCGGGGGGGGGGGGTGTTCCGGGTGGGTGTTGGGGTCCTGGGGTGGTGGCGGTGGGTGTTGTGGCCCTCTTGGGTGTCCGGCCCACATGTCTGGTGGCTCCATGGCATCTGTTGCCCTTCCGATGTGGCTGTGGGCTGTGCTCCCTTTTGTGGTGCAGGCTGTGGTCCGACTTTGCACCAGGTCAGGGCAGATGTTATTTTCCTGCTGCTAACGCGCCTTATCGCCTGTTTTGTGTTCTTAACACAGTTCTGGCTGGTCGTTGTGAATGTTGTGGAGTGGTGTTGTCGTGGCTTTGGGCACGGGAATGCCTCCTCTGCATCTCATTAGCGATAGTTGTGGGGGTCTTTTGTGATGAGGCGATCAATTTATCGCAACTTTGGCTGCGATAAAGTGCCGTTAACTCGGCGTTAGCTTCTTGGGAATATCCTCCTTAGTTGCTTAAGGTGGTGGTCGCAATTGCGGTATTTGAGTAACAATACACTAGTCATAGGTCTCTGTTTCAGGAAAACTTTAGAGTGACATTTTATGCACAGCACTGGTAGGGTAAATTCATGTTTTTTTAAACTGACAAATGCATGTGTCTATGAGACCCATAAACGCTGAAACATGTCAACTAAAGAGGGCTCAATGACACAATATCGATGTACGCAATATCAATACAGAAATATTGGTAATTAAATATTGTTCACAAAAATATTGCCTTCCTATTCTTTACTAATGAAACCTCAAATACCAAGAACTCAAATATCGCTGTTAAAAATATTGTTTTTACTAATATCGAAAACAACCCAAATATTGTTACCTTTAAAAAAACATATAAATAGTCAAACATATCGCCTCACACAATATTGACTGCAGTAATAGCACCAACATTATAACATTATCATTAATAAATATAAAAATAACTCATTTTTAATGTTAAACAAAACATTAAAATAAACATTACACAACATATACATGTGTTAACGATAGAAAAATTGATACCTCATCAAAATATTTATAAATCACCGCAAATAAAAATATAACTCAATGTAAAACAACAAGAGATATAAAATATTCATATAAACATTTATATATTAATAAATATATATATAATAACATTCGAAAGTATCAGTAGCGGTCTTACCACTGTAGTACAAGATGGGAGGATTGCTATTACAAAGACCGCAGCTGAACAGTCGACACCGCCAGCACACCGCAGACCATCGGGGTCGCTGTCGGGGAAAAGCAGCTGCCATAGGGCGACACAGAGGAGTTTCACCGCCGTCCGTATTACAGGTTGGCTTTCCGATGAGACAACAATGGCGGTGGGACCACCGGCTTCGAGTCGGTGGAAGCAAAGGATTTGGGGTGCATACTCACCCCTCTCCTGTTCTACCCATCTGAGTTTGACGTGGATTCCTTTTTCTAGGTCTCCCCTTCACAGCAGCATCTTCACCCCGAAGAATACAACCCTGCTTTGTTGCAGGGATTCTGCACATACGCAGAACTATACACAGGATTATGGGACCTCAGTGTATAGAGACTGTGCCTTCCTACCACCTTAGTGCCCACGAGCCCAGGACCGACTAGCTATAGTGTCTCACTTGCTCTCCTACACACTCACGGAGAAGCAAATGATTAGACACCCCAGAACACAACACTCCCAGATGTCTCAGGAATAGCGATAACACACCTTTTAATTTCACACTGTTGTACCTGTCCACAATAAGATCTGACCGATACACAAACATAGTTTAAAATGTTTATATTAACTAACGTACTCTAACATGCAGTATACGTGCCGCAACAGGCAGAAAAATGCATAACACGAATACAGTTAGCATTGCAGCTAATCCATACATCATAAATGTTAGATGTAAACATATAAAGACAATGGAGAAAGAATTATATTTCCTAACCTCCCTCCCCTTGGTATGAAGAAGTATTATTATATAATAGAAGATCTCTGGGCTTTGTCAGCAGACCCCATACCTTAGACTATAGATGGTATTTCTACATTGTAGGTGCATGTTGCTCTTTTCCCTGGAAAGGTCCCTCTCCAAGTGTGTGTTACCTAAACATGTATCGCCATAAAATCATAGTACGAGTTTCCAGCAGCAGCTGCAGTAATATGTTTTGTCTAGGTGCTAGGGCCTGACCAGAACAGAAACACAAGGGGCATTGTTTATCAACTTTGCTCACAATGTTCAGACTAAACTCCAGGAACAGGCAGAGAGCAAGCACAGCAGACAGTTCTCATGTGAAAGGCATAAACAGAGTCTTGCATAAACAAAGCCATGTAGTAACGTGCGCAAAAGCAGCATCATGGCTGCAGGGCTCATGCTAACTTAGTGCTAACTTAGTGATGTTGACAATGTCCCCATCAGCCACGTGACAGCTTGCATTTTGTACCATATACCCATTACCTGGACTGGCCACATATCGGCCAGACACCGGCAATGGATAGGGGGTATTTTTCCACATTGCTCCGGACACAGATGGCACTCCAAATTTCAAATACGATGGTGGAATGTCTATGGGAACACATTGCCACAGAAAGCCAAAACAATCAGTGCAGTGGAAGAATGGCACAGTGCCTTCCAATTCACACTAGGAAGAACACAACCAGCATTAAATACATCTATAGAAGTCCTACAAAAAGAGCAAGGATACCAACAACTATGAATGGTACAATGCGTAACCCAAATTACACCTAAAATTAGCAAACAAATCAAAAGAAGATATAATATGCTAAAATTTAAAGTAAAACTCTTTATTAACAACAAAGGAGTAGATTACTTAGAAATAATAGCCAAAAGCATATTATAAAGTAAATACTAACCTACAAAACTTCCTAAGCAATATAGTATTAGCTTAAACAGCATTACAAATCATTTTTTTATATAAATAATAAATATAACATAGTATTACATCAGTCAATATATTAAATAAAACTCCAATTTTAAATTGGACTGATAAAATAAAATAATATCTAGCTTATTTATGTAAAAAACCAAAACCTCACCAACAAGAAACCTCAAACAACAAACTCAATCCACTGTAAAAAATAATTACAACACTTAAAATATATAATATCAAGTAACAATGACATAAAATATACATAAATGATCAAATATAACATTTCCCACCCAAAACAAAGAAATTAAATATGACTTACTGTTCTGTAGCTGCAGATCATCCTCTATATCCACGCAGTCAAAAAGTTCAATCCACCAAAAACTGGAAAAGCGATTTCGAAAACATCCCCCAAAAAATGCAATAATCAAACTAATTAAATAGAGATCCATCAAAACAATGCAAAGTATCCAGGAGTCATAAAAGTTCCCAAAACGTTTTTGAAAAAAAAAAATGCTCCTGGAATCTTGAAAAAAAGGAAATCAAAGTAAAAAATATTGGTTTATAGGAAACCAAAACAGCTTTCCCTAAAAAAAAAGTTAAATCCAGATATTCATAGGACACGGTTGTAAAGAAAAACCTGCAATGTAAAGCAGAAACCAGAAAGCAAAAAACAGTACAATAAAAAACTACATAAACTTTACACTTAATCATCAGAAAGCAAGTAACAAAACTCAATATTATGTAACATATCAACACATTACTAAAACACTGTACACAAACCTAAACAAACACACTAGTGAACACACTACAATTACTCCAACTAAGGGCCTCATTACAATGTCGGGCAGAAAGCCTTCGCCCGGCAGTCGGAATGTCCTAGACCGTGTCGGAACCCTTCCGACCGACTCGGTCGGTTTACAATCCGCCAGACCGATTACGATGTTCACGTCAGATTGTAAACCGCGCGGTCCTCTAATCGGTTCTGACTGGCTCTTGTAGAAGTCGTGTCGGTCTGAACTGCATTGTGCAGCTCTATGGACAGCATTTCTGACCGACCGATTACGATGTCTATTTCCAACAGCCTTTCTGAGTCGGCCTGTCAACAAAAAAAAAGGCTGTCAGGAAAGTGATATTGGGGGCCCCTAGCAGGGCCCCCTTCATCCTGCGGCCTCTAGTTGTGGGCCGAGGGGGTACCTAAGGGACCCCCCTGTAAAATCCTGCACTGTGTGGCTGGCACCATGGGGGGCCTGCCACAGGATGCATGGTTTTACTCACACACACCATTTCCCCACAGAAGCTTGTGTTGTAGGTCGGAACACGGGCTCCTATAGGGAACAATGGGACTCCGACCGAACAGTGTTCGGTTGCATCGTAATCAGTCGGGAGTAATCGCAGGCTGTGAATCGGTCGATTCCCGAATCTGAGAGGGTGTTGTGCGGAAACTGTCCGCCCGACATCGTAATGAGGCCCTAAATGTACCAAAATACCACAAACAACATTATAACTAACCTCTAAAATGCCCCCTAAACCCCGCTACTCTCAAAAACCTCAAAATAACTTTGAAAAGGGCTTATTTTTTTCGAGGAACAGCAGCACTCTCCTGCAAACTGGATCCGGGAAAGTAGACAAAAAATTATACGAATAGGCTACAAAATAGAAGGTAGCAGTAAAAACAATGGCCACTAAGTGAAACTTAAAAAAAGATTATCTCGCCATAGAAATGAATATACGTTAATAATGTTTTAAAAATGTTTTCAAAATTGTAAAAATTATTAAACAAGTGAAACATGTTATAAAATGTTGTTAAAATGTGTAAATAAATATGTAAATATGTGTAAATAATATTATCTAAAACATTTTGGTGAAAGTGTTGAACAATAAAAAGGTGAAATTTAGTATTCCCACTCCAATCTAAACCATTTTGGGGAAGTTGTTAGACACTAGGGCCTAGATTATGATGTTGATCGGAGTTGCCTCCGACCAACATCATCACGGAATCTGGACCGACCGACCTCCAGTCGGCTGTCCAGACCACAGTATTACAATGCGACCCATTTCTTTATGGGAGCTTGTGCTGCGGCCATAAACCGGCCATAGCACAAGCTCCTATAGAGAAATAGGAGCCTGATTACGATGTCAGTCGGAGTTGCCTCTGACTGATATCTCTGCGGTTTTGGAGCACTACCTTCTCTACCATTTATCACACATTCCTAATGTTCCCTTTTGCAAAAGTTGCATTCTGGCTCATTGATTACACTTCATTCGGCCCGAGCTGGAGAGTACGGCCAGAGCCGGAGAGCAAAGCAGAGTGCAGAGATTGCGGCCTGACTGCGACATAAAGAAACATAAAGAAACAACTCGTACATGATCTCTGTGAATACCAAAAGTCTTAAAGTTAGACTTTTGTCTAAGATTACCTGTGTGAATCGGCCCCAACATGTTTGTTCTATTTTCTTAATTTAATTTTACATAAGTTTGAATATTCTTTATGTAAAAGTTAACATTTGAAAAAAATATATGAAAAAAAATTGACAGAACTTATTAACGACAGTATAATGTTCAACATTTAAAAAGTAATACAATTACAAAGAAAAATGTATTAAAAATACATTTATTGCATGATGGGAGGGAGCGAAACGTGCGGCAACTGTTATATGCACAGCAGACATCGGCTGCCCTGTTGCTGGATGAGGCACGGCAAATCTGGCTGGCGACGCGCAGCCGGGTATATCAATGGGGGGACAAGTCCAGTAAAATGCTGCACCGTCTCTGTCAGGGCACCTTCCACGCCCAGGAACTACCGGGCATTCGGGACTCGGCAGGATGGCCGATTACAGATCCCCCGGCTTTGGCTGAGAACTTTGCTGCCTACTTTGCAGGCCTGTACGCCCCGCGGGAATGCCTACCGGGTGCCACCATAGATAAGTTTCTGGTGGACCTGCCCCCCATTGGGGTGTCCGACGAGGTGAGGGACCAGTTGGAGGCCCCCTTGACCGACGAGGAGTTGGGTGTGGCGTTGTGGGAGCTCAGTCCAGGCAAGGCCCCGGGACCCAACGGGTTTCCCAGCGAATTCTTCCGCCGGTATCGTACGCAAGTGGTCCCATATTATCGGGCAGTAGTCGAGGAGGCCAGAGATAGGGGGTGCTCCCAGCAGACTGGAGACACGCGGAAATTGTGGTCTTTTATAAGCCGGGTCGGCCCCCCGGACCAACATGCCTCCTATCGCCCCATTTCCCTTTTAAATGTGGAGGCTAAAATATTGGCGAAAGCATTGGTAAATCGTCTCTTGCCACGTATCACCACCTTAGTACACCCAGACCAGGCGGGATTCATGCCCCAGCGGGCAACCAGACATAACATACGGAGGGCGCAGGTAGCAGTGGCAGCCATACAAAAGACGGGACAGACGGCGGCTTTGCTACTAGCGGACATGGATAGGGCATTTGACTCCCTCAGCTGGGTTCGCATTGCTCCGTAGACTTAATCTGGGTCCCCGGTTTCTTTCTTACATAACGCTCCTTTACACGGAGCTAACGGCGGCGGTGCGAGTGGCGGGGGCGACGTCTCCTACTTTCTCCTTGGGACGCGGAACAAGGCAGGGGTGCCCCTTGTCTCCGTATCTTTTCGCTCTTGCGATGGAGTCGTTGGCTAGATGGATACGCATAGACGCGCAGGTCCGGGGATTTGAATGGGCCACGGGTCTGTCCGATCGGATTGCGTTATATGCAGACGATGTTCTGCTTTTTCTTACGGATGTGGACAAGACGGGGCCACGGCTTCTGCGCATCATGCAGGTTTTCGGGGAAACGTCAGGCTTGTATATGAACCCTCGCAAGTCCATCTTGTGGGCACTGGGAGAGCGCACGAAAATGGGGGCATGGGCTTCTTCAGTTCAGTTGGCGGTGGGGGGACTGAAGTATTTGGGGGTGTTCTTGACGGATGTGCCAGCGGTTTCCTGGGAGCGGAATGTGGCTCCAGTATGGGAGCGCGTCTGCTCCGATATTAAAATCTGGTCTCGTATGTCTTTGACTCTGTATGGGCGATCGGCAATATTTAAAATGGTGGCGTTCCCTTGGCTCCTATATCAGCTGCAGAACCACCCGTACAAGATCCAGCCCGGTTGGTTCAGACAGGTGAACTCGGTGCTAGGGCAATTCCTGTGGGACGGGGGTAGGGTGCGCGTGGCTATACGAACGCGCTTCCTGTCCACCTACTGTGAAGGGCTGGCGACCTCGGATATTCTATCCTACTATCAAGCTTCACATCTTCTAGTCCTTAACGAATGGTGGTATGGGGACAGGGGAGACCCGGCGTATGCGTTGGAATGGCAGCTTATGGGGCGCCACACGCTGCATACGCTTCTCTATTCGGCGTCGCTGAGGGGTGCGCTGCCCCCGATCACACAGGTAGTGTTTCAAATCTGGAGGCAGGCTTTGCGCCGTATGGGATGGTGGCAGACCCTGACTCGGGAGACTCCCCTGTGGCACAATGGGCGCTTGCCCCACTTGGCGGCACTGCAGGGGTTTAAGGGATGGGATGATATTGGCATCTCAACACTGGGCGATGTAACGAGAGAGACGACACTCAAATCTTTTCATGAGCTACAGAGGGAATTCCATATGCCACGAGAGCAATTTTTTAGATATCTCCAGCTCCGGCACGCCCTGTTGCACGCATTGGTGGGTCTGGAGTCGCTTCCCGACTTCAGCCCATTAGAGGCTAAAGTGTTCATGGGGGATCTACCGGATAAAAAAATCTCCAGGATTTATCAATCCCTGGTTCTACATAGTTCCCCCACGCTGAGAAAACTTCGGGGGGATTGGGAGGCAGATGTGGGCGCCCTGGAGGAGGAGGATTGGAGGGAGGCGCTGGCCGCCCCGCGTGGTGCAGCTATAGCCATGAGGCTCCGGTTGGTTCAATTTAAATACCTGCACAGGGTATATTTCACGAGGGCGCGGTTGTGGTGGGCGGGGCTGATTGCATCCCCGGAGTGCCTGAGGTGTGGCAGGGAAGAGGGCACATTCTTCCACACTATATGGCAGTGCGTATCCCTAGATACATTCTGGATGGGAGTGTTGGCGTGCCTCTCGGAAGTGCTGGGGTGGAAGCTCCCCCGCTCGCCGCGGCTGGCCCTACTTCATGTCATGGAGGATATAGGGGGTAATATATACAAACGCCATCTTATGTTGCTGGGACTCACACTGGCCAAGCGGGATATTGCAAGGGAGTGGAAGGCGGCACGAGCCCCTTCCATGACGAGATGGAAGAACGGCCTGGATTTCTGTATGGGGCTGGAGCAGCCCGTTTTCGAGGCCAGGGGGTGCCCACGCAAGCACTATAAGATTTGGAAACGATGGGCAGACTACCGTGGAATTGGGCTGGCACCCCCCGTAGAGAGGGAGATCGATCCATAGGGGCAGCTGTACACGGACGTTGGTGGCCCTGGGGGGGCAGCGCAGGGGCGTGCACGATGCGTGGGGAAAGCGGGATGGATAGAAGGGGGAGAGTAAGACTAGTTGAGGAAGTGCGATCATTGGGTGTTGGGGGGAGGGGGGGAGTTGGGAAGGGGGTTGGAGGGGTTTTTTTTTTTTTGGAATATACAATTGTCTATTGCCTGTATGTACATGTATGAAGGATGTGGCAGACGTCTCTGGGTTACAGGGCTCTGCATGGCGATGGCTAAATTGACACAATAAAATTTGTTTTAAAAAAAAAAAATACATTTATTGCATTAAAAATATATCATAAAAGTACTTTTATAAAATGTTTGCATTTTTCAATTTCTATTTTAAACGTTAATTTTATCCTTTGGGACGCTCTTAAAACGGTAGTGTGGGGGACCTATATAGCTGTAGCGGCACATCTTAATGGGGAAAGGAGGGCTAAACGCATTGAGTTGGAGACCCAGATGAGGGAATTGGAGGAGTTGCACAGGCAGTCAGGCTCTCACAGGGCACGGAGCCAACTCACTATAGGCAGGAAACAGCTTAAGGCCCTTGATATGGACTCAGCGTAGCATACCTTGCTCCACACAAAACTAAAATATTCTGCTGGGGGCAACAAAGCTGGAAGGCTTTTGGCACATAGGTTACACGCTCAGATCCATGCCCATCACATTCCAGTCATAGTGAATCAGGCACAGCATCCCCTGATGCAAAATGAAGACATTGCAGAGGAATTCAGGTGATTTTACGCCTGACTCTACAGCGCTGAGCCGTTGTTCCAAACGGACTGCTCCGCATATTTGGAGCGGGCCCCTTTAACTAAGCTACCGGGACCTGTAGCAGTGCTCTTAGAGATGGACATCACAACACAGAAGGTTCTTGAAGCAATAGGGAGGCTCAAGCTTGATAAGGCTCCTGGCCAAATCGGGTTTATGCTGCGTTCTACAAAGCCTTTGTGGCACAGTTCTCCCAGTACTGGTCCGGTTGTATAATTCCTTTAGCTCTCAGGGCGCTCTTGCGGAAACTATGAAATCGGCTATCGTAACGATCTTGCCTAAACCAGGGAAGGACCCTCAACACTGCACCCCCTATTGCCCCATATCATTATTGAATGTGGATGCAAAGATATTCACTGGAACGGGGGATTCGAGAGATGACGACGAGGGAAAATTAAATAAATAATTAATTCTCCCTCGTTGTCTGTCAAATCCCCCCCCCCCCACCACTCTTACCTGCATGGGCCGCTCCTGCCAGTGTCAAGTCAAGTCAAAACCACTTTATTCGATTAGTTAAAATCATAAAAGTATGCTAAACAAGTATATATATAAAATCTCACAAATCACAGTTATATAGTTAAAAACATTTCAAATAAAATTTCATGATCGACCATAAACAACTTGATTACTTAGTGCAGAATCAGTTTCCTAGTGTTAGATGAGATCCACATCTTGTGATAATTTTAGTCTAGCCCTTCTTTCTCTTAACAGCGGCTGCTAAAAAGCTAGCAACACAAAACATAATTAATGGACATTCAAGCAGGCTTAAAAACAGTAAAGCTGGCTTATACTGAGTAAAATTCCTACTTTTTAACAAAGGAATAATAAACTTTTTCCTGGCAAGTTTGAAAAAAGGACAAAAAAGCATAAAGTGCGTAGTGTCTTGTGGAGAAAGGGCGTCACACTTACAAGGGGCAACATCTTCTAATCTATGCCAGCCAACCACATCCCAAAGAACTAAATGTAACTGGTTGAACCGCAATTTGGTCAACAGCCATCTATGAAAAGGGTTGGATACTATTGTAAGATATAATGACAACCCTGAAGACTGGGATAACAGGACATGTTCCCTTACTGAGGATTTATGGAGTTCATCTTCTTCACGCTCGGCCTCCCTGAGTTTCATAAAATTAGATTTTACCCACTCAAGATCTGCCTTACATAGAGTTTCAGGGTTTAAAAAGATTTCTGGTCTCCCAATGTAGGCAGATAACGACTCTATATTAGACAACCATTTAATTTTATTCATGTTGTCAAGTCGAATACAGTCCTTTAAGATTTTATGATTTAAAGTAAGGTTCGGGTTTAGCCATATTTTGATCCATAGCAGCAGAGGGGCTAATTTGATCATGTCTGCTATGTAGCCAATCCCGAGTTCCAAATGGACTGAGTAAGAAGCGGTTGATTGAGGGAGGCCAAGGAGGGAGCGCAAGAATTTATTTTCCTCCGTTTGGATCACGTCGTGTTTAATGTAACCCCAGATTGACGCCCCATACCATACAATAGAGATAGTTTTGGCTTTATAGATTGTTAATATTGCCTCTATCGGCTTTCCTCCCAACCTTTTAGCAAAGCCAAGTACTGCCGCAGAAGAATTTCTCACGGAGTTTACCTTAATGGAGAGCTGGGGGGTCCATGAGCCTTTGTCATCAAAGACAACTCCCAAGTAAGTGAAAACCTTCACTCTTGAGATTACAGCTCCCCTACAGAAAAAAGGCTTTACTTTATTTTTTGCTTGTCCTAGCGACATAACATGAGATTTGCCGTTATTAACCACCAAGTCCAGGCTATGCATGAAGTCCCCAAATGAGTCCAGCAGTCGTTACAAAGCCAGGGGGGTCCTGGCCAACAGGACAGCATCATCCGCGTAAAGGAGGACCGGAATCGGGGTACCTCCCATACGCGGAATGTCATGTGTTGCTGCCAGCAAGTCTTGCTCCAAGGCGTTTATGTATAGGGTAAACAGCATGGGAGCTAAAATGCATCCCTGACGTACCCCTCTGCTAGACTTGAAGCTGGACGTACACTTCCCTTCGGTCGTCATCCTTATCGAGGCATTCAGATCTTTGTGGAGCTCTGAAAGAAAATACACAAGGGGTGGGTCAAGTCCCATCTCTAGGAGCATTGTCCACAGCTTTGACCTATTAACGAGATCAAAAGCCATGGACAAATCCATAAATCCCAGATAAATGGAACCCCCGGTCGCCCTAGTGTATTTAGCTGTTATTAAAAGGAGGTTCAAACATTGATCCTCCGTGCTCCGGCCGGCTCTAAAGCCATATTGTGCGTCTGACAGAATGTTATTATCAGAAGCCCAGTTCGTTATCCGAGCAAGTATAACCTTCCCCAAGATTTTTACGGAGGAGTCTATCAGGGATATGGGCCTATAGCATCTAGGGTCAGCCCTTTGGCCTTTCTTGAATACCGGTATTATAATGGAACGAGATCAGGATTTAGGAAAACCCACGCTTGCCGAGGTGTTAAATACATTAGTCAATATGTTGGCCCAAAACACCAGATTGGCCTTGTACAAATCGGTGGGAACTCCGTCAGGGCCAGGAGCCTTCTTTCCAGCCGAGTCTTCAATCGCTTTAGTAACCTCTCCTATATGAAACCTAACTGGTGTCAGGGAGGAAACCGAGGCTTGCCCAGAAAAGGTTTCTAAGTCGAGGTGGCTACCATATATATTTTTAAAATGACTCAACCAGTCCTCCTCTGCGATATTAGTTTCCAACACATTATTATTAACGTTGGAAAAAAGAGGGGTGTTGATAATTGACCAAAATTTCGCACTGTCCTTTAAGGTTGCTTTGTCCATAAGATCGGCCCAGGCATTTTGTTTAATTTCTTTTTTCCGGGCCAGAAGTGCTTTTTTGTAGTCGCTTCTTAACTGCGATACCAGGATTTTATTCCTCGGGTAGGCCTGAAGCGCCTTTTTAAGATTATTATGAGCTTTGCTACAATTATGGTCAAACCAGCCAGAAACTACATTCTTAGGAGCTGGTCTGCTTTTGCTAGTCAGGTCCTTAGCCACTATGGAGCAGATAACTTCAAACGAGGAAATAACTTTCTTCCCCGTGGAATGTTGGTTGCCACAGATTTCCAGGTCCAGGGCCGCCTCTAGCCTAATTGATTCAAAAAACTCCTCCGGAATTACCTTAGACCAGTTTAGCCTCCTCCCCTGGTCCTTTGCCTTAACTTCAATGTCCGTCATATGTGGGGTTGAGGTATTTAAAAAGGAAAAACCATCTAACAGTTCAATTACCACTGGATTATGATCGCTGAATAAAGACTGTATAGCATTATAAAAACATACATATTTTAAAAGACCAGAAGAAAGAAATATGTAGTCAATTATTGTGTTACTATCCCTTCCAACAAAGGTGGGAACCCGTGAGTTTAGATCATAGAAGCCTGGATCATACAACTGATTTTCGGATAAAAGTTTTTCCAGTGCTTCCCCCTTACTTGAGTGCTCAAAATGTTGGGGGGATGTCAGATCTGGACCATCAATGTCATTTAGGCAACAGTCATGACTACATGAGTGTACATTAAAATCACCTAACAAAATAGTATGACAGAAAGTGGTTTGCTTCAAATTATAAGTATTTAAAAAATCCGCCAACCATAACAAGTGAACATTCGGCGAATCCCCTTGCTGAGAATTATAACAGTTTACCATTAATAGTTTTGTGTTATTGGTAAGTTTAAATTCCAGTATAAGGAAGTTGTTACATGAGCAAGTTATCCTGCTAACTGTTCCTTTTAGTGTCACCGAAAGCAAAATCATTAAACCCCCTATAGCCCTCCCAGATGGTGATTTTAGTGCTGGCACAAAATAGGACGTATAACCGTCTAACCAAAAATCACATTCAGTTTCCCAGGTCTCTTGAAAAGCCAGAATGTCATAATCTTTCAAAAAGTTAACCAGGGTGTGTTGTCTCTCTTGGAGCGTAAGCCCGCAATATTCCACGTTAACATTTTAATTGATCCCCCCTTGCAATTATCAACAGTCAAGTGACTAACATTAATACATACGGGAGAATCAGGAGGTTGATTTTCCTCATGAGAGACCTGAACGGGGGATAACACGTCCCCCCCACGAATACCCACCTCCTGTCAATCTCACGTATCCAATAGAGAGAGTGCCTCAAAACGATTACGCGTAGGGATATTAAACCCACCCATAGACTGATAATCAGCTCCTACACCCTGATGGGGAAACGGCGCCAATTCCGTCACTGGAAAGTGGTTTCTCCGGTTTGTCAGATGAAAGCTGTCTCTAGGGGGGGGGGGTGTAAAAGTAGCCAAGAGGACGCGCCTGGATACTGTTTACATCTTGTGGCAAGGATGCAGCCCTCAATAGAACGGTAGCCACATGTTGAGTGTGTCTAAAATTGACTATGACACACTCACCAGTAGATGATTTTTTGGAAGGCCCGATCCAATTTACTCTTCGAGTACTTAAGATATCATTAGCAAAATTAAAAGGGAACCCACACTTCCTATGTAACCACGAAACTGTTTTTTGCTTGAGGGAGTCATGCGATTCCTTATGCAAAGGGACTGGATGCCTGTCCTGGGGTGGTACATTAGTTAGAATCACGACATAAGGGGAGCATGCCGGGGGTAGATTTATGGTTCTTCTTTTCATTTCCACCTCATCTTTATACACCGGGACCGACTCCTTTACTACGGGGATAACTAGATTTGAGGCTAAAGTAGTCACTGGGAGAATTGGCGTGACTATATCATTGGTATTAGAGGGCTGAGATGGTAACTGCTGAAGTTCAGCTCTATCTAAGGTCTTTTGTCCAGCTACACACTGCCCCTTCCTTTTATTACTGTCTACCCAATTTGAATGATTTGTTATTAATCCTCCCAACCTCTTAACCTCATCAGCGACCATATCAAGTTTCTGTACTAAAGGTTGCATGAGTAATTCTAGTTTAGTGTCGAGTAAAACCTCAATGGAGCTGAGTAATTGGGAGAGTTGGTCAGGGGATAATAGGGTCTTTGCACCACAGCTGCTGTTTAAAGGCTCGTCTAAATCAGACTGTACTTTTTCCATAGTCTCGACCCTTTTTTTATCCTTTGTATAAACCCCCCCCTTTTTACTTTGTTGCTTTCTACAATTCCTGACGGGTCTGGGAACAGAAGTAACCTCGTCAATATCTTCACTCGCAGTATTTAAGTCTGAGGCCAAAGGATCCATGTGAACCTGAACTGTGGCCATGACAGTGGCGTTGACAGGGGGGGGGGGGGTCACAAGTACCTTTGTCCGACGAACCCATCACAGCATTTGAGGGGTTTTGGAGACTATCTTGGGGGCTATCCATCCCCAGAGAGGCCCTTCGATCACTATTGATTTTGTTGATCTTTTTCACAAGGTAATTGTCGAGAGGACCTATCCCCGATACACTTAGTTCCCTTTGGCTTATAGACATTTTAAAAGCAAAACAGAATTACTAATGTCAATAACAGCAGGTTAATCACTAGTTTGGTAACAGGACTGTGCAGTATACCAGGTTAACAAATTTACCAGTGTAGATGACTTCGCGGCCCTAGTGATCCTAAGCACGATTGTAAGGAGTATGGCCCAGCCCAGCCTTAGACAGTCCCGGACTGTCACAGACTGTCCGCCCTTTGTCCGGGCTTCGTCCGGCGCGTACCGCGTAGCGGATGGCGCTACGACTTAAGTAGGGCGTTTTTCACCGGTCAGAGGCTGGTGGGCGGGACAAAGCACAGGTGCTGCTCAACACGGGCTCCTGGGATACGGAGTCCCGTGTAGTACCTTGACCCGCGGTGGCGCCTCCAGGCGCAGCAATGAAGCAGGCGACCCCCTCCTTAGGCCGTGACAGGAAAAGAAACCAACCGCTTAACACCAGGCAGGACTTTCGGCGATGCGGGACCCGCGCCAGCGGGTTCCGCGAGGTCTTTTCACCGGTCAGAGGCTGGTGGGCGGGACAAAGCACAGGTGCTGCTCCACACGGGCTCCTGGGATACGGAGTCCCGTGTAGTACCTTGACCCGCGGTGGCGCCTCCAGGCGCAGCAATGAAGCAGGCGACCCCCTCCTTAGGCGGTGACAGGAAAAGAAACCAACCGCTTAACACCAGGCAGGACTTTCGGCGATGCGGGACCCGCGCCAGCGGGTTCCGCGAGGTCTTTTCACCGGTCAAAGGCTGGTGGGCGGGACAAAGCACAGGTGCTGCTCCACACGGGCTCCTGGGATACGGAGTTCCGTGTAGTACCTTGACCCGCGGTGGCGCCTCCAGGCGCAGCAATGAAGCAGGCGACCCCCTCCTTAGGCGGTGACAGGAAAAGAAACCAACCGCTTAACACCAGGCAGGACTTTCGGCGATGCGGGACCCGCGCCAGCGGGTTCCGCGAGGTCTTTTCACCGGTCAGAGGCTGGTGGGCGGGACAAAGCACAGGTGCTGCTCCACACGGGCTCCTGGGATACGGAGTCCCGTGTAGTACCTTGACCCGCGGTGGCTCCTCCAGGCGCAGCAATGAAGCAGGCGACCCCCTCCTTAGGCGGTGACAGGAAAAGAAACCAACCGCTTAACACCAGGCAGGACTTTCGGCGATGCGGGACCCGCGCCAGCGGGTTCCGCAAGGTCTTTTCACCGGTCAGAGGCTGGTGGGCGGGACAAAGCACAGGTGCTGCTCCACACGAGCTCCTGGGATACGGAGTCCCGTGTAGTACCTTGACCCGCGGTGGCGCCTCCAGGCGCAGCAATGAAGCAGGCGACCCCCTCCTTAGGCGGTGACAGGAAAAGAAACCAACCGCTTAACACCAGGCAGGACTTTCGGCGATGCCAGTGAAACTTCACCGAATTACTCCAACCCGCCCAGATGCTTGTACAAGGTGTGGTGAGGTAGGGGCTGTTTCATACACGTAGCATGGAGATGTTCCTAGGTGAACCAGTTTTGGTCCCATGTGGTGAGGAATATGCAAAGGAGCTCAGGCTTTCACACTGAGGAAGTGGCATTACAATGTTTATTGGGTCACATCAAGAAACCCAAGAAGCGCAAAATAGCTTACAAGCTGTTGCAGTTACTGTTGGGCCTGACAAGGTGTAGGGTGGCTATAACATGGATGGGACTGCATACCGCGGATCTAGATGCATGGAATAGGGATGTACGCGAATGGACTCTGGCGGAAGAAGTCCACATGAAGTTAAGCCGTAGAGATGAGAAATTGCTGGAGGATCCTAGTGAATGGTGTGAGTTGTGTAATGCCGTCTTGAACTCAGAACTGGATGTGAGTGACCTGCATGAGTCAGACACTAGCGAGGGTACGACCGAAGGAAAGGGGGGGTGAAAAGCGAAAAGCGAGAGACATGTAATTACCCTTGCGATCAAATGCGCTTTTATGTACTGCTCCATTGCTATTGTAAAAGTACAATCTAGTATGGACGATCATTTCCCTTCGACCAATGTAAAAATACAATTGCTTAGATTGTTTTTCAAAATAAAAAATAAGGTAATTTAAAAAAAAGCACAAGTGTAATTTTACACATGAGTAAGTCTACACATGTACACCAGGCCTAAACACTTTTGAGCCAAGACAACTTTTTTCCACAAGTTTAAAACTTAAGACAACAGATCCCAAAACCTATCCCTCAAACAGCGAGCAAATCTTGCCAACCATACTAAGGGCCTTATTCTGAACAATACTTGTGGTGGCGTCCGACTACCAGCACTACGACAAGTCCCCCTGCCGTATTTCGATGGTGCCGATGGGACTGACCACAAGACTGCTACCTCTGCCAAGATCCATGATCCCACGGGTGTGGAAAAGGGCAGTAAAAGCTAGTTTTGCCGATGCCGGCACTGCCGAGCATATTATGACCTGCTTTTCCACCGCCCATATCATGGGAGCCCGCCATTGAAAAGGTGGCAGAAATGCACATCTGGCCATGGGGGTGCGTGCAGCGGGGGAAACAGCCATTACAACACAGTCATTACAACGCACTACCTTTACAAAGCAGTCATTACAATGCAGCTGCCTTTACATCGCATGCCATTACAACCCATGCCATTACAACGCATGTCACTACAACGCATGCCTATACAGCGAATACCATTACAACACATGCCATTACAACGCATTATAAGGTAAGTAATGGGGATTTTTTTGTTTTAGGGTGGGTATGGGTTTTGGGGTACATGGGGATAGTATTTTTACCCCTACACTATCCAACACTTACCCTACTGTTGCACTCACCGGAGTGGGAATATTAATTTTTACCCCTACACTATCCAACACTTACCCTACTCTTGCCCTATAAGTATTATGCGTTGTAAGGCTATGCGTTGTAATGGTATGCGTTGTAATGGAATGCGTTGTAAATGTAGTTTCTAAAAATGCGCTGTGATGGCATGCGTTGTAAAATCATGCGTTGTAATGGATGCTGCAATGTAAAAATCACGTTGTAAAGGCATGCGTTGCAATTGTTTGCATTGTAACGTCATATATTCGTGCTGGGTGCACATATTGTGTCCAACTGTAATTGCACCTTCTTTCGTGCATGGTGTGGCATGCACAACATGATGCATGCCACATTGTGAGGAATGTGCAGCAGGCACTTTCAATGCAGAAGGCTGCTTGTTAGACTCTCCTATAATTCTAACAGACCGCTGCCGTGACACCGCCGCCGCACCACCTGCTTGCCCTGGATTCAACCCAGAATCCTGTGGGCGGGTGCACCACGGGCTTGGTGGTCTTCTAGTACCGCTGCTGTGGCGGTCCCAGACGAAGACTGCCAAACTCATAATAAGGCCCTAAATCTGAGGTGCCTAGCTGCTGACAGCTGAATCACCTTTACCTAGACCCGACTAATGTTTTGACGCCGTTTTTTGTAATTATGATAATTGGATCATTCTAAGCAGTGAAAAGGTGAAAGGGGGAAGTTTACAAATGAAACACTGTTTGCGAGTATGCGTGGGTTAGAGAGGCACGCGACTGGTTTTGCAGTAAGACTCGTGCCTTCATTTTTTCCCCACATGTGGTGCTGCTGACGTAGAAGGCGGAAGTCCCATTGTAACAGTGCGCAGCGCTTTCTGTCATGCAGCTCGGCTCTGAGCTCCTGCTACACGCCATAGCACAACAGTGTTTCTGTGACTCAAGCGTGTCTCATGTGCCCGATAATGTGATTTAGCAAGAAAAGTGCTTGGCTTTCTGATTTGTTCAGGCTTGACCTGTGGTCTCAAGCAGGCAGGGGATGGTGATCCGAGACTCAGGGGAGTCGTAAACCCGCAGAGCACATAACCCCCTGCATAATTCATAATATCCGACAGTGGTGGGTCTCAGGAGCCCATCAGCTGTGCTTGTGAGCGTCAAACTGCACATCCGCAGTCTCCTTCCAGCCGGTTAGGGACGGCTTTAAGTGTAACGAGGAGTTTGTGCCTAAAGCTTGCTTCCTGTTAATTTGGTGGGTTTTGTATTGTGGCTAAAAGAATGCTGTGGAACCAATGCCTCTACATACATCCTTCTTGGCTCGAGAAGAGGGGACCCCCAATCCGCAGGAGGTCACCACTCAGACAGCTGTCTTTGCATTACTACGCAGAGTGGTGCCGTGGAGTCCACTGAGGGACTGGCAGCCTCTCTCCGTTTTCTGTAGACGGTGGTTTGTGGTCTGGTTAGTGTCTACATTGCCTGTTGTGGCAGTAGGGGATCGATCTGATTTTTAATTCCGATTTAAGCAACTGGCCGTTCTGTGTGACTGTGCAAGTCACGTTAAGTGCTGCATGCTCCAAATTAGGTACTGTGTTTACACAGACCGAATATCCTGTGTTAATCCCTACATAAAAGGTGGGCATTTAGACTTACGAGTGTGAAAATGAACAGCTCTGCGCATTCGAATGAGATTGTGCCATCTTCGTGACACAGCCTGCCTGATGTCGATTTACACATTTGTACATATACATTTTTGTGTGTGATTTCTGTTATTTACTCGTGTTACCTGAAATAAATGTTAAGTCATTCATTTTATGTTAGTTAAACTGATTTTCTTTTTTTTATTGAGATCCATAAAAAAATGTACAAATTCACCCATATGACACAATATAAATGTCCGATAGTAATGCACTTCGTAATGACAAATATAAAAAGTCAGAAAGAAGAATACATAGTCAGACTAAAATCCAGAATGAATTTGGACTAGGAATAAACATTAGAGATCAGATATAGTATCATTTCATCGTTGAAAAGACAATGACTAAAGTGCCTATAGTGCATTAAAATGTGATTCCGAGTAAAAACTTCAAGGTATAGCCGAAGATAAGGCTGCAGATAGTAATTCGGCATAAAAGAAAACCAAATAAAACATCACCTGCCTGTTTTAAAAAGAGCTAAGGTGTCTATAGTGCAACAAACTGCAATCAAATAAAAAAATCTGTCAACATATGAAACATCAGATAAAATTTCAGCATATTAGGAGTACCTCTAAGAATTAAACTCTATTTGAAATTTACTCGAAATGTGCAGGCCAAACTTTTTCAAACTTCCTGATCCCCCCACTTCGTAGTACAAACAAGCGCTCACTATTTCTAACCTGCTTCATTTTCCGAAGCTTGTTTCCGGTCCAGGGAAGACATGGCTTGGCAGTTCGGGCTGGACTGTTCCCACGAGGCACATGGTCAAGACTGATTTACATATAGCTGTGTCTGAACTGGGGTGGCAAAGTGAGCTCAAGAATGATGATGGATTCAACCCAGATCTGTGACTGGAGGTGAGTGTTTGAAAAGTTCCAGCACTCCGTCCATCATCTCCTTGTGTTTGCTTTGTTCGCCCTAAATTGGCAGGAATGCCCAGACGTGGGTCCCTTGCTCACTTTGCCACTGGATTCAAGCTAGCCTGGCTGATGAGGGCTGTTAGCCCGAAACCGGTCCCAGGATGCTTGTTTCTGGTCCAGGGAAGACATGGCTTCGCAGTTTGGGCTGGACTGTTCCCATGAGGCACAGGGTCAAGACTGATTTGCATATAGCTGTGTCTGAACTGGGGTGGCAAAGTGAGCTAAAGAATGATGATGGATTCAACCCAGATCTGTGACTGGGGGTGAGTGTTTGAAAAGTTCCAGCACTCCGCCCATCATCTCCTTGTGTTTGCTTTGTTCGGCCTAAGTTGGCAGGGTATACCCAGAAGTTGGTCCCTTGCTCACTTTGCCACTGGATTCAAGCTAGCCTGGCTGATGAGGGCTGTTAGCCTGAAACCGGTCCCAGGATGCTTGTTTCCGGTCCAGGCAAGACATGGCTTGGCAGTTCGGGCTGGACTGTTCCCATGAGGCACAGGATCAAAACTGATTTGCATATAGCTGTGTCTGAACTGGGGTGGCAAAGTGAGCTAAAGAATGGTGATGGATTCAACCCAGATCTGTGACTGGGGGTGAGTGTTTGAAAAGATCCAGCACTCCATCCATCATCTCCTTGTGTTTGCTTTGTTCGCCCAAAAAATAACATCTGGCGCCAGTTAGCCCCCCGTAACGCACTGAAATTACATTTATTTACTTCGATTTTTCACCCATACAGATGGACCGCTCATCAGCTCATCATTGGGAACGTCCTTGCAAATAAATCAATGTTTTGTCCACACGGATGAACCTCTCATCAGCTCCCCGTACTCACCATTTAGCTCCACCTCCTAGGGTTCCCTACGACAGGCCGCACACCCCCCATGTGCAGCACTGCAGGGGTAGCTCCTTTCCATCCACCTCGGTTCACGGAACTCTGCCGAGCAGCATTTCTTCCTGATCGATCCTGGTATTGGACACTCCTTTCCACCACGTGGGTGGAGATGTTCTATGGGTCCTTGGCTGTCCACCCTTTAATTTTCATTCAATTTTTCTACTAGGGATAATCTCACGGATGCTTAGTTCCTTGCCGCCATGCTTCTCTGGAGAGGTGTGTGTGATCCCTGATAATTTCAAATCATTTTAAATGCTTTTTTGCTTATTACCTAGGATAGTCTAAGTTTGAGGATACAATACTAAATGCTATCCTTGGGTATTCCCATACTACACGAAATCTTGTCCATACGGTCCATTTGGACAGTTATCTATGCACTTTAACACTGCTACTTTCCATGGCCAAATACATAGACTTGACTTTGTAGACATACGCATTATGTATTCTAGTCATCTACCCCCAACATTCTAAGTTGATACCTGTTTATATACATCACAGCAACAGATATCAGCAATCCACCCTGAACATTTTAAGTCAACTGTTTATTATGTGTTCGTATGACTGTACATTATAGTCAACCAACTCCCACCTTCCCCCTTCTTTTCTTTGCCCATGTTTTGTTTAGGTTTTGGAAGCCACCTCAAGTGCGTGCGCCGAGGGTGAGTCAGCCATTTGCGCTCCCGACAAGACGGGTAAGCACCTAAATGATGATTCTTTTACCTATCTATGGAGCCACAGTGTAGTTTTACAATACTACAATTACATGTGGCACAATTTTAAAGGAGTGCATGTGGGTACGTGTACTAAATCTTTGCTTATATCACTTGTCTCTGTACAGGGATGACGCTGAACAGCAGAATTCTTCGATTGATGCATCAACCTGTTAGTTGGTTGTATCCTTTTTCCACTGCCACACTTGGTGTGGTGACAAGATTCACACACCCACACTGTCTCACATCTCACCTGGTCATGAAGAAAGCCACGGTGCCTCTGCAGAGGGCATTGAAGCTGAAACATGTTGACCAATTGACCACTTTGAGACCATGTTAGGTTGAGTCTTCCTGCCATGGCCCACATATATAGTTTTTAGGTCTCGCCTGACCCAGCGCATGAGCTGGTCTGGTGAGACATTTTATGAGGGCTCCAAAAAGTGCTACTAGGCCAGCCTAGACCTTCAGTGCATGTGCGCAGCCGCACGGCCGCTTTGATGTTCTCCGTGAGTCTTCAATAGTTAGCCCCCCGTAACGCACTGAAATTACATTTATTTACTTCGATTTTTCACCCATACAGATGGACCGCTCATCAGCTCATCATTGGGAACGTCCTTGCAAATAAATCAATGTTTTGTCCACACGGATGAACCTCTCATCAGCTCCCCGTACTCACCATTTAGCTCCACCTCCTAGGGTTCCCTACGACAGGCCGCACACCCCCCATGTGCAGCACTGCAGGGGTAGCTCCTTTCCATCCACCTCGGTTCACGGAACTCTGCCGAGCAGCATTTCTTCCTGATCGATCCTGGTATTGGACACTCCTTTCCACCACGTGGGTGGAGATGTTCTATGGGTCCTTGGCTGTCCACCCTTTAATTTTCATTCAATTTTTCTACTAGGGATAATCTCACGGATGCTTAGTTCCTTGCCGCCATGCTTCTCTGGAGAGGTGTGTGTGATCCCTGATAATTTCAAATAATTTTAAATGCTTTTTTGCTTATTACCTAGGATAGTCTAAGTTTGAGGATACAATACTAAATGCTATCCTTGGGTATTCCCATACTACACGAAATCTTGTCCATACGGTCCATTTGGACAGTTATCTATGCACTTTAACACTGCTACTTTCCATGGCCAAATACATAGACTTGACTTTGTAGACATACGCATTATGTATTCTAGTCATCTACCCCCAACATTCTAAGTTGATACCTGTTTATATACATCACAGCAACAGATATCAGCAATCCACCCTGAACATTTTAAGTCAACTGTTTATTATGTGTTCGTATGACTGTACATTATAGTCAACCAACTCCCACCTTCCCCCTTCTTTTCTTTGCCCATGTTTTGTTTAGGTTTTGGAAGCCACCTCAAGTGCGTGCGCCGAGGGTGAGTCAGCCATTTGCGCTCCCGACAAGACGGGTAAGCACCTAAATGATGATTCTTTTACCTATCTATGGAGCCACAGTGTAGTTTTACAATACTACAATTACATGTGGCACAATTTTAAAGGAGTGCATGTGGGTACGTGTACTAAATCTTTGCTTATATCACTTGTCTCTGTACAGGGATGACGCTGAACAGCAGAATTCTTCGATTGATGCATCAACCTGTTAGTTGGTTGTATCCTTTTTCCACTGCCACACTTGGTGTGGTGACAAGATTCACACACCCACACTGTCTCACATCTCACCTGGTCATGAAGAAAGCCACGGTGCCTCTGCAGAGGGCATTGAAGCTGAAACATGTTGACCAATTGACCACTTTGAGACCATGTTAGGTTGAGTCTTCCTGCCATGGCCCACATATATAGTTTTTAGGTCTCGCCTGACCCAGCGCATGAGCTGGTCTGGTGAGACATTTTATGAGGGCTCCAAAAAGTGCTACCAGGCCAGCCTAGACCTTCAGTGCATGTGCGCAGCCGCACGGCCGCTTTGATGTTCTCCGTGAGTCTTCAATAGATTGCAGCAGTTAAAACAAGCATTGGCATAGCCAATAGGTCTCGCTTTTGGGACCTTTTAAGTGTTTAGTTATGCAACTGTTGCATGGTTAAACACTTATAAGGTCCCAAAGGCGAGACCTATTGGCTATGCCAATGCTTGTTAATCCTGACCCCTGGCTGTTTCATTAAAATTAATCTTTAACACACCAGGTAGTCAGTTTTATTCTCACTGTCACTCTCTTCACATACTCCCTCCTCACCCGGCTCATCGGAAGGTTTTAGTATACCTCCCTATTACAAACAAAACATCCCTGAGCTCCTCCCTCACAGTGAGGGAGTTGTAGCTCGCACTGCGACTAGGTTCGCACTGCGAGGAGGTTTCCAATGATGAAGGATGCCACCAACAGGTGGGTGAAGGAATTTGTCCTTTAAAAAGGGACTCCCCTGCACTCCGCTGTCACTATTCCGACGGTGGCTTGTTTGTGTTGCCATATTTGATACGACGGGAGTTGCCCCCTGCAGGTCGTGAAACCTCCTCATGGCTTTTTGGTGTGTAACATTTCTAAGCATGTAATTCTTGGTCAAGCTTCTAAATCACGTTATGCACATATCAGCAATATCGAGTTCCCTTCTAGCTAGAAAAACGTGTTTCATGGCCTTTCTGTGGCCTCCATGAATTACAATGACTGCCTGCTGCGAATTAACACATTTTAAATGCATGTCAGTTTAATATTAACTTTTACACTTTTTATGGCACATTTAGCATACTATGGTAATTCAAATTCACTCAAATTTATAGACTCTTAATTGTAAAAGTGAGCATGCACTCACTCGTCATGCTACTTCCGCACCTAAGTTGAACTGTGTTGCGAAAACATGTGTTTGCAAATGTGGCCCTTTCAGACTAGTTTGGTTCCCATTTAGTAATTCATGAATATGGCCAGGTACAAAAAATCCTCCTTCCCCAGGTCTCCTCCCTTTTTTCAGTGGGAAATGCAACAAAGGAATTTACATGGAGAGTAGAGGGTGGTAAATGCAAATGTGGGAAGGGTATGCCCAGACGTGGGTCCCGTGCTCACTATGCCACTGGAGTCAAGCTATCCTGGCTGAAGAGGGGTGAAATCCCGAAACCGGTCCTAGGATGCTTGATTACGATCCAGGGAAGACATGGCTTGGCAGTTCGGGTTGGACTGTTCCCATGAGGCACAGGGCCAAGACTGATTTGCATATGGCCATGTCTGAACTGGGGTGGCGTGGTGAGCAAAATAACGATGGATTAAACCCAGATCTGTGACTGGGGGGTGAATGTTTTGCCAATGTGCAACATTCCGTCCATCATCTTGTGTGTTTTGGAGTAGAGGATGGTGCCAACAATTGTGGGAGAATAGCGTGCCACGTTTGTTCACCCCCTTGCTGCCAAATAAGGGCCACGTCCCATTACTTTTGTGGCATCACTAAATCGAGACCCATTCCGGTCAAGTTTATGAGTATCGCTGAGACGCAAGTACCTCACATTACACAAGAGATGCACTCTGGAAACCCCTACCAACCCATGCCCACAGCTGATCAGTTGTAAACTGTAGCATTTCCTCTTACATTTTTTTGTGAATAGCATAATAAAACACAGTTTACTAGTAACATTCATGCTTCTATTGAACATAATTTATTTTTCTAACCTTTTTTCTTTGTTAGGTATCCATTTTTGGAATTTGACCATACTGTTTGTTACTAATTTTAGTTTTTTTAAGGTCTTATGCTCCTTGTGTGTTACACATTTACTGAAGCTCAGCCTGAGCCATACAACAAGAAAATCTGTTTATAATTACAGAGAACCTTCGACAATGCCATATCATCAACAACAATTGCCATTCCAATCCTAAATCCAAATTTGTAGGACCGTTGCATAATCATTTTACAGCCAATCGGGTTTATTTATTTTAGCCCTGGCATTTATCCTTCATGAATGCAAACTCATCACCTATAATTACTGGCACCGTTCAGTGACGCCCCACCAGCACTGTGCAATCACGAGTTAAACCTCATAGAATGGGGAACACTGCCCGGACACTGCCAGACTTAAACCCACACCGAATTCCCAGTTCCATGGGGTTTAATGCTACGAGTTACCAACTGCTCCGAGCAGGTGATACATATGGGCAGGGGCTTCTGTATGGGCCAGGAGTAGAGCGAGGGGTTGGTGAGGGTAAAAGAGTGAAGGGGGAGAAATGTTCTGGCGGCAATGCTCCTCCCTTACCACAGAGTGAGGGTCTGAGGTCTGTCTGCTGGTACAGTTGAAGCTCAAAGCAATATTACCGGCAGCGATCTCCGGCCAGTAAAATCCAGTGCAGGGCACCTGCACCCGGGAAAACCAGGTGAGGAACACAGAGGCAGTTGTATGTGGAATTCTGCTCCATCCAACTGGTATTCAGGACCTCACACTCTTACAGTCCACTTATCTGCAAGAGTGGGGCCTGATGTGGAGACAAAGAGGGAGGGAAAAGAGGATTCTGGTGCATCAATGCTGAATTATGCATTGCCGCTTTGTCCCTATCACTGGCCAAACTCTTTGTGTTATGAGAGTGAGTCTTGTTCTGGAAACACAACTGTGCGAGCCCTTTAAGGTAAGAATTTTAAGCTCCTACAACTTTCTACTAGAAAAAGAATAACCGGCCCTTCACAAGGATGGTGTGCTTGTCTGTTTCCCGTAGGCAGACTGCACTGGAAGCTGGACGATGAATGCTGCCGGTATCTTCCTGAGTTCACTATCTTTCTTCTTTTTGATGTGACTTGGTCTTCGTGCAGCCCAAGTGTCATTGGCTGTCTCCCTGACTTTGAGCTGTGCGGGCAGTGTCAGACCCCATTCGAGAGCAACAGGGCACAGGAGCACGGGGCTTCAACCATGCTGGTTGAGGTTGTTTGTCACTGGTGTCCTGGAGCACGTCCTACTGGGGCTCGACAACTTGGACCAATTGCCTACAGCCCTTTCCACACCTGGTTTATGAGAAGTACTTTAATCACATAGCTGAAATAAATGCTACACAATTCAATGGAAAAGACATACAGGGTTTCAAACTAAATTGCACTAAATATTAAGACACAATGCCCCCTCCCAGTATCCCCCTTTCCGCCTCTATGGTATAGGTTCTGTATCTACAGTCGCGATCACCCCCTGGGTTTAGGCAGGTGCAAACGGCTCAAGTAATCTGAAAGGTGAAATGCGCAACTCAGTTCAATTTGTCGTCCTTACCCCTGGGCGAAAAGGCTTGACATGCACAAAATAATGATGTGCATGCGTTTGGTCTGTTGCCCCTGGTGTAGGCTAGGCGTCCTGGATTAACTGAAAGTTATGTAGCAGTTTGGGCCGTGGGTTACCGGAAGTATGGGCTCCTGCCCTCAGGCCAGACACTTGTCTCCTACAGGGCCGCAGTGACAGGTCGAAGTTCATGGGGGAAAACAGTGAGGCACATCTGTTCAGCAGCAGAGGCCCTCCAAGCCAGCTGCAGACAGGTGTTTGGGTGTGGCAGTTGTGGCCTCCAGGCCGAATCGTTCATGGTGGTGTCCTACTGGCACTTGCCACCTCCAGAAGGATCAAGGCTTCCCACGTTTATACATATTTTCCAGATAGGGGATGTGGATGCACTGCCTAAAGTTTCAGTGCTTGTTTGGATTGACTTTTTTTCAAACATCGCTCTCGGGCAACACTTCAGACACAGCCTTTGTGCAAACTGATTTCTCTAACAGCAGGCAGCACTAGGGCTGGCCTTATGCAAGAGTATGCAAAGCACACGCACAATGAAGTGTGAGATCTCTGCACCTGGTTATCACCTTCCTGATAACAAGGGACAGAAAAAAGAGCAGGTCCTGCCGAGAAACTTCTTTACCCTGAGCAGCAGAAACTGCACTCCTGCTCCCTAACCCTACGACAGTGATCAGGAACTCTGTCCCAACAAGGGACTCATTGAAATTTCTAAACGTTGCCCTGTCTCCATCCTTTGTCACTTCAGCATCCACCTGGGTCTCCACCTTCCATCTACAGGAATGTATTGTATTGAATCTATCTTGTTGTCCACATTGTGCCATGCTAAACCCAAGGGAATCCAAAATGTGTTCCATTGGCCCCAGTACTCAGACAATAAACATAGTCCTACTACCATACATGTGCTACAGAATCATCACACATACATACACCTTACAAGCACATGAGATGCCAGCGCAGGCTAATGGTGCATCAAATACCTGTGGAACATTCCTCTAGAAGAGCGGTGTGCTCGTCTCTCCTCAACACAGAGAAAAAGTCTAGTTACACCACACATTCAAAGAACGCAGAACACTGTTGCCCTGCTTTATGTGATGCACGATGGGCATGGATAGGGGCCGCTGCCCATTCTAGAAGGCACACTTGGTGCATCCCTCCAGATCACAGAAGTGGTTTTGGTACTCCCATTACGACGGACCAGCCTCACGCTAGATCAGTGTATGTAAGGGCCAAAAGAGGAGGTTACACTGTTTCATATGCAGTCAAGCACCAGGGCAGAGGTACACATCTGATCACCTTGCAGGAGATATTTCTGTCCCAGCAAATAGGGGTGTCTTCCATTGAGGGGGTTCTCTTCTTGATCCATGGACATAGTAGGCATTGCCACTCCTAAAGCGGGTTAATTACATGCCTGGTAGTGTACCTTTGTGGTGCTTTGAGTGCCATTTTGGACCTCTGGTCCTTCAACTAATTTTGTCATGTTAGTAACACTACCCTCTTCACAGTGGATGACATTAATATTATGGACACTTGTGACAGTCTTATTGGTTTCCGGACAGTTGCCTTCCTACTGAAGTGATGTTTTGGAACTTGTGTATGATTTGTGGGCCACTGTTTCCCAGTGTGGTTTGGATCCATGGCACTACTTGCTATATAATATAGACTATATTATATATAATATAAAGACTGTGATGAGAAATGAGAGCAAAAGGGTAATGATTTGTTACTTACAGGTGATCACAATAAGACTGACTCCTACTCTTCCTCTTCACAGTCCTAGGATACATACCCTCCCACACCACAGCTCAGTCTGTCTTCAACCGCTGTGGTGCTGCTTGGATATGACAAGCAGGACTCCAGGGCATGGGGTCAGGTATTTAAGACCTCCTACTGGAGGTGGGTGGCTAAAGGTTTTTGTTATTTTTTAAGGGCTAGCGAGGTTGTTTCTTTCCCTATCCTGTTTATTTGAATTACACTCTGAGAGGAGGAGTAATGCTAAACTCCTTGAAAAACTAGAACTGTAAACACCATCTTCTCTTACTCTGTTGCAGTACCATCTTTTCAGTCTTTTGACCATGCAGACACCCACTTGTAGCGGGAAAACATCAGAAGAAGAGCATTCATGGAACAGAGCTCATAATGGAGATGTCCACTGAAGAGCTCTCATGGCCTCATCCCCAGAAATGGCACATTTTAAAGACAAAGATTGTGAAGCATGCACGTCTGACTAGAATGTAGCCACTAAGGAGCCAGAGAGCGCTGAACGTCTCCTGTTGTTAGGGCCCTGATGATACCAATCATTTGTCTGCTCTCTGAGAAGCCACACACTGGGCAGGAACTGTCTAAAATCCATTTCCAACATTACCTGGGATGCTAGAGGATGGTTGGTGTGGGCAGCCAGGCCACAAACATCATATTCTTGGCCTAAATCAATTATAGCTTATGTAGGTAATAAAAAACACATTAGAAAGCATGTCAAAAAAGTTAAAGAATGAAATCTAATAGCAGTGATAAATATCAAACAAACAAAGTGTATTTTTGTAATCTACAACAAGAGACTGCACCCTCTGATAGCTACACAGAGAGAGAGTCGCACAGTTGCTCCAGAGGTACTTTCATGAGACACAGAT
Organism: Triturus cristatus; assembly: GCF_964204655.1. Lineage (NCBI taxonomy): Eukaryota > Metazoa > Chordata > Amphibia > Caudata > Salamandridae > Triturus > Triturus cristatus. The sequence goes on from NC_140589.1 coordinate 1,461,329,152, forward strand.
TTTTCTGTAAGCATTTTTAAACTAATGTTTGTGCTTCATTTTCACTAACTGTGCCCTCATTCAAGCCCATTTTCGTATTCAAATGTTCTTTGGTTTTCTTGATTTTCTCATTGATCAAGTTCTGTGCCTCCTGCGGGTCCATTATTTCACACTTAGACCCCGAAGTAACATAAAAAGCCCCTTCTTTTACCTTATGTAGGAAGCCGTCTCTGTATATACTCTACCAAAAAGAGGTATAGTGTGCACAGAGTCCAGTGAGTCCCCAAAGGTGTGCCAGAGGTTAAAATAGATAATACCGTACTCTCAAATTAGTGGTAGCTGGGCTGAGCATTTAGGCGTATCAAAGGGTAGTGTGGATGCATTTGGCGTACATACTCAAACAAAGCAGGAATACACACTCAATAGCTGACTCATGCCAATGTTTGTAAAAAAATATTACTTTTAGTTATTTTTATTCCAAGGAACCAAGTTGAAGTTACAGGTAGGTAATACTTTCAAAAAGGCAGAAGGAATACTTTCAGGGAGTCCACTTCTTCCACTTTCTGAAGCAATGCAAAGTCCTTAAGGCTATAGTTCCAAAGTGTGCAGCAGGTGCAGCCCTTCAGAGTGCAATCCTTTTGGTGAATGCCAGGGTTCCAGCAGGGAAGCCCTTCTTCTTCCTGTAGTTTCAGGCAGTCATCTTTTGTAGCTCTTTTGTACCTAGTTCTTCCAGGCAGTTCCTCCTTAATACTCTGTAAGCAAGGCAAAGTCCTTAGGGCTATAGTTCCAAAGTGTGCAGCAGGTGCAGTTCTTATGAGTGTAGGTCTCTTGTCTTGGGGTGCAGACCAGGGGTTCCAGCAGGGTAGTCCGTCTTCTATTGTTTATTCCAGGCAGGGATCTCTTGTAGCTCTTTTGTACCTGTTGCTTTCAGGGAGTCCCTCTTTGATCCCTTTTAAGTAAGGGAAAGCCCTTAGGTCTGAAGTTCCAACGTGTGCAGCAGGTGCAGTCCTTATGAGTGCCGTTCTCTTGGGGTGCAGACCAGGGCTTACAGCAGGGCAGTCCTTCCTCTCTTCATTATTCCAGGCAGAGATCTCAGTTGCTAGGCAATGCTCCCATATTTATTCACAGTTCCTAGGTGACAAACAGTGGGGCACCCCTGGCCAATGGGGTGCACGGTGCAACCCTCAGTTATGATCACTTCCTCCAAAGTGTGGCATATTCTTTACCCAAAAAGCACTGGTCTTCCAAAATCCAAAATGGAGAAACTCTCTCCTGGAGATTAAGATCTGGCTAAGTTTCCCCCAACACTCCCCTCCATACCCTCTGCTAATCTAATTACTAGGGCTCCTGTTTGGCTGTGGGAGCAGGATGTGGGAGTGAGCCTGTACTGCCCTAAACTATCATTCCCTCCTTAAAGACCAATTTAGCTACTCCACCTCCATCCTGCCTTTTGCTCTGCAGCTTGCAGTTCTCCTCCCAAAGGGAATCCTGTCTCTAGTCAGGCCACTTCACACCTCATTAAGACAGCTTGGCTCAGCCTGTGAGAGGCAGGCCAATCGGAGAAGGGCTGCAGGAACGCCGGATTTTGGCTTACAGAAAAAAAAGTTCCTTAACTTCTGTTCTGTGATAATTATAATACATTGGACAGTGGCACGTTGTTGGATTTATTTTATCATTTTGATACATTGAAGTACATTTGTAGCTCTTTTCTCTCAATAGTTACACTTTAATAAAGTATTCCTATGTTAGCCTATAGAGAATTGTGCTACAATGGGGGGAAATTAAATTTGCAGTTTTTCCCTCACCAGGGCATATAAAACATCCTTTATAAAGTCACTACTTATCGTTACATGGCACCCTACCCCTGTGGCAACTAGCAGAGTCCTAAGGGGTCACCTACATGTACAAATAAGATACTTTGAGACTTTGCAAGTAGTTTTAATTCCGAAGTCGAATTTGCATATCATTTTTGTTTAAAGGCAGCCTTCAAGGCAGGGCTGGCTTTTAAAATGGCAGTAGGCGCCACAGTAGTGCACACTTAAGTACATTAGACCTACATGCCCTATCCTATACTAGGGACTTATGGGTAGGTTATCAATACCAATTGCAATTATACCTAATTACCATGTACTTTTAATCAGTGCACAGCCCCTGGGTCTGGTGAGCAGAGCCCAGGGCACAATCAGAGTCAGAAAACCAGCATCTAGTGGTCAAAATGAGGGCAAAAAGTGTGGGGGGGCACTGCAAACAGGTCCTGGCTTCTCTACTATGATCTGGCTTTCCATGTGTTTCTTTTGTATCCTTATTAAAGCATCATGTCCTGCCCCCAGACATAGTCTGATAGACCCTCTGAATACTGTATCTTGGAGTATAGTAGTTCTGGAAAGCTCTATTGTTAGCCTGTTCCTGAATCTGAATAATATGGTCTCTTCCCCACCCCAAACATTCACTGTGTATGATTGGGAGTATGTTTTCTGAGTATGGCTCATTGCAAATGTCCTCATTTATTTCCCTCTTAAAATAATCTTTGGCTCATTTTTGTCAAAAAGTAAATTGCTTTGTTGGGTTCACCATCCGGACCCTTGCTGCTAAACCTTTGTGTCATACCCTCTGTGAGAGTGTTTTCCTGTGCTGAAGTGTGATACAAGACCCCCAAATTACCTTAAGAGTGTCTGAACTTGTAGGCAATAAACATTCTCCGTGTTGTTTAACTGGAGGACATCTGTCATTTGAGAGATTTGTGGCTTTTAAGATACAAGATTCTTAAGAAGGCATTCATTGATACACCAACCAGGGTCCTTTGCTTGAGCTGTCACTTCTCCTCGTAAAGAGCAAGTAACCAGAGCATTAAGCTTGATCTAAGAGAATCATGTCAATGATGGCACAGGACTTATGGGATGCAGTATAATGTGTGTTGTCAACTTCTCCAGGGTGCCTATATCTCAATGTATCTACCAGCCCTAAATCGGTGAACCACTTGCAGCCTTCTTCTGAAAGGGCCACTGTACCCTCTATCTTCTGCCCTGATCTGTCCTGTGTCCTATCCATCACCATGTTTCAGTCATCCTTCAACCCCGTCATTAAGGATGCTGTTGCTTTGGCTAAGGTTTTTTAGTTTGTGTGCTGAAAAAATACTTCTTGCCCCGATTCTGGGCATAAACCACTGCCAGTGAGATCTCTTTACCTCTCAATTGACCATTCAGGAGAAGTAAACAATATTCCTATCTAAATTAGACTTCTTCAAGGAAAAAACTGCATCAGTACAAATATAATGCCCACCTCCCTTATTTTAGTTTTAGCTGAGGAGAAATATTGTAAGGGAAACAAATGGTATCTTATCCTTGGAAGCAAATGAGTATCTTTGAAGAAACATGTGTTTACCTCTGGCTTCCTCGAGGGGCTCAAATAGTCATAATTGTTTAACACCCCCAAGAAAGACTTCAGTCAGACACTAATTGATTATATTGTGCCCCATGTCCTAGCTATGGACAAGTTCCTATTGTTGAGTGATTTTAACTTCCACAGAGAGCTCTCTGACGACCCTGGAGTGTCACAATAGTTAGCAGAGTTAGAGACATTAGGGCTAAGCAAATAGTGTCAGGCCATATGCATAGGGCAGGACATATGCTGGACCTTATTTTTACAAGCCTCTGCTTCCTCTCACTTGGTCGGATCATCATCTGATCAAGTTTGCCATTCCATGTTAGAACGCTTCAGTCAAACCTAGGAAAGAGGTCTACAGACCTCGGCGCCCATGGAAAATAGTAACCCTTACACTTTTAGTGAGGTCTTTAAGGTTCACTCTCTTGCGTCCTACTCTGATGTGGATACGGCTTTGTCCGCTTACCATGATTAACTAACTAGCACACTCAATCAAATAACCCCTCTTAAAAAATCCATGTCTGTCTTCCTTAGCAATTGAGCTCCATGATACTCTGATACCCTGCATCACGAAAAACCAGTTCGCAAACGTCTTGAACGCAGTTGGTGCCTTATTAATTTTCCTGAGGATATATCGGAATATCAGACCAGGCTAGGAATCGATCACAACAAGATTCAGGCTGCACGAAAAGCACATCTAACTTCAACAATTGCTAACATAGGTAATTCCACTACAGACTTATATAAAGAATTAAATAGCTTTATGAAACCACGTGCCTGTGCCTCCACAATTATGGCTTCTCAAGACCTCTGTGACAACTTAGCTGCCTTTTTTGAAGATAAGATTAATACAATTTACAAGAACTTCTCAGCCAGCCAGGAATGACCGGAATGGGAAACTTATTTCAATTATCCGCATCCAGACGTCACGGCTAGTTTGAGAGATTTTGAATTCTGCTCTGTGGTTCATGCGCATGAGATTCTCGTTCTCACTAAATCTGGTTCGCCCCAGGACTTATGTCCTCCTAAGACTGCAGGCAGCTTAGCAAACTGTCTGGCACCAGCAGTTAGTTAGGGAAAGGTTTAATCTCTCATTTGCTATGGCCAAAGTGCCAAAGGAATGGAAGTGTGCCCAAGTATTTCTTTCCTAAAAACCCTCAGCAAACCCCTATATCCTATCAAACTACAGACTGATTTTGCTGTTACCTTTACTTGCAAAAGCTCTAGAAAATATATTAACACACAACTTCTATCCTTTCTTGAAGAGCGTAAGACCTTAGACCACTCTTAGTCAGGTTTTAGAGAGTTACACGTTACAGAGACCGCACTGTTTGTCATCACTGATAACATCAGTCTCTCTCTATATGCCAGAATGTCGGTCATGTTAGTGTTACTGGATCTATCGGTGGCCTTTTGACATGATCTCTCACTCCATCCTAATCTGCAGACTCCATAAGGCTGGCTTTCATGGCAGGGCACAACGGTGACTCAGGGACTACCTTGATAACTGCACTCAACTTGTCTTTCTTGGTCCTTTTAAATCAAGACTGATGGAAGTTGGCGAGAGAGTTCCCCAGGACTCATGCCTGAGTCCCAACACTATTTAATATCTAGGTAGCACCGCTTGTCCAAATCATGAGAGTATGTGGGGTGGAGATTGTGTCATAATCAAATGACACTCAACTTCTCATCTCGTTTGGCCCCAATCCAGATAAAGTGAAAGACAAATTCACTGGCTGCATGAGGGAAATCGCTGTTTGGATGAAAAATTGCCTCCAACTAAACAGCAAGAAGACTGAGATTATGCAGTTTGGCAAAGCCAACGAGCTATGGTCAGCACACTGTAGGCTCCCTGAATGAAAATAGATCAATCACTCTCCATAACGGATCAAAATAATGCCACATGTGGCCCCTGCTATGCCACAATGAGGCTTCTAAAAAAAAACATTTCCTTAGCTTCCAAACTTCTCCAGAAAAACCCCTGTCGAGGTTCTTATAACCGCTTACCTGGACTATGGAAATGCTTTACTGGTTATAAAAAATGATACCCTGCTGACCAAGTTGCAGGTAGCGCAAAACACAGTTGCAAGGCTGATCTGCAATCTTCCTGCCCGATCCTCCTCCTCCCCTATCTTAAGGAAACTACATTGGTTGCCTATCTGAAAGCAGGTCATTTCTAACCTCTGCTGTCTGACACATAAGACTCTTTGCAGGGCCCGCCCAACCGATTTGTCTTCATGACTCAGCTACTGCCTGCCCTCTAGACAACTAAGGACCTCAAATCAAGCGATCCTGCTAAACACACATATCCGCACTGCAAGATTCAGGGGCAGATTCTTTTCTTATACGGCCCCACACCATTGGAACAAACTAGCACTTCATCTTCGCACCTGTCCAGATTTCAAAAACTTAAAAAAGATACTAAAAACCTGGCTGTTCTAGAATTTCCCCATCTGCCGTGATCAGCAAGAGCCAAGAAACTCCTCCGGCAGTGAGTCATGCACTATACCAAGACTCTGAAATATATAGAATTATAATATATAGAAATATATACTGGAGGTATTCAGCTTCTCAAGAAGCCCTCTGCAGACCCGATAGACCTCAAGAATGTCAGACCCATCTCTCTTCTCCCCTTCACCGCCAAAGTCATAGAGAAAGTCGTCAACACCCAGCTAGTGCACATCATAGAAACCAACAACATCCTCGACACCTCTCAATCCGGATTCCGCAACAACCACAGCACTGAGACCGCCCGAATAGCCACCACTGATGACATCCGCACCCTCCTCGACCAAGGCCACACAGCTGCCCTCACCCTCCTGGACCCCTTAGCAGCCTTCGACACCGTCTCCCACCGCACACTAGCTGCCAGACTCCACGACGCCAGGATCCAGGGAACAGCCGTAGACTGGATTAGATCTTTCCGCTGAGGGAGAACACAAAGAATAAGACTCCCACCCTTCCTCTCCGAACCTACAGAGATCAGATGCAGAGTACCCCAAGAATACTCCCTCAGCCCCACGCTCTTCAACACCTATATGCCCCCCTCGCCACCATCTTTAGAAAACACGGACTCAACATAATCTCATACGCCGACAACACCCAGCTCATCCTCTTCCTCACCAAGAAACGCAGCATCACCAGGCACAATTTTCCAAGAAGAAATGAAGAACGTTGCAACCTGGATGAGCAGCAGCTACCTGAAGCTCAACTCATCCTCGGAAACCCACCCACCCCTATGGACCACACTTGCAACCTCGGCATCATACTCGACTATTCACTCACCATGAACTGTCAGATCAACGCTGTGTTCTCCATATGCTTCAACATCCTCCGCATACTCCGCAAGATCTTCAAATGGATCCCACAACTCCAGGAAGACCATCACTCATGCACTCATCACCAGCAGACTGGACTACGGAAATGCTCTCTATTCTGGAATCAACAAAAAACTTCTCCACAAACTCCAGACCATCCAGAACGCCGCAGCCAGACTCATCCTCAACATCCCGCGACATGACCAGATCACCCAACACCTCCTCCACCTCCACTTGGCTCCCCGTCAAAGCCCTCCATAACAACGGACCCCAATACCTTAATGAACAAATCGTTTTCCACGCCCCAAGAGAAACCTCCGACCTAGCCCTAGCCACGGTCCCCCGCATCCATAGGGCCAAAGTGGGTGGCAGATCCTTCTTCTACATCGTGGCCACGACCTGGACCGAACTCCCCCTCCGTGTCAGACAAAGCCCGACACTGCACCAATTCAGAAAGGATCTCAATACCTGGCTCTTTGGATGACCTACCCTTTGAGGGTTTTTCACTACCAGGACATATAAAACTTAAAAGTACATGCTCAACCTTTTAATTACACAGCACCGTGTCTTCTGGGCTATCTAGGGCCTACCTTAGGGGTGACTTGTATGCAGTAAAAGGTGAAAATAAGGCTTGGCAAGGGGGTTTAAAGGTCAAGTCGACATGGCAGTGGAACACTGCATTCAGGATGCAATGGCAGGCCTGAAACATCTTTTGGAGGGCTACGTAGGCAGGTGATACATTAAGTGCTGCTGGCACACTGGCTCTGGGTGTATGGTATACCACTCTACAATGGACTTATAAGTAAATTAAATATGCCAATTAGGTATATGCCAATCAAACCACATTTAGGGGAGTGAGCACAAGCACTTTAGCATTGGTGACCAGTGGTACAGTGCACAGAGTCCTAAGGCCAACTAAAGCAAACATCCAGCAAGAATTGGAGGCAAGTAAGCAACAGGTTTGGGGGAAGAACACCCTAAGACTGACAGGTCTCATGTGTCCCATCTGCTTATTCCTTCAGCGAGAACACCCTCTCACCCAGGTTATTCAGGTCTTTCTTTTCTTCTTCTAACACCTGTTTCAATTCACCTAACAGGGCTTAGATGTCATCTCATAGGTTATGAAAAATTTCTACTATAAATTTCATAGTGAAAGTTACTCCAGTCTTAAAGGCCTTTGCCAAGGACAGGCACGAGTAGGAGAATCTGCTTGCTTTCTTTACTTTTGAGATTCTGCTTTTTTGCAAGGCATGTTTTAGAAGTAGTTCTTTCACAGTTGATTGTAATAGTGAATATAATCCTCCAGAATATCGTGATACAAGAATATATCGTGGACAGAATATTGAGTGACAAAATATCAAAAGATAAGTGCATATAGGGAATGTAGATTTGCTATTCCTAACTCCACATCTACATACCTTGATGATATATATGTTGCATAGGTACATATATGTGGCGTTAGGTGTAGAAAATCTAGACTTACTTACCTGTTGATATTTTTCTTTCTATATTTTGTCCTTGATATTGTGTCCCATCGATATACTGGGGTTCTTATTCCAGGTGCATACCTCACAGACTGAGAATTCCTTCCTCTTCTAGAACATGCTGGGTATTGATGTGTGGGATGGTCCCTTGGTGCAGTATTGACCTGCCATGACCAGGTTTATGTGAAGGGCAGGTCAGTCATAGAATTAGTCGGTTGTACTACTGAATATTGACACCAACAATATCGAGATAGAAGTATATCGAAGCTAGGATATCGAGGCCCAAAATATCGAAAGGTAAGAGCATATAGGGAGTATGGATTTACTGTTCCTAACTCCACAGCTACGTACCTTGAAGATATATGTACCACCTAGGTAAATACATGTGGAGCTAGGTACAGAAAATCAAGACTTACCTGTTGATATTTTGTTCAATATTTTGTCCTCAATATCCTGTTCCACCGATATTTTCTGTTTGATATGCTGGATGCACACTTAATAAGTATAGTTTAGAGTGGCTGTTCCAGTGCACACACTCCAGTTCCTTAATTACACACCACTATGCCAGTTCCACTAGCACTGGGGAGGCATCGCGTTGAATATTACTTCTGCCTCTTTTATTTTATAGTGATCTTCTGCAGAGCATGTTAGGTAAATGACTTACCGTGCAGGCATATTTCAGGTGTGTCGCTCCTACTGTTGGAATTGCTACATCATACCAGAGCAGTGGAGAGACCAAGGGACATATTTACAAGCCCCTTGCGGCACCGGCGCGTCACTTTTTTGACGCTTCGGTGGCAGCCTATGCAAGCTGATATTTACAAGGCCGCGCTAAGCCACTTTGCAAGGCTTAAAACAGCCTTGTAAATATAGCCCTCTGCAACGCAGTTTTCTGCGGTAAAGGGGCATGCAATGGGAGCTGCTGTGGGTGTTCCTAGCAAAATCCATGGCTTTTTGACACTGCTCCAAATTTACAAGGATCTGTAAATCTGAGGCAGCACCAAAAACGAACGCCTTTCAAATAGAGGCATTAATTTGGTGCAACGAGAAGAAATACTTTTATTTCTCCTTGTTTTTTGCACTTTCTATGTGTGCTGAATTCTGCACACAAATAGAAGGAGCAAAACGCCATTAATGATTGTTTTTGTTCAGAAAGGTGTCCCTTCCTGCACAAACACAATCATTCCTGCAACGCAGGCACCCTTGCACCATGGTGCAAGGGTTTCTGCGTGGCGCTAGACGGCTTTTTTTGCGCTGACGCAGGGGTGAGCACAGGAATACGCCGTATGTCAATACAGCGTGTTAAAAAATGATGCAGCTCTGTGCAGCAAAATTGCTTGCTGCACCATGCTGCCCCATTTTCATGAATATATGCACCCAGGCTCTTCATTATAGTGTAGTGGCTTATAGACCATTAGACACTACATTGAGTCTCTCTGTGGTGCACTGCTCTGCGGCATAGCAAATTCCCTTCTCTAGCTTTAGTTTTTCATGGTGGACACCCCCTTTCACTCACTCGGGGAACTCTGTTCGGAGTCCTACCTCTTCTGCCACGTTCTTCAATTCAGGTGTGCCCCTGCTGAGGTTGATTGAGCTCAGGGTCTCTTAAGTGGGTTTTCCAGTATTAGCCTTCCTCAGTCTTGGGTGCTGTTCTTAACGGGTCTTTCGATCCTCCCTTAAGAGCTGCCACTCCTCAAAACCTGGGCACCAAGTATCTTCCTGTGCCTAAGGCCCATTTCCAGTGAGACTGTCTTACATCTCTCTCAGTGTTGCACTGCAGACTCCAATGCCTCTCTGCATCAAGCAGGTTGGGGGCTCAGTCCGGGCACCCAGTTGATTCACTTATCACTTGTCTTTATGGGTTGCCCCACTCTCTCCGTCCAAAACACAGGGCTGGCCTTGGAAGACCATATTGGGTGCTCTACTAGATCACAGCCTGGAGATTACTGGCCATACTATGGTGTGCTGCCAAGCATTGACCATCAGTGCCATTTGGCCATAGGTGCCATCCCAGCATATTTTCTGCCCCAAGCATTTTTCTCTCACTTTTTATTGTTGTTAAGAGACTTAGGTCCCCCATTCTGGTGATGTGCTGCCGGTGATCGAGTCAGCTTTTGGACTGGCCAGAGTGGATGGAAGAAACAAATTACCCTACTCTGCCACCGTGGCCATGCCACTTACGGTCAATAATTAAACCTTATGTGATGTTATCCATCAGTTCTGGACACTTTGTGTCTATCGAGCCTTACATTTTAAATGCAGTAGACAATCTTCACTCCCAGATATTTAATCACTGTCTCATTCCATTGGAATGGTGTTGGTTTTAAAAAACACATCTTCACTCCATCTGGTGTGAGTGCGATATTTAGGACCTCAGATTTGGCCATATTAATGCTTAAGCCTTCCAGGGACTGTAATTTCTGAAATTCATCAAGGAACACAGCTATAGATCTCTCAGGGTCTGTCAGTGATTCACCATGTTATCTGTGAACATGGTGAGATTGAAAGTGTCCATCCCTAGCTTAACCCCTAGATATCATGGTTAGCTATCAGCTGTTGGCCTAGGTGGTCCACCAAGATGGTAACAGTAATGATTACGGCAGCCTTGAACGATGCCTCTGTGTATAGAAACACTTGAAGACAGCAGACCATTAAATCATGTGTGAGCAGTGGTGAACTTATAATAAGACATTGTCTATATCAAGGAGTGACTTCCAAATCCTTTTGACAATAGCATCTCTTTCAAGAAGTTTCATTCAACTTTGTCAAATGCCTTTTTGGCATCCAGAATTAGCAGAATGTTTTCTTTTTTGCTCTCTGTGAATAGGCCCACACTTTACAGACCCCCTACAAGAGTCCATCTAGCTATTCTCCTGCCTTCACTTCTTAATGTGAGATTGTGTCCCTCCCTCATCCTTTTCTGTCAGGATGGTGGAGAGCAGAGGTGTTTTCTATTTAATTGTGTTGCAATCCCAGAAGTCCTTTATTGACAGTTTTATTATTTCGCCTCCTCGTGTCTGATGTTGCATTGGAGGAGTTCAAATTCTTTGACCCTGGGAAATGTTCACTTATTCCCATATTGAACATTTTTGTCCTGCAAGACCTTTAGGGATTGTTATCAAATACTGCCAATTAGAGTTACAGTTTCTCACCTGGGAGAAGGGGTCAAACAGATGTCCAATATTCATGTGTTGACTAGGCCTTGTTTACCCTTTCTCTTCTTTTTACCAGGGAAACAAGTAAGCATTCTCTGCTCTTGGTACATCACAGAGGCATCTCAAATGGAGATTCAGCTCCCAATGTCATGACTTAGATGATCTTTAAAAAAGATACATTTATCCATAGGGGGAAGGTCAGTGGTTCTTAACCTTTTAACTTTTGCGGACCCCCACTGAATCATTACTGGAATCCGGTGTCCCCCAAAGAGTCATTACTGAAAATCGGAAACCTCAGCCTAACGTTTTGAACCTCAAAACAATACATAAAAATATATACATCAAACAAATACACAAATGATGAAATATTATATTTAATTCAAACAGGGGAAAGGATGTAGCCTTATGGCTAGAGCTGTCGAAGTGGAAGCTGGGAAACTGGGTTCGGGTCTCCGTAACGACGCTCAAAATCCTGTGATTCTGGGCAAATCACTTAATCTCCCCTCTCCTAACAAAAAATGAATGTGTCCTTGTGTAACAAAACTGGTGCTGTTTAAAGCGCTCTGATACCCGATATCTTCGGGTCTAGTTCACGCTTTATAAAACAAACAAAAAAATAGAAACATTATTGACATTTACATTTTAATGGGAAGATTGGAGCTTTTCTAAATTCGTTTTTTTAATTCCAAAGGATGATGCAATATGCTAGACTCTAGCATATCACTTCGTCTTTTGTGTTCCTAATGCATGCTCCACTTTTGTTGGTGTTTCTATTGAGGCCATTAATCGCCCATATTATACTCTGTGTGCTATACTTGCGCTGCTTCCCCGAATCAAGCTAAAGATTCCAAGTTAAATTTTAGCCTCCAAATTTAGCCTCCAATTTCAGATTCCTTTATATCCACAGAATGTTTTAATTATTTCAATTTCACATTGTACTTCTTTATTTAGATATACTTTATTAATCTGCAACTATGTTATGTAATTTTCTATACAGTTGTGGGCTCCCTGAGTAGGAGTTAAAAACCTCTGGTGAAGGGGGCAGATGAAGAAGGTAACAGCATGTGCAGTGACATGCCTAACTCTAGTGGCCGCCTATGTCTTACACCTTAGCAGAGTGGCTTTTTAGTATTTCAGTCAGAGTAAATCCCCAATCATGGGAGAAGAACAAGTATGTGCTGCATGTCTGATTGTTGGGTACTCAGAAGGGCACACTTCCCTCTGAGTTGCTTGGGGTATAAGACGAGATGGCCCCTCACAGTCAATATTTACTGCTTCAGCTGCCTTTTCCTCTCCTATGCTGGACTGAAAGATCAAATCTCTTCCAGTGACCCCTCCTCAATGTGCGACCTCTCTAGATGATAGCTGACCATCTGCCACTTTGTGTTAAATCATCATCACATAGCACTTATTTGGCAAGGGTATGTGAGCTACTCCACCTAGTTTAAAGTTCTACTACTCCTCCCCACGCCATTCTGAGATATCATGTTCTTTATCTTCCCTACCAACTATATCAGTGGCTCCCATCGGGCCACAGGGACTCCCCCTCGGCCATTCCTTGATCTCTGCCTTCTTTCTTTTGTGTAGTGTGTGGAGTATTCACACTTTGCCCTGGATTTTGCTACCGGCTCTCGTACAGCTGGTTGCTAGGGAGGAGGTCTCCAGGCCCAGCTCAGGTAAGCGTTTCACTCAAATTTCTATAGCATCTATCTCCTGTCATTACAAAGAGTAGGAGAGAGTCTTTCGTGAGTCCCATTGAAGTCACTGGTGCTTCCGCCCCAACTCAGCCAAACACCACTACTACCTCTTGTGTATCCTTGGGTGATACAATAGGCACCCCCAGCCTGTGTCCCTATGGTGCACTTCACTCTCCTATGCCATTCCAGCATGTTTCATGGACCCTCAGCAGAGAGTTCTCATTCCCACTATGGCTCACTCAGTTCTTCTGGGTTGCACTTTAAAAGAGTGAAAAGGCCACCATCTCCTTCACATTCTTTTCCCTGCCATAGCTTTCTGCCCAAACAGGCCTTTTTCCCTTTCCTCCTCAGGTCACCGTCTGTCCACCCAAGACATACGTGAGAAGAGTTGCCGCCATAGACGCCAGGGTTCCTCTCTCTCTCTCTCTTTCTCTCTTTCTCTCTCTCTCTCTCTCTCTCTCTCTCTCTCTCTCTCCCTCTCTCTGTCTCGCATGCTTTTATGTGGCATCTAACCGAACAGTTCCTCTCTTTAGTTATTTTCTCATCATCATGGGTTCATCCTCTCCATCATGCTCCAGCTATGTATGCTGCTGTCCCCTCTACACCACACTATGCAAAATATATCAAAATGGATGTTAAATATATTTATGTATGTTTGCAAATCTGTTTCACATAGTTGTGAATTACTATGAACAAATTAATCAATAATTAGCACCTTTATGGCTCAGGTTATATAAAAGTCATACTTTTTTTTGTTTAGTTCCTTCTACCTTCAATGGGTGTATTACTGCTAATATGGAAACATCTAGCAATTGCAACGATATCTCAGGTCATTGTTGATTCATAGCAGGACCATAGCAGGACTAATGAATCTTGAATGGCCTAAGCGTGGTAAGGAGATGGAGTAGTTACCATCATTCTGATTGGGTGAGCAATTGTAGGACCTGCAAATACAATTTTCAGTTTAATGTGCTGGGGCGTCATTTGCTAATTCGAGAACTAGCCCTTGCAAGGGCTTGCTTTAGCCCACCGATGGCCCATTGTGAGCAATGGACATAGTTCTACTTGCTGAAGCAAAGTAAGTTCAAATAGAATGATATACAGTAGTAGTAGTAATACTTTATTCGATAAAAATTTATCATAAAAGAATGCAGTTTATACAATATAAAAATAAAATAAAATCAAGAACCCACCAGTCCTTCTGTACATACATCGTCACATAATACACATATTTACCAATAAAAAGTACATAAAACAGCTATAATACCATAGGTACTTCCTGCCAGGAAGCCCGCTAGCCAATAGGTGGAATAAGGGAGGACTTAATTCTCCTCGTACGTGTCAACCAAGCGCTACCCAAGTATTTAGCTACTCCTCACACCATGACTAGCTACTCCACACACCATGACTGATATCAGATCAGAGGTCTGGGTTCACTTATGCATAGTCACGTTGCTATGTCAATCACCTTCTTACCTCATCGCAGCATCGGGAAATGATGGGAAGTGTAGTTCACAGCTTTCTTGTCTCTTGTGGTATCGTTAGCTAGAACCCAAAAATTCAAAACAGAATAGTCATGGCACACTATTCAACACCATATGTTAGTATTAGAATAAGGGGAAAAAATGTATGTCAAACACGTTAAGCACCTCTTGAGGAAAAGCGCTACAGCGGACGGGGACTATAAGAATTGATCTGGCACTTTTTGATGTTCAATACTTTGACTCTCAATTCTTTACCTCATTATTTATACTGCTTGCAAATATCAAACATTTAGGACCTGATTACGAGTTTGGCGGACAGGGTTACTTCGTCACAAATGTGACGGATATCCCGTCCACCATATTTCAATTCCATTATCCTATGGAACTTGTGGTTTGGCGGAGGGTATATACGTTTGTGACAAAGTATCCCATCCGCCGAACTCGCAATCAGGCCCTTAATTCTTCTATATATTCTGTCATACGTATGTTTTAAGTTCTCTTAAAACTTAAAATTCTTCAGCAGCACTCATTCTACAACATTGTATAAGTGCTTTTGCCAAAGGTAGAACACAAGGTTTTCAAGCAATAACCTAAGTGGTAGACATATCAGGTGTTGTAGTATTAACATGTTGTGCTTCACCTTTTAATTTGACGCTATAATTTTTGTCTAAATTTCTTCTATGCCAGATTAATCTAAGCTACCATACCAAATCCCTACGGTCCTCCGATGGATCCTGTTCTGTGCTGGAAGGGACTGGAATATTTAGAGGATAAGCAATTATCAAATGAGGACCAGGAATAAGATAATTGCTAACTTACAATATTATGCATTTCACTCATTTTTTCAAATGGAAAATCACCCAATTAAATGAACTTATTTAAACACAAATAATGAGTCAGAATTAGGTGAGTTAACTGAATCTTAATTTTGTACATTTAGCTAAGTTTCAAATGAATAGCAATACAATCCTAAATTCAAATTAGATCAGGTTTAATACAGCATTAGCAAACTTTGTGAGATCTAAATTTAAAGGGAATAGATCTCCTCAGCCGAGTAAGTTATTATCTTAAGAATAGTTGATCAACAGGGGAAATCAGTAGTCTCATACCAACCCTAGGAATGTTCAATAAGTTCCAAATGACCAGTTCCAGTTCATAAGACAGAATATCTGCCTCAGTCCAACACTGATGAACCAGCTATGCCACCAGGACCTGGGTAATTAACATTACAGAAGATAGGCGGTCCCACTGGGACAATTTTAAAGAACACAAATATTTATGTGGCAGCATCTATTGAATTACTTATACTATAAAATTCTGCTCAATATTATTTATTTATATTGAACATCGATCTGATTGCTCAAAATCCAGCAGACCATCTGGAACATAAATATACAAAAGTGCCCCAATTGTGTGGAAGAGAGAAGAGAAGGACTTGTGAGCAAAGTGAGGGTTAAATGAGGGCAGAAAGGGAGAGACAATATATACACCAACAATATTATTCACAATAGAGATTGTGTGTCCTACATGACAGATATATACAACCAAATTTATTTAGCAGCCATTATGTTGCTGAAATAGGTACAATGAACCAAACACTGTTGCCCGCACTGGCATATATAAACCAAAATTTTGAAGTTCGACGTGCAATGATGTGAACGGATGCACTTTACTTTGAGAAATTTGGTACCTCAGATGCCTTTTGGATTGTGTCCACCACTTAATGATGACAGCACATTCAAATGAGTAATCGGGAACTTTTGCATTCAATCTCGGCCCCCTCGTTGGAAGTAAACTTCTTTTGGAAGGAACATAGTCGTGTTTTGATATTACGAAATGAGTCGCCATCTATCCGTTCTCTGACTTAGGAGCCCAATGTGCCCACTACTATCATTCCAACCACCCAACTTATGGTGGTTTACGGTGCGCCTTTACAGTCCTGAGAAAGACCCCATTGTAAGGATCAAGGTCACCTACTTCTATCAGGGGTCGAAACGTTTATATTTTTGTGTATATATGCCAGTGCGGGCAACAGTGTTTGGTTCATTGTGCCTATTTCAGTGACATAATGGCTAGTAAATAATTTGGTTTTATATATCTGACATGCCAGCATCCGGCCCGCCAACCCACCTACCAAAGAACCCAACTACCTCAGATGCATCCTCCTCAACACCTGCTCCGCACACAAACACGCCGTGGAACTCTGTGACCTACTGGACTCCAACACCCCAGACGTCGCCTTCCTGATGGAGACCTGGCTGAACCCCTCCTCAGCACCCGACATCGCCATAGCCATCCCGGAAGGCTATAAGATCACCCGCAGGGACCGCACCAATGGAGTAGGAGGAGCAATCGCCATTGTCCACAGTAACACTCTCGAAGTCTCAAGCAACACCGACGACACCCTCAGCACCGCCGAACACCTGCAATTCCAGATTCACACCAATCCCAACACCACCCTCAGAGGAACCCTCATCTACAGACACCCCGGACCCCGAGCACAGTTCAGCGACTCCATCACCAACCTCGTCAGCACACACGCCCTCGCCTCCACAGACTACATCCTCCTCGGGGACCTGAACTTCCACCTCGAGAACAACAACAACACCAACTCCACCACCCTGATCGACAACCTCGCCAACCTCGGACTCAGACAACTCGTCACTACACCCACCCACTCCGCCGGCCACACGCTTGACTCCATCTTCTCCGCAAGCTCCCACATCTCCTTCAACCACACCACCGAGCTCCACTGGACTGATCACCGCTGCATCACCTTCCGGAAACCCACCACGCACCACCGCACCCAACAGATGCCGCGCCACTGCTGGAGCAAAGTCACCGAAGACCAGCTTTCCAACACCCTCGCCCAGAGCCCACCCGCAGACCCGACCAACCCCGACACCGCCGCTCGCAACCTCAGACAGTGGATCAACGACTGCGCCAACACCCTCGCCCTGCTCAAGAAGCCCTCCAACACCCACACCAGCAAGAAAGCCAGCTGGTTCACCAAAGACCTCCAGACCTCCAAGCGAACCTGTCGAAAACTCGAACAAAACTGGATCCGTGAACGAACTCCAGAAAGCTACACAGCCCACAAGAACGCCACCCGTAGACACCACCACCTCATCAGATCCGCCAAAAGGACCTCCTTCAAAGACCGCCTAGACAACAACGCACACACAACAGCAAAGAGCTCTTCAACATCGTGAAGGAACTCTCCAACCCCAGCGCCAACACCAACGACATCCCACCTTCACAAGCCCTGTGCGACTCGCTGGCCACCTTCTTCCATCGCAAGATTGCAGACATCCACGACAGCTTCAACGCCGTCACCACCCCGGCAACCACTGAGACCCCCGCTCCCACGACCACCACCCGCACCAACCACCTGCTCGCCTGGACCAACATCAACGACGACGACACCATCAAGATCATGAACACCATCCACTCCAGATCCCCGGAAGACCCCTGCCCACACCACATCTTCAACAAAGCCAGCAGCACCATCGCAAGCCATCTCCGGAAAACCATCAACATCTCCTTCGAGACAGCGACCTTCCAAGGAGAGCTGGAAACACGCAGAGATCAACGCCTTACTCAAGTAACCCAAGGCGAACCCCAAGGACCTCAAGAACTTCCGACCCATCTCCCTGCTCCCGTTCCCGGCGAAGGTCATCGAAAAGGCATCAACAAACAACTGACCAGTTTCCTCGAGGAGAACAGCATCCTGGACCCGTCCCAGTCCGGGTTCCGCAGCAACCACAGCACCAAAACTGCCCTCCTTGCCGCCAACGATGACATCAGGACCATGCTAGACAACGGAGAAACCGTGTCCCTCATCCTCCTGGACCTGTCAGCCGCCTTCGATGCTGGAATCCAAGAGAACGCCCTGGACTGGACCTCCTCCTTCCTCTCCGGCAGAACACAGAGCGTCCGCCTCCCCCCGTTCCGTTCCGAAGCCACCGGGATCATCTGCGGCATACCCCAAGGGTCATCCTTCAGCCCAACGTTGTTCAATGTCTACATGGCACCGCTCGGCACGTCGCACGACGGCACAACCTCAACATCATCTCCTACGCTGATGACACCCAGCTGATCCTCTCCCTTACCAAGGACCCCCACACCGCCAAAACCAACCTCCACGAAGGAATGAGGGCCGT
This sequence comes from Triturus cristatus, assembly GCF_964204655.1. Classification (NCBI taxonomy): domain Eukaryota; kingdom Metazoa; phylum Chordata; class Amphibia; order Caudata; family Salamandridae; genus Triturus; species Triturus cristatus. The sequence continues at coordinate 1,461,347,812 of NC_140589.1, forward strand.
CGCCGACTGGATGAGGAACAGCCGACTGAAGCTGAACTCGGACAAGATGGAGGTCCTCATCCTCAGATCCACCCCTTCGGCCTGGGACGACTCCTGGTGGCTGACTGCACTAGGAACAACCCCAACACCCACCGACCACGCACGCAACCTAGGGGTCATCCTCGACTCTACCCTCTCCATGACGAAGCAGGTCAATGCTGTCTCCTCCTCCTGCTTCAACACCCTCCGCATGCTTCGCAGGATCTTCAAGTGGATCGCCACCGAAACGAGAAGGACGGTCACCCAGGCCCTCGTCAGCAGCAGACTGGACTACAGAAACGCACTCTACACAGGAGCCCCAGCCAAACTCCTGAAAAGGCTCCAACGCATCCAGAACGCCTCCACACGCCTGATCCTCGACATCCCTCGCCGCAGCCACATCACACCCCACCTGAGAGACCTGCACTGGCTCCCTGTCAACAAGAGGATAACCTTCAAACTCCTCACCCACGCACACAAGGCACTCCACAACACCGGACCAGTGTACCTCAACAGCAGCCTCTACACCCCCACCCGCCAGCTCCGCTCCGCAGACCACGCCCTCGTCACAGTCCCCCGCATCCGAAGAGTGACCGCCGGCGGCAGATCATTCTCCCACCTCACCGCCAAGACATGGAACACCCTCCCCATCCGCCTATGGCAGACCAAAGACCTTCTGACCTTCAGAAGACTTCTCAAGACCTAGCTCTTCGAACAGTAGCAGCTTCACCCGCCCCCCAAACGCCTTGAGACCCTCACAGGTATGTAGTGCGCTTTACAAATGCTATGATTGATTGAATCTCTATTGTGAATAATATTGTTGATGTATATATTGTCACTCCCTTTCCGCCCTCATTTAACCCTCACTTTGCACACAAGTCCTTCACTCCTCCCTTCCACACAATTGGGGCACTTTTGGGTATTTATGTTCCAGATGTTCTGCTGGATTTTTAACATTCATATCAATGTTCAATATGAATAAATAATATTGAGCAGAATTTTATAGTATAAGTAATTCAATGGATGCTGCCGCATAAATATTTTTGTTCTTTAAAATTGTCTCACTGGGACCGCCTGTGAAAAGTTGGCCTGGTATATGCTGTCCACTAGTTATAGTGGGCACCTTGCACCAGTCCAAACAACCCTTATTGATGATTAGGTTTAAAAGACAACCTTCATTGAAAGCTATCCTAGTGTTGCGGGGATTCTGCTCATGCACCGAACTATGCACAGGAAACCTGGACCTCAGTGTATTGTGGTGTACCAAAAAACTCACCTCAGTACCCAAAACCCCTATCCGAATAGCATCAGTGTCTCATTTGTTCTCCGTACTACAGCGAAGCTACCAATGATTAGACAACCCAGAACAAGCGACTTAGGGTACTCTCAGGACTGGTGGGAATCAAGAACACTCTTTCGTTTTTATTCTCATACAAGTCCACAACGTGAGTAATCAGAGACACGGAAAAGTTTAAAATGTTTATTTTTAACTACGTGCTCTAAGATGAAGTATTTTGGCTAACATAGGCAGGCAAATGATTAGAAATAAAACAATCAGCATTGTTACAATTCCATAAAACACAAAGGGAGAAATCATGTTATAATGATAGTGGAAAGAGGTCTTATAGTGCCTTGTGTACCACCCTCCCCTGGCTAGAAGCTAGTTTTATAATAATAGAAGGTCTCTAGGTTTGAATGGGGGACCCCATACCTCCAAGATCAGCTGAGGTGAATCACATCACAGGATCAGCAACACTCTCTGTAGATGGAAAGGTTTTCTCCAAGTACCCGCATCATGCATACAATGCAATATTAAAGGCACCCGAGTTTCAGATATTTGCAGCAGGGTGTGTGTTGTGTCTAGAGCGTGGGCTGATCAACCTGAATCAATAGCATACATTGTTATTATGACCTTGAAGTCTTCTGCACACAGTGTACAGACTAAGGTCGTAGTGTAAGTCTAGGGATGTGAAAAACAGACCGTTCTCATGTGAAGAAAAGCAAGCAGTCTAACTTAGAATAACAGTTACACTTAGTGTCGTGTGCAAAAGCGGCCAAGTGGCAAAATGGCGTTTAAACATCTAATACGCTTATGCTAACATAGCAATGTGTGCAAGCAGAACCCTGTCTTCACTACACCCTCCCCTGATCGGACTGTGAGATGGATTAAGCCATGCCCTATTTACAACACTAAGTTAGCATAACCGAAATCATAGTTAACAAGCAAGCTTGTCGTTTCTGCTGCGCTGCACACAACACTGTTGTTATGTGTTATTCATTTTAGAAATGCTGACTCGACTTTGCCTTACAGGATAACAAACTGTTGTTTCACATTCTTAACCGTGAAATGTGCCCTTGGTCTGTACATCATGCAAAGAATGCGTCTGGGTCACTAGAAGGTACAGAGTGTTGTATTTAGATTGATCGTACCACTTGTTAGACATATCATGCATACAGCTGCCAATATTTGAAGGACAAGCGTCTTTAATATTGCAGAACAGTTTGGTTTTACATTCATTCGAACAAGAAGAGCTGATGCATGCTGTGAGAGCTGATCCTTTGATGTGATTCTACTAAGCTGATCTATACGGTATGGGGTCCCCCCCTGTTAGCCTAAGAGACCTTCTAATAGTCTAATAATAATAATAATGTATTAGATTATAGTGAAAGGAGTGTGGCCGTATAGCACTGTCATTAATAGTATGATTGCTCCTTTCATTCTATATGGTATTGTAATAATGCTAATGATTCTGATCTGTACTGTTAGTCTGCTAGTGTTAGCCAAAGTACTGCATCTTAGGACGCGAGGTTTATAAAATAAACTCTTTAAACTTTACCGTGTCTGTATTATTACGTTGTGGACTAACAAATAAGTACGAACAGGTATTTCGGATTCCCACCACTCCTGAGAAATATCTAAGTCGCTTGTTCTGGTTTGTCTATACATTGGGACCACCTAGCTAGATCTAGGTTAACGAATGAGATACTAAGCTAGTCGGATAAGGGGTTCTGGGTTCTGAGGGGAGTTTTCTGGTACACCACAATTCTCTGAGGTCCTGGTCTCCTGCGCATAGTTCTGTGCAAAAGCAGAATCCCTGCAACATGGCGCACCTAACGTTTGGTCTTAACGTCTGAGACGCTTTAGTAGTACTGATTTTAGTCCACAACAACCCTCACTCTCGTTTCCGGAAAACTTGAGTGACGGTTTAACCTACCTAGGTTTAGACTAAAGGTTCTATCAAGCTTGAAAATTAAAAAGGTTATCATTTTTGAGCCCAAGTGCTACTGTGTAAATCGTTGTTATTCTTTAAGGAGTCCTTATGGCGGTTAATATTCCCGCTCATAGTAGGGTTCCTCTGCGCGCTCATTTGAGGGCGTATGGGGTACCTGATGACGGGATGTCCGTAGTCTTTGTGGTCAGTGCTGATACCACCTACCCGTATGAGTTATTTTACTCATGGGTGACCTTTGCGGAGGTGGATACAGACGATAATTTGTTACACGAATATACAGCCTCGGCTGTTCCTGCGGCTTATGCCCCATATCGGACTCTAGAAATTCCTATTTCTGCCTGGCAGCATACAATTTGGTTTAATGGCACCCTCCTCCATGAGGTCGTATCGGCGAGAATGGGCCCGTTGTCAATTGCAGGGGCTACATGGCCGGTACTGGCCGGATATACTCCACACCCACGCTACATGACGATAGGCGTGGGTGATTTACGAACGCTACACACAGCCCTGATTACGGTCCATAGGGCTTTAGTGCAGTATGTGTCACGCACAGTTCAGGTGGGAGCACCTGCGGTTGCTGGACACGGGGCGGATCACCATCACGCGGTGGTGATTAGCCCTGTTATGGTTAACGCGGTTGTCGGCAAGCGCCCCCTCAGTAAGGATGAATTTCCTTACTGGCTTGCGGAAAAATTTGATCAATTAGAAGCCGTGTTTCCAAACACTACACCTGTGGATAAACACAGGATACTCACCATTACTTTGCCGAAAGACCTGGTCCCTGAACTTGTAGATTGTGACAATTGGGGCAAGGTCTTTGCTGCGACATATTCGAAGTGCTACGGCACTCCGTCTATGGCTGTACTACCCTCCGTCATCAAGAAAGTTCAAGAAAGTCATGATGCGGAGGCAGCTATTGAGTTGGGAATGAGGCTTGTCGACAGTTTCGATGTGGTTTGTTCCATGGTAATGGGCAACCTCAAAGGAGATGCCATGCAGTTCCAAGTTGGTAATATGCTGGAGCTTGTGGCTGATGCCGATAAGCCTAGGCAGTTCGCAAAAATTATTGCGAAAGCCTATAGGATGGTTGGACGTAGTGCCTTAGGTGTGAAACCCACCATCAAAATTCCAGATGTAGTGCAACAAACTAAGGTGAGTTCGTCTACAAAAGACGAAAAGCCCAACTTTCCTAAACAAAGTTGGCGAGCCAAAAAACAAGAGAAGCAGCAACAGAAACAGGTTTCTCGTCCTGCCTCACCAGTTCAGTCGTATAGTGAACGCACTTATGATTTGCGCGATCGTACTCGCATTAAGTCACCTGATAGGTTTCAGGTTTCTGAACAACGCTCTCCTCGTTCTTCACAGGAAACATCGACTTCGCGTTCTGGTGGTGGAGAACGTGGAAGAGGACGGGGCACTCAAGGTCGAGTCCCGCCCCGCCAGACTGACGGTAAAGGCAAGCAGGAAGACGCTGCCAGACCGCGTCCACCGTTTCAGAAAAAGAAAGTTGCTGCTATCTCAGCGAGATATGCCTCAGATGGTCAGGACACAGCTTCGGAACCTGACATGGGCACTAACGCTGCTAGACAGCGCGGCGGAAGTTACAGTAGTGCGGGAAGCATTGCGTCCATTTCTGGAGGCGACAGCAACTGACATTTATGTGACAGTTGAAACTGCTGATACTCGCGTAGCCCCCCCGGAAAGATTATTTGAAATAGTCCTTAATATTGAGGGTGACATACAACGCAAAATTAAAGTGGTTTTTTGGGACAATCTTACCACCACATATGATATTCTTTTGGCGGAGAAAGATTGGCCTCCGGCTTTCATTTTGGACGCCCCTAGGGGCGAGGAAGTTTTACTTAGTTGACTTCCACTGTCCCTTCCAAATCTCTATATTTTTTGCCTGGTTCAAGAGACATTTTTTGGTTGCACCTTGGACTTACATATGGTTGGTGCTGATTTGTATTTTTTTATTCATGACAATTGGCTTTGTGGTAGTGTTTTTTAGACTTATCAATGGACACTACCTGAATGAGCGTTCTACAATTCAATTAATTGATGGAACTTTGGCCCCCCATTCCTCATCACACATCATGAAAAGAGACCAGACGTTTGTGAACATCACCGCCTGGCCTGTACGTGATGGGATTGCTTGGGATGCGGTGAACTTTCAAATTCATGGTCCCACCGAAGTTATTAATGTGCAAACTGTTTTTCGTGTTTCTATGGGTGATGTAGTTAAACAAAACATCCGTTCAGATGATTGGGATGTACAAGCAATAGAAGCACTGTTTTCTGATTTAAAATATTATGCTGCATTTGATGCTGAAGATCTGTATTTAAATACTGCAAACTATGATGAGCAGTTTTGTTTTCAACATTATGGCACACATTTCCTACACAGTGCAAATACTTTTAGAAATGTTGTTAATTTCACACAATGGGAACATTGTCCTGTCCCTATGCCTGGCAGCTCTGCCACTTTATTGAAAAAATTCACATACTTTTCGGATTTTAGTGTGTCAACCCCTGAGTCTTTTTATTTTAAGGTAGCGGTAGAACCCAATTCTAAGATCAGACTGACACACACAAAATTATTATATTCCAGATCCTTTATGGAGGAATTGGCTATTGGAGGTTATGACGTATGGAAAGCTACTATCGATCTTAAATCGGTTTGGGGAACTAAACCGTGGCAGGTACAAGGAACAGAAGCTTTACATCGTGCCTGTCTTATCCCTAACCATATTTTATTTTTAAATTCATCTATTTTTCAGACCACCTGTTTTGGATTGGCTATATCTAAAAAATTAATTTCACCCTCGATCCCTGATCTGGGTGCTTATCCTGGTTGGGAAAATAACTCAGATCTGTCCCTTACTATGTTGCAGTCGCTTGTTTCCAATGGCACCTTAAATATTTCAACATTGAATCTTGAGGGTTGGTTGGTATGGCAAACAAGCTCAGATTCCTGTCAACGTCGATTTCTAGATTTGGCTCCGGGGTATACACAACTTAGGGTTGACCCTCGTTTCACATCTTCACACACGGTGACTACCTACTCTGTAGGTAAGTTATGTCAGTCATGGCTGCAACATTCCACGTTAACTTCAGTTAAGCTTCATTTGTCACGTTTCAATGAAAAAATAGATTTGAATGATTTCATTAAGGGTCCTGTAAATGGTAGCTCTAAACGATGGGCTTATGCTATTTACAATGAAATTTGGAAGTTGTCGCAAATTGAAGCTGCTTCTAGACTACGTGCTATTGACCAGGCCAATAAGGAAAAAGTATTGGCTGTGATGGATAATAGTATTAATACGTTGTCTTCTAGAATTTATACATTAGATAATATAGTTTCTTCTGTCGGGGACATTGTGCAAGATGATATATCTGTGTTGTATCATGGTCAAAATCAGTTGCGTTCAATTATGCAGTTTGCATGGACATTGCAAACATTAAAGGCAGGGAAAGTCCCTTGGGATTACATGAATATTTCATTATTGTTCCTTCCGTTTAATTTGACTGAAAAACAGCAGTTCATGTCCATGAAAGATGCAACTTATGCATTGCTGCACATTGAACAATTAGAACCTTTACCTTTTTCTGTAGCTGAGTTAAATTCAGCCGTGTGGTTAATTCACGGATTAGTAACTTTACCGTTCAGTTTGTTCAAGTTTAGTTCGTGAATGAAACACTATGCTATTGGCAGATATGAACAACTTGGTGATGCATTTCTGCATGAAGTCTGGTCACTTCCGTTCACTTACAGATGCGTGAGGGTTGGCAAGGAAGTTTACTTAAAAGGTGAAGAATGCAATTCCGCTCCTGATCACTCTGTGGTTTGTAGACTTATACAATTACATGGCGCTTGCAATATACACGCTCCTAATTTAGCTTGTGTCCTAAAGGGGATTCCAATGCCAGTTATAACGTCTTCTTTTAAGCTGCTTGCCAACGGTAGTTATTTGCTTTTAAATAGTGAAGCTTGCTGTGGGATGCTAGTGGGTATTCCTTACATAGTGACTGTTTCACAATAAGTAGTTTGCTGTAATAACGTCCTTTTCCCGCCCCCGCGAGGCCGACTCGACATATCCATCTGGCCAGCGATTCCAACCTTGAACGCAGAGTTCAATAGGATGAGCAGAATAAGGGCTCTTTTGTCTAAAAAAGAGGTTGCGTTGACTTCATCCCGTGAAACATTTCTTCTTAATGTTGCAAACACACGCACTGAGGTACAAGCTCTTTTAAATACCGACCTCCCCCTCCATTTTGGAACCTTGATTCAAACTATCTTTAATGCTTCGTCTACGACTGGCCTTGTTCATTTTTTTAAAATTGTGGGCTCCGGCCTCGTGACATCTTTCCAGACTGTTTTTGGTGTGATCCCCGCATTTTTACATTCTATTTTTTCAAGTGTCTTCGGAGGGTTCCCCTTGCTCCTCGCTTTGGTGGCTGGGATCCTCGTGTTGATTTGCGCACTTCGATATGGCTGCACACCGGGAGTTGCAAGACAGAATGCTGCGCTTGCTCCATCTTCGTAGCCGGATGCTTGATTTCTACGGCACCTTACCACTGGCGGTATTAAGCGTCAAGTATGGATTGTCTTTCCGGTTTCCCTTTTTTACGTGTGTGCAACCTGTTTTTCATTGCCTAGATTGTCCCTTCCAATGGGCTCTGGACTTGTGTCTGTCAAACTTGGCGTCACCTGACCCGGATTTTGATGAACTAATGTGTCCCTTAGTGGCTCATGAATTCGACTGTTCTGGTGTCGGGTTTATGGCTTTGGGTGCTGCACACGGAGTCCTTGGAAACTGGGATATCGGAGAGGCAGCTATTGATTTCCTTGAAAAAAGTTATATTGAGGAGACTGACAGTTGTTCTATCATGGTGCTGGATGCTCCGATAATTGATGATCATGTATGTTCCTTTCCCTTGCTCAACTGGATGGCAGATAATTTTGCGGAACGCTCCAATGATTTCCTCTTGGATGCAGTCGCAACTTACGGTGCATATACCCTCATGGATTGACTGATTGACAGTGTCGATGCAGCTTGCATCCAGAATGGTACATTTTATACGAAAATTTTGCTTATCTTTTAACACATCATTTTTCATTTTTAAAACGAACATTTTTTTATTCTCGGACTTTACACTTACCTTATATGCCCTTGGTTCCGTTCTAAATCACTTGAACTCTGCGTTCTTGATAAGTGTATCCCTATTGGTTAGTGCTCCGCTCATGGGGGGGGGGTGTGAGATGGATTAAGCCACGCCCTATTTACAACACTAAGTTAGCATAACCGAAATCATAGTTAACAAGCAAGCTTGTCGTTTCTGCTGCGCTGCACACGACACTGTTGTTATGTGTTATTCATTTTAGAAATGCTGACTCGACTTTTCCTTACAGGATAACAAACTGTTGTTTCACATTCTTAACCGTGAAATGTGCCCTTGGTCTGTACATCATGCAAAGAACGCGTCTGGGTCACTAGAAGGTACAGAGTGTTGTATTTAGATTGATCGTACCACTTGTTAGACATATCATGCATACAGCTGCCAATATTTGAAGGACAAGCGTCTTTAATATTGCAGAACAGTTTGGTTTTACATTCATTCGAACAAGAAGAGCTGATGCATGCTGTGAGAGCTGATCCTTTGATGTGATTCTACTAAGCTGATCTATACGGTATGGGGTCCCCCCCGTTAGCCTAAGAGACCTTCTAATAGTCTAATAATGTATTAGATTATAGTGAAAGGAGTGTGGCCGTATACCACTGTCATTAATAGAATGATTGCTCCTTTCATTCTATATGGTATTGTACTAATGCTAATGATTCTGATCTGTACTGTTAGTCTGCTAGTGTTAGCAAAAGTACTGCATCTTAGGACGCGAGGTTTATAAAATAAACTCTTTAAACTTTACCGTGTCTGTATTATTACGTTGTGGACTAACAAATAAGTACGAACAGGTATTTCGGATTCCCACCACTCCTGAGAAATATCTAAGTCGCTTGTTCTGGTTTGTCTATACATTGGGACCACCTAGCTAGATCTAGGTTAACAAATGAGATACTAAGCTAGTCGGATAAGGGGTTCTGGGTTCTGAGGGGAGTTTTCTGGTACACCACAATTCTCTGAGGTCCTGGTCTCCTGCGCATAGTTCTGTGCAAAAGCAGAATCCCTGCAACAGGACCACGAACAAAAGGGAAGCAATTTAGGAACGCAGAGTTCAAGTTCGAGGGAGACAGAACCAAGTTCATAATTTGCCAAAACCGGATATTTGGAAGTGATAAGTTCGAAGTTGTGAGGTAAAAATAAAACAGACCACAAACGGGCGATACACCGCCCATTATTGAAGATGGAGGAAAGAAAAAAAAACGGTAGGCTTCGAAGATGGACATGAGCCAATTCAATCCATCAGCATGTAGGTACAGTATATTGCCACAGCTTCCAAGAAGAAGTCATTATTATCGTCAGTAAAGGATTCAGCCATCCAATTCAATAAAGTAAAGGAACATAAATGTTCTTCGATAGCCAGAGCCTCTAGCACCATCAGAGGACAACTTGCGTGTTCTTCGAGGTAAATTCGTGCCAGGAAATCATGTGCCGCTGCACATATATTCCAATTTCCCAGAACTCCATGCGCAGCCGCGCAGGCCAAAATCCCGATACCAGAACAGTCCAACTCATGAGCCACTAAGGGACATATCAGTCGATCATAATCCGGGGGCAGGAGACACCATATTGGAGAGGCACAAAATCAAAGCCCACTCAAAAAAAAAACAATCCAGGCAATGGAAAATTATGAGACCGGAAGGATAATCCATAGGCTACACTCAAAGTGGCCAGAGGTAGTGTTCCATAGTATTCAAGCATCCGGTTGCGAAACTGGAACAGCCGGGGTAGGTTGTCTTGTGACACAGATTGTGCAGCCATTTCGGAGCAAACAAATCAACAGCAGCACACTGGCAGCCAAGGCGAGAATTAATGGTAACCCACTGAAGATGCTGGAAAAAATAGAATGAAAAAATGCCGGTATCACACCAAATATTGTTTGGAACGAGGTCACAAGGCCGGAGCCCACAATTTTGAAAAAATGCTCCATACCAGTTGTTGACGAGGCATTGAATATAGTATGAATCAGAGCTCCGAAATGTAGTGGGAGATTATTATTTATAAGCGCATGCACCTTGGTGCGGGTGTTAGCTATGTAAAGGACAAATGTTTCATGAGAAGAAGTAAGGGCGACTTCTTTTTGGGACAACAGAGCCCTTATTCTGCTCATTTTGTTGAACTCTGCTTTCAAGGTCGGTATGGAAGACCAGATGGATATATCGAGTCTCCCATGCGGGGGCGGGAAGAGCACATTCTTACAGCAAACTACACGTTGGGAAACAGTTACAATGTACGGAATCCCTGTTAGCATCCCGCAACATGCTTCATTATTTAACCCCTTCAGTGCCACGCCCTTTCCCCCTCCTGTGCCGGGCGTTTTATTAGTGGGTGGGGTTCATGACGAGATAGTCTCGTCATGGGCACAGCGCGACCGTGCTCCATGACGAGACTATCTCGTCATGGGCACTGAAGAGGTTAAAAGCAAATAACTACCGTTAGCTAGTAATGTGAAAGTGGGTGTAATAACTGGCACTGGATTTCCCTTTAAAATGCAAGCTAAATTCGGGGCTTGGATGTTACACATGCCATGCAATTGTATATTCTTGCATACTAGCGAGTGATCAGGCATAGAAGTGCACTCCTCTCCTTTTAAATAAACGTCTTTCCCCTCTCTCAGGCCCGTGTATGTGAACAGTAGTGACCAAACTTCGTGGAGAAAAGCGCTCCCTAATGGTTCATATCTGCCTAAGGCATAGTGTTTCATACATGAACTGAACTTAAACAAGGGAAAAGGTAGTGTTATTAACCCATGAATGAGCCATACAACCGAGTTAGATTCGGCCACAGAAAATGGTAAAGGTTCCAACTTTTCAATATGCAAAAGCGAATATGTTGCATCCTCTATGGACATGAACTGTTGTTTATCAGTCAGATTAAACGGTAAAAACAGAGATGAGGTATTCATGTAGTAGCAGGGAACTTACCCAGATTTCAGTGTTTGTAAAGTCCATGCAAACTGCATTATAGAACGCAATTGATTTTGACCATGGTATAAAACAGACACGTCATCCTGTACAATATCCACAACAGATTAAACAATATTATCCAATGTGTAAATTCTGGAAGAAAGGGTATTAATGCTATTATCAATGACAGCATGTACTTTTTCCAAATTAGCTTGATCATTAGCCCTCAATCTAGAAGCAGCTTCAATTTGAGATAATTTCCAAACTTCGTTGTAAATAGCATATACCCATCTTTTGGACCTGCTTCTACAGGGCCTTTAACAAAGTCATTCAAATCAACATCGTCAGTCAATTGGGATAAATGAAGTTTAACTGACGCTAAGGTGGAATGTTGAAGCCAATTTTGATCAAATTTGCCTACTGAATAGGTAGTAACAGAATGGGATGTTTCAAAACGGGGGTCCACCCTAACCTGTGTATAGCCTGGGGCCAGACCCAAAAAATTATGTTGGCATGAATCCGAACCTTATTGCCATAATAACCGTCCTTGGGGATCCAAGTTGGAAATATTGAAGGAGTCATTGGTAATTAGGGACTGCAATTCATCAAGGGACATATCTGTGTGATTGTCCCATGTAGGATAAACACCCAGATCAGGAATGGTAGGGGCATTTATTTTTTTAGAAGTAGCCAATCCAAAGCAAGTAGTTTGGGAAATACTAGAATTCAGAAATAACATGTGGTTAGGGATTAGGCACGCACGCACGATGTAACGCTTCTATGCCTTGCACTTGCCAGCTTTTAGAACCCCAAACTGATTTAAGATCAACGGTATCCTTCCACAGCTCATAGCCTTCTATAGCTAATTGATCCAAAAAGGACTTTGAATACAGTAATTTAGTGTGTGTGAGTCCAACTTTGGAAGTGGACCCAGCAGTTATTTTGAAATAAAAGGCTTCAGGATTGGATCGACTAAAATCAGTAAAATATGTACATTTTTTCAAAAGAGTTTTTGAACTACCTTCAATGTGGGCTGAGCAGTGTTCCCATTGGGTATAATTAACCACATTTCTAAATGTATTAACTTTATGCAGGAAATGATTGCCATAGTGTTGGTAACAAAACAACTCTGCATAATTCGCTGAGTCTAAGTACAAATCTTCAGCATCAAAAGCAGCATAATATTTCAAATCAGAAAAGAGTGCCTCTATGGCCTGGACATCCCAATCATCAGAGCGTATGTTTTGTTTCACAACATCCCCCATAGAAACACGAAGTACATTGGGGACATTAATCACCTCTGGAGGGCCATGAATTTGAAATTTTACAGCATCCCATACAATCCCATCTAACACAGGCCAGACAGTAAAATTGACAAAAGTCTGGTCCCTCTTCATGATGTGTGATGAGGAGTGGGGTACCAATGTTCCATCAATTAATCTAATTGCAGACCTTTCGGTAAGATAATGTCCATTCACTAAACAAAAAAATAGAGATGAATACCAACCAGATGTAATTCCAAGGGGGAATTAAAAAATGTCTCTTAAACCAAACAGCAAAAATAGAAATCTTCGATGGGGAGCTCGATGTTGTTGAGTTAGTGTCAAATGAAAAACGTGACTGGTCAATTGCACTTCTCTGCACACCAGGCAACAACACATCTGTGGGATAGGTATACTCAATATCTTCAGGGGGATCACCAGCCGGTGTAGTCAATAAAGGATTAGTAACTGTATGCATCTCAATGGCAATGTCAGGCCTGTGCGTATATGCCGAGGCCAAAACAGAATTTCTCAGCATTGCTGGACAAGAGACCGCTGGAGTCATACTAAGAAGAATCGGCCACTCGTTGTAGTTTGACATTGTCAATGGAGATGTACCTGTTATCCTTGCGACCAGGAAGTGGAGGTAAAATTACTGTTCTTGTACCCTGCACGCCAAGCACTGAACATGTGCACGATAAGAGGGGCCAAACTCCTTCTTATTCTCCACCTTCTCACAAACCAGGTCTCTGACTTGAGGTAGCCAGCCTACTACCGGAATCTGAAGTGCAGCATCAGTTGTGGAGGGCAAGTGTTCCTTTGCAAGATTGTCTCGAGTCTCTTGTAGATTCTGTAACACAGCAGAATGGTCATCTACGTCAAGGGGTGAGGCTGACGCCGCCATATCTAGCCCATCAAGGTCCGGGACAAACATTTTTATACCAAAGAGCATTTCGTATGGGGTCCGCCCACCCAGAGACCTTCTAGGGAGATTATTAAGTGCACGTTGTATGCTATTCAAATGGGCCAACCAGTTTCTGCCAGTACCTAAAACCCTAGCTGTCAAAGAGTGCTTTAAGTCACGGTTCATTCGCTCCACAACAGAATTGCCCTCAGGCCGGTATGGAGACGAAAATTTGACTTGGACCCACAAAGACCTCATGGCTTCTTTGTACACCTTAGAGGCGAACGCCGGACCCTGGTCCGAATGGAGGGTGTCACATGCAAAAATTCCTGCAAAGACAATCAAATCCCTGATGACAATTCGAGCATCAGCACTCCTTTGTGGCCAAACCCATAGAAAGCGTATGCACGAATCCACTGCAACTAAGATGAATTTATACACAGTATCAGAGGAGAAAGGACCGCAGTGATCTAAATAAACACACCCAAGTGGTTTATTAGACATGTACAACTGTGTTTGTGGTGGACGCGCAGCAGTCGAAGATTTCATCTGCTGGCAAATGTCACAAGTAAGGACATAATCACGAGTCTGTTTGTACAATCTGCGCCACCAGTAACATTGCTGCATGATAGTGACAGTCGCTGAAACACCTGCATGAGCCAAGGCCATGCCCTCATGAGCGGCTGTTATCAAGGAAAGCCTGCGGTCCGCGTTGGGAATCAATCTGTCACCAACGTCGTTAATTCTCACATAGTGAACTTTATCAGGACTTAAATGATAAGAGTATTTAGAAGGTAAACCTTTAGGGTAATTATCTCCCTTCATGGTCGCAACAATAGCTGCCAAGATGTCATCATCAATTTTACTTTTGGATCTTGTAACTGCTGCTACTAGATATGTCGCCACTGATGTTTTTGCTGCTTCGTCAGCTACACTGTTACCAACAGCGTGTACTCCTACGCGCTGGTGACCAAGAGTATGAATTACATTCACGAGAGGCAGACACTCTTTAAGTGCTGCAACTCGAACCCAAAGCATTTTATGTTTGATTGTGCTACCTTTGGAATCACGAAATTCATTCTGAGTCCAAAAGAATAAATTTTCATTGAAAGACTGTACACAGTAGTAAGAGTCACTTACAATAAGAGTAGTCACACGGGGATCAGCAAACTCTAGTGCAAGCACCAGAGTCCGTAGCTCTGCCAACTGGGCTGTACAGTCCCCTAATGTCTGTGTATGCACGACATCGGACTTGAATTCTCCATTCACCATGGTACCCACCAGTATTGCGCAGGCTGCTAAATAAGCATGCTTTGATTGCGCCGAACCGTCAGTGTAAATGATACAATGGTAATCCTCAAGCGGGCGCATGGACTGAGGAGCTGGATGAACAAATTCATACTGCAAATACTCCAGAGTTTGCAATGAGGAATCAAAGATAAACGTGACATCCAGAGACGTCAAGGAAGTGGTCCACTGTATCCAACGTGGATGCAAAGCTTCTGAATTTGGTACACTGGCTCTCGTCACTGCCTCAAGGGCAGGATACGGTGTGACAACCAACATGCGTTTCCCCTGCGACAGTGCTCTTTCTTTTAGAATCACCATCTGCACAGCAGTCAATACTTTTTCGACAGAAGAAAAGTGCATTTCAGTCGAAGTGTACAAGTGTGATTTGTAAGCAATAGGGACTGTGTCCCCTTCATTAAATGTTAAATACGTGAAATCCACTGCGCCTGGCAAAATTCTTATTACCAGGTTAGTGTGGTTGTCAGGAGTCAGTAAGTATTTAGATGCAAGAAGATCAGCCTGCAAAGATTGCAGTATAGCTGAATGCTCTGGAAGAAAGCAAGATTTGGTAAAAGTTGGTTGTATCAAGGCATATAGCGGCTTGATACGCTGGGCTTAATCGGGAATATAAGTACGCCCGAAATTTAAAAAACCCAGCAAAGATTGTAATTTTTACAGAGTTCTTGGAGCGCGCAAACATGCACATTTCTCCAGGAAGTGAGGTGCTAAACCTCGGCCTTCATTGTTGAGCTCATAGCCCAAAAATAACACTGTGTACTCTACAATATGTGATTTTGCACAGTTAAATTTGTAACCGAAGTTCGCAAACATCACAATGATGCGGTCAACGCGACACAGATGCGGCCATAATTCATCTGTGAGATAAATATCATCAACATACGAGTACGCATCAGGGTCCATGCTCTCTAACAGAGAGACAACATGTGCGGCAAAGACGCCCGGGCTGTTTTTATAGCCCATGGCTAATCTTTTAAACTGTTTCTGTTTGCCGCCAGAAGTAAAGGCTGTCCATTGACTCCTAATAGAGGACAGGATATGACTACAAAAGCCATTGGAAATGTCAAGTGTGGTTTTAAACCTTTTTCTCACGAGACTATCAACCAGGGCTGAACTGTGGGTATTCTGTACTGCACACGTCCGACAATGAGAGTTCAAATGTCGATAATCAAAAACTAGGCGGTACGACCCATCAGGTTTGGTTACAGTGAATAGAGGATTATTCATGAGTGACACACGTTTCAATTATGCCTTGATATTCCAATTGTTTAAGGATTTCTGCAACGGGAGCTTTCGCTTCTCACCGCATGGGATATTGGGGTTGTGGCTGTTGCATTGACCGCAATAGAATTTCATGCCTGGGCGAGAGTTTATCCCAACCGACCTGAGTACGGTATAACGCCGGTGCAAGCACCTGAGCCAACTCTTCTGCAAAGCTCTGCGCCTGCTCCTTTGCCACAGTGTAAGCGTAAGTGGGGAGGATTACCTCCTCTCCCTTCAGGGCGGCCAAAACAAAAGGTGGGGGCCAGTCAGCCTCCGCTAACAAAATGTCATATGTAGAGGTCAGATTTTCCCCAAAAAATCCCTCTTATTGTACGTTGCATGTCACATTCAACTAAAAGGACTATTTCATATAGTCTGTCAGGGGGAGCCACTCTAGTATCAGCAGTTTCTACAGTAATGAACGTGTCAGTTGCTGTCGCCTTTAGATACGGACGCAGTGCTTGCCGCACTATTGTAACCTCCGCTGCGCTGTCTAGCATCGTTAACGTCAATGTCAGGTTCCGAAGCTGTGTTCTCACTATCTGTTGCATACCTCGCGGTTAATGCAGCAACTTTCTTTTTCTGAAACGGAGGGCGTTGACGTGGAAAGTCATTCTACTTGCCTTTACCATCAGCCGGGTGGGGCTGCTCACGTTCTTACGGGGCACCCCGACCTCTGCCGCATTCTCCTCCACCGGCTGGAGAGACCGATGTTTCCTGTGAAGAACGAGGAGAACGTTGATCAGCAAACTGAAATCTATCAGGAGACCTAATTCTAGCACGATCGCCCAACTCATATGTGGGTTCAGTAGACACTGGTATTGGTGATGCAGGACGTGACCCTTGTTTCTGTTGCTGCTTCCCCTGTCTCTTATTTTTCCAATTTGGTTTAGGAAAAACTGGACGGTCGTCTTTAGTAGACATAGCCGTCTGAGTTTGCGGTTGAGCTGCTATTTTAGCAAAAGGCTTAACACCCAAACTATTGCGGCCAATGGTTATATAAGCCTCTGCAATAATTTTCGGTAACTGCTGGGGTTTATCGGCGTCACCGACGAGGAGTAACTCATTTGACATTTGAAAGTTAACCGCATCTCCCTTGACGTTAGCAAGGATGAGATCAGCAACTACTTCAAAGACTCCGACAAGCCTCATTCCCAACTCGACCGCCGCCTCCGGACCATGCTCATCCTGAACACGCTTAATCACGGAGGGCAGTACACTCATAGACGGTGTGCCGAAGCACTTCGCATAGACTGCTGCAAATACTTTACCCCAGTTCTCACAATCGGTCACCTCAGGTACTAAGTCTTTCTGCAAACTAATCGTCAGAATCCTGTGTTTTTCAACAGGAGTCGTATTCGGAAATACTGCTTCCAGCTGGTCAAATTTCTCAGCAAGCCAATAAGGCATATCGTTCTTATTCTGGGGGCGCTTGCCCATTGCCGAATTAACCATGATGGGACTAATAGAAATCCCGGCCGGTCCAACTGGTTGCGTCGCAACTCTAGGTGCCCCCACCTGGAGGTTGCGTGAAACCTATTGCGCTAAAGCCCTGTATACCGCTATCAAGGTGGTATGTAGCTGACGTACGTCGTCCACTGGGGCTTGCAAATAATGTGGATGTAGTGTGAACCCGGCCAAGACTGGCCAAATGGTCCCAGGGATAGACAAGGGACCTAACCGAACAGGAGTTACGTCGTGGGGGAGGGCGCCATTAAACCAAATACGATGCTGCCAAACCAAAATCGGAATCTCATGAGTCCTATATGGTGTGTAATTCACAGGTATCGTGGTGGGAGTGTAAGAATGGAATGTTTTATCATCTGCATCCACTGCAGGAAACGTAACCCAAGAGTAGAAAAGCTCAAAGGGGAACGCTGCATCGGCACTCACCACAAAGATTACAGACATACCATCGTCGGGCGCCCAAACTGTGTCAGATGACGCCGGAGCGCCCCGCGACTATGCGGTCCTATATCAATGTCACCCATAAGGACACTGTGAAGAAAAACAGTGTAGCACAAAAATGGTAGAAATCCAAAACGCAAATCTTTTTAAATTGTCAAGCTTGAATGAACCTACAATTTATCCATATAGGAAGGTTAATCCGTCACTTCTGTCAACAGGAACAGGAGTGAGGGTGTTGTGGACAAATATAAGCACTACTAAAGCGTCTCGAATACAAGACCAAACGTTAGGTGCGTCATGTTGCGGCGATTCTGCTCATGCACAGAACTATGCACAGGAAACCAGGACCTCAGTGAATTGTGGTGTACCAAAAAACTCACCCAGAACCCCTATCCGACTAGCATCAGTGTCTCATTCGTTCTCCGTACTACAGCAAAGCTACCAATGACTAGACATCCCAGAACAAACGACTTAGGGTACTCTCACGACTGGTGAGAATCAAGAACACTCTTTCATTTTTATCCTCACACAAGTCCACAACGTGAGTAATCAGAGACACTGAAAAGTTTAAAATGTTTATTTTTACCTACGTGCTCCAAGATGCAGTAATTTGGCTAACATAAGCAGGCAAATGATTAGAAATAAAACAATCAGCATTGTTACAATTCCATAAAACACAAAGGGAGAAATCATGTTATAATGATAGTGGAAACAGGTCTTATAGCGCCTTGTGTACCACCCTTCCCTGGCTAGAAGCTAGTTTTATAATAATAGAAGGTCTCTAGGTTTGAATGGGGAACCCCATACCTCCAAGATCAGCTGAGGTGAATCACATCACAGGATCAGCAACGCTTTCTGTAGATGGAAAGGTTTTCTCCAAGTGCCAGCATCATGCATGCAATGCAATATTAAAGGCAGCCGAGTTTCAGATATCTGCAGCTGGGTGTGTGTTGTGTCCAGAGCGTGGGCAGATCAACTTGAATCAACAGCATACATTGTTATTATGACCTTGAAGACTTCTGCACATAGTGTACAGACTAAGGTCGCGGTGTAAGTCTAGGGATGTGAATAACAGACCGTTCTCATGTGAAGAAAAGCAAGCAGTTTAACTTACAATAACAATAACAGTTACAGGTAGTGTCGTGTGCAAAAGCGGCCAAGTGGCAAAATAGCGTTTAAACTACTAATACGCTTATGCTAACATAGCAATGTGTGCAAGCAGAACCCTGTCTTCACTACACTAGTGCTAGCTATGGAGAGCAGCCTTCAGGCTGAGTCTCGAAGGAATGTAAAGCAGCTTGGTTTACCAGATTATAACCTCTTGACTAACTAAATGAAAGGAGAACCACACAAGGTATACATATAAAATATATGTATTTATTTCTAAACACTCTCTACTAACCTCTTTATGAGATTAGAGACCAAGGCACATGATAATACAGTTCTAAAACAACAGTAAATAGCATAATATACGATGGGCCCCAGGGGGAGACTAAACCATATATTGAGAAAGTGGTATAAAAACCACGACTTGACTAGACACAGTGCCTAGAGCACGTAGAATCACTGATACTCCAAGGAACCACCCAAGGTAGTGACACAGAGGACCCACGGGGGACACGTGCAGTGTGAGAACACAGCCGCGAGCTCCGTACAATCCTATGGGAAAGTCGTGTTGCAATTTTAGAGTTTAAGGACACTTAGGAGAGGAATTGGAGCAAATCCTTTTAGACTTAGAAGGTTTTAAGGCCAGCACCCACGTGAGCACCGGAGTACTCGTGTTACCTAACCCAGGGAAGCCGGGTGCACAGGTGTCAAGTGGTGTCGGGAATCTTCTATGTCGTCAATGGAGAGTTGCTGCAAAGTGCTGCTGTCTTGGAAAGGAAAAGTGACCGATGTGATCCAAGCCTGTATCGAAGATGTGAAGAGCCTGAAAGTAGAGGGGACAGAGTCTAGGTCACTTGCCAGTGACCAGGGGCATGATAGACGAATGCCCACCAATGTCGGGAGATTCAGGTGAGATGAGGTGAAGCTTGACTCCACTGCCACGGAGACCAGGAGGTGTCGACGGTGACCACAGTCTGCAGGCAAGCTGTCCCACAAAGGATGTCAAGTGCTGGGGGGTCGGTGTCCGGATTGGAGTCCAACAAGCCTTGGCAACAGCAACCCATGCAGTGAGAGGAAAACGGCTTCGGTGTGGACCAGCAAGGTCCTGTGGACTCCCCAAGTGATGGAGAGTCAGGGCACATCTGGAGCAACCAGGTAAGCCCGTTGAAAGACAAAGTACCCTTCTCAGGGACCCACAAGTCAACGGACAAGGGATCGCAAAGGGGACCTCGAGAGGAATCACTAAATACCAGCCCACGGGTCACTCAAGGAGTGTAGGCCAGTAAACTTCAGTGGAATCACTGCTCGGGGTCGGGACTACAAGTAGCCCAAAGCACAGCCTCAGGGATCGCCAAGAAGCATATGCTGCTGCAAATGTGCACGGTGTCCAGGAGTTTGATTTGCACGGTCCCCACGAGGGCTTTAGATCTCAGGGGTTGCTGAAAGCATGGATCAGCCTCGGGGAAGCTTGGAAACCCACCTCCTATGTTGCAAAGTCTTCAGAGTCTTTCAGGAGCTGCATAGTTGCAAACCGGACAGATACATCTTTGGTGCCTGCCTTGCAGCGGAGTAATTCCTTTACTCCATGGGAGATTCGTCGTCATCCAACGTCGTGTAGATAGTAGAAGTTCTGGGATTCTGTAACAGAGTTTCGTCCAGGTAACTCTAAAGTCCTGTAGTCAGGGGTTCCTACTTTATACCCAAGGAAGGGGTGGGACAATCTCTGGGGACCCACCTATGGGAGGGTCAGGACAGAGGGGTGGCTACACCCATATCCTTTGTCCAGTTTCACACCAGAGCAGGGGCTGGTAGCCCCAGCAACCGGTTTGAGCTGGACTATGCACAGGGACACCAAATGTGCCCCCAGTGCAGACATCAAAGCACTCTTGGAGTGCACCCACCCAGCCCCAATATACTAAAGCCTGTCTGGGAGGTGGTCACACCTCCCTGTGATAGGAAACCTATTGTCCAGGCCTCCCCTGCCGGTGTTTCGTCCAGCAGTAGGAGGGCAGACTCGTGACTGTGGCTGGCAGCAATCATTTTGTGATGCCAGGGTCTGTGAAGCAGGTACCGGGTGTACCGGTGAAGTCATAGTTTCTCCCTCTAGTAGAGTGGTATCATACCTCCCCCACCAGTTACTGGCGGGGAGGTATGATTCGAAGTTGTTTGACACCAAACACAACATGTTTCCATGCATCCATTCCAAAGTTAGCATTTACAGCGAGGTTATAATGCACTTAAGAATATATGGTTTGGCTGCATCATAGACAACCCCGGAATAAAGGTTCGGAAGGCTGCAGAGGGGCTCTGCTCATGCATGGGCACCCTCTCACATAAAACCCAGCACCCTGCCTTCAGGATTGATAAGGCCAGCCATAGGGGTGCCTGATAGGTTTATATGTGCAGTGATATGGATAGATATAGGGAACCTATATCTGCATACACCACCTTACACAGGCTGCTGTAGCAGACCTGTGATGTCATTTTAAATGGTCTCCCAGGGGTGGCATAATACATGCTGCAGCCCCTGAGAGGCCTCTGGGGATCTATGCCCTGGGTATATAGGACACCATATACTAGGGACTTATAAGGGTACCCCAGAATCCAATCTGTGGTGTACCTAAAGTACATGCATTCCATTTGAGGGAGAAAGAAGATAGACTGGGGTCCTGATTAGCAGGATCCCAGTCAAACTAAGTCGAAAACCAGCAAAACACCAGGCAAAAAGTGGGGGTAACCATGCAGTCAGATTCCACCTTCCTACATAACCACCCCCAAACGAAAGGAGATAAGGCTAACCCTGCCCAGCTGAGCCTTTATTGACTAAGTAGCCATATAAGGAAGATCCTGCACTAGCATAGAAACCCCCTGTCTTATGGTCCACTAGGCAATCCCTAACCCCAAGGGTATGGGATGATTCGCCACCATTTGGAGTTACTACCTGTAGTGTGTTTTGGCAAAGTAAAAGGCTGGTGGGGTGTCTGAGTAGAGAAGTGAGGCCCTATTAAAGTTGGTCTCAGCTTCCTCAGATCACTGGTCACCATGAAGGCCTTTCTTTCCATGGCTGAGTTGTATCTGGCCCTAACGGTCAACCTTTGGCTGTCTACAGCTGGGGGTTGGGTCCCTTTAGTTGGAACACTGGGGGGACATGGTAGGTTTGGAACCTTTTGATCCCAGGCTTGCCTTTGCCCAACAGAGTCTATCTGGGGGAGGTCCCTACACAGGGGTAAGGGGGATCCCTCAGTGTGATGAGGAATTTTCACCTGGCTAGGGCTACTAGACTGGGTACCCCTAATCTGCTGATGGGGGGTTCCTCTGGACAGGGGGCCCTGTGGGGTCCACTGACCTCCCTGACCTCTGCAGCCCTGGGCTGATTGAGGTAGGGTAGAGAGAGGCAGGTTACCTGCTCCAGACTGGGTACCATCTTGGAAGGGTCCCCTGCCATCAGGGGTGTTGCCAGGGTAGTCCTGACCACCTCTGGGGCAGTTCTTTCACTAGGGGTGGGATCAGTTCCCCGAGGAGGCTGACCCTTACCTATAGTCTGGGGAAAAGAAGACGTTTCTTCAACCCTTGTGCTCTCTTGTGGAGGAGAGTGGGCCATTCTTTCAGGCTCTATCACTCCAAAATTTCCCTGGGGTGGGGCTGTGGCCCTCACAGCCCCACTAACTCTCTCAGGGAGGCCTAACATTCTTAAATGGACCTGGTATTCAACTTCAGCCCAGGCTGAAATCTCCAGATCAATGCCCATCAGGCAATCTACAGGCAAGTTTGGGGACACTGCCACTCTCTTTGGGCTGTTGACCCCTCCCCAGCTGAGATTGACTATGGCCATGGGATGATCTGTTCTGATACCATCAATGTTGGTCACCTGGTACTTAAACTCAGGTAAAAGCTGATGAGGGGGGACTAGTTTCCCTGTCACCATGGTGACACCAGCCCCTGTGTCCCTGAATGCCACAGCTTTCTGACCATTGATTATGGGCTCCTGTCTGGACTTGTCCAAAGTATTGGGACTCATAGTAAAAGTGGCAAACCCCATGCCACCATCACAGACTGAGGAGGCCTGCGAGGGGGACCTTTCTAAATTGTGGTCCTCCTCTGTTCCCCATGAGAAAGCACCTACCTTTTTGGGTGCATTACTACCAACTAGGGGATTACTACTTGTAGTACCAGGAGGAGTGGTAGTATTGCTTGGAGGAAAATTTTCTTTATTGCCAACCCTAGGGCAACTAGGATCATTATTCTAGTGGCCAGGAGTTTTACAGACATGGCAATAAGGTTTCTTTTCAGGGGAGGAAGGTGTTTGAGGCCCACCCCCAGAAGAGGACTTTTGGGGCCCTGTAGTGGACTTCTCTTTTGATTTATCCCCACCTTTTTCTTGGGTCTTGGAAGAATCTTTCTTCTGGTCACCACCCTGTGTCTTTGGCTTTACTCTGGTTCTGACCCACGTGTCTGCCTTCTTTCCCAATTCTTGGGGAGAGCTCAGATCAGAGTCCACCAGGTACTGGTGTAAAAGCTGTTTTTGACAATTATTAAGAATCTGCTCCCTCATAATCACATTGTACAATCCTTAAAATTCATGCACCTTGCTGCCATGTATCCAACCTTCCAGAGCCTTAGTAGCACAATCGACAAAGTCAACCTAGTCTTGAGTCTGTGCCTTTTGGGTATCTCTGAACTTTATCCTGTACTGCTCAGTGGTTAGGCCAAACCCATCAATCAGTGCACTCTTCAAGACTTTGTAATTGTCAGCATCATCTTCTCTAACAGTGAGGAGCTTGTCTCTCCCTTTGTCTGCAAAGGAGAGCCACAAGATTGCTGCCCACTGCTCCTGAAGGACCCTCTGTACTTTACAGGCCCTCTCAAGTGCAGTTATCCATTTGTGGATGTCATCCCCACTCTGGTAGGGAGGGACAATCTTGTTCAGGTTCCTATGGTCATGAGTATGATCTCTACCTCTAGGGACACTGTTGCTTCCACCATGGAGCTCTAGCCCCAACTTTTGTGAAGCTCTCTGGAGCTCCAGGGATTCCCTGTCTAGGGCCAGCTGCTCTCTTTTAATTCTGAGCTTTGCTCTCTCAAAGTCAAGCAGTCTGCACTTCCTGTCATAAGAGGACTCCCTTTTATGAGAGGTAGTGGTCCTATTAGAAACAGAGGTCCCTACCGATGTACCAGAATGATTTGATTTCTGAGAAGGAGATCTAGACCTTCTAGGTACACTGCTAACCCTTCCAGGTGGGGTAAAGAAAGGGCCATTAATGTCCTCTTCTTCACCTTCAGGAAGGATTGGATTGTCCAGGTTAGAATCCTCTTGATCCTCCTGGTCAGCTCCAGATTCCAGGTCCTGGATGTTTTCACTGTTGTTTTTGCATTTGTCACCCCGAGTGGGACGGGTATGCTCAGACGTGAGTCCCGTGCTCTCCATGCCACTGGAATCAAGCTATCCTGGCTGAAGAGGGGTGAAAACCCTAAACCAGTCCTAGGATGCTTGTTTCCAGTCCAGGAAGGACCTGGCTTGGCAGTTCGGGGTGGACTGTTCCCATGAGGCACAGGGAGGGTCAATATTGATTTGCATATGGCTGGGTTCAAACTGGAATGGCATGGTGAGCAAAACAACAATGGATTTAGGCCCAGATCTCTGTACTGGGGTGAATGTATGACATCGTTCTGCATTCTGTCCATCAACTGTTGTTTTTGCATTTGTCACCCCGAGTGGGACGGGTATGCTCAGATGTGAGTCCCGTGCTCTCCATGCCACTGGAATCAAGCTATCCTGGTTGAAGAGGTGTGAAACCCCGAAACCGGTCCTAGGATGCTTGTTTCCAGGCAATGGAGGACCTGGCTTGGCAGTTCGGGCTGGACTGTTCCCATGAGGCACAGGGTGAAGACTGATTTGCATATGGCTGGGTTCAAACTGGAATGGCATGGTGAGCAAAAACACTATGTATTTAGGCTCAGATCTCTGTACTGGGGTGAATGTACGACATTGTTCTGCATTCTGTCCATCAACTGTTGTTTTTTCACTTCCAGTCTTGTCATCTTCTGCTGCCCCACCCAACGTGCCTGCCTCATCAGACCCTGGGGTCTTTCTGAGGTCATCTATAAGCAAAACCTCTATGAGGTGTAGAGTCCCAGGGTTCTTCCCTGTCTTCAATTTCCCAGATGCACACATATTTCTCAATTCCTTAAATGAGAGATGGTCATACTTAGTCAGCAATGAGCCACTGGCTTCTGCTCTTGAAAACATACTAGTGTAGTAAGGTGTTGCACCTACCTAACCTATTGGGAACTACTAAACTCTCTTGAGTTGTAGAAAGGGTGTGCTAAGCCCTTGACACACAACTCTAAGTTCAGTAGAACTTACTGTATTCTAAATTTGATTTATATGTACCTATGTACCTATAGCGGTTTTCAGTTGATCACTCAATGAGATTATCTGGTAAAGCAATGGCAAGCTTGCATCCAACCGCTGTACACCAATGTGAGAAGTTGGCCTGGTATATGCTGTCCACTAGTTATAGTGGGCACCTTGCACCAGTCAACAACCCTTATTGATGATTAGGTTTAAGACAACCTTTATTGAAAGCTATCCTAGCGGTAGCTATGGAGAGCAGCCTTCAGGCTAGGTCTTGAAGGAATGTAAAGCAGCTTGGTTAACCAGATTATAACCTCTTGAATAACTAAATGAAAGGAGAACCACACAAGGTATATATATAAAATATATGTATTAGTTTCTAAACACTCTCTACTAACCTCTTCATGAGATTAGAGAGCAAGGCACACAATAATACAGTTCTAAAACAACAGTAAATAGCACAATATACAATGGGCCCCAGGGGGAGACCAAACCATATATTAAGAAAGTGGTATAAGAACTACGACTCGACTAGACACAGTGCCTAGAGTACGTAGAATCGCTGGGACCCCAAGGAACCACCCAAGGTAGTGACACAGGGGACCCACGGGGTTTAAGGACACTTAGGAGAGAACTTGGAGCAAACCCTTTTAGACTTAGAAGGTTCTAAGGCCAGCACCCACATGAGCATCGGAGTACTCGTGTTACCTAACCCAGGGAAGCCGGGTGCACAGGTGTCAAATGGTGTCGGGAATCTTCAATGTCGTCAATGGAGAGTTGCTGCAAAGTGCTGCTGTTGTGGAAAGGAAAAGTGTCTGGTGTGATCCAAGCCTGGATCGAAGATGTGAAGAGCCTGAAAGCAGAGGGGACAGAGTCTGGGTCACTTGCCAGTGACCAGGGGCACGATTAACGAATGCCCACTGATGTCGGGTGTTTCCGGTGCGATGAGGTGAAGCTTGACTCCACTACCACAGAGACCAGGAGGCATCGACGACAGCCACAGTCTGAAGGCGAGCTGTCCCATGAAGGATGTCAAGTGCTGGGGGGGGGGTCAGTGTCTGGATTGGAGTCCAACAAGCCTTGGCAACGGCAACCCATGGGGTGAGAGTAAAACGGCTTCGGTGTGGACCAGCAAGGTCCTGTGGACTCCCCAAGCGATGGAGAGTCAAGGCACATCTGGAGCAATCAGGTAAGCCCATTGAAAGTCTAAGTACCCTTCTCAGAGACCCACAAGTCGATGGACAAAGGATCGCAAAGGGACCTCAAGAAGAATCACTAAATACCAGCCCACGGGTCACTCGAGGAGTCTAGGCCAGTAATCTTTGATGGAATCACTGCTCGGAGCTGGGACTACAAGTAGCCCAAAGCACAGCCTCAGGGATCACCAAGAAGCATATGCTGCTGCAAATGTGCACGGTGTCCAGGGGTTCGGGTTGCACGGTCCCCACGAGGGCTTTGGATCTCAGGGGTTGCTGAGAGCACGGATCGGCCTCGGGGAAGTTTGGAGACCCACCTCCTGTGTTGCAAAGTCTTCGGAGTCCTTCAGGAGCTGCGTACTTGCAAACCGGACAGATGCGTCTTTGGTGCCTGCCTTGCAGGGGAGTAACTCGTTTACTCCAAGGGAGATTCTTCTGTCATCCAACGTCATGTAGATAGTAGAAGTTCTGGGATTCTGTAGCAGAGTTTTGTTCAGGTAAATCTAAAGTCCTGTAGTCAGGGCATCCTACTTTATACCCAAGGAAGGGGTGGGACAAACTCTGGGGACCCACCTACGGGAGGGTCAGGGCAGAGGGGTAGCTACATCCATATCCTTTGTCCAGTTATGCACCAGAGCAGGGGCTGGTAGCCCCTGCAACCGGTTTGAGCTGGTCTATGCACAGGGACACCAAATGTGCCCCCAGTGCAGACATCAAAGCACTCTTGGAGTGCATCCACCCATCCCCAATACACTAAAGCCTGTCTGGGAGGTGGTCACACCTTCCTGTGACAGGAAACCTATTGTCCAGGCCTCCCCTGCTGGAGTTTCGTCCAGCAGCAGGAGGGCAGACTCGTGTCTGTAGCTGACAGCATCCATTTTCTGATGCCAGTGTCTGTGAAGCTGGTACCGGGAGTACCGGTGAAGTCATGTTTCTCCCTCTAGTAGGATGGGATCATACCTCCAGGGAGGTATGATTCCAAGGTGTTTGACACCAAACACGACATGTTTCCATGCAGCCATTCCAAAGTTAGCATTTACCGCGAGGTTATAATGCACTTAAGAGTATATGGTTTGGCTGCATCACAGACAACCCCGGAATAAAGGTTCCAAAGGCTGCAGAGGGGCTCTGCTCATGCATGGGCACCCTCTCACATAAAACCCAGCACCCTGCCTTCAGGATTGATAAGTCCTGCCATAGGGGTGACTGACAGGTTTATATGTGCAGTGATATGGATAGATATAGGGAACCTATATCCAAGTAAGAGGTGCATACACCACCTTACACAGGCTGCTGTAGAAGACCTGTGGTGTCATTTTAAATGGTCTCCCAGAGGTAGCATATTACATGCTGCAGCCCCTGAGAGGCCTCTGGGGAACCTATGCCCTGGGTATATAGAATACCATATGCTAGGGACTTATAAGGGTACCCCAGAATCCAATCTGTGGTGTACCTAAAGTACATGCAATCCATTTTAGGGAGAAAGCAGATAGACTGGGGTCCTGATTAGCAGGATCCCAGTCAAACTAAGTCGAAAACCAGCAAAACACCAGGCAATAAGTGGGGGTAACCATGCAGTCAGATTCCACCTTCCTACACCGCCTATCTTCTCTTCTGTCCAACACTGCAGCGTCAATGCCACAGCTGCTCTGACATGAACCCTTTCATCTGAAAAGGTTTGACTACGTTAGCATACCAGCCGGCAGCAAACTGCAGTATTTCGTCACAGTTTGTGTTGTTTCTGGAAGTCCAAATCGTCAGTCTCTGTACCGCAAGATAGGTAAAATGCTGACGGCCCTTAGTTCCAAAATCTCGGCAACTATACACCATTGATCCCAGGTTTACACCCCTTGACATCAGCAAATTTGTCGGACCACGCTGTCCGATTGGTCGCTCTTGATAGCATGAGATGATGTAGTAAGTAAGAGTATAAAGATCCAGAAGAATTAAGTAATCCATTACTTGCAGTTTCCTTAGAGCCACTGTAGCATTTAGAAAGTAGGCAATGTCATGCTCTCATCCCATGTCTGTCCATTCTCAAGCATTTGCTCTATGAAGTAACACTTTTGTTGCAATTCTAGCCAAGTAGGCTACAAACTTCATAGAATACGATTGAGGGTTAGAACACAAGTGATAACTTTACGAGTGGTTCCCATAGGCTTCAGACTATTCAGTTCATAAGCTCATATTGGGAAAGGAAGAAAAGTTAAGATCTTCATGAAATACAGCTCATAAACAATGAATTTGTGCTTAAAATATTAATTTCGCATTACATAGAATAATGCATTAATCCTTCAATAAAAATTAATAATATCACTTCAACATGACTGCAATTAATTTATGTAAGTATAGGACACATAAAATGTTAATATATCACTATCATTCACATATAATTTTGTAAATTACTTTGCACTCGATTATATTACAGCATACAATTTAAAGGCAAATCAAAGATACATTTTGCGAATAGCAATGTTAACATAACCTCGTGTAGCGCCTCCTTTTCTCTTGTCATTTTCAGTGCCCACGTTATGCATTTTAATATGATATTCATACTTAACACATGATACATTTAATTCTCACAGAAGAATGTCTGTGTTATCATTTATTATACGATTTATTTAATCACAAGAACGCGCTAATAAAGTGTCAAATTTCACATTTAATTATTAATTGTTATGTGTAACACAAAACCACCTCTAACATTCTGCATGCTTTTATGATGCAGTATCTAAATCAGAACTTCATTTTGTGTTTCTTGAACGTGAAGCCTAACTCACGTTTGTCATTTTCATGCAAAATAGTTTCGCAAATTATTTTTGTGCAACATTTGTCATAAATAAATGTGAGGAAACACCTCTGCTCCATCACAGGTAAAGCACAAAACGTGGGCACCATCACAAGGGGCACAGTGAAAGGATCTGGCAATAATACACCTGGTATTACAGATACAGGCAATATTACAGCAGCGGTCCCAGGGATTCAAATTTTTCACATCTGGATTGGGGAATAACATGGGAAAAGCAGGATTACGTCATTGTTTTCTTCATGTTTTTCCTGAATTCTGGCCCAGTTTCAGGGTTTATTTCCACCTGGCTTTTTCAGGTCAATCTGTCCTATAAATACTTGGACACTATTAATCCTGCTTCATACTACCCTATTTGTAAACAAGCCCTAAGAGCACTCACCACCACTTGTCAAAATAAAGTGCTACTGGGAGGGCATAACCCATGACAGTAGCATATAAAGAAAATTTTGAAAGAAAAGTGAACCTTATTATAAAACCATGCATTCCTTCTTGCATTTCTGCATTGTTCTAAGCACTCATTTTAAAATGAATAATAGTCGGTTCCTTCATAAAAAGGCCTGCTTTGCTATTTAGTACTATTTTTGCCTTTTTAGTAGTTTTTATACAGCAATTTCCCATTCTTGTACTATTCACGTATGGACATTTCAGCATTAGTCACAAAAGTTAGGTCAAATTAGTTAAACATTTGCTTTTGTTGGATTAGTCATACACTTAATGCAAGATTATTTACTTTTTTGACATTCAGAATCTTAGAAGTGCTCCTGAAAAAATGACAGTCTATATTGTACAAGAGTACTGATGTGTAAGATTTTTGCCTGAAGAATTTACACATTGGGGACATTTCTGCAATAGGGAATTTGGCGCTGCTATGTTTTTGTGGGTTTCAAGCTTTTTTTGTAATTTCCGCACTTGGAAAAAATAATTCTGGTGGAGAATGCCTTTTCCCACACTACCATCAAAATGTAGGTGGTGTTCTCTGCTATTATCTGCTCCACCACCCCACAAAATGCAAATTTACAAGATTGTCCAAGATGGAGCATTACCTAAAATAATGATATGCGAAAACCAACAAATGTACGGGTGTCTGGGTGTTCACATACTTATGAAGGTGGGGTGTGCAGAAATGTTGGTGCTCACATATTCAATTTCTGCTGGAAAAAATCAGCTTACTTCGTGGCTTGCAAGCTAAATTATATGCACATCTGAACTAAAGTTGGGACCATCAGTACCTTTGTGCCTTGCGTTCTATGGTTTTTTATCTCCTAACTTTTTTAAACTTGTTTTAAGTTGACTCTAGGCACCCCATCCTCTTTGGTGCTCATGGTCTTGTGCTTGGCAAATTATTAAAGTGGAGCCTAAAGATCATCAAGAAGATGTGGTTTGCTTTTGAGAGCAACTTCATGCACCCTATTAGTTCGGGTTTTTTGGCTCACACACGCAAACAAGCATTTACGCACACACACATGAGAACACACACATATAAACACACATAAACACACATATTGATCTACAGGAACATACAAATACATTCATACAAAGAATAAAGTTTTTGGGACACACTCACAGATCCATGCACAAACACACAATAACTAGATAGGGTTCTTCCTAACAACACATACACCAAATAGCTTGTTTTACTTTTTACACAATACCAATAGTCAAAAGTAATGAAATACCTGTTGTACTAAAGGGTTTTACATGTGATACTGCTAATTCATTTTTCTCATTAGATAGTCAGGCACACACACAGAGACACACACTCACACATACACATATACACACATCCAGGTGTGCAAACAAATGCACAAATGAGACACAGCAATCTGATCAATGTTGGGGCATAATTTTTCAACAAAAAAACAAACATACATAATGTCAACCTAGCCCCCCCCCCTTTCTGCAAAATATGGTATCTGTTGCTTGGCCGTGCCTTTGACAGAAGCTACCTGCACATCACACAACCTGTGGAAGAAAGGAGCAGGGACATAGCTGCTGGGCTTTTTCCAGATCCACCTAATGCATGCGAGGCCTGTCTGTTTCCAAAGCTAGCACCGAATAAGAACTTTGTCGCCGCCACATTTTGCCGGTCTGATTGTGGTGGCTGATCTGATAGTAGTTACATGTGGGCAGATTGCAGAGGATTCTAGTCACTTTAGTGAAAGTACAACATATTGTTATTGTTATATCTCATTTGTATAGCGCATAATCACCAATGGTCTCTTAGCGCTTGTGATAGAACTGCCACCAACCTCAGATGTTATCTGCACAGTACCACTTAGCTAGAGCTGATCTTTTCCAAAAGCCCGTGTGAATATTAAAGTTTTCAATTTTTTCCTAAATTGAAGGAGAATGGCGTCCCCTTGCACATTCTCCGGCAGCTTGTTCCATAACTGGGGAATCAATACTGAAAAGGCTCGTCCACCCATGGACGCTATTGCAAACCATGGGCAATGCAACAGATTTGCCCCGTACGACCGGAGGCATTGTCCCGGCACATATCTCTTTAGACGGTCATTGATGTAATCTGGTGCCACCTGGTATAGGGCCTTATGTGCACTACACAGGGCCTTAAACCTTGACCTCTGCTTAATTAGGATTGTTCACTGCGCGACACTGTAGAATCTCTTTTGCCCTTCAGATAAATTTCCTCTGAGCACTTCTGTGGCCCACCGGATGGAAACGTATCTGTGACCAAGAAAACAGTCCACTCTGACCTTTTAGATCGAGCCTGGACAGCGCATGCGCTGCTCTGCGAGGCATGCTGTATTGAGGTAGGGAATTGAAGCTCCGCCCACTCTCCGCCCACAATTTTCATTGGCTTGTGTCATTGTCTACTGTAAACTGTGGCTATTCATTGGTCAAAAAGATTAGTATTCCCTCCTTAGTACCGCCTTGTCTGATTTTGTAACCTTCCATGGTGACACCCCCTGTTACGTGTGTTGTTGCTCGGTAGGCTTTAATTACAACCTCTGAGCCCTATTTTCTAAAATAGTATTGTCCTGCCTGTGATTGCAGGCAGGACACGCTCTCTCGTAACGCTTTTTAAAACTTTTTATAGCAGTCATTTACAATGCAATAGGTCTCTCATTTGCAAGAGTTTAAGCTATTGGCATTGTAAATGAAAATGGCTTTTATTTATCTGTTTTAAAAACAACACATAAATAAAAGGCATTGTCACTTACAATGCCAATAGCTCATCCATTCAGAGCTACTTCAGGGCCATTGTTTCCCAGCTTCGATAAGGTGGATATCGCCAGGGTTAGTGTCCTCGAGTGACCTTGGAACACTGGTGACCTTAGAGCACCGAAATCTGGGTTCTAATACTCACTTTGGCCACTGACCAAAAATGTATGTGGTTATGGGTAAATCACTTCATCGCCGTATACTTGAAAATGGAAATAGGTACAATGTAACACTTATAGCTGTGATGTATAAATGTAATTGTGCAGCGGTCCATAAATTACTGCCCCTGTTATGTTTCGACCCCTTCTTCTATGGAATTTTGATTTCTGTAATCTGGTTTCTACTGGACCTCAAACACGATGCGGTTATATTTACTTCATGTTTCAGATGCACCCGCTGCAATAAAAATGTTTTCCGTACAGCCCTCTGTTGCTTCTTGGAGCTAGCTCTGCACTGTATCAAAGACCCAGAATAAAAGAATAGTGACACCACACTTAGCATTTGGTCATCCCTAGCCAGTACCTATGGTTCACAGTAACCTGTCTCACCTGTGTTGAGGAATAAAAACTGCAGGGTCGATTCAAAACTGTATAAGCAGAAACAGATGTGTTCAGCACTTGCAGCCCCAGTCAAATAATATATGCACCATAGATCTTAACAACGCACCATTAAGCCAAAAGCAGACTCGAGGCGCTATGGACAACTAACCACTGGATAGTTATTTAATGGAAAAGACAGATGAAAGAACTTGAATTAGATTCTGTTAGGCAGAGACATCCCTTCCTCTTGGAGATACACTAGCATGGTGTATAACAGGGAGAGAAAACAGAAGCCTTGCTTGATTTTTGGTATATAGCAGGTGGAAGGTGAAGTTCATTTTGTGTTTTATAATCATTGACTTCTACTACCAGTAAGAATACCCATCTTATTCTAAATTTCAATCGCCTCTTTTGTCTTAGGCAGCACTTTTGAATGCATGTTTTCTACTGAGCAAGTCACAAGTGCATGTTGCTAGTACACTCGTCTATGTTTGGGGTGAATGCAGTGTGTCCTTTTCCTGAAAGGTTGGTTATGCTCAAAAAATGTCAAAGCAATACTAAATATTTTTATTAAAGATCTTTTTGCAGAAAACAGTACCAGCAGGCCATGTTTTCACCAATGTGTACTGAAGCATGACGTCAAGCAATGAAATGCCTCTTTTGTGGAGACAAGAGATGTGATGTGGAATGTAATTTCCTGCCCTAAACGCTCCTCTTTCTAAAATATGCTGCAATACTTTGCATCTAATGGAGAGACACCAAAACTAAAGATCTGACTGCTAATTAGAGGGACCTTTTAACAGACCTCTATCAGTTTTACATCCATGCCCCAAGAGCAGCATTTTTAAAGACTATAAAGGATGCAAAAAGTAGAATAAATAACATTGTAGTTGATAAGAAATGTTTCACTTAATACTGTGGCTTAAGCTCATTGTATTCCTGGTGGGTAGACAATGAGTGGTAAAGTTCACCTGAGAGCGTTGAAAGGTGATTGGCTGACGAAAGAAGAGGAGACGACCCAAGACAACAATGAAATTATGTGTTGTTTATATAAGCGTGTGTTCATAGAGTAGGAGCTAGATGCCCTATTCCATTTTGCCACAACCCTTTACACTTATTTTAGAAACTCTATTGAGTTTCCTTGAACCTCTCTTCATGAGAAGTTCTGCTTTTGTTGTTCTTTGAGTTTACATTAATGCTGAAGCTTTATGCTTTCTGACCACTTTCAAACTTATAACTCTTTATGTGTTCCAACTGACACATTTCATTCCCATTCCTAGAATGGGAATTCTTTCCTATATGAAACATGCTTTATGCACTTTTATTGCAATTATCGATTACTTATTGATTATTGATTTCTAATGAGATTCTAACATTTGAGATCAATGAATTTAACTTGTAACTCAATAAAGATGAATTACAAAAAGATTTGATTAATAAAACTCCTTTAACTCATACTAAACTCTCAGTATTGACTGAAGTAGATAAGACTTTGTAATTTTATTTTAATGTGATGTACAGCTCCTCTCAGCCAATGTCAAAGATCTATCGACATGAGAAGTAAGCAACAGTAATTTTCTCCTTGATGTGTGGTAAACTGATAAGTTAACCGCGATCCATGCTTCACCAACTGAATGCAATCTAGCTACAGAAACTCTGTTAGGGTTCCAGTGAATAAACTCACGGCTTATGTCTGTACGTATGGAAGGACACTGCATTCAGGATACAGCCCTTTCCCCCCTTACGTGCTCTCCCTTCCTCTCAGGGAATTGTGTGGGATTTAGTATTCCCTTTGTTGAATTCTGGCTGCCATTTGTATGTGAAAAACCCTCACATTGGGCTCTTTGTTCAAAGTCCTACAAAGCTTTTATAGTCTGGCATATGACACAATTAAAAAGTGAAATATGCACAGCAGTTGGTAGCCCAAAAGAAGAGGAAAGGCAAGCCATCTGCACCTCACTGTCAAGTGCAGAAAGGAAATACACAATAAATCACCTTTTTTAAATTCCAGTTACAATGAGTCAGTGCATAGACCGAGTCAGGACAGTAGAATAAGGAAAATGTACATGTTCTCAATTGTATTGCGTGGCCAGGATAGATCTAATGGCGCTTTCTTACAAAATCATGTGAGTGTGGCACCCTAATGCTCAGTAAGAAGGCACATGCTTAGATTCCTGGCAGTTTTTACCCAAGAGGGACGTGCAATTATTACTTTGAGTGACATTTCCAATCTGACATCTACAAAGGAGGCTGTTTACATCAGTGCCAGACTCAACTGTTGGCAAAGATTTACCACCGTATCATATTTGCCGCAGTCATGCTATGGTAATTCTGGTACATTTTGCAGTAGATTTTACCAACACTGTTGAGCGATTGCCGCTGAAAGTTAAAATTGTTCAGAATACAAGAGTGGTCTAATGAACTGGTAGTTTGTCATTATCGCTGGTACTTTTTGATAGCTGATGTTGCTAATGAAGTATATACCACAGGCAGAAATAAAACCGACTAGTGGTTAAAACTAGAATGCCCACAACACTGTTATCTTTCCTAAGAAGAGCAGCGTAGAAGGTCACCAACTCATCACCCATGCTCACCACATCTGGGTAGCTGACCTTATGACCAGCTCAACAATACCAACCCTGATTTGCTATAGGCCACCCAAAACATGAAGTCGGAGAGGACTAATCACAACAGGTTGACCTGTATATAGTCAAGTCAAGTCAAAAAGGCTTTATTTCGATAAAAATTATCATAAAAGCATCACAATTTAAAAATTTACAGAAAAATTTGATTATAAGTTCATCTAAAAATATACCTTTTCAGTAAAAATAAATAAATACATCATCATATTTAAAAGGGATTAAACAAGTGATTTTAGCCTTTTACTTCTAATGGCCCATGCCCATGATAAAAATTTTGCCAGAACACAAGCATAAAAAGGGCGGGAGTCCGACATTAAAATGCGCAATGCTTCAACATGGTGCCTGGTTCCCAACAAGCGACACAAATGCTTTAGCCATCTGCTTCTTGGGTGAACATACTCCTTACATTCAAATAGAAAGTGTGCCACAGTCTCTTCTCTGGACGTGCAAAATGGGCAGAGATCAGTGATCTGATCATTGGATTTCCACCGAGAGGTAAACGCACGAAGAGGAAGAGAACCAGTTCTAAATTTGAAGTAAAGGGACCTATCAAAGGGTCTTTCGATGATATCTAGGTACGGTTCCCGGAAAGGTAAGTCCTTGAATTTCAAAAAGTCCTCCGTGAGGCTGCCCAAGGCGTTATTAATATTCCGCTGGGTCGCGATCCAGTTCCAAAATAATTTCTTCAAGAACGCTTTCGGAGGTGAGGACCTATTCTCCCAGGCTTCACTTAGACCCAAATCACATAAAAGGGCTTTCAAATCTCGCAGCCATTTTATCTTATGCCACCCGGGGGATGACATTACTTCGGAAAGGCCCTTTGCATATTTTGCCAATTCAGGGACTCTCCACAACCTGGCCCATAAGAGTAGTGGGCGAAGTTTTGCTAGATCGCTAATGGGTTGGCGACCCAAATCTAACAGCAACGGGATCATTGGAGTGCCCTGAGGAAGTGACATAATCGCTCTATAGAACTTCCTCTCAGATCTAATTAACTCACTGATATTATATGAGCCCCAGAGTTCGGCCCCATAGAGAGCAGAACTGACTCCCCTAGCTGCATAGATTTCAATGACAGGGGCAATAGGTCTAGATGCACAGGCACGCTGCTCTTTCAAAAGTGCCCCTGTTACCCTCTTGTGTGCTAGTAACATTTTGCTTAGATGGGGAGCCCACTGCATATTATGTGACAATCGGATTCCCAAGTAGTCGAATACATCCACCCTCCCCAAGGGTATAGCGTTCAATTGTGGGGAACGAACAGATTTTTTTTTGGGGGGGTTCATCACCAGGAACTTGGTTTTTTCAATATTGATAATCAAGCCCCTTTGTACACAAAAATGCTGGAAGTTGTTAAGCAATTTTTGGAGGCCCATCGGGGATTTAGACAGTAAGAGCGTGTCATCCGCAAAGAGGAGGGTCGGTATGCACTCACCCGCCAGGGAAGGTTCATCTGATGGGTCTTTCAACAGATGCTCGACCACTCCGTTGACATATAGTGAAAAAAGGGTGGGAGCAAGAACACATCCCTGACGGACCCCTCTCTCAACCGGAATTCTACTAGTCTTCTCGCCTTCTGGTCCCCATCTAATCTGGGCAAAAGTGTCTTCATGGAGTCTTACAATTAATCGTAAAATATAATGGGGTAACCCCATGTCACCAAGCACTCTCCAAAGACTCTGCCTAGGGACGAGGTCAAAGGCAGTCTTCAGGTCAATAAACGCAAGATAAAGACTGCCTTTGCCTATGACCACCACCTTCCAATATATTAGGAGAAGTCTGAATGCTTGTTCTATTGTGCCAGTGCCTGCTCTGAAGCCTGCCTGGTAGTCGGAAAGGATGTTATTATCACTAATCCATTGTGATATTCTAAGCAACAATACTTTACCGACCACCTTTTGAGTTATGTCCAGCAGGCTTATGGGTCTATAATTTGCTGGGTCATCCCTCGCCCCTTTTTTGAAGATGGGTACGACCTCAGCCCCTTTCCAGGATGGGGGGATTCGAGCACCCTTGGAAATTGCAATAAGCAAGCAGTGAATAATTTTAGCCCATTTCGGGACATCAGAGCGTAACAAATCGCCGGGGATACCATCTGGCCCCGCCGCCTTTTGGGGCTTAATGGTACTAATGGCATGCTCTATTTCTTTTAAGGAGAAGGTGGAATCAGAGTCTACTAGGTCTAACTCCCAATCCTTTTGTGCTGGAATGATATCAATTATATCAGTAACATGCTCAGCTCTTCTTATTTGGGAGTCGCAATTTACTGAAGTCACCTTCCTTTCCTGGTCATCCTTGGGAGTGCCAATAGTAGTGTTGTTAGAAGGGGAAGAGTACAGCTTAGCAAAGTGGTTGACCCAGACTTGACTAGAGATATTACAAGTTATAAGGTCAGAGTCTGGTCTTTTTTTTTTCCTGATTATGTCCCAGAAGCGCCTTGGATCTTTCCCTTGGCTTGCCTCTTTTAGAGAGCACCAAAAAT
This sequence comes from Triturus cristatus, assembly GCF_964204655.1. Lineage (NCBI taxonomy): Eukaryota > Metazoa > Chordata > Amphibia > Caudata > Salamandridae > Triturus > Triturus cristatus. The sequence goes on from NC_140589.1 coordinate 1,461,386,108, forward strand.
CTTCTTCCCAGTCCTTCTTAGCACTAACTAGTAGTTGTTTGTAGTTATTTCTAGCTCGTTGTATAGCTACTTGGGATTTGCTTCTTATAGCCCCAATCAAGAGAGTTTTTGCGTGCCTACAGGCCGATGTGTACCATTCGCATGTCCCTCTTGGGTTTCGAATTACCACATTTTTAGAAGAGGGCTCCCTTTTCAGGAATACATTCCCAATTATCGTGAGTGCTTCCTCGAAAACAGATGTAACTTTTTCAGGATTAGACAAAGCCAAATCAAAACTGTCCAACTTCGTCTGTGAGGCTAAAAGGACAGTATTTATAGTATTGAGTTTGGACTCGTCTACTGATACTTTATTCCACTTTAGTCGTCTCCCACATGCGGAGACTGAAACGTTCTGGGTTAGTTTGGAAGGGTTTTTAATGAGATTACTAATCCAAGGATTTTTAAGGGATAGGGAAAGTGAGTTGTGATCACTATCAACTGAGGGTAAAACAACCATATCCTGAACCAAACCCCAAAGTTTAAAATCTAACAAGATGTAGTCGATCCTTGAGGTGTGATTAATTCTGTTATATGTGACGGCACCCATGGTGTCTGAGGTTGTGCGGCCATTTGTGGCTCGTAAGCCAAACTCCAGCGAAAGGGCATTGAGCTGGATCGCGCATTGGGACCATTTTTTGATCGGGGGGATTGTTAGAGCAGGAATTCCCCATCTAGCATCGTCCTCACCCAAGTCAAGGGTGTCACCCAACTGTAGTGGCTCATAGGTGCAGTTAAAGTCACCCGCCACCAGGACTTGAGCACCAGCTGTGTGTTCTCTAAGCTCCACTTCTAGGATTGCCACTATCGGGGACATAGACCCATGTTTGGTGCCTCTAACATATATGTTATAAAGGTCAAGCTTTAAGCCTCTACTGGGGCCTCTCAAGGATATTCCTAGAATATCAGGGCTATTGATTTGTTTAGGTTTTATATTACAATTTAAGTCGATGCTTACCCAGATAAGAAGGCCTCCCGAAGGACGTCCCTTCCCGTTTCTTGGTGGCACTGCTGGAACAAAATGCGTAGTGTAGCCAACTCGATATAGAGGATCCAGACTCCAAGTCTCTTGGAATAAGCAAATCTTATGGTGCCCCACTAGAGCATTCCAGTCAGGGATGCTCAGTTTCCTTTGGATGCCAGCTAAGTTCCAGCTAAGAATCTTGAGGCTACCCATAGGATCGTGGGCAGTCTTAGTACCGTTGCCTAAGTGGTCAAAAGAGGACGGGAATATGGCTGGTTGACTAGGTTCAGCAGGAATAGAAAACTGGACATCAATAAGCCCTAGATGAGAAGGAGGGGAGGAACATAGAACTACAGGTTGCAAGATTGCTTGATTGATAGTTTGGGAAACCAGAGGTTTATAACAATTATCGGAATTTTCCTTAATTGTAAGACTTCCAAAAGGTTGTGAAATTTTGGCGCTAGATTGATTAATGCCCTCAAGTCCGTATCCTAAACGCTGTGGTGGTCAATCCACTGCTTCCAGACAACTAAATCTATTGGTAACTGGAGCACCTTTCCAGCCTACGGCGGGGCTATATTTCTAGCTTCCTGTACATACCAATCGTCCCATTCCTTTCTACTGTCACGCATACTGATATGGGGCCGGTTGCTAGCCAGGTTATCAAGATACCTATTTGTAGGAGGGTAAAAGAAAGAGAGCCTTTTTATTTCTATGCCATCAGTCTTATCCCACATACCTCTATGGCAAATATAGTCAACCGTACGTGGATCATCAAAGTTGACTATGACACAATCTCCCCGGATCGATTTCATCTCATTACCTAGCCAGGGTACCCTACGCACCATTAAGATCTTACTACGACAGTGTGCTGGGAGCGGTCTGTTGGTGGTGAGCCAATGGAGTATGTACCTGTATATACGGAGGAGCATGGCCAATACACTTCATTTATTGCCTTAGCCGGTTGTTACTCTGCTGGGGCACAATCTAGCCACCATTTGTGTGGGGTGAAAGTCGAGATGCTAACTTTGTAAAGTGCTTCTCACATGCAAAACTTCAGAATGTGGGGTTGCAATGTGACAAGAGTTATGTAATGTATTGCCACAATGCCCACCTTTCACATAGATGTTGAAGGGTGAATTAATGTGGGGTGATTCAGCATCCCCAGTGTGGACACAGAGCCATGGCGGCCTAGCTGCTGAGAGGGATGCAGGTACTGGGAGGTCCAGAAACACTTCAGTGCATTTGGTAACCAAAAGGGGTGCTCTGGATACAAAGATGAGTTAGTAGGATACAGGTAGCATATAGTGTGGTGTTTGGGGAGCCTGTTAGGGTATTAGCAGAGGGGAGGTATGAATGTTTAACAGTGGGAGATTTTGTAGCTGCCTCATTACACAATAGTCATTGTCTGCCCAGGAGTTCCTTTAATAGATGACCTGTGTGCACTGTGTAATATAGTGAAGTATGCAATGTGGCCATTTGATCAAGAGGTACGCTATTAAGAGAGCTCGGACTACAGAATCCTAATTGCCATCCAAGGGTGTACCTCGTCTATCTCTGTGTGCTGCTCACCCTTCTCTCCTACGCTTCTTGAGTAGGCCTGCGCAGAACTCGTGGAGTTTTACTTGCAGAATTCCGCGGAGTTGCAAAAAAACTCCTTGAGGTTCTGCGAAGTTTTGCGAACGGGTGGAAATAGGGACGTCGCACAGCTGTGATTTAGCACCAGGAGTTCGTTCCGCACTGAAAAATCAGTGCAAATGGCACCACGCGGCGCACCAGAGGGAGCAGCTTCTCAAGTTGATTTGGCTGCAGCTCAAATAGAATTTTGACTCGAGTGGCAGCTTTCTGACCACAAACAGTTGCAAACGCCAGCAACTGCCTACATCGGAGAAATCTCACCAGGTGCCCTCATAGCAACCAAAAATCACCCCAAGAGATGCCAATCTCTTTCGCCAACATACTGTTTTCAATCCACGTACGAGCAGTCGGGGGAATTTGTCTGGAACTCTGCATTACAAAGGTAATCCAAAGTGGCCAAAATTCCACCAATTCTGCCAGTGGAGCGGAATATATTGCTCAGCCCTATTCTTGAAGGCTGATTGTGGACCTATCATATATGGTATTGTAGGTAACCCGGCCTTCTGGGGGTTTAAGTAACATTGATCAACTTGGTTTGAATGTGATTTTTCTGTTCCATTGCTAGACTATGTGTTATGCTTAGGCCTGGGCGAAGCACTACGCTACGCTCGCGTAGTTTGCGAAGTTCGCGCTACTTCGCGCTACGCGAACTGCACGTAGCACAGTGCGAACACGCGTAGCGTAGTGTTGCGTAGTGCTGCGGTCATTTTTTGCTTGCTCGCGGTCCTCAACGTCAAGTTGGCGACCGCGAGCAAGCAAAATGACATCCTGGCGAGACTTTTTCCTTGTTCGCGATCGCGAGCATGGAAAATAAACCTCCCGGCGAGATTCCCAACGCGAGAAGGTCAGGTTTCTCATTGCGAGGGGTCGCGTATGCTCGCGACCGCTCGCGATGAGAAACTACCAGTTCGCGTTGAGAAAGCTGCAGCTCGAGTAAAAATCTACTCGAGCAGCAGAAAACTACAGCTCGCACTGTGCAAGATGCCATTTTCAATGATTGCACAGTGCCGGTTGCTTGTCCGCACTGTGCAATCATTGAAAACAACATCTTGCACAGTGCGAACATGTTACTTCGCAGTTCGCGAAGTGCTACGCGTAGCTCGCGTAGTGCGAACTTCACTTTGCGTAGCTTCGCGAAGTGCTACTTCGCGAACTACGCCCACCCTTAGTTATGCTGCTGCATTATACTGGAGGTCTGTCTGGTGTGTAGATATGTTATTTCTGCATATGTAGCTGTTTTTGATTTTCCTGCATGTATGTGGGGTATCAGCAGTGGCAGTGTATTGAGTGGAAACAGAGACTCATGGACTTACTTGTCTATCTCTTTGTTGCAGGCAGCATCTCATGAAGCTCTACGTCTTTCTGCTTCTATTATGTTTGTGTGCACTAACCCAACAATTAAACTTTTTTCACATCTCGCAGCATGCCTGGTGTTAACAGTAGCCCACAGCATATCCACCTTTTTCTGAATTGTTCACTGTTCATGCCAGGACACTTTAGGGGTTTTTAAGGTTCCGGGTAAAACATATTGGAAGGCTCCTTGTTCAGAAACCGCCTAGATTCAGTCCATCATGAATGTAAACAATATCAAATAATAAGTTAAACTTTGAAAAAAGAGGGACACACAAAGTCAGTTGAAAGTTCAAGTTGCACAGCACCCGCCAGCCAAATAATATCAAAGGAAAGTGGAACAGCATAATTTCGGCTCCATTTTTACATGTCATAAATACACAATATATACGTGCAATTCGCACTACATACTTGTGTGTCCTAATGTTATTAATGTAAAGTGTTGCACTTGTCATCACTATTGAAGTGCACTCACTGTAGACATAGAATATATACATTGTGTGTCTTAACTGTAATAAACAACCTTAATTGTTTAGGTGATAGAATAAAACCATTCTTTCACTATTAAAATGTATATACTTTAGAAACAAAAAGACTTACGTAATGTGTGCACTAATGTATCATATTTGCATTTATTATGTAGTTCTTAGTCACATCTATATATGTGTACTCAAGTTATTTCATCTGTATGCAACATGTAATATGAATCTAGGGTACTGACAGTTTTATTCGTTCATGGTTGAATGTGCAGACATATATTAAATGGGAAACGGCCACTACAACGCGGCCGTTTCCACACATAACCATAACCACGCATGCATTACAACGCATGCGTGTTTACAACGAATAGCCTTTACCACGCATACCTTTACTACGAGATACGTAGTAAAGGCATGTGTGCTAAAGGTAAAAAAACAAAGGGGGGGACTTGGGTGGGGTCCCCCCCCCAAAAAAAAGAAACTCACCTGATATCGTCGTTTTCAGAATCTGAAGAAAAAAGATGTGGAGGCAATCGGCGTTGTTAGAGGAAACGGAAAGATACTTCCGCTTCCTCTTTACGACGTGAAACGCAGATCGGAAGTGATTGGAGTGGAGAGGACGTGGAGAGGTAAGGGGAATGAGGGGTGTGGTGTCGCACAGGGGTAAATTATAAGGGTTAATTTTTAGGGTAAATTAGTAGTGAACGGAATATCCTTTAACATGAAAATGCCATTAGCATGCATAGTTTAACAACGAAAATCGTTGTAAAAGTGTGCGTGTTAAAGGCATTTTCGTGGTAAAGGATATGCGTGGTAAAGGCATTCGCGTTGTAACGCATGCATGGTAAAGACATGCGTTGCAACGGAATGTGCAGTAATGTCATACAACCATATTAAATGTGCACCATTGATTTAATACGTTGATTTGTCATAACTAGGCCCGTATTTCTTTCTGCGTGAGATTCTCTTTTCCATTTTCTGCTTGCGTATCTTTTCCTTGCAGGTACATTCACATGGTTTGATAGTTTGAGAATAGATGTAACTCTGTACTAGAGATAGAGAAGCCTGAAAAGAAGACTTTGACAAGGAACATGGAGAGCGAGAGCATTAACAAGAGGTTTCCATTCAGCACTTTTGCAAAAAGATCACAGGTGACCAAGGACAATACAATTCTCATGTATGGCCTGGGAGAAATCATTAATGAGTCAGATCACAACCTGAGAGTGGAAAGGACATGGAGCCTTTGATGATCCGAACAGAGGAGTGTTATTTTGGGTATTATGGTGGAAATAACTTCAGTTCACACTGTCTGAGGTAGAGCCACTTTCCTTTCGACTCTGGGAGGTGTAGACTCTATGCTTCCCTTTTGACTCTTGCTGAGTGAGGCTTAGGCTAATACTAATTTCCCTGTCCCAACAAGACTCTTGACCGAGCTTCTGAAATGCTGACACATTCCTGTACCTTTCTGCATATTCCGGCATTTTCTATTTTTCTGTATTTTCCTGATTTTTTTAATCCTTTTCGGGTTTAAACCATCCTCTTAAGTTTGTACTTAATCTAGATGATTTTAAACTTCACCCATGTTTAGAAGAGAGAACCAGAAACTCTTCTCAGAGCATCAGATTCTGTTATTGATCTTTTGTATTGCTGTGACTGAACTTCTTGCCTGCCTCATTCTGGTACGCCTGAAGTTCCTTAGGAGGTTGGATTACTCAGTTGTTATTCTGTATCTTTACTGCACGATATTGAGATGTATCTATCTTAACTTGACTGCTAATTTGTAAAAAACCTTCTTAACTTTAGTCATTGATTCCTCATCCTTTTTGGAGAGCCAAATAGGTTGCACTGTTAATTAATGTTTTTTCCACAACATATTTTATTTGCATTTCTAGCCAAATATGGCCTGCAGGGCCTACATTATATATGCAGTAATTGGAATATACAGGTATGGCACACTTTTCCTTCTGGCATGTATATTTAAACAAAGCAGTAACAAACATAACAACTAGGCATGCTATGCCCACGACTTGTCATCCTAGGGGCTCCCATCTGCATCCAGACGTCTTCTAATGTATGCATAATGGACTAGTGTTGGGTATCTGTATCTCTACCTGGGCATATCTTTTGTGTCAGGCATAGTCAGAACCAAGAAGAACTTGTTCCCACAGGGAAGCTAGATGTTCATGTGTTTGGAAAAAAACATTAGTTTTTAATGAAAACCCTCACCCACCAACCTAGTTGGTGGCATGCTTCATCATCGGGTCCTACCTATGGTGCCGAGAGCAAGCCGGGTGTGCTAAAAATGGGTGTGCTAAAATGCCTGTTTACAGCAGAGATGTTTTTTTGGTGTGGAGTGAAGTGAGCTTAAGTGTATTAAAAAGGCTGTCCACAGGGTCCCCTAAAGTTAAGAGGAATTTAATAAGTGGTGGGCCCTATTGCAGTACTTAAAAAAAAGGTTGGATATATGTAGAGGTAGTTAGTATCTCTGATATCCCTTATTGGCAGGTCTACGTGTTTCAGCCAGGTTTCGCCCTATACTGGCTTTCGGCAGGACCTATGTTTGAATAGTGATAAGTGGTAAGGTAAATGGTCAATTGAGATTACAGAGGACCATGATAGGTGACTGATTACGGTATTATCAAACTGGGCAATATGCAGAAAATGATGGCATGAAGACATGATGCGGCGCTTGTGCGTGAGGAGGCCGCTGTACTGAGCAATACACGTTAAGGTGAAAATGCCCAGTGCTATATTGGTTTCGACATGAGGTAGTAAAAGATGCTTATGATGAGTTTTCCATTGGTGGCACCATGAATCCCGCAGGGAGGGCAGGATCTATAGTCACAACCTAATTGTGTGAGGAAAGAGAACAAGGAAAAAGAAAAAGAGGGAAAAAGTTCAGAGGTGACCGATTCCCAAGTCGTTAGGGAAGTAAATACCCGTCTTTTTCACAGATAAGGATTTCGGACTCCGATCGTCACTCACTGCATCAGAGCCATCAGCCCCCTTCCTGTACCTATTGCGGCCTGCTGGATGGGATTCCGAAGGTGAATGCGTTGTCTGAGGAAGCCGGTATTTATGTGTGTTAGCTTCCCGCCAGAAAGTGCCATGATTGAAACCACATGAGTCGGGATGCCGTGATTAGTGGGTGTGGTTTGTTTGGAGAAAACAGAAAAGAGACTCATTTACAAAATGGGCCTGAATGATAATATCCCCTGGAATACGCTGAGCAACTGACAATACCCCAACACACAGCGCTTTTTTCCAGTGGACGATAACGTCACTCCTACCATATCTCAGGCTCTGACATCAGAGATCCCCTTGTGTGCACTGCAACACGAAAAACCGCAACTGAGTGTACCCAAATGAGATCTCACCATGTGCTTCTTCTTTTTTTACGTATCCATACATCAGTAACATACATTACCATGGATACTGTGGTTACCTATACATACGATTATTCCACAACCTTCATCACAACCCCCCCGTGTCTTCATAATGAAAACAATCTCAACTGTGAAGTTGAGGAATATGCCACCCCAGCTTCTATCTACACATCACATAAGATAGATAGATGTATCCCAACAACAGGGGTGACATGTTTATAAGCCTCTTCACATGCCTTCGCCCCAATAAAATTCTGCTAACTTCAATCTTAGTTAGGACAGCTAAATTCATCCCAGCAATGGTGGTGACATGCTCATAAGTCTTTCTTCCATATTTACGCACCGACAAGAAAGCTATCAATCTTTAAAAAAACTATTTGAATAAAATTTCAAAATGTCCAGTGCTCGTGGTTTACCTCAACCACAATTGTACTCCGTTATCATTAAATACCCGCTCATGATTACACATCACAGACTCACGAGTCTCTTTTCTGTTTTCTCCAAACAAACCACACCCACTAATCACGGCGTCCCGACTCAAGTGGTTTCAATCATGGCCCTTGCGGGCGGGAAGCTAACACACATAAATACCGGCTTCCTCAGACAACGCATTCACCTTCGGAATGCCATCCAGCAGGCCGCAATAGGTACGGGAAGCGGACAGATGGCTTTGATGCAATAAGTGACAATCGGAGTCCAGAATCCTTATCTGTGAAAAAGACAGGTATTTACTTCCCTAACGACTTGGGAATCGGTCACTTCTGAACCTTTTCCCTCTTTTTTCTTTTTCCTTGTTTTCTTTCCTCACACGATTAGAGTGTCACTATAGATCCTGCCCTCCCTGCGGGATTCAAGGTGCCTCCTATGGAAAACTCATTGTAAGCATCTTTTACTACCTCATGTCACAACCGATATAGTACCGCGCATTTTCACCTTAACGTATATTGATCAGTATCGCGGCCACCTCAGGCACAAGCGCCACATCACGTCTTCACGATATCATTTTCCGCATATTGCCCGGTTTGATAATACCGTAATCAGTCACCTATCACAATATGTACCTAAAATGACTTAAACTCTGACTCTGGAGTTCCTAAATGTTCATGTGTATGTTTGTCCTGTTTTGTCTTTTTTCCTACAGGTTTTAACCAATAACGGGAGGCACTCTCCCTTTCTCAAACACGCACCTTAGCGAGTGCGACACCACTCATGGTCCTCTGTAATCTCAATTGACCATTTACCACTTTTCACTATTCACACATAGGTCCTGACGAAAGCCAGTATCGGGCGAAACCTTACTGAAACATGTAGACCTGCCAATAAGGGATATCAGAGATACTAACTACCTCTACATATTTCCAACCTTTTTTAAAATAATGCCATAGGCCCCACCACTTATTAAATTCCTCTTAACTTTCGGGGACCCTGTGGACAGTCTTTTTAATACACTTCAGCTCACTTCACAGCACTAACACCACACCAAAAAACCAGTTCTTTTAATGAAAACCCTCACCCACCAACTAGGTTGGTGGGTGAGGGTTTCCATTAAAAACAAAAGGTTTTTTTCCGAACATCTAGCTTCCCTGTGGGAACTAGTTCTTCTTGATTCTGACTATAACTACCAGGGGATATGAACTAGCCCCCACGGTTTCTCAGTCCTCTCTCTCTTCTTGATACATGCATTTTGTGTCAGGCGGCAAGGGTGGCAGAAGAATGTCTCGGTAATTCTTGACATTTTTTTTAGTCGGTATACACGAGGTACAGGTAGAAATACAAAGGGAACAGAGCATTGGGCCGCATTGACTACATAGGCAACAAGTGAAAAGAATCGCAAAAAATATACATAGGGCTGACAATATTTTCCAGCCCCATACAGTAAACGTAGTCCATAGCCATCCAGTCAAAGTCCATGTCCCTAAATCCTGATGGATTTCAGTGGCTATTTTGTGCATTTTGGAAATTACTTCAAAAACTGAAGGGGCGTGGTCAGGGATGTACACACAACAGCTGTTCTCAACGATGCAGCATGCTCCACCAAGGTCGGCCAGGATGACGTTGAGGACCATCCTGTTTGGAGCACCACAATTCTTGCAATTTGTAGTTCTTCCGTGATATTTCCAAGTGCCATGGCTGTCTGATTGGTTACAGCCTCTACAACACGTGTTAAACGCCTTATCTTTCTCCTGTTTAAGGCTGCACCAACAAAGAAGAACAGTCCCAAATTAAAGTCAATGTACTGCTGTAATGCAGTATCAGTTTGATCCACCTCATCGTTGTTTATTGTCCTCTTGAATCTTTTTTTGGCAATGTCATTAAACAGTTTATAGTCTTTATAGTAGGATGCAGGTGCCAAGAACACAGGTGGTAACAAAAAGGTCACATAGCAGCTACCTGACCAACCAATAGGTAGATGGTAATAACCTTTATTTCCGCGAATGAAATAGGTGTTATGTGAGGACAGAAAACTGCTATTGTTCATTCCAGTAATGTTCAACACTAAGGTACAGTCACTTTTTCCCACAGGGATATTGTCAATACTGCTCACACAAAGGTCTGCTCGAGCTCTAGTAACAGCTATAACAGGAGGTCCATTACCCTTGATAGTTTGAGTGTTGGGGAAAACATAGTGTGTGGAGGAATTTCCTCGACGATACTCCTCCATTTCCCATACAGTTCTTTTAGCTTGTGGATCTCCTTCCTCATCAGGGTAACAGACTCTATTTAACTGAGCATTAAGTCTTTCTACATCAAAGTTGGTAATATTACCAATATGAGAAGCCCACAATAGTGCAAACCAGGCTCTGCAAGAGCCATCATGTGAAAACGGCAACAGAATAAAAGGCGTTCCTCCCTTTTTCTGATGAGCTGGCATCATTCCACACACCCAACAGTTGGTAATGTTCGTAGCATTGTGGGTGTGATGCAACATTTGAATGAACGTATTGTTGAGATAGGACATTCTGTGCTTCTGCTCATGATAAGGAAGAGGAAAATAGTGGTGTTCAATGGGGACAGGAGTAGTAGCAGTCCGTAGATTTCGAGCAGGAGCTACTCCCTCTACAACCCATGTTATTGTAGCAATAATAACAACAATCGAAGTGAGTCCAATAATGAACATACTCTTTCGATCACAAACTCTTGCAGCAGCTTTCTTCTTTTTCTTAGGCATGTTCATCTCGTTGTTGAAAAACAGATGGTGCCCTCAGGTTCTGGGCAGACGTTGGTTTCTTCACTGAGGTTGAGGCAAATAGCCGCTAAAAGATTACCCCCCTTTGAAACTCAGTCTTTCACTACCCAGGACAGTGGCTCAAACAGTCTTTTTCAGCAATGAAGTGTCTTTCTTCCAGGGTCGCAGCTGATATCGAGATGTACTAGGGATCGCGTGGTCCCGGAAGACTTCCTCGGGTCCTTCAGGTGACGTGGCTTGTCCTTTCTCTGTGACCAAGATGTTGCGGCAATCTGCCAACGCAGCTGGGCTCACTAGGTCCTGCAACACTTTCCGGCAATGTGTCGCATGAACCCAGTTCTTTCAGTTGGTCACTCGAACCACCACCAGAACATACTTCAGATTGTTACAGCGTTCAAATTGGATGTAATCTATTTGCAGGACTTCAAAAGGTGCAGTTGGTACTCCAAACCCTCCTGTTGGAGTTTGTGTTCTCTTTCCAGGATTATACTGGAGACAGATCAGACAAGACTGGACTATCTTTTTAGCTGTGCCGGCAATATCTGGATGATCCCAAACTTGCATAAGTTGCTTTGCCTTTGAGGATGCTCCAACATGTGCCGGCCCATGTGGCTTGTGAATCATAGGATGTAAATAGGCTGTGGGTAACTTCCATTTTGTCATTTCTTTATTCCTCCAACAGCCCTCATCATCCAGTGTTCCCTCCTTAGACCATTGGTCTAACTCATCAACAGAAGCAGATTTTTGCATGACCAGCACCTCTTGTCTGGCATTATGCCAACGTTTAGCCTGTGACTTAACTACATACATAGATGTGGTACTTCACTGCATTGCAGTCTCACGAGCTGTGTAATCTGCAAAGGCATTTCCTTTTCCTATTTTATCAGTCACTTTCTTGTGTACACTACACTTAACAATTGCCACTTTCTTAGGATATGTCAAGGCAGTAAGGAGATTATGTACTAATTCCCCATGCACTATTTGTGTACCATGTGAAGTAAGAAAGTCAATTTCCTTCCAGAGTTGCCCAAAATCATGAGCCACTCCAAAGGCGTATCGGCTATCAGTGCAAATGTTAACAAGCAAATCTGTACTAAGCTCACATGCTCTTGTCAGTGTTATCAACTTGGCTGCTTGAGCTGACTTCTGTGGGATGTGAGCCATCTCAACTACTGTCTGAAGTGTTGCAATTGCATAAGCCATTATAAAAAATGGAGGGGGTGACCCAATAGTGGCCGTGGACCTGGGTTACTGGTAGTACGAAAAACAATGGTCCTAGACCTATTTTTGTTGGATGATGCAAATCATAAACCAATTATTCAGTAACTCATTGTTAATTCATGCGCCTGTATCCTGTGGGCTCCTAGTAATTAATACAATTAATATATTAAAGTGCAACAACCAGGAATTTTTTACTTTGCTAAACAAGAATTTTAATCACAGTTTACAAAAACAGTAGATTCCTTACTGCGAGCAATCCTGTATCCTACGCGGATCGCGGACGCCGGATACTAGATTCAGCAAGCTCCTGAATCCATTCCCGGGAAAATTGCAACAGGCACTGCATTATCCCCACACGAGCAAGTGCGATTAATTGGTGCATTTGGCTATGTGAAAAACAGACCTACAAGCTTCACTCCTGCTCCTCTTAATACTGTTGAGGATGCTACTCTAGATGAAAGGATACCCCCAGCCCAGCTGTCTCGAGTGGATGTGTGACTCTGACAACACATCTGCACTCAGGTTGCCCCATACCTGTCCTGTGGAAGACCCGGAGGCCGAGGCCCACAAGTACCCCTTGAGCCCCAAGACGGGTCGAAACGTCGACGCCCATCTATACCCAACCTGGTCCACAAGCCCTTCCTGTAATGTGCAACACAAGCATTGATTTGTGTATTGTCAAAATTAATTGAATTTGGTTTTGAAATGACAAGTATGTGGCCAGTTGAAAAAGACTGAGAAATGGTTGATCAGTCTCACCAGTGAATATTTGCAATCAATCCCTCTAATCACAATCTCTGATTTGCTTCCTTTCCTTTTCTACACTAGAGCACCCTCTCTCCTTTTCTGCACGTCCCCTGGAGCAACTTCCCCTTTTACTTAATTGCTCGCAGTAAGGAATCTACTGTTTTTGTAAACTGTGATTAAAATTCTTGTTTGGCAAAGTAAAAACCTCCTGGTTGTTGCACTTTAATATATTAATTGTATTAATTACCTGAAGCCCACAGGATACAGGCTCATGAATTAACTATGAGTTACTGAATAATTGGTTTATGATTTGTATCATCCAACAAAAATAGGTCTAGGACCATTGTAATTGCATAAGCAGCAGATGTCGTACCATCAGGCAACTTCAGGCAGGACCCATCAACCCACAGTTCCCCATCAACACTAGAAAGGGGCGTGTCTTGTAGGTCAACACAACCCTTTGTTTGTTCTTCAGTAAGGGATATACAATCATGTAATTCTTGTGACTGAGACTTAGTAGCTGGAAATGGCAATAATTTAGCAGGATTCAGAGTCAAACATCTTTTCAGTATGATATGAGTGGCCAAAAGTGTCTATTCATAGCCTGTCAAACAGGCACTAGGCAAATGCTGTGTTTTCGTTTGATTCAACAAAGCATCAACTGAATGGGGTTCTAGCACAAGTAATCAATGTGACAAGACTATTCCCTCACTCTGACGTATGGACACAGTCGTTGCTGCCACCGCTCGAAAACACCCAGGCCGCGCACAGGCGACTGGATCAAGGACAGCTGAGAAATATGCACAAGGACGCTGCTTATGACCGTGTGTCTGTGTTAAAACTGAGAGAGCGCAACCGTCCCTCTCGTGTAGATAGAGTGTGAAAGCCTTAGTGTAGTCTGGAGTTCCTAATACTGGTGCAGAACAAAGAGCTTGACGTAACTGTTGAAAAGCATTCTGGCATTCAGTAGTCCATGGGAGGGGCATCGGAGTGTCTTTAGTCAAAAGGGCCAACAAGGGTTTAACAATGTGAGAAAAGCTAGGGATCCACTGCCTACAGAAAGAAGTAAGGCCAATCAGTGCACGAACATCCTTCTGAGTACGGGGCACAGGCGTGTCTAAAATAGCTTGAATGCGATCTGGTGTGAGTGCACATCCCTCCTTAGACAGGAGGTGATCTAAATAGGTAACCTGCTGTCTACAATATTGCAATTTCTTCCGAGAGACTATGTGATGATGAGAGGCAAGGAATAATAATAATAATGGTGTTCCTTCTTCACACTGTTCAGGGGTATCAGCAGCCAACAAGATGTTATTGACATATTGAATAAGAGCCACCACTTTTGGTACAGGGAAAGAGTCAAGCTGCCTTTTCAATGCCTGGCTATAAATGCTAGGACTCTCTGTATACCCTTGTGGAGCTCTACAGAATCTGAAAGAAGACGAACAAATAACGGCTATCAGGGTGAATAAGTATTGAAAAAAATGCATTTTTCAAATCTATGACACTAAATGTAGTGGCAGGAGGAAGAACCATATTAAGGAGTGTCGTAATGTCAGAGACTACCGGGTATTGGGGCACTACAATTTTGCTAACCTCTCGTAAATCAATAATGAATCTGTACATTTTAGTATCAGTGTCTCTTTTTAAAATAGGAAGAATAGGGCTATAACAAATGTTATAAGGGACTTCTTCCACAACCCCCACCATAATCAAATCCTGAACAATGTGCGTCAATGCTTCCTCGCCTTCCCGAGATATTTTATATTAGGGCAGTCGAGGCAATGAAGCACCTTCCTTCACTTGAATATGCAATGGTGGAATAACCATTTGTCCCACATCGGTATCTGATGTCGTCCATAAAGTACTATGTAACGATGCCAGAGCAATATCTTCTTTAATGAGACAAGACTGCTCAACCATTGGATAGTTATCATTTAAGATAACACGCACACCTTCTGGGGAACAACGTATTGTAGCACAAAAATGTTTAAGCATATCGTTACCCACAGTGATATCCGGCGTGGTAGGGGAAAGTAAAAATTGACATGCTGCAGTGAATTTATCAAGACTAAATGTAAGGGGCTGTGACAGTGGGCTAGATGTAGGTGTCCCATCGAATCCTATTGATGTTATCATTGCGCCAGACAGGGGAGCCCTAGGAACCATTTTTTTAGACAGAGCACTACAAATAGCTCCTGTATCAACCAGAAACCGATCAGTAGAGCCCAAAACATTTGCATCAACATAAGGGCCTTTTCTGATCTACTGGGACCTCAACCGGTTCCTTACCCCATCCTAGGAATTCCTATGCATAATCAGAATCCCCAAGACCATCAGCCAAATAATCAGACATTTGATATTGATTTCATCTATTAAAAGTATTAGAATAATTTGGTCTGTGTTCAACTACCTCAAACCGGGGGCGAGTTCCTATTCCTCCCCTATGTCCTGAATTCCCTGGGCGTCCTCTCATACTTCCTCTACCCCGTTGAAACTGCTGTCCTCGCAAAAGGGGGCACTCAGAACACCAATGTCCAATCTCTTCACAATAAACGCACTGATCAGAAGCCAAAGTTGATTGAGAGAAAGGGGGTACACCAGGGGTATAGACTGCACGTCTGCCTCTACCACCACCTCTGAATGGTGGACCATATACTTGTGCGAACATAACTTTTGTTTTTAAATCCTTAACCTTCTTATCCTCTTTGCCTTTTGCTTTCAATTTCTGATGCTCATAATACTGGTACTTGAAACGAGGAGGAACAGGGGCTGTTTATGACAGGTCCAGCATACATAGCCCAGAAGTACTCAAATAAATAAGAAAGTATGCTGTTCCTAAAGAGAATTATTAGTGAAAAAAGAGATAAATGAGTCCCTGATGTCAGGAGGGAAATCCTCCTTTAGGAAAAAGACCCTCACACACCCGGCAGACTAGCTGTCATATGTCGTCAGCATGTGGCCCAGATGTAAAGTGTCATCATCGGGTCTGCTCCGAATCGGGGCGGCGCTGCAATCCCCGATCGGCGACCCCAAAGGCGCCTTTTAATGGAGATCTTCATTCCATAGTTGCCGGTGGGTGAATGCAGGTGAGGGCCTTAAAGTGAAAAGAGTGTCGTGAGTGGAGTGTATTAAAAATAAGTAGTGGGGAACCTGAATAGTGTTTATTAAATGACTGGGGTCCCACTCTTACAATAAAAGCAATACAGTGCGTAATATTACAGTTAGATTGACTGTATTACGCTGTGGTCATAGATGGTCAACATGTTTCTTGCTTAAGTATAGTAACCGCAATTCTTCAGGACCAAGTGATTCACACACTCATTGGTAGTGGTAGTGGCTAATATGGCACTTACCACACATACAGCACCCTAATAAGTGGTGACTAGTGCAGGTTAAGGAAAAATGCCTGAAAGAGAAAAATATAAACAGGGACACAAATATACATGTAAATAACAATCACATCGCGACAAGCATGATAGGTCTCGTCTCTTAACAACTACGATAATCAGTTGTCATGCAAATTCACTACTACCAAGTGTTCAACTGTGGGGTGGAACTAGTTGTGAACACCCTATAGAAGTGGGCTAAAAACGGGAGAAATCGAAATGATTATTTTTGACCATTTCCCACTGTGACTGGTGCTGAAGCAGAAAATTAAGAACGCCGGATGCGCGAGGTGTCTGGTGGCATCGGGGCAGAGATAACAGTTAATTGGGTTCAACCACTCACCCTTAACTGCAGGGCTGAAAAATCCAACGAGCTGGCGCTGGAGGCAGACACCGGATAGTACAGTGTCCTAATGATACACAGAGCGGCGCCCAGCGGGCAGAAGGTACATCCGCAGGAAAAAGGAATAGAGAGCTGATCATTTAGTAGCATGATCACATGAAAAGGAAATCCGCATAGTATGAGGACCCAGGTGCCACGAGGGGATACTTACAGAAGTCCGTAGTGCAGGACGCCTATCCACCTACCCTTGATCCACGCCGACTCGGGGGACGAATCTCAGAACTCCCGAGGGGATTATCTAGCGAAGATCAGCCAATCCGGGCCGTGCACTAATTGATACGTCAGAAAGGTACTGGCGGAGAGACTAGTGCGCGAGGTCTACTTCCGGTAGAGGAAAGGGGAGGGATATGGGCGTGTGGCAGGACGCGCCGCGTAAACCACAGAATGTGATGACGCGGGGTCACGTGTGACAACAGTGTTACGTGAGGAGCCCTTATTGGTTGCTCTCGCTAGGGTTGTTATGGTAACCAAGTGAAATCGTGTCAGTCCGGAATGTTTGGATTGGACTTAATTTCACGAGTCGAGCCGCGAAAGAATCTTTATATATATGACAAATGCGTGTTGTTTGCACATGGAGTAGTGTCATCGTTGTATTGCCAGTTCGCATATTTTAAGTAGCCAGTTCGAATGTTAAGGAAACTGGCAAGCATATATCATAGGATCTCAATAGGTATCTAATGCAAAGAGATCATATTGTTGACAACTTGCATGTTTAGGGAAACTGACAAAAGTGTATCAGAGGATGCCTAAAGGTACAAGTATTAATATGCTCTGGTGTCTAAGAGTCATATGCCTGAACAAGGGTGGATCCACAAAGGTATAAGACGTCTAGTGGAGACAGCTAGTTCTGTCACGTCAAATATTAGTGAGGCTGCTCCACGGGATGTCCTCGTTCAATCCATCGGTATTAGAAGACAGTCTCATCACCCACCTCTGCTCCAGGGTGAATAGTTTAGTTTTGGTGACATTCTTAGGGGACTGCAGAACTACCCACTTGAAAGAGTCAGGGGAGTGGTTATTTTCACAGAAGTGCTTGGTCATCCTAGTGTTCATTTTTTTGCATCGGAAATTACTCCGATGCTCAATGATTCTCGTCTTCACTGGTCTGGTCGTCATCCCTATGTAGGGTAAATTACACGGGCAGGTTATTAGATAGACGCAGTAAGCAGTGTTACAGTTGGTGTGCGTTCTGCATTCCCACGTGGTCCCATTAGGAAAGACGATGTCTTTGGTTATTTTAGTTTGAGGACAAACCACACAGTTACCGCAAGGGTAGTGACCCCTAACGGGAGGAAGGTTCCATAAGGTCGATTGAATGGTATTCACTGGTGGTTTGGGTTTGGGTCTGGTATGTATTAATCTCTCCTTCAAATTGGTGGTGCGTTTGAAGGCAAACCGGGGGTTAGGTATTGTAAGTTCCCCGGTGTGGAGGATGCCCCAATGTTTCTTAATGATTTTCTTGAGTTGTGAAGAGTTTGGGGTGTAGGTGATCACACAGGTAAGACAGTCGTCAGTTTTTTTCTCTCTTGGTTCAAGTAACCCTTCCCTGTTATTGTTACGGGCACGTTTGTAGGATCTCTGGATGTCCCGGTTCTGATACCCCCTCTGGAGGAGATTGGTCATAAGGGTTTTAGACTCCCTTTTGAAGTCAGTAACAGTGCTACAATTCCTCCTAATACGGAGGAATTGACCAAAGGGTAAATTTTGTTTGAGCGCCCCAGGGTGGTAGCTGTTAAAATGTAGCAGACTATTTCTATCAGTCGGTTTGCGATGTAGTGTGGTGCTCATTTGGTGATCGTCTAATATGATCAAGAGGTCCAAAAAGGGAAGCTGGTGGTCAGAGATGGTACTCGTGAATTTTAAATATGGATTTAAGGTATTAATCCATTGGCAAAACTCAATGCAGTGTGCTTGATCACCCTTCCAAAGGATCAAAATATCATCAATGAACCTCTTCCATAACAGGATATTGGCTCTGTAGGGGTTCGATTCGTTATGGATGGCTCGTTCCTCAAATGCTGCCATGTAGAGGCAGGCCACACTAGGGGCAAAGGTACTCCCCATCGACGTGCCCTGTGTCTGATGGAACAATTGGCCTTCAAATTCAAAGAAGTTTTCTGTGAGAGCTAGAGTGGCACATTCAATAATGAAAGGGCGGGGGGTAGGTGATACCCATTCCAGATTACTCAGAGCATCCTCTATTACATCAAGGGTAGCCCTCTGGGGGATATTTGTATAGAGGGCCTCAACATCAAGGGTGATGAGGAAGTCAACCTCTCCCTGATGTTGGGTGTCCTCTAGAAGCCTGAGTACATCACGAGCATGGTCTTCCATGCCGAAACTCAGGGATGGATCACGAAAAAAGAGGCTAACTTTCTAGTCATTGGCGAACCTAGAACTCCTTACTTTTATTGTCTCCCCAAAATACATAAGGGCACAAATCCGACCCCAGGGAGACCTATTGTTTCTGGGATTGGTTCCCTTTTGGAACCCCTTTCCCAGTTTGCAGACTACTTTCTCAAACCTCTAGTCCAAAATACCCCTTCGTTCTTAAGAGACACCACCGATGTACTCAGGCTTCTAGAGGACACCCAACATCAGGGAGAGGTTGACTTCCTCATCACCCTTGATGTTGAGGCCCTCTATACAAATATCCCCCAGAGGGCTACCCTTGATGTAATAGAGGATGCTCTGAGTAATCTGGAATGGGTATCACCTACCCCCCGCCCTTTCATTATTGAATGTGCCACTCTAGCTCTCACAGAAAACTTCTTTGAATTTGAAGGCCAATTGTTCCATCAGACACAGGGCACGTCGATGGGGAGTACCTTTGCCCCTAGTGTGGCCTGCCTCTACATGGCAGCATTTGAGGAACGAGCCATCCATAACGAATCGAACCCCTACAGAGCCAATATCCTGTTATGGAAGAGGTTCATTGATGATATTTTGATCCTTTGGAAGGGTGATCAAGCACACTGCATTGAGTTTTGCCAATGGATTAATACCTTAAATCCATATTTAAAATTCACGAGTACCATCTCTGACCACCAGCTTCCCTTTTTGGACCTCTTGATCATATTAGACGATCACCAAATGAGCACCACACTACATCGCAAACCGACTGATAGAAATAGTCTGCTACATTTTAACAGCTACCACCCTGGGGCGCTCAAACAAAATTTACCCTTTGGTCAATTCCTCCGTATTAGGAGGAATTGTAGCACTGTTACTGACTTCAAAAGGGAGTCTAAAACCCTTATGACCAATCTCCTCCAGAGGGGGTATCAGAACCGGGACATCCAGAGATCCTACAAACGTGCCCGTAACAATAACAGGGAAGGGTTACTTGAACCAAGAGAGAAAAAAACTGACGACTGTCTTACCTGTGTGATCACCTACACCCCAAACTCTTCACAACTCAAGAAAATCATTAAGAAACATTGGGGCATCCTCCACACCGGGGAACTTACAATACCTAACCCCCGGTTTGCCTTCAAACGCACCACCAATTTGAAGGAGAGATTAATACATACCAGACCCAAACCCAAACCACCAGTGAATACCATTCAATCGACCTTATGGAACCTTCCTCCCGTTAGGGGTCACTACCCTTGCGGTAACTGTGTGGTTTGTCCTCAAACTAAAATAACCAAAGACATCGTCTTTCCTAATGGGACCACGTGGGAATGCAGAACGCACACCAACTGTAACACTGCATACTGCGTCTATCTAATAACCTGCCCGTGTAATTTACCCTACATAGGGATGACGACCAGACCAGTGAAGACGAGAATCATTGAGCATCGGAGTAATTTCCGATGCAAAAAAATGAACACTAGGATGACCAAGCACTTCTGTGAAAATAACCACTCCCCTGACTCTTTCAAGTGGGTAGTTCTGCAGTCCCCTAAGAATGTCACCAAAACTAAACTATTCACCCTGGAGCAGAGGTGGGTGATGAGACTGTCTTCTAATACCGATGGATTGAACGAGGACATCCCGTGGAGCAGCCTCACTAATATTTGACGTGACAGAACTAGCTGTCTCCACTAGACGTCTTATACCTTTGTGGATCCACCCTTGTTCAGGCATATGACTCTTAGACACCAGAGCATATTAATACTTGTACCTTTAGGCATCCTCTGATACACTTTTGTCAGTTTCCCTAAACATGCAAGTTGTCAACAATATGATCTCTTTGCATTAGATACCTATTGAGATCCTATGATATATGCTTGCCAGTTTCCTTAACATTCGAACTGGCTACTTAAAATATGCGAACTGGCAATACAACGATGACACTACTCCATGTGCAAACAACACGCATTTGTCATATATATAAAGATTCTTTCGCGGCTCGACTCGTGAAATTAAGTCCAATCCAAACATTCCGGACTGACACGATTTCACTTGGTTACCATAACAACCCTAGCGAGAGCAACCAATAAGGGCTCCTCACGTAACACTGTTGTCACACGTGACCCCGCGTCATCACATTCTGTGGTTTACGCGGCGCGTCCTGCCACACGCCCATATCCCTCCCCTTTCCTCTACCGGAAGTAGACCTCGCGCACTAGTCTCTCCGCCAGTACCTTTCTGACGTATCAATTAGTGCACGGCCCGGATTGGCTGATCTTCGCTAGATAATCCCCTCGGGAGTTCTGAGATTCGTCCCCCGAGTCGGCGTGGATCAAGGGTAGGTGGATAGGCGTCCTGCACTACGGACTTCTGTAAGTATCCCCTCGTGGCACCTGGGTCCTCATACTATGCGGATTTCCTTTTCATGTGATCATGCTACTAAATGATCAGCTCTCTATTCCTTTTTCCTGCGGATGTACCTTCTGCCCGCTGGGCGCCGCTCTGTGTATCATTAGGACACTGTACTATCCGGTGTCTGCCTCCAGCGCCAGCTCGTTGGATTTTTCAGCCCTGCAGTTAAGGGTGAGTGGTTGAACCCAATTAACTGTTATCTCTGCCCCGATGCCACCAGACACCTCGCGCATTCGGCGTTCTTAATTTTCTGCTTCAGCACCAGTCACAGTGGGAAATGGTCAAAAATAATCATTTCGATTTCTCCCGTTTTTAGCCCACTTCTATAGGGTGTTCACAACTAGTTCCACCCCACAGTTGAACACTTGGTAGTAGTGAATTTGCATGACAACTGATTATCGTAGTTGTTAAGAGACGAGACCTATCATGCTTGTCGCGATGTGATTGTTATTTACATGTATATTTGTGTCCCTGTTTATATTTTTCTCTTTCAGGCATTTTTCCTTAACCTGCACTAGTCACCACTTATTAGGGTGCTGTATGTGTGGTAAGTGCCATATTAGCCACTACCACTACCAATGAGTGTGTGAATCACTTGGTCCTGAAGAATTGCGGTTACTATACTTAAGCAAGAAACATGTTGACCATCTATGACCACAGCGTAATACAGTCAATCTAACTGTAATATTACGCACTGTATTGCTTTTATTGTAAGAGTGGGACCCCAGTCATTTAATAAACACTATTCAGGTTCCCCACTACTTATTTTTAATACACTCCACTCACGACACTCTTTTCACTTTAAGGCCCTCACCTGCATTCACCCACCGGCAACTATGGAATGAAGATCTCCATTAAAAGGCGCCTTTGGGGTCGCCGATCGGGGATTGCAGCGCCGCCCCGATTCGGAGCAGACCCGATGATGACACTTTACATCTGGGCCACATGCTGACGACATATGACAGCTAGTCTGCCGGGTGTGTGAGGGTCTTTTTCCTAAAGGAGGATTTCCCTCCTGACATCAGGGACTCATTTATCTCTTTTTTCACTAATAATTCTCTTTAGGAACAGCATACTTTCTTATTTATTTGAGCTCATAATACTGGGCCATAGTCAAAAGGGAGACTGGGGAAGACGTAGTCCATGAACTCTCGCTGGCCTTTAGGCGACTAGCTATTTCTGTCAACATGTTAGCGACAAATTTGTCGACGAACAGATGCTTACCCGTGTCATCTGTCAATGACAGTCCACTAAAGTCATGGAATGTCTCTTCAAATCGTGTAAAGAAATCAGAAACGGACTCATCCGCTTTCTGTTTACAAGACGCTAACGTTGTCCAATCTATTTTCTTAGGGGGTATAAGAGTTTTCAACTTAGTCACAATAGCTTTGGGAAGATCTAATATCTCCTGTTGTGGTTTCTGTGCAGGCTCTCTCTCCGCATCTATTGCTTCTAAATGCACCCAAGTATCACCATATGCTACATTATCATCTATTTTCTGAATTGTTCGGCACATATCAAGGGGCAAAATAAGTCCAGAAAACATATAAATATCCAGCAAGATCATAGTACAGGAGCTAATGGCGCCTTCCACTTCTTCATAGAAAGCAGCTGGATTTTTTCGCGGGTAAGGCAAAGCAGCCTTAAGAGCCATAACATCTGCTCTACTCCAAGGAGTATAGACCCAATTATAAACAAAATATCCCTTTGCATCATCTGAATCTTTATCGGCACTTGTTACCGCACCCCTCGGAGGAACATACAAAGGCGCAGCTTCACGCATTGGTTTTACAGTAACCACAGTATCACTAGGGTCATTGTCTGTCCCCAAAACTTCTTCTTTTTTCACTGGAGTCTGAACTGTTTGTGCAGTTTTAACTTTACCATCTGATTTTTGCTCCGCTTTTAAACGTAGTGTATCATGTCTTAATTTAACTACTCGCCTAATTAAATCAGGTATATTTGAAAAAAGAAAAGTTCCATCATTTAATTGTTTATAATCAGAATTGATATCAGTGGGCTCTAAGTTTTTAGAAACGTTTCTAAAACCAAGTATTATCTCCCAGGTAAACTTCTCTGCAAAATATAACTGCTCTAAATCCTTCCACTGCTGAACCATCGCTACAAGGTCTGGGGCAGAAGTAGTCCCATGAGCTTCTTTGCGAGCAGTGGATCTGATAGTGGCTTTTTCATCAACAGTCAAAGTAGAGCGAGTCTGCCGCCCATCTTACTTATCTAAGTCTTTATTATCTGAAGAAAGATGTTCTTCTTCAGAAAGATCATCCCCAGGGGCAGAGGGAAATTTATACGGGGGCGGAGGTCGATCTAAAAAGATGGAATCATCCTGTGGTTTATTAAGTATGGGATAAATAGGGCGCCTAATAGGGTACTGGTCAGTTACCTCTAAACGGCGCTCTCTTTCTTCTTTTTCTTTTATTGTATTCATCTCTTTATTTTTTAATTCTAACGCTTTTTGATATATCGTTTTACGCTGTTCTTTTTCTGCTATAGCTTCTTCTTTCCTCACTCTCTCTTGCACTTCTTTCTCCCACATTCGTACACAATCAAACATATCTTGTCGACTCTTATGCTTAAACAAACACTGCTCTACATACTGAATCTTTTTAAAATCAAATGAGCCATTCACAGGCCATCGTAAATCAGGATGCCTTTTTGTATATTTGTTCCACTGTGTACTATACATTATGGAAGAAATACTGTATTTAATATACATATGCTTATTAGGTGTCCCCTCTGGGGGAGCCGGCTGACTTCTTTCAAATCCATTTTGGTACCACCAAGACAGCAACACAACCTACAGAGTGTACTAGGAGCAGGCATGCTACCAAATTTTTGTAAAATATTACTTATCCCAGATATTTCAGAGAAAAATCTCCACATTACCTGCCTTTATCATTTGCAAGAGATAAACAAACAAACAAAACCAGAATCTTGGCCAAGCAAATCCAAAATCAAGAGTGCCGCTTCAGCGACCTTACCAAAGAATAGTCTCCAACCTCCAACTGCCAATCTCTTGGTTGACCTAATGGTCACTGCAAAAATAACGCCAAAAGATACCTCAGTCGGGACCGGCCAACACCTGGAGGGTCAAATCAAGAAAACTGGATAAATCACTTCGGCTGCAAAGACAAGGGTCTCCTCATGCAGGACCACTCCTTTGGACGGCCGCGCCTCCGATGAGGACCCACATGCGGGCGCCAACTGTGAAAATGTGCCTTTTAAGGGGCACACCGGTGCAGGGGTCACCCTTCTCTGTCCACGGGTCCTTAGACCAACAAAATAGAGATTGGCACTGAAGCTGGAATTCAAATAATCAATCAATCAATCAATCATAGCATTTATAAAGCGCACTACTTACCCGTGAGGGTCTCAAGGCGCTGAGTCGGCTGTTGAGGTGCGCTGGTCCGGTGTTGTGGAGTGCCTTGTGTGTGTGGGTGAGGAGTTTGAAGGTTATCCTCTTGTTGACAGGGAGCCAGTGCAGGTCTCTTAGGTGTGGTGTGATGTGGCTGCGGCGAGGGATGTTGAGGATCAGGCGTGCGGAGGCATTCTGGATGCGTTGGAGCCGTTTCAGGAGTTTGGCCGAGGCTCCTGCATAGAAGGCGTTTCTGTAGTCCAGTCTGCTGCTGACAAGGGCATGGGTGACCATCCTTCTTGTTTTGGTGGGGATCCACTTGTAGATCCTGCTGAGCATGCAGAGGGTGTTGAAGCAGGAGGAGGAGACGGCATTGACCTGCTTCGTCATGGAGAGGGATGAGTCGAGGATGACCCCTAGGTTGCGTGCTTGGTTGGTGGGTGTTGGAGCTGTTCCTAGTGCAGACGGCCACCAGGAGTCGTCCCAGGCCGAGGGGGTGGATCCGAGGATGAGGACCTCCGTCTTGTCCGAGTTCAGCTTCAGTCGGCTGTACCTCATCCATTCTGTGACGGCCTTCATTCCTTCATGGAGGTTGGTTTAGGCAATGTGGGGATCTTTGGTGAGGGAAAGGATCAGCTGGGTGTAGTCGGCGTAGGAGATGATGTTGAGGTCGTGCAGTCCGGCGACGTGGGTGAGCGGTGCCATGTACATGTTGAACAGCGTTTGGCTGAGGGATGAGCCCTGGGGTACGCAGCAGATGATCTCGGTGGCTTCGGAGCGGAAGGGGGGAGGCGGACGCTCTGTGTTCTGCCGGAGAGGAAGGAGGTGATCCAGTTCAGGGCCTTCTCTTGGATTCCGGCGTTGTAGAGGCGTGTTCGTAGTGTGCAGTGGCAGACCGTGTCGAAGGCAGCTGACAGGTCCAGGAGGATGAGGGCCGTGGTTTCTCCATTGTCTAGCAGGGTCCTGATGTCATCAGTGGCGGCGATGAGGGCGGTTTCGGTGCTGGGGTTGCTGCAGAATCTGGACTGGGACGGTTCTAGGATGCTGTTCTCCTCGAGGAAGCTGGTCAGTTGTTTGTTGACGGTCTTCTCGATGACCTTCACCGGGAACGGGAGCGGGGAGATGAGTCGGAAGTTCTTGAGGTCCTTTGGGTCCGCCTTGGGCTTCTTGAGTAAGGCGTTGATTTCGGCGTGTTTCCAGCTCTCCGGGAAGGTCACTGTCTCGAAGGAGACATTGATGGCTTTCCGGAGGTGAGGTGCGATGGTGGTGCTGGCTTTGTTGAAGATGTGGTGTGGGCACGAGTCTGACGGGGATCCGGAGTGGACGGTGTTCATGATCTTGATGGTGTCGTCGTCGTTGATGTTGGCCCAGGAGAGCAGGCGGTTGGTGCGGATGGTGGCCGTGGGGGCCGGGGTCTCAGTGGTTGCTGGGGTGGTCGCGGCGTTGAAGCTGTCTTGGATGTCTGTGATCTTGCGGTGGAAGAAGGCGGCCAGCGAGTCGCACAGGTCTTGCGATGGTGGGATATCGTTGGTGTTGGAGCTGGGGTTGGAGTGTTCCTTCACGATGTTAAAGAGCTCTTTGCTGTTGTGTGCATTGTTGTGTAGGCGGTCTTTGAAGGAGGCCCTTTTGGCGGATCTGATGAGGTGGTGGTGTCTGCGGGTGGCGTTCTTGTGGGCTGCGTAGCTTTCAGGTGTTCGTTCACGCATCCAGTTCTTCTCCAGCTTTCGGCAGGTTTGCTTGGAGGTCTGGAGGTCTTCGGAGAACCAGCTGACTTTCTTTCTGGTGTGGCTGTTAGGGGGCATCTTGAGCGGGGCGAGGGTGTTGGCACAGTCGTTGATCCAATGTCTGGGGTTGCGGGCGGCGGCGGCAGGGTCGGTCGGGTCTGCCGGTGGGTTCTGGGCGAGGGTGGTGGATAGCTGGTCTTCGGTGACTTTGCTCCAGCAGCGGCGTGACATCTGTTGGGTGCGCTGGTGCGTGGTGGGTTTCTGGAAGGTGAAGTGAATGCACCGGTGGTCGGTCCAGTGGAGCTTGTGGTGTGGTTGAAGGAGACGTGGGAGCGTGCGGAGAAGATGGGGTCAAGCGTGTGGCCGGCGAAGTGGGTGGGTGTTGTGACGAGTTGTCTGAGTCCGAGGTTGTCGACCAGGGTAGAGGAGTTGGAGTCGTTGTTGTTTTCGAGGTGGAAGTTCAGGTCCCCAAGGAGGATGTAGTCCGAGGAGGCGAGGGAGTGTGTGCTGACGAAGTCAGCAATGGAGTCGCTGAACTGTGGTCGGGGTCTTGGGGGTCTGTAGACGAGGGTTCCCCTGAGTGTGGTGTTGCGGTTGGTGTGGATCTGGAAGTGCAGGTGCTCGGCGGTGCTGAGGGTGTCATCGGTGTGAGTCAAGACTTTGAGTGTTCCTGTGGACAATGGCGATTCCTCCTCCTACTCCGTTGGTTCGGTCCTTGCGGGTGATCTTATAGCCTTCCGGGATGGCTATTGCGATGTCGGGTGCCGAGAAGGGGTTCAGCAAGGCGACGAGTAGGTCCCAGGCAGAGCGGGTGTTAAGAAGGATGCATCTGAGGTAGTTGGGTTCTTTGGTAGGTGGGGTGGCGGGCCGGATGCTGGTGAAGCTGCAGTTCCGGCAGGAGAAGGGTCCTTGGGTGCGCTTCGTGGTGGCTAGGCAGCAGGTGTGTGATCGTCCGGCGTTGAGTGCGTGGAGGGTGCTGGAGTCGTAACGGGGACGGGCATTGTGGCGTTCGTGCGGGCCAGGTGTTCTGGCGCTGGGACGGGCTTGCCTTAGGCGTGCCAGCGGCGTGCCTGTGGCGCGACCGCGCAGCGGCCGGCATATGTAGGGGAGGAGGGAGGGACGAGCGGCTGGGAGGTCGGAGCGGGGCGGAACGTGGGATGGAAAGACGAAACGGCGGGAAAAGCAGGCAGGGAATGCAGACAAAATACAACAAAGATTTACTTACAGGCACAAGCTAACTCACGGGCACAAAGGTTAGCTTACGGGCACAATTCCCGAGGAGAACACAAACAGCTGACACAGGCAGGAGCGGGATGAGGGGAAGCTCGAACCCTGAACAGAGAGCTGGCTGGCAGGAAGGCAGCGCTGATCGCCGCAGAGCTGTTGGGGAGAGTGACGTCCCGAGATCAAGGTCTGAGGAACATGTTTATTAATCACTCATGAGTGGGAATACATCCACACAGCACTCTCAAGTGCTGCCTGAGGTAGTACATGGAATACAGAGACCATGGTGCTTATATACACCCTTTGTTGCAGAGTAAGCATGTAGTTACAAATAGAAGGTACAGGCCCACACAGGAATAGTTACAGCCAGACATGGGCAGATGGGAAATCACTTAGTTAGCAAAGTGGGAGGGGGAACAGAACTGCTTACAGTTGCAAGACATAGTTGACAGTTATGTCTTTAGTCAGGTGCATTCTAGCAGTTACAGGCCTTTTCTCAGCACATATACATTGCTTGAGCTTAGAATAGAAGGAGTTAACTAAAGATGATGACTCAAGTAGAATAGAAAAGCAAGCAACAGTGAAGACGGAAGAATCACAAGGCTAACAAAATGGATGCTGCAAACAAGATGGCTTCAGCTCATGCTAACAGCAATTATTTTCGAGTTCCACATACCTACACTACTGTTAATAGACATTACAGGGCAATACAGGAGATGGAGGTGGTTTATTTGGTTGGTGTTAAAGTTCTATCATCTTTAAAAGTAAATAGATCTTGAACCTTTTAGTTTTGGTTTGGAATTTAACAAATGTTGTTGCTTCAGCATGAAGGTTCAGGTGTCCTGGTGTTCTTGATTGCTTGCTATGTCTCATTAAGTAATTAAGCAAAGCAAGAGGCGGCGAGGAGGTAATGCTTCAATTACTTACCCATAATTGCTTTACTCGGAGCCTGTTCTGATTAATTACATGTTAGCCAAGACAACTGTGTTATTTGGCTTGAGACATCAAAACAGGAAGAGAGGATGATGGGAGGAGCTTTTATTCTTTCACTTTCTATTGGTGTGGTCGCAAGGCACAAGGGGTCTCATGAAGTAATTAATCAAAGCGAAAGTAAGCCTCAGAGTAATGCAATTACCAGTAAGTAATTAAAGCATTTCCCCTTTCTGACCTGTTTTCCGTTCACAAATTCCTCCAGGTATTGCTACTTAGGGGGCTTAGCATGGGGGAAAATCCTGGACCAAAGACAATTTACTCCCAATTTCACATTCACGACAGGATTCTGTGTCAGAATGTTAGTGGTACGCATGGAGGTGGAAGGTCACGAGGTATGGATAATGCATCTGTCCTAATAGGACGGTGTCCATGGATTTGTGCGCATAAACATGTAGCGAGATAACAGTAGCCTGCTACCAGAAAATACGCAATAACCCTTTGATAAGACAGCGCGTTACTGAGAATGTGGGAAACTATGCGGAGCATATACTTATGCCCTCTACATTTTCTGTACAGCGTTTTTGTAAGTCTACCCCTGTGTCTATAGTACTTGGAAAGTAAACAAATAACGTCACGTCTGCTGGTATTACACCCACAGGAAAGAAGCATCGAGACCCGGAGAGCTAATGCACAATCCCACATTTATGTTTCCACGTATCCGACAAAAGGCGTCACAAACTCAACTAAATACATATCTCTTAAAAAAAAAAAACAATTGCACATTGTCGGAGGCTAAGCAAATCTCACTCGTTCTTCTATAGTCTGGAGTCAGAGGCGCAACTAGAGCCAAATTTCGGGGGGGGCTGAGCAAAAATTTCGGGGGGGGCTGAACTTTAAGCAATGGGCAGAGTGGAGCTGCAGGGGCTCCTAGAAGGGGTGAAACAACAGCGAGGCCTCATTAACATGCAAATGGTCTTTTAAAGACCTGTAAAGTGCTCGGGTGCGGCTGCTTTTTTTTGCCCGGGAAGGTGTCTCATCCCTGGCTGCCACGCACGACGGGGGGGGGCTGAAGCCCTGTGAGTCCAATGGGTGTTGCGCGCCTGTCTGGAGTAGTACAAGACACTGAGGTCTGTATTCCGAGAGCTCCGAGTCACCCCTCAGTCTCTCTTCTCCGCACCCTCAAGCAGTCCTTCCGTCACCAACGAACACTGCTTCGTCCTCCTAATGCCGCTACAATCTTTCTCTTCCCCGTTCCTCCTTGTCAAAACTGCAAGTGATGGCTGTCAGCACGTGTCCTCGCCTGGCCACGCTACACCTTCTCGGCAGATGGCGTCAACCCGGACCCGGACAAGGTCAAAGATATCAAGGAAGCGGCCGCTCCTGCCAACGTCACGGAAGTAAGGAGCTTCCTGGGAATGGTGAACTACTCTGGCCGGCTCAGCAGCGGGTCAAGTTCATGACCTGGGGATTCTGCTCCTCCGCTCGCCTGGTCCGCGGGCTCTCGGAGTCGGTGTTCCCGCAGCCTGTCCATCGGGGAACTGTCATGGTGCCGTTCACCCGCCCCAGGGGGGCCTGGAATTTTCTTGAAGAAAGACACATTCCTCGTGATCTGGTCGGCGCCTTTCCGGGCTGTCACACATGTGCCTCGAACTTTCTCCACTGTCCATGGCTGTGGTTCAAAGTTCAACCGAAACTTGCTCCCTGGCATCCGATTGCGGATCAGTACAGTGTCACCTGGGGCTAGGTGGGAGGACACAGCCCGCCGGCGGGCGTCAGCTTGAGCGAAGGCTCCGCGTCGATGTTCATCAATGGCACTGTCATTGGGAGTTTCAGGCCTCCACTCTGGGTGATGCGGTATGGAGTCGGTGACAACCCGCCCCATTAGGAGGTGTGCCGGTGCCACTCCCGTAACAGAGTGGGGCGTTTGGCGATAGCTGCGGAGAAACGTGAAAATTGCAAGTTCCACAGGGTGGCTCTTTTCGTGAGCAATCCGTATTACCTTATTGAGTGTCCTCATGAAGCGTTCAGCTTCTCCGTTCGCTTGAGGCCATCGGGGGGTGATCCGCCGGTGATGGATTCCAAGGGTCTGTAGGTATGCCGCGAAGTCCTGGCTCTGGAACGGTGACCCGTTATCGGTTCTGATCTCTTTGACTATGCCGTGCGTTGCCATGATTTTCTCCAGCTTCGGGATTACTTCTTGAGCACTCAGAACAGTCAGTATTTCCACCTCTGGATACTTGGAGTGATCGTCTATCGCCACCAGGGTGTGCCGTCCATCTGGCAAACTGCCAAAGTCGACGCTGATCTTCGACCATGGCTTCCGAGGGCGAGGCTCCATCACCACAGGGGCAGGCCGGGGCACCTCTCCGGTGACCTGGCACGCCGGACATTCTCGAACCGTAGCCTCCACTAGCTCGTCCATGAGAGGGAACCATACTTTGGTTCTGAGCCGGGACTTAGTCTTGACCATGCCCTGGTGACCAATGTGGGCTAGATCCACTACTCTCTGGGTGAGGGACGTCGGAATAACTAGCCGGTGGCCTCTCAGCAAACATCCTGTATCGTCTTCCGTCAGCTCCGTTCTCACGTGGTACAGGCTCTCCATTATTTGCTTCGCCCGGGGCGTCAGACTTTTCCACTCTTCTCGGGTGCGAGTCCAGCTGTTGTCTCGGACTGCCACTCTCGCTCTTTGGAGGCACTCGTCTTCGCTAGTGGCCTGAGACAGGCTGGCCATGGACACTGGCCGGGGACACGACCGCGCTGTGACGCAGCGGACGTATTCCTCTGTTTCTGCCGCCTCCTTCATTTCTTTTGGAGTCGCGGTGCGAGGGTGGCGAGATAGGTAGTCTGCCGGGTTACGGGCGCCCGGCTGGTACTCAATCTTGCAGTTATAGTCCTGAAGCTGCAACATCCACTTCTCGATTCTTGGCGGCGGCTTGGTGGACGTGCCCGCGAACAGGGATACCAGTGGCTTGTGGTCCGTGGTCACAACAAAGGGCTTTCCGTAGACGTACAGGTGAAAATGGCGACATCCCCAGTGAATGGCGATCGCCTCTTTTTCTATCTGGGAGTATCGTTGCTCCGTCTCCGTGAGCGACCGGCTGGCGAAGGCCACCGGGGCCCATTCCTCGGCACTTGTCCTTCGTTGTAGCAGGACCGCGCCCAACCCTACTGGACCTGCGTCAACGGCGATTTGCGTCAGCTTGGCTGGGTCGAAGAAGGCCAACGTCGTGGCTTCTGAGAGGGCCTGTTTGACTTCTTCAAACGCTCGAGCCTGGTCGCTGTCCCATGTCCAGGGAGTGGACTCTTTCGTGAGCTCCCTTAGTGGCGCCGTGAGGTTCGCCAGGTCCTTGATGAACCGGCCACAATAGTTCACCATTCCCAGGAAGCTCCTTACTTCCGTGACGTTGGCAGGAGCGGCCGCTTCCTTGATATCTTTGACCTTGTCCGGGTCCGGGTTGACGCCATCTGCCGAGAAGGTGTAGCCGAAGAACTGGATCTTCCGGCACAGGAACTCGCACTTCTCCCTATGTAGGGTGAGACCTGCGTCCTTTATGCGTCGTAGCACCTGCACCAGCCTCTCATTGTGCTCCGCCACGGTAGTGGCATGTACCATGATGTCATCGCTGACATTGATCGCTCCGGGAATTCCTGCGATGAGCTCTTGTATCACATTTTGGAATACTTCAGCAGCGCTGGACACCCCGAAGCTCAGCCTCGTATACCGCCTCAGACCTACATGCGTGGAGAAGGTGGTTATGTTCCGGGATTCCTCGTCCAGCACTAGTTGGTGGTATCCTGAGCGTAAGTCCAGCTTTGAGAACCACTTGGCGCCTGCCATCTCTCCGACAATGTCATCGATTGTTGGGGTGATGTGTCGCTCCCTTTTGATGGCGGCATTGGGGAGCCTCATGTCCACGCATATTCTGACAGCGCCTGGCTGCTTGGGTTTCTTCGCCACGACGATCGGTGACACCCACGGGGTCGGCCCGGACACCTTCTCGATGATCCCCGCCGCCTCAAGCTTCTTCAGTTCAGCCTCCACGAGCGGCCTGAGATGGAACGCTATGCGGCGATGCCGGAGGGCTATTGGCTGGACGGTGGGGTCAATGTGTAGGTGGACTTCTTTGCCCCGGAATTTGCCTATCCCGTGAAAGATGTCTTCGAATTCCTCCAGGGTGTGGTGTACTGATTCTTGATGTACACCGAACGCAAACGTCACCACTCCGAGGTCTTCTGCCGCCCGACAGCCCAGGAGCATGCCTTGTCCATCTTCAGTGACATATACATTCGACGTGATGGAGCGCGTCCCATGGGATATT
This sequence comes from Triturus cristatus, assembly GCF_964204655.1. NCBI lineage: Eukaryota > Metazoa > Chordata > Amphibia > Caudata > Salamandridae > Triturus > Triturus cristatus. Next base: position 1,461,419,254 of record NC_140589.1, read on the forward strand.
ACCGTCCTGAACTTCCCCCGCACTTTTAATGGCTCCTCCTGGCCATAGGCGAACACCGTGATCGTCGAGGGCTGGAGTGCGGGCTGTGGGCGCATGGACTTGTGCATGGCAGCGGCCATGATGTTGATGCTGGCTCCTGTGTCCACCACCGTCATGACGTCCTGTGATCCCACTCGGATATTGCATTGCGGCAGTCTTCTAGTCCGGCGGGCGGCCATGCCTATCATGTGCACCCGGTGTATGACCTTTTCTTCCTCTTCATCATCGTCCATGTCGCTGGCCCCCTGGCCGCCTTCCTCGACCGTGTTGACAGCTTGGCGGGGCTTTCGGAATTTCTTCGACCGGCACACTTTCTCAAAATGATTGAAGCGTCCACACCCCCTGCACTTGGTTCCTCGCGCTGGACACTCGGACGGGGTGTGAGGCGAGCCGCCGCAGTATCCACAGGACTTCGGTTGTTCTTGAGTGGCCGGGCCCGGTCCTCGTCGGGGCCACCTCTGTTTCGGTTTGACTGCTACGGCGTTGACTGGCTCGGTTTTCACTGGCGCCTGTAGGGCCGCTTCCATGTGCGCGGCGCGCGCTTTAGACAGTTCCTTTGTTCGGCCCATCGTCAGGATATCAGCCAGGGGCTTGCCGGACTCCTCCAGGATCCTCTCCCGCAGCTTAGCGGACGCACAGCCCTGTATTATCTGGCCTCTTATCTCCTCCGTCTCATCCCTAAACCCGCAGGTGGCCGCTAGGTTCTTTAGGCGGGCGTAGAACTTGTCGAGCGACTCCTCTGGCAGCTGGCGCGCTTGGCGAAATATGAAGCGTTCATAGTCGCGATTTGCCATTGGCTCGAAGTATTCATTGAGCGCAGCTATTAGCGTCGTGTGCGTCTTGGGGGTGGCTTCCGCAAGCGTCTTTACAATGTTGTGAATCTCCTTCCCACCTAGGTGAATTATCATTGCGCGTTTCTGATCTCTGTGGACCTTCGTGGCCTCGAAGAAGATGCGCACTCTGTCCTCCCAGTCTCTCCATCGGGCCGCCACCGTTGACGGGGACCCCTCGACAGAGAACGGCTCTATTGGCGGGATGGTCGCCATGTTGCACGTGCGCGGCTTGCGCTGGGCGGGACCTCACGCTCACGTGTGTTCTTGCGCTGGGCGAGACCTCCTCCACCCCTTGACAATGGGGTTCTCCCAGGTGGCTCCCCCGTGAGTCGTAGGACCGTCCCTTCTGTGCTGTGTGGGACTCCCTGCGGGAGGCAGGGCTCTGGGGACCTGGCAGTGATGAGGGCTTCGTATGCAGGCCGGGGCAATCACTGTGACCCAAAGGCTGATCATGCAAGCTGGGGCAACCAAAGGCTTACTTCAGGTGTCAGCACGTGGCTCAGGCGGTCCGTCGCTGTGTCACCTCGGGACTGCACACCCGGCAGGCATCAAAGGGCACCGCAGCTCCTTCTCCCCCTGGGCGTCATTCAGGAGACAGGGAACGAAGGATGCTTTACACTCCCCAGACGAGGGGGCGGGGCATGCGAGGACACCGAAGCGCGCTGGGGCGACGGTTCAGGAGACGGCCCCAGCGCGAGCCAGCAGCTGATCAGGAGCGCTCCGGTGCTTCCGCACGTGTCCCCTCCAGAGCCCGTGACGCGGGGCAGCAGCGCGCGAATAGGCGGGGCACGAGCACCGCGAGCGAGGAGCGCTCTCCGGCCGCCACACCAACCAAACGCACGGAGCAGGAGCGAGGGCACGTCCACCCTCGTCGCCACTTTGTGGTGTCGTGAGGGTTAGGGTCGCTCACACACACACACGTACTACAGGCCCAGACCCACGTGGTCAAATAAGGACTCGGGACACAGGTACTGGTGGTGTTGCCGTCTACGCTGCCGTGGCCCTTCTGGCGACGCGCAGGCGTGACGTCATATTTATTGGGGGAACAGGCTACGTGACCTGACGCGCACGCAATCGCGTGTCACGTCAGATGGGCTATCGCGACACTACACAGGTCCAAAGCGTCGTTTCATAGTGATTCGCCTCTTCATTCGATCTGCATTTGTTTTCATGTACGGTTCGTTTTTACTCGCCTCTTCCCACGCCACAGTCTCCCGCCCGTCTAACATTCAATCCTGAATCAAATGCAAGCATTTGGTTTATTTTTGTTGCAATTTCCTAGTATGTTCTATTTTGCACATGCGCAGACAGACTGCTCACCGGCAGCTCGCGCTGCACCCCTGGCTCTGCACTCACAAGAAGATTTGTGTGATGCTGCGGTTGGGTTTTAGCTGGGGGCTCCTAATGCTGTCTTTTCCACCTGACCACATAATGACAAATGAATCCCCCAGCACTACAGGAATGCAATATGAGCAAATACACTGTCATACTAAAATATTAAAATTAAAAAAACACTTTTAACTCAAAGATTACGGCCCTTGGAAAGATCTAAGATGTCCACATAGATAATCGGCTGTTTTGGATCCAGTTCTGCACAGCTCTAAAATGTGGTTATGCAATTATTTTTTCTGGAAAAGCAACTTAGTAAAAAGATTAAAATGCGATCACAGCACTCAAGCAAACAAACGCAAAATCTCAGCCCAGTCCCAGTTCATGCCGAGACAGAGAAATATCAACTATTCCCAGCCGAAAGGGTTGGTGCCTTGTCAATGATCTGGCCAAAACAATAGCAAAAATCCTGCAATTAAAAACAAGAGCATTGTTGCTTCTGTCGGATGGTGCCTTCCTTTGACCACTGGAGAGTGCTAAGGGAATTTCAGAGTCGGAGACTTCCAATGACACTGTGCTGATCCATGGTGCACAAGGACTGAGAAAGACAGACAGGGACATTCATCACCACAATAACCACAAAGGCCAACAGAGAACAGCTTGAGGATTCCAGCCAGGGACACAGAAACACCCCTAGCAAATGCAGCTGTTCTAAAAGATGTTCGGTGTGCGCAAGGTGTGCTTGAATGAACTTTGCTCCCTTGAAAAAATGGTGAAGGTAAAGATTCACAAGTGGGTACACCTCCAACCGAATTTGGGATGGACTGAGAATGTAAATCATTAGTTTTATTGAACATATTTTAGATTAAACTTAATCCTTTTTTAAAGTTGTTTTTCCGACACAGTGTGCATGGCAGCGTGACCTACCACCATGCCACTGCTAACCTTGGGCATAGTTTGCGTAGTAGCGCTACGCGTAGCTACGCAAAGTGCACTTTGCACTACGCACGCTGCGCGAACTGCATAGTGCGGTAGGGAAATGCTGTTCGCACTGATTGCACAGAGCCGGATGCTTGTTCGCACTGTGCAATCATTGCAAACGGCATCTTGCACAGTGCAAGAGGTCGTTTTCTGACACTCGAGTAGATTCGTACTCGAGCGGCAGCTTTCTCAACGCGGACTGGTAGTTTCTCATCGCGAGCGGTCGCAAGCATACGCGACCACTTGCAATGAGAAACCTGACCTCCCCGCGTTGAGAATCTCGCCGGGAGGTTTATTTTCCACGCTCACGATCGGCAACTTGATGTTGCTGATCGCGAACGAGGAAAAAGTCTCGCCGGGATGCTGATTTTGCTCGCTCGCGGTCGCCAACTTGACGTTGAGGACCGCGAGCAAGCAAAAAATGCCCACTACGCGTTTTTGCCCTGTGCTACGTGCAATTTGCGTAGTGCGTAGTAGCGCAAACTACGCACGTTCCGCGAGCGTTGCGTAGTACTACGCCCTGGGCTAGTCACTGCAATAATGCCACAAGACAGAGCACATGTCACTTTATTCTATTTGTCCACTATATTCAGGCCCAATACGTGCTTTCTTGATTCTCTTGTTGCACCAGGCAGGGATTAAGCATTATTGGTTAGCAATGGAATTTTTACGAAAACTAACTCTGACAGGCATATGCCATGCAGTTTTAAATTGTATTAGAAATGGGATTGTGGTTAAAAACTGCTATGAGTATGTAACTCTTTAAATGGATGTTTTACCTTTTTTTGACAAAGTTGGTTCTTATTTTAAAACCATTTATAATGACATTTTTAGAATGTGATTTAATGCAAGATTTTTATTGTTTTAATGATCAAAAATGTCTTTTTACGCTCAAGTGTATTTATGCTTATAAATATGATGTTTTATATGCTTTTACATCTCTCAAAGAATTACAGTCCACAATGAGTTTCTGGAGCACTGCCCCATAGCTGTGGACTTAAATTAAACTTTGTTTAAAGGTCGGCCTTAAAATCCCTATTTGTCAGAACGAATCTTTTTGTATGCACTTTCTTTCTTTCCTCCTGTGTTCACACCCCGTTGTAAAGTAAGTAATTGTTTGTATTCATTTTAGATCCACTCTAAAATCACGTCTTTAAACTCCGCCAAGACAAGCAGAAATATAGAGAATAGTACCTAAGATACAGATGTCCATCTGATTGTGAACAACTGGAGTTTGGATGCTGTAGAGCTAGATGTAATTTACATTAAACCTTGCAGCTCTCTGACATCCCTTTACACAGAGGGTTACCACCTCTGAACTACGTGGGACCCACCACATCTGTCGTTTGACAACAACATCATCACACACACTAGCCGCATGTCATGCATGAATTCACTATCATACACTGGATGCACAAACAGATATATGCCAACAACATACAATCACACACAAACACATTCTCTCTCTCTCTCTTTCTCTCTCACCCTCTCTCTTACTTCAAAGGCAGCTTGCAGTGCTGCCACCTGGGTGTTTGCACTGCTGCTACATGCTGTACACATTTTGTATATGCAAAAAAACCTTCCACTGCTGCACGTGTTGCAACCTTTCTGCATGTGGAGAAGAGAAATTCACTGCTGTTGCTGCCTCTGTCCTGTAATACCTGTACGTGGTCTTATTGATAGCAAAACTAGTATTGTTGTTGTTGACGCTGTACCTAAGTATTACGATAGCGAATCTTGAAGATAATCTTTTATTAAAGTAACTAAAACGATTGCCACTGTCGTATAGTGAGTTGTCGTGGCAGGGGAGTAGTGAAAAGTGCAAGGGGGAAATGCAGGTTGCAAGGGTGAAGCACAGTAGGAAAGGCAGAGCACAAGGGAGGAGGAACACAGTGAGCAAGGGCATGCAGAGTGTAGGATGCAGGTTACAAGAGGAGGTGCATCGTGTAAGGGGGAGCACAGGGAGCAAGGCGAGGTACCGGGTGTAAAGGGAGAGGAAGAGTTCAGGGCAGGGGCGGCTCCTCCGCTAAGAGCAAGTCAAAAAGGAAAAAATAACGCATTGTTATTATCATTTTATATTTCAATCGTTGCTCAGCTGGTTAGGGGCGGGGCAGGTCTAGGCTGTCAGAGAGGACCAGGGGGAGGAGTGGTGAGTACTCTCTTAAGTGCGCATGACGGTTTGGCCGACCGTCTTGGGCCAGCCAAACAGTCATGTGCACTTAGCATGTTCTCCACCAGGCTGTAATGCACAGCCTGGGTGGAGAACATGCCCAGGCACCCAGCCCCCATCTGAGCGCCGAACCAGGGCAGTCAGACCAATCACAACGCTGCTATCAGCAGCGTCATTATTGGCTAGGAGAGTCTGGGTGCTTCCTGTATCTGCCTCCTGCCCCTGGAGTCCTGGAAGTGGGCGAAGACGACCAAGACGTGGCGGCTGGCAGATAAGTGAGCTAAAAAAATGTTTCAATTTCCTTCCCCCTCTCCCACATTCCCCCTGTGACCTACCCTCCACCCCGCCGTTAAGTAGCAGCTGCCACTGGTTCAGGGTAGAGTGCAGGGTGCTAAGGAGAGCAGGTTAAAAGGAGGAAGAGAAGGGTAAAAATGGTGCAGAACATTGTGCAAGTTGTAGCACAGTATTGTAGCCACAGCACCTCCAGGCAGGGACCAGGGCCCCAATACCACTGTATTTGCCTTTTGTAAGGCTCATATACAGTAAAAAATCATAAAGTAATACAGGGGGTAAGGTGGGAGCAGTACATGATGTAAGGTGGAAAAAGCACACAAGGACAGGTGGGACAGTGCGTTATACAAGAACACCACTGTTACCCCTGCACATCTAGAGCAGTTTTTCAAGTTGTACAGGACGTTATAAGGCATTGTGTCAGGCTGGGGTGTACACTGCACAAAAGGTGGACCACGTTTCAATGTGTGCCTTCCTTCAGACCCCCCAACCACCCTGCACTACCACTTCCTTAATGCTCGTTTCAAGGGCAAAATCTTCAAAATGTTAATGTTAATGTTATAGGGATATTTATCAAAGCGCACGTACACCAAGTCAGGCCCGAGAACATCTAATTGAAAGCGAATGTACACAGCCAGGTCTTAAGCTGTTTTCTGAACCGCACATAGGCTTCCTCAAGTCTCAACGAGATGGGAAGTGAATTCCAGAGCTTAGGGCCCAGAATAGCGAACCGAGTCCCTCCAGTGCGCTTGCGTCTGAATCTCGGCACAATCAAAAGATTCAGATGCATAGATCTCAAAGTGCGCTGGGGTAGGTACTTAGTGATTCTCAAGGAAATAAATTTGGGGCCAATTCCCCGGATAGCTCTGAAAAGGATACAACCTGTTTTAAACATAGCTCGCTGCTCCACCGGAAGCCAGTGGAGATCTTTGAGCAGTGGGCTACTGTGACATCGTCTATCCTTTTGGTAGATGATTCTCGCTGCCTGGTTCTGAATTATCTGAAGGCGATGCTTCAGTTTTTGAGGGAGGCCAAGATACAACACATTTCCATAGTCAATTTTAGAGAGAATAAGGGCAATTACAATTTGGATGCTAGCCTCTGTACTAAAGAAACGTCTGATCATGTGCAACTTGCGAAGTCGAACAAAGCAGGCAGACGTAACTGACCCAATTTGGGTGCTCATGGAAAGATCTGAATCAATGTTGAAACCCAGACTCTTAATCACTGGCTTGGGAAAATGGTGAGGGCATGGTGCAAATGCACAGCTGCTACCATTGCACATCTTGGACACAGTTTTCATTTGTGAGGGCCACATCAATGGCATCAGTCCAGTTGTCAAAATGCATATAGTGCAAACTTGGTCAAGTATCTGCACCTCCAAACAAGGACCTGCAACCCAACAACACTGTGCTTACCTGTAGGGCTACTTTTCTCTAGTGTAAAATACATAATAAAGCAATATGATGATGAAAGGTAATCCTACCTTGTATATGGTTTTTGCACAGCCTATTTGGAAAGCACAAGGAATTAAGCGGAGCCCTTCTATTATTGCTGCAAACTTGGTTCTGGATGTGAAGATGTGTTGTGCCACATACAAGAGTAAGGTTGATGGAGCTTCACTTTATTAATTAATGCCTTAACAGTGCTTCCCTTGGTGGCCTATACTCTTCTCATGCACACATTCCATGCACACGGGTGTAACATGGGAAGATTCTTTTTTTTGCCACAGCCTTCCCCTGTATCATTTTATTGCCTAATTGGTTCCTACCAGTGGGGGACAGACATGATTCAACAGTTCTTCTAAATTTAAGTTGATCCATGCACTTTTTGATTTAAGCTGGGAGGGTGTTCCAAAGCTCTGTGGTCTGCATCAGTAAGTTGCACTAACCATGCAAGTCTTTTGGTATCTGAGAATGTTATCCAGAGTTGCTCATTTGACCTTGGGAGAAAGTTACTCACCAAAGGGAGCAAGTGAACACGCACATTGGACCTCAGTAATGCATTTTCATGATGGTTGATTCAAGAGGAATTTGGTGGTGGTGTCCTGGATCCCCTGAAGAATGCATTAGAACATAAGTACGACCACCCAGGTATTTGGAATTGGTGTAAAATTGCATGAAAAGCAGAAGTGCACTGGTAGCTTGGGCCCACTCAAGAAATCCCGGGAAGGTGAAGAGCCACTTCAGGGTCCGAAAAGATGGTCTAATTTACTGAATTACTTTCAGTGTTAACAAGAACTTTTTGTCCTTGATGAGTCTGGTTGTTGTGACTATGTAGTTTTGGATATGGAGAGCTCTAAGTCCCTTGAGCCTCAAGGTTCATGGCTCAGTGGTAGATCAGTTTCCACAAGTTATCATTTCTGTTATTCGTGCATTCAGTTTCTGGTAGCAGCGGGTCACTCAGTTTTCAATTGCTGGCAAACTAGGGCCAAGCCTGATTGTTGTTTTTTGTTCCTTCAGGATAATCTGGGTGTCAGAAACCTATTTGGGAGCCTCAGGGCAGGCAGGAGTTATTGGGTCACAACCATGGTGGTTGAGTTCTTTTATCATCGTTGTCCCACCGCCTGAACTGCTCTGGACCTTCAAATTGAACACCAAGTTCACCCCTTCAGCACTTCACCCTAAGGGTAGTGGGGAGAGCAGTCATTTGCTTCTCAGGGAGGTAGTGTGGGGGGTAGAGACTCAGAGCTCAACAGATACCAAAATATCATGACATACTGGTGTATAATCCAGTGCTTATCTTTTATAGAAGAGTAGTATTTTATTAAATCAAAAGTAAATACCAATATATGCCTGCAGGCACAGGGTTTCCAACAGGTAGTACAGCAAAATAGGCAAAAGCACATCAGGTTCAGAATGTCACAGGTGCAGGCTCACTGTGATTAGCGTGAGCAGACTTCGGTATCAGTAGACTGTAGTCCAGGACTTCAAAGCCGCAATCACTGGCAACCTCCACAATTGCTTTTCATAAAGCTAAATGAATCCTAATGTCTGGTGAGCACAAGTTCAATGGTGCAGGAGTTATATGAGTGGAGCAACAGTGAGGTCCCCAACTTGAGGCACTAACTCCAGAGTGCATGTGCAACTAGTCTGCATTACTACAATGTTGTTTGGCTGCTCTTTGCAGACTGCAACTGGTCAGTGGGTGCGGGTGCGTGCTTCCACAAGGAAAAAGGCCCAAAGCAAAAGCTCCTCTCACAAACAAGTGAAGATCCCACCCTCCATTCTTCAGTTTTCGGCAATCCTTTGCTCGTCGGCAGAGTTATCACAGGAAATCTTGTATCAGGCAAAGTCTTTGGAGGGCACAGACACAGTGGCACAATCTCGTTCTATCCTCCTTGTTTGAAACAGTACGTCGGTTATGATTTAAGCAGGGTTCAGGAGGTGGGAAGTCCCACTCAAGCACTCAGGTAGCCTACTCTATTGCATTTGCTCCTTTTGTGCGCAGATGTTGATTTAACAGTGATCGGGGAGGCAGGGAGACTTACTCCAGCACTCAGGTTGGCTCCTGCAACACTCCCATGATTGTCCATATATGTGGACTGTCCCTTATATTTGTGAATAGAGGCTGGGCTCTTTTGGGCAGTCCCCTCTTGCAGAGGTATCTTCCACTTCCGTCACGCCGCAGCCAGGCAGGCCCCAGTATCGAGGCAGTCCCTCCGCTTCTCCAGCAGCGTCTTGTAGAGTTTCCAGGTGATTTTCCCTCACCCCTTGGAGACTGGTTGACACCTACACCAGCCCTGGATCTCAGGGATTGCTCAGGTTATGAGCAGAGTACCATCTTTTCAGTCAGGGAGAAATCCAGAACCCATGGGGATGTTTCAATCCTACTTTTATTGTCAAGGTGAAGGCAGGGAATGTTGATTTCACTATGAGGGTCCTGGAACCGGTTCAAAGCAGATCACTTTCTAAATGTACCTTTCCTTTGCAGAACCGAGACAGTCTTTGTTTCAGGTGAAGGGTTCCACAGCAGGTAGTGAAAATGGAAGTCTCAAATTGGAGCACCCAGAACATGAGCACAATCACGCATGAAGACCTTGCACCTCTGAAATTGGCATCTATGGAAGCGACAAAGAGGCAGGCCCTGCCAGGATGATTAATTCTACAAAGGAACAGAGACCACAGTCTCCACCTCCCCACATCCTCTATCAAGACAAATGGTAGTGCTCAACCAGAAGAGATCCAGCAAAATGCTTATGCCTATGTTTTTTCTGGAACAACGAGACTGTGTGTAGAGAAAGCTAGAGGCAAAAGAGATTAGGACGGAAAGGTCTCACCCACTTGTTAATGGCACGCTTCATCATTGGCCTGTCCATCCCACCATGTTAAGATGATACCGACATGGTGGTCCCGACCTCATAAAGAGGGAGAACAGAATATGTGTTTTCTGCTCATATAAGGGGTCCAGATAATAATATAAAACAACCTTTTTGTAAACTCAGATATTTCCTTTATTTATGGGTACACAATGCTGTGTTAAAAACAAAGGATGATGTTACCGTGAGCCTGTCTTGAGCATCCTTATTTATAGTTTGCCAACATGTTTCGGCCATGATAAGTTCTCTCATAAGAGGATCTGGAGTCTTAGTCAGAGCAGCCAAAGATACTCCTATTGTCTGTCCTTAAGTACTAATTTGTACATGCAGATAAGAGTAAGTCTTACCTGCCCATCTCACTTGTGAATAAACAAACAGAGCCAAGGTTATTGTCATGGCCATCTGTCCTATTCCTCAAGAATCTCTCACATTTAGTGAACTCCCTTGTTTTTCATGCATGTAATCGTCTCCTTCTCTATACTGCACCCCTCGTGATACATTTGTGGAATCACAGCACACTTGCCACATGTGATAAAACACTGGTGAGCATGCACAACTAGTGCACCTACTTACCCTAATATTGTAGGGTTCAAACCTAGCAGTCACACAGGGGAGGAACCTCTCCTGTAGTCACACGCTTGTACAAAAAAATATTAAGAAATAAAATAAAAATACTAAAGGAAGGCATCCTGCATATACTCCTGGGATAATTATTTTTTCAGCTCTATCACATTATAAATAGTCCAAGTTAGTTATAGGTGAGAGTTCCTTTTTTTCATACGTTGTATAGGCTATCATAATAGTTGAATTGAGGGTAATGGTCACCTGTCTCTTAGAGGCATGCCCTACCCAGATAGACAATGACTGTTTCACAGTCGTAATTACACAGGCTAGTGCTAGTCACACTGAAGTTATTGATCTTGATTGGTAATACGAATGTTTCCCCTCTTATATAGTACATAAGTCACAGGGACAGTTACACTACATCTCACTAATGGTTGTAGATTACATCAGTATTTAAATAGCAGCAGTATCTGGAATCGTTCATCATTGCCAAACTATCTCGTATTCATCAAACATTAGTTTCACATGTTATCGCATATATCCATTCATGCAACTCTGTGTTTGTCACACTGAAGCTGTTACTGGTAATTGGTGAGTACAAGTATTACCCCTTCTCTTACACTACATATATCATAGGAATAATTACACTACGTATCATTGGTGGTCATAAATCATATCCGTGTTTCAATGGAAGTATCATCTGAAATCCTGCTTTATTATCAGCCCTGTATACATTACACGTTATTTTCACATGCTATTATGTCAACACACACATTCAGCGCCCCAGTGTGTGATTCATACATTCCATAAATAGAAGCCCAGGAGAGAGAGGTCCTATAAATGCTGGCTCCACCAAGTACCTGATAGCCCCCATTCCCCAACACCTTACTGTGTAAAGGCTCAGGTTCCATCCATTGACGTAAAATCCTGCCACTGCACTTCCCCTCCTGGTGATGTGCATGGCGGTTACTGCGGTTAAATTAGGTAAGCCAACATGGCGTCATGTATCTCAGTGCCGTAATACATCATGCGTCATAGGGGAACGTGGGAAATGTGGTCCCTTTCCTCGAATATGCATTACTCCTAGTGTAAGGAGGCTGCAGGAAATAGTCAGTGGATTGCATACTACCCTACTTGAGGAAATTAGTGCCCCATTACAGCCCGCCACCGTAATGGAAAATGGGACCGCCCGCCAGAGGTGCGGGGGTCCCACGAGGCCAATTAGGATGCACCCGCCACACTGGCGGGCGCATTCTTTCCTTTAACATTGCGGTGGGCGCTGCTGTAAACAGCACACACCGCAATGTTAAAGAGGCATGTTGTGCATTGCCATGCACAACGTGACAGGCACCATGCGGTGCCTGCCACCTTGTGTATGGCAATGTAGGGGGGTACCATAGGTACCCCCCAAGTGTAGGCCCCCACCCCCCACATCCCCAGGGGCCCGTAGCGGGCCCCCAATGCAATTTCCGCCAGCCTTTCCATGGCGGCATCGCCACCATGGAAAGGCCTTGAAAAATGCACATCGTAATATGGATGGGAGTACCTGCTCGGCACCGCCACCATATTGTGCCCCAACTCCGCACGGCAGGCAATCGTAACGATTGCCTGCTGGCGGAAAAGCGGCAGACGGTCTTTCCAGCCGCCGCGGTACCCTCCGCCATACTAATATGGTGGAGGGTAAATTAGGTACAGATGGCAGGCGGATCGCCACCGCCAGGTCGGCGGTGGCGATCCGCCCGCCATCATAATAGGGCCCTAAGTTAGGTGTTGACACAACTATTTTAACAGTGAAGTTATTTTCAGCGACACGGCTGGGGTTGCTAATTCCTGATCAACCTGAAAAATATTGGGCTGACGATTTTGTTTGCTTCAAGGTACCTACTCCAGAATTTCTTGTTCTCAGTGACAATTTTTACCATATCCATTGAGAAACTAATGAATCGCCTTTATCCATTTGATAACTAACCTGATTGGTTCCCCTCATAGGAATCATGTGTAGATGTAGTGAAATGCTCGAAAATGAGTGTTTTAAATTCATGCAATATAGACAAGCATTTAGATGCCTTTCTATCTACCTTTAAATGGTTTCCCTTTTCCCTCATTTAGGGCAGGTACCCTTTCTCACTAGCTTGCAGACGTTTCTTCACCTGCAGAATCCCCCTTTCGATTGCTTATGAGCAGATGTTTGCAATTAGCTTTCTGGCAGAATCCTTTTATCCTGACGTCTTCCCAATTTTTCCCTGACTTTGCCCTAACTTAGCAGTGTAGGGTCCTCACTTTATGAGAGATCTGATCTTTCTCACATTTCCTTTTGAGATAACATTATAACAGTTTGTCTTTGCTCTTAGGATTTGGATTGCTTTTGCTATTTTCACCAATGCATTCATGTATTGGCTATTGAATCAACAACTAATATTAAAGATTAAGTTTGTAACTTTGCAAATCTTTTAATAAAACGTTCGTAGTTTTTAAAACCATCACTCTTTGACTTCCTTGTGAGGCCAAATGTGCTTCACGTTATTGAAATATATTGAATTTGATGTTAGCCTCAGTCGGAACTAAAGCTTCATCGAACAGTGCTATTTGAACTTGAGTTTGCACCAGAACTCACAATGAGCAAAGCACCCTATCATTGTGCATCCTGAAACACACACAGCGAGCCTCATTAACATGCATGAGGGATCCAGAGAGCTGCAAAGGTTGGAAAAGAGTCCTTCAAAGGACGGCAGACGTCCAAATCTGCTTTTTTAAAGCACAGACGTAGCCACACCTGGCTCTTGCTGAAGCACCATCAGGATCAATTGCAGGGTTCGAATTGGCCACAAAATACTTCTTACGATGCTGGCAGCTACTCTTTTTTTTTTTTGCAGTTTCATATACCACAAACTCAACCCGAAGGTAGTGGATAGGGGTGGGTGGAACTCGCGGAGTTTCACTCTGTAGAATTCCGCGGAGTTACATGTAAATTGTGCAAGATTATGAGGATTTCCGCGAGCAGACGGAAATTGGCACATCCCTCTGCTTCTGCTGATTTTTAGCCCTAGGAGCTTGCTCGGAGCTGCAAAATCAGCACAAACAGCACCATGCGGCACCCCAGAGGGCATTGCTTCTTTGCTGCTGCTCAAGTACATTTACTACTCGAGCAGCAGCTTTCTCAACTCAAACAGTTGAGACCGCCCACATTGAGAAAATCTCACCTGGTGCCTGTCTAGCACCCGAAAATGGCGCTAGGGGACCGTTGGCAAGCCACGCATGAGAAAAAAGTCCACCACGTAGCGGTTGGCGGAGTTTGGCAGGAACGAAGAGCTATAAGCTTAACGCGGAGTGGCCAAAACTCTACGAACTCCGGCGACGGAAGAGCAGTATTTATCACCCACTTCTAGTATTGAAATGCTTTACATGAGCACCAGTTACATTACACAAAGTCACATTAATTTTTGTTCCGTTCTCTGTTTTTTTAGGCATGAGAAGATTTTGGGCCTTATTATGAGTAAGGTGGTCCATAGGACCGTCGTAATCGCGGTGGTTGTCCAACCACCGTCACACTGCAGTCCCGCCCCCAGTATTCTATGTGTGGCCATCAGACCGCCACTGAACTGATGCATCCGCTGGGATCCAGGATCCTGTGACGGTGGTGCAGTGGTCAGGTCCAGTAATATGCTGGCGGTGCCGCTGCGTCACAGCCAAGTATATTATGAGTTGCCTGTCCACCGCCCATAGCTGTGAGCCCGCTATAAAAAGGGTGGCGGAGAGGCAACTATGGGGGCCTGCTCCTGGTGTGCATGCGGGAGGGGGGCCACAAGTTTTGTCCTCCTGGAATTGCACCCCATTCCTGCACGGTATGGCATGCATGACATGGTTCATGCCCCACCATGCAGGAATATGCTGCAGACACTGTCACGGCGGTGGTCTGGTGTTTAGGCTCTCATATGAGCCTTAAACAGCTACCGCCGTGAGACTCCCGTAGCACTGCCCGCCTACCCTAGATTCAACTCTGAATCCAGCAGGTGGGTGCACCACGGACTTAGTGGTCCTCCTGTGGACCGAACGGTGGTGATGCCGCAGGACGACCGCCAAAGTCATGATACGGGCCTAAGTGATTTTCCCAGAGTCGCAGGATGTTGAGCTCTCCTCGAGACTCGAACCTGGTTTCTCAGTTCCAAAGTCGTCAGCCCTGGCCCTTGCACAGTAAAAGTAGTCCACTGTTGTTTACTTACACTCTGGAGGTGGATGTCACTAGATAGTTTGTAACCATCCAGAGCTTTGAAAACGCCATTTCTTTGTGAGTCGCACAGAGGGGGCACACCTCTTTACTTTCCACTTTCCCTTTCAATTCGCAAAAAGGTTAGCAGTGTGAATGCTGCGATCCACATTGCCGATTACGAGTTACTAAGCACATCCGTGCATTGCTAATGGCCGTTATGCCTTCGCAAAAACAGTGCAAAAAATTACAGGAGTAAGCCTGTTAACCCAGGTAAGACCGGGTACAGTTTATATAACAAGCACTGGCATAGCCAATAGGTCTCGCCTTTGGGACCTTATAAGTGTTTAGCCATGCAACAGTTGCATAACTAAATACTTATAAGGTCCCAAAAGCGAGACCTATTGGCTATGACAAGCGGCCGTGCGGCCGCGAAAGTGATCGCGATCAAACATCAAAGCGGCCATGGGGCCGCGAAACTAATCGCGGTCAAGCGCGGCGCGCGCGCCCGCGCACATGCACTGTAGCTCTAGGCTGGCCTGGTAGCACTTTTTGGAGCCCTCTCAATAAGTCTCGCCAGACCAGCGCATGCGCTGGGTCAGGCGAGACCTAAAAAACAATGTCTCATCTGGAAACCATTAGAAAGGTCAATTTTAGGGTAATAGCGAAAAATCACAAGGGTGGGAACAAAGGGAGACCACAAACGGATTGGTGCAAGGAAGTAGAAGAACTTTATATAAATAGTTAAACTGCACTACCATATATTTAAATAAATAGTGACCATACCAAACAGGTGTGCACTGGACGTGCAAGTGACAGTGGGTGACACAGTGACACAAGGGTGAAAAACAGCGTGAACGGCTCAATAGGACAAATAATAAATGTGGTCAATGATACAAAATATGTACAAGGTCAGTAGATATCATTTAAGTCAGTTAGTTTGACCACAACAGCGCAAAAGTTCTGAGCTGGGTAGTCAACGGCGTTTCAAGCTGATCAATTTCAGGTCATCACCAGGACAAAAGGTCACTTGATTTGGAAGTAGTGCTGTATAAGGAAACATAGGAAATGGAAGGGTAAGGGATGAGCTTGACCACGTTTATTATTTGTCCTATTGCGCCGTTCACGCTGTTTTTCACCCTTGTGTCACTGTGTCACCCACTGTCACTTGCACGTCCAGTGCACACCTGTTTGGTATGGTCACTATTTATTTAAATATATGGTAGTGCAGTTTAACTATTTATATAAAGTTCTTCTACTTCCTTGCACCAATCCGTTTGTGGTCTCCCTTTGTTCCCTCCCTTGTGATTTTTCGCTATTACCTTAAAATTGACCTTTCTAATGTTTTCCAGATGAGAAATTGTTTTTTTATATAAAATTCACAAAAACAGTGGAATTCTGCACATAATGCACCTGTCTCCTCTTATAGCCCAGTCTTCAACGTTGTACAGTATTCTGTATGTGCGGATATCTAGGAACAATCACTTGCAAAATTATTTCCTGCTCGACAATGACAAGCTTTTAAACAGCTTCGTTTCTGTTTTTTGTCGAACCCTGGGATTCATTGCTTTGTCATCTCCACAGCTGCATCCTCCCGCGAGCAGGTAGGAGTATTAGTCGGCAGCCGATGACTGTTCGTCGTGGGGACTTAACTAAAAGCTTCATGCTGCTGCCGGGGGCATACAAAGGGGACGCAAGCGACGCACACGCTGCCGCCCTACGTAAGAGTGGATGTCACTTGAGCGCGTGACTGCAGCCTGTGGTGAATCACAGCCATTTAAAGCGTTTTGTCATCAGTGGCCGTGGGCTGAAATATCACGGAAACCCAGCGCATTGTTTCAGAGAGAGTTAATCAGCTGAACTTGTTTTGTGGTCCTCGTGGCAACAGCAGAGAAGCGAACTGTGTCTTTGCGTTTCATATATTGTGCCCCCGTCGAGCATGCTGGGGTGTAGAACTTTATTTATAGCTCGGCATTTGCTGTACTATATTAAAATTCTGTGTGTAAAATAAAAACGTCTCCATTTACTTCTGAGTAATGCCATTTTTTTCTAATACAATTTTGAGTTTAGTTTGGAGGAAAATGACGCACCATTCGATAGGAAAAGTTTTCACTATTGATATTTCTTTCCTTATACACCAGTGTTTTAAATTGGAAAAAAAACCAAGATTGGCGCGGCCTATGGTCGTGGTTAGGAGACAAACATTATAATTGAGATTTTCATGGTGTGCAACTTTGCATCCGAATACAACAACAGTTTTGCCATCCAGGGCCAGCTTTAGTGTTGTTGGCGCCCAGTGCGACAATCATTTTTGGCGCCCCCCACGACCTCCTCCTCGGATTCCCTCATGACCACCGGGCAAAAGTGCCCGTCATCTCTCCATAGACGCACTCTCACATACATTTAATTTGTTTAAAGCACTGGCAAAGGCTGACATTACTAATAAGAATATATATATATATACCCAAACAAACCCTTTTCAGCAACAATAGGAATAGATAATGAAAGACTGGGGAGCGGGGAAGGGGAGGAATAACATAACGTCCTAACTATTTTATGCAGTCTGCATACAGCTCTTTTTTGTTTTTGTTTTGTTTTATATAGCGGGAACTAGACCCGAAGGTATCAGAGCGTTTTACATGAGCACCAGTTGCATTACAGATGGACACATTCATTTTTAATTTTGTTGTTGTTAGGCAGGGGGAGATTAAGTGATTTGCCCAGAATCGCAGGATATTGAGCATCCCTGCCGAGACTCGAACCCGGTTCCCTAGCTTCGAGGCCGACACCCTAGCCGTTAGGTCACTGTTCTATATTAGGGATGAATCTTATGTACTGCGGTAACACAAGGATCTCAGTGACAAAAGCAGTAATTCACTCAGCTATCCATACAAAATACAGATTTGTGATCTGCTCAGTGCGTGTTCTTTGCAGCGGGCATATTAACCCTCTGCGCTACTTTATGGCGAGTGAAACTACCACTAGACAAAACTCTGACCTCTCTCTCTAGCAGGAACATTACCACAAGAGTCATCTTGACATTTTAGATGCTCCCTGAAAACTGGACACACAAATAACTCAGCAATAGGTGTGTTTAAATCATAAGTTATTGCTAAACACAACGCCCCACCTGAGGTCAGTACCGCCCTCCCCAGGTCAGCGTCCAGTGCGGCCGCACCAGTAGCATTGCTCTAAAGCCGGCCCTGCTGAAAACTGTAGAGTATTCTTTTTACCTATGCGTGTACAAAAGATTAATTTATAAAAGTAACTTTCACATTATCTGCATTCAATATGCCTCTGTAGATATGGCACATGTAAGCTATTTGTGTTTTCACATTAAGCACGATGATTGATATTGTCGGAAATTTGTGAAAGAAACATGCATAATGATAAACCATGATCCCTTCCTAGTTAAGAGATTGGCAAACCTTGAAGGTACCAGACAAGTTGCCTTACTGCAAGTTAGTATGAGGAATGATAGTTCAGGAGAGGGAAAGTGGCATTAGATATGGGGTGGAAGGCTGGAGAATGTTGATGAGTTCACTCTCCAATGACATTCTAATTGAGGTCACGCAATTTGCTCATGTTGGGCACGCAAAGCAGGCCCTGTGAGACTCGGGTGTTCTGAACTGTTGAGGGGTGTCCAATAGGTTTAACTTTGCTTGGTTAAAGATTTGTCTGTGGTTTCAAGTCAACGCCGTACTCACTCGCACAGTTATGCACACAGTCAAGAGCATGGAGACAGAGGCACATCTCAACAGGTACGCATATGTATATTGAAGGGACAGGGCAATGTGCCATTGAACGGCGCATAGTAGAGGGCCAGCTGTTTTGAGGACTAAAGCTGTGGCACAGTTATTGATGAGAATAAAACTCTCTGATAAAAAGTATGTTTTCCATTTGAAATAGATTTTATACTTGCATCTATATCCTTTATATTTGTTTATAGATCAGCATTTAAATGGGAGCTGCAAAGTGTATGAGGTCCCTAAAATGAGAATAAATTGCTTGCGCCCCCACAAAATTCTTGCAGGACTGATATTCAAACACTGAACCACTTAAAGGTTATGTTAGGGTAGCCAGATGACAAAAAAAATGGTTTCAAAAAGAAAAGAGCCTTTCCTTATGACTCACTTTGTGATACGTTGCTATATGGTGGCCAACCACACTTTAAACACAAGGAGATGATGGACGCACACGCAAGACGTACTACGTAGGGGTTTCCATCGACGAGGAAGGAGAGTGAGAGCATGGCGAGGAGGAGGCAGCCACAGCAGGTAAGTGCCTTTTTAAAAATTATAAGTGCATATTGGAGGGTGGAGGGGAGCAGAGATCCACGGAGTTTCTTTCCAACTCTGTGGAACTCCGCGTAGCGGCACTATTCCAGCTCCGCCCAGGGTTAATTATAGGCAGAAGGGTCACACCCAGAAGGCCTCGAACAGTTAGGGGCATAGCTTTGGGGGGGGGATCTTTGGGGTGTAATAAACCCAAATGAATGCATTCTTGCCCAGATAGTTGGGTCTGTGAGCCCTGAGTCAGGTCTGATATGTCTGTGTCGGTTTTCTCATCATGAGCCACAAATAAAAGATAAAATAGTCACATTTGATGTAAAACAGGAGGGAGAGAGAGAGACATAGACATACATCTTTGGCTAAAGTTCAAAATGTGGAAACAGATAACCTGGAATCAATACCAACTTTTCTGCTTGTCCAAACTGAGTGACCCTAGACAAATATTTTATTTAACTTAGCCTGCTTTTTTATAATCATGTATGAGAGCAGTTTTAAATACTTTAGTACAGGTTGTGCACTTTGCACGGTTCTCTTATGTTTGATTTAATGGATTAAAATGTTGCTCCTTCTGTAATAAGAATATAGGCCACGTTTAGGGTTTACATGACTACTAACTTGCCTCGTCGTTCAGTGTTAGTTTTTGTTCTCATTGAGGGGCGAGCCACTAATGTTTTTAAGTTCATGTTTTAAGACTATCACTTTAAAAAAATGTCAGTCTATACAGTGGTGTAATATAACAAACTAAGGTGAAATGCGTCTGCATGGTATAGAAATACACTTTTTCAAATTTTGAAGTGACTGCATTATATTTTTACGTTATGTTGTTGCACAATATACATGCCAAACATTTTCGTGGCTTGGCTCATGCACTGATTTCTAGGCCCAAGTCAGAGCCTGGGCTTGGCTCTGGCTCGGCTTGCTCTATCAATTTGCTGATGCACTCAACTTTATTTGTGACTCTGGCTTAGTACATTGGGCAGTCAGTCACTTGATAAAGTGATATTTAAAAGACAAGGACTAGAAGCATGGGGGGATATTCTCAAGAACGTGTGTTAATTATCGCAAAATTAGCTTAATGCAACTTTGCATATCCCAGTCTATCGAGGGAAAATAACACTGTGTTAACATTGTATTCTCAACACGGCGGCACCATGCGATAGTCTCACGATAATGCGTCAAATGACCGCGTTAAAACTAACGCGACGCTGAAAAAAACGCGAAACACGAATGTGAAAAAAGTTGCGATGTGGCTAATCGCGATACAAAAATCAGCGATAACCAGCGACAGGCCTGTAATTCCCACGCGTCATGCGGGAAAATGCACTATAAAAGCAGAACAACAAAAAAGGCAAAAAAAAATAAACTGCGTAGCACCATAGATGCACCCGGACCGAGTGCAGAGAACAACGCAAACCACACAAGCTTCACAGACGACCGGCAAGGAACCTCGGAGTCGGGGAAGGCCAAGGAGAAGAGGAAGAGGAAAACGCGGTTCAGTCCGCAGGAAAACAGGAACATCGTTACATAGGTGATAGAACATTACCAACAACTGTTCGGCACCTCCAACTGGTCATTGGCAACAAAGACTCAAATATGGCAGACCATCTTGGACCATGTGAATGCAGTTGCAGCGTTGAGGAGGACAATGGAAGAGGTCAAGAGGCGCTGGAATGATGTGAAGGGCTAAACCAAGAAGAAACTTGATGCCAACTTGAAAGCAGCAACGCTCATTGGAGGTCGGGGTCCAGCGGCACACCAGGAGCTGGATGACATGGAGAAAATGGTGGCCACAGTCATCCGTCGGGATACGGGGTCAGGGGTTGGGGATACGGACACTGCTCAACATGACCTGACACAACATGCAACGACCATCTTGCACACGATGGCTGGGCTGTACAGGAGCCTTCCACCTGTGATGTCCAGGCACCTGAAACGTAACATCAACACGCCAAATGTGCGTTCCACGATGCCCCTGGTGCGTTTGTGGGCCGCATTGTACTGCCTTTGGGCCTGTGTGTTTTGGGCTCGGAGGGGTGTCATCATCCAAGAGCAGAGTGCATATCCTTGGTCACCTGTGACAGTGCAGAGAGGCATGAGTCAATAGTTGGTTCTGCATGATGTGTTGGCAGGCTCACTGGTTCACTGGTGTGTGATATGTGTGACTTAGTGATTCCTGTTTGACATGTACTGCTTGTAGCAAATGAGT
This sequence comes from Triturus cristatus, assembly GCF_964204655.1. NCBI lineage: Eukaryota > Metazoa > Chordata > Amphibia > Caudata > Salamandridae > Triturus > Triturus cristatus. Next base: position 1,461,440,481 of record NC_140589.1, read on the forward strand.
GGCATCAATGTGTATTGCGTAGGCAGCCCAGGATTTTGAGTGGTACTACTTGGCGGCCCAGCTCCAATGGCTTACGCAGGCGGTGGCCAGGGAGTATAGAGGCCCGGAGGGCCCACAGGGCAGGCTGATTCCGCGACATGTGCTGGCCTTTATGGTCCTCCACCAGCGGTTAGACCTGACCCAGCTCACCTTGGAGGAACGTACCCTCCGGTTGTGCTGGAACAGGTGTCAGAGGAGGGCTGCCATAGTCCACCCCTATGCCCCGGAGATCCCCCTGGGGATGTGTACGGCGTTCCCGCATGGGGGAGATTGGTCTGGGCTAGCGGTTTGGGAGGAGCTGGGCGTGCAGATGGTGGGGGACTTATTTAGAGAGGGAGTGCTGTTGCCTTTCCAGGACTTGCAGGACTCTTATGGGCTCCCGCGGGGGGACTTCCTGCTTCATGCGGCCCTTGTGGTGAGCCTCCAGAAACATTGGAATATGGGGCTTTCGGAGCCGCAGACCTCCGCGGGTTGCCAATATGTAGTGATGGCGGCGGGGACGACTAAGGCCATTACTTGCCTCTATCGCCGGCTGTCGATGGAGGGATTGCACCCTCTGGGCGCCCTGAGGGAGAAGTGGTAAACGGACCTTGAGAAGGCGATCCCCGAGTCCACGTGGTCCACGCTGGTCCGGAGGGCCTGGAAGGGAACGAGGAATGCCCGGTTTCAGTTAGTCCAGTTTTTTACGTTACACAGGGCGTACCTGACGCCGGCCAAGATCTTGCGATATGGGGTACACTCTCAGTGTCCGCGGTGTGGGGGAGAGGGTGCGGACTTTCGGCACCTGTTTTGGTCCTGTACGCAGTTGGGTGACTACTGGGGTGATGTTGTGGATTGTTTGAACCAGGTGACGGACCGCTCCATTGCCCCGGACATGGGGGCCTGTTTGTTGCTTTGGTTTCCCCACACTCGCCGTACGAAGGTTACTAGCAAGTTTTATGATCTGGGGTTGATAATGGCCAAGAGGGAACTGACTATGCACTGGAAATCCCGGGGGGGGCCTAGCTTCCTGCGATGGAGGGCGGCGTTGGCGCGATGGGCGGGGGCTGAGGGTACGCTCCGGGTGCAATTGGCCCTTCGGAGGGACGATGAGAAGGCACTAGCGACGGCCCGGGCATGGGAAGCGTTGGTGGTGGAACTTCAGGGGTTGATGTCTGATGCTGGGGAAGGGGAGAGCACATCTGACAGGCAGGAGGTAGTGGGGAGCGGGGAGTAGAAGGGGAGTGGCGCTGGGCCCTGGCCGCCCGCACCTTGGCTCGGCATGAGGGAAGGCTCTGTTTGCTTAGGGAGAGTTTGGGCTCCTGTATCTTATTTATTAGGGAGGAGGGGCACATCGGAAGAGGGGTAGGGGACGGGGGCACACTGACATGGGGTGGGGGAGGGGGGGAGGGGACTGGGTGGGAAGGTTGTTCCTTCTCCTAGATAATTGGTCTTGCTGATAAATGTGTGGTACTTCCTGGACGGGTGGAGGCAGGGGGATGTTTGTTGAGTTGTTGATTTGGAAAACAATAAAAAACGTTTCAACAAAAATAATCAATGTGTATTGCGTAGCCTCACTGCTGCTCCTCCCTCCCCGAGCCTATTTACTACTGTGCCCAGCGCTGTTGCATCACTTACACTCCTACGGCACACCATTGTCATGCCTGTCTGCGCATGTCCACAAGCCTGAAAACGACACTGTGATGTTGTGCGTTGGAGGTGGGTGGCCACATGTGTGTAGGCCTATGGTAAGGATGGGGCAGACACAGATGCAGAGTTCATGGCTGGCTGAACTCGCGTTGCGGTTGAGGGTAGACCTTTGGCTTATGCTGCGGTAATAGCGACACACACAACAGTTGGCATGTCTGATCCCAGACCCCGAGCGGGCTTGTGCTCACTCATTTACCCCTTCAGCCGAACCCTCACTCCGGGGACATGCTACATTGTAACATTGTCCATTGCGGGACGAGTGGTGCCGACACTACAACAAAGACACGCACATTAGTTACTGCCTCTGCAAGGCCAAAACTTATCCACGCCCAGAGCCCCGGTGGCCCCGATGCATACATAATTACCACACGGACACACTTAGATAGTTTGTGGAACTGGCTACAGGCACGTGCGCCCGACCCCTTTTATTGCCAGGGTCACATGTCCAGTGACACCTGTGCTGGATGGGTGTGGGGTGAGTGTAAGCCAGCCCTCATGGAGTGGTTGGTGCTGATAACAACTTGAACAGTGTTCACTATTAAAGAGGAAACAGAAAACACCAACATAACACAAACAACTGCGAAGCATCATGATGGTAGCCGGAGCAAGTACAGAGGTCACCCAATATGCAATCAGAAGGGTCCGTGAGTTGCAGTGCACTGAGGTTGGGGCACCAGAGCTGAGCGTACTCATGTGAAAAAATTGTCTAGGATTGTGTCCCTTCGGGATATTCCTCCTGCAGCTGCAGTGGGGTGTGTTACACCTCCATCATCTTTCTCATCATCGTCCCAGGTCTTACCCACTGCCTGAGGTGACATTGCTGTGTGAGCTGTCCTCAGCACAAAACTCAATCAGAAAGGGTCCCTGAATTGTGGTGCACTGAGTTAGTGGCACCTGAAGAGCTGAGCAGGGTATCAAGCTGATGATGGCATCCACGACAGGTGTGAGCAACTCTGATAGTCTGGCTGTAAGACTCTTTCGACTCTGGAAGTTGTTGGTTGGAGGTGGTCCTGGCGGTGGTGGCGTGTGCATCCTGATGTGATAAGTGGCCCAGGCAGGTCAGGACTCAATTTGATGTGTGAACCCTGGTGGACTGCAGTTGAGGCCGGAGGCAGTGGTCAGTGCAGGGCCACAGACACATGGCGTTGATGACCCCCAGGCCATCGACCCAGAGGCCATCCAATATTCATTTAGAAAGGGTCTATGACTTGAGCTGCATCGTTAGTGGCCCCGGATGCACTGCGGCCGGCACAGGCCCACCTGCAAGGGACGGTGACATGCGGTGCACTGAGGTAGAGCCACGAGAGCTGAGCGGGTCCTCGTCGATGTCCAAGGTGATTGTCGCGGAGTGTTCCGGGGGACAGTGGAAGGTGTTCTTCCAGGGCATGATGCAGAGGTCAGAACCAAGCAGAAACAATCAATATGGAGGAGATGAATGCTACAGACTCATTATTAACACCAAGTCAGTATCAGCTACCTGATGATGAAATCAACCCCCGGGCCATATACTCAGACGCCACCAAAGTTCAACCAGAGAGTGTCCATGAATTTCGGGTCACAGAGTTAGTGGCGCCAGAGCTGGAAGGGGATGCAGGCTGCGATGAGGCCTGTACAATGATATAAACTTTGCCATAAATAAATCACAGCTCTGTCCCAAATGTGTGACCTACTCAACCGCAGTGTAGGCCGGAGGCAGTGGTCAGCAGGGGCCCACAGCCACGTGTCGTTGGCTTGCGATGCACAGTTAGTAGCACCAGAGAAGTTGTTGGTAGTGTTCGATCACCTCCGTAACGAGGATACTTTTTTACTCCGGACTGAAACGCGTCTTCCTCTTACTCGTCTCCTTGCGTACAATAATATGAACTCCGCCATAAAGAAATCAAGACTCAGTTCCAAATGTGTGACCTACTTGACCGCAGAGTAGGCCGGTGGAGTACGTCAACGAGAAAGGAGTGCTGGGGGCCTGTGTCGGGGAGGCCGTGATGGTCTGAGGAGGCTGACAAGGTCACGGGCTTCGGGCTTTGAGCTTGCACAGGCACGTGGTGGGCCCTCTTTGACACATGCTGGTGTCGGCAGGTGGGCGGTGTGGCCTGGTTGTGCAGGGGCGGCCAAGACGGGTCTGGGGACCTGCTGCCTGGGGTGCAGCAGGCGCACCTGATCGCAGGCACCGTCGCTCACGGCGTCAGCCTCGTGGCGGGCTGGGAGGCGCCGCCCTGGCAGACACGTTGGTGATTCCAGAAGAACCACGCCCAGAGCAACGGGCTTTTTATTCACACCCCTATGCTGGCCTGGCGTATGCCGGGCCAGCCTACTCCGCTCACGCTTACAGGGGGGACGTAACAAGCTACATTTCTGCGATCTTCCCCACTGCCTGGGGTAACATGGTTGCGTCCACTGTTCACTACACTCTAAACACCACCACAGTATATGTCGAAATGGGCATGTCTGTGGTCTGCATACTGCAGTCTGGCCAGCACATCCACGCCACACTTGGCATTGTGTACATTCTCATTCATGTGTCACTTGCATCCTTCGCACATGTCTGGTTCCCACCTCTCCCTACATTCTGCTATTGTGTGGCTGAGGTGCCATGCCGTTGATGGCTTGTGTACATGGCTAGCCCAGGTTACCACAGTAAGTTGTGCTGTCGTGTCTGGTAGATGGGCATGTTGTTTGGCATGTTGTATGTGAGTTTGTAACGTGTGCATTCCCAGAGTTGTGAGTTGCATGATTGTGGATTTGAGGTGTGTGGTGTGTTCATTTGGTACTGAACAACGGGCAATGCATTCCCATAGGAGCCAGCCTCAAAGCGCTGGTTGATGATGGACTGTCGGAAGATGAAGGAATCATGCACACTACCTGGGTAGTTGGTGACGACATTGGTGAAGAGTCCCAGCTGGTCCACAATTGCCTGCACATTGATGGAATGTGTGTGCTTCCTGTTGCGGTAATTGTGTGTGGTGTCAGCAGGGGGCACGAGGAGTATATGTGTGCAGTTGATTGCCCCAACACATGCACGAATCAAGCTATGGCGTAGAAGCCTTGCTTTGGTCTCCAGCTATTCCTGCGCAGTGTGTGGGAGGTGAAGGTACTGGGGTACCAAGCTGATGATGGCATCCAAGACAGGTGTGAGGAACTTGGATAGGGCTGGCTGTGAGACTCCTCCGACTCTGGCAGTTGTTGGTTGGAAGGTCCCAGAGGCCAACATGTGCAGCACAGCCAGCAGCTTTGTCATCTGCGGAGGGATGTTGGTTGTCCGCTGTGCTGGTACCATCAGCCTGTGGGCAATGATGGTCAGGATGCGTACAATGGTTGTCCTTTTGAGCCTGCAGTGGGCAATGACATCCTCTGTTGTTAGGTCTGTGAGGCTGGTGTGTTTTCTGAAGGTCCGCTGTCTTTGTCTGCGCTGCCTCTGTGATAGTCTGGGGGGGAGAGGAGCGGGGGCATCCGGGGGCTGGAGTGGCAGGCCTGGGGGTGGTGGCAGTGAGTGTTGTGGTCCTCTTGGGTGTCAGAGCTGCATGATCAGTAGCTCCATGGCATCTGTTGTTCTTCAGGTCTGGCTCTGGGCTGGGCTCCCTTTCATGCTGCAGGTAGTGGTCCGACTTAACACTAGGTAGGAGCAGGTGTTAAATCCCTGCTGCTAACGTGTCTTATCGCATGTTTTGGGATCTTATCGCCGAGCTAGCTGGTCTTTGAGAATGTTGCGAAGTGGTGTTGTCGCGGATTTTTGCACAGAACGCCTACTCTGCATCTCATTAACGTTAGTTGCCGGTGTCATCTGTGGCGATGTTTTTTGCGGTTGCTATCACAGGAAAACTGGTGATATGGGCTGTTAGCACCAGCTTGTGAATAGGGGGATACATTTATCACCACTTTGGCTGCGATAAAGTGCTGCTAACTCTGCGATGAGTCCTTGAGAATATGCCCCACGGAGCCCTGGCTACTTGTACCAATCTGACAACTTTACTGTCAAGGTTTCTCATAGCATAGATGAAGAAGAGAGCATGCAGTGAAAATACATTTAAAACAAGTGACACCAGGGCAGGGTGTTTAGGTTGTTGTTGTCAGACTCTTACTTACGTTTTATCAGGAACGCCATGCAAAGATAAATGGTCCCAACTTCCCTCAGCCACTATCGCACCCAACTGAGTAACAACAGTAAACCAGGGGAAGAAGGGAAAAATAAAGCAGAGAAAGAGGAAAAATAAAGGTGTCCCACGATGTCCTCCACTCAAAGACAGGACTAAAACGCCAGGAAAACAGAGACAGAATGGGTAAGTATGCAGAAGGGCTGAATGTAACCATTAGTATGGAGGGAGCATGTGTCTCTTTAAGTACCTGAATGGTTCCCTTCTCCCGTTGGATAATGACAACTTGTTAGAGTGGAGCGTATTAGTCTTTGCCTATGAAAAACAAAAGGAGGGGCGTCAGAGAGGGTTGCGTAATAAAGAGGTGCTAAAAAAGAAAAGGAGCGTTACAACAAACAAATGATGGACGGAATGCTGACAATGCATACATTCTCCCCCAGTCAAGAGATCTGGGTTAAATCCATCGTTCTTTTGCCCACTACGCCACCCCAGTTCAGACATGGCCATATGCAAATCAGTCTTGACCCTGTGCCTCATGGGAACAGTCCAGCCCGAACTGCCAAGCCATGTCTTCCCTGGACCGGAATCAAGCATCCTAGGACCGGTTTCTGGCAATCAGCCGTCATCAGCCAGGATAGCTTGACTCCAGTGGCGTAGTGAGCACGGGTCCCACGTCTGGGAAAAGAAAAGGAGAGCACACTCACAACCACCCATGAACTACTGATAATGACCCTTGAAGGCTGTGCTCCTGCGAAGAGAGCTACTTCTATAGCACACTAATTAATATAAAACACATCAGGAAGGATTAACAGGGCATTCCTTTATCTTTCAGGAGTAGCCTTTGTGAACATAATCAAAAAGAGAAAGAAAAAGCAAATCTCCATGGACAAGGGTTTTCATTAGATAAGTATTTCTGACATTTAAAGTAACATTTATTCAAGAGCAGCGCAGAAAGTGCTACTACTGTGATATTCAGTTAAAGGCTTTGTTATTTCTTTTTCTTATCTGGCTTGTAGCAGGATTCAAGGATCTTTCCAGGCAGGGGAAGCACGGGAGCCGACGAATAGGATCAATGGGAAATCTCCAGATGGACAGAGCGCGACGCCGAGAAGCTGCAGGCTGAGGATGCGATGCGAGAGGAGGAACAGGAGCAGGAATGCCGAAATCTAGACGGTGAACCGGAAGGAGGTGAGTAACCCAGAAGAGCCCCCTACATGTCCCGAACACTAGAACGCGGAGCGTTCCAGAGCGGGATCAGGGGCGTAACACAGGCCCCCGCATCCCCCGCAGTGCGGGGGACCCCCAAACTCCTGGGGGCCCCTTCAGCACTGCACTTCGGCCGGGGAGCTCCTGACAGAGTCCAGAAGGGGCCCCTCCACGTACTTTGCAGGGGGCCCCCCTCAATTATCGTTACGCCACTGAGCGGGATCAAATGATTTTTATGCTCCTTGCTGGTATCCCTGTACATGACGCAGCGGGATCGGCAGTCCTGACAGTTTTACTGTATGTGACCTTAGTCATGAGTTCCCTGGGAGAACTATCAAGCCCTGGTGGGTTGGGCAGGGAGCGTAACTTCAGTCGGGATGTTTGGGGTGTGACACCCCCAAATGCATTCTTGGTTCAGTATGTGGGTCTGGGGGTCCTGAGTCAGTTCTGCTATGTGTGTTTCACTTTTTCTCATCCTTCTCATTTCACTAGGCGCTTTTAACTCATCCATTTTTTGGAGCAGAAACTTAAATATATATAATAACTGGTCTACCAATTTTTTTTTTAAATCTTACCTGTCGAAGTACTTCTTGAATATGCATACATTTAGTACTTTTGAAATTCATAAACCCTGGCAGTAGGAGACTTGGTAAGCTGTGCTAGTATGACGTTTCCATGCATACTACTGGAGATCAAACACCCAAAAGGTGATGAGATGACTGCTTGCAATTAGTCTGATCAGGGGCAATAACTCAGGGAAGCAATCCAACCCATTGTTTTTTGCCCAGTGTGGCACTCTAGATAGAGGCCCATCTAACGCAAATCAGTACTGACCCTGTCCCTCATGGAAACAGTCCATCCCGTTCATTGGTCATCTCACCTCTCCACTCTGCAGCCCGCTGCTTTTTCAGTTGAACATTCGAGATTATTCCCCCCCACCCGAAATATCGCTGACTAAGATATGCCTCTGCTAACAGCACCTATCAGACAACCAGATTAATTCTCTTTTGGTACCCAGCGCAGTGTGAGCCAGCCAGTCAGCCCAAGACCCGCTCCTATGTTCTTTCTGTAAAGGAATTTTGCTCGACTCTGAGGAAACAAATTCCATTTTTAGTTTTGTGTCCAAGTACATTACACATGTTAAAAAAAAGAACATGACTGAAGCAGTCTTAAGCCAGAGGACAAGCCACCAGCAAAGTGTTATTGCAGGGTCACAAGGTGATAAAATTCAGTGGCAGCCATTAATTTTGACACAGAGATTGGCGGGCGGGCCACACATATACATTCATTCACAAATGCGTTTACACACACCCATCCACAGCACCCACTCACAACAAATGTATATATTTTTACACCTTCAGAAATAGGAGCATAGTATCGTTCCTTAAGCCGGCGCACAGCATTTCTTTCGCTTGATACTTTTTTCAAAATTCAACCAAATTGTTCCACGTACTCCAGGACATTGAAATAACTTCATTTATTTGCGTTGGTAAACACACGTAAGATGTAATATATTCAACTGCTTCTCATGCCTCAGATATGTTCATCCGAGCCTTTTTCTGGGTACGCTAGAACACATAAAACATCCTCAGAAGTGAATCATGCTATACCCAATGCATTTCAAACTCTGATAAGTTCTTCTTCAGGGGTTTCATTATAAATGAAAAAACAGGTATCGGTAAATTGTCACTCCAGACCACTAAGACATACATTATGCATTTGTTCACTTTAAAAATTCGAAGTCCATACCATATCTTACACCTAGCCCTCATGCAGCGTTTTCCCTCTAAAACCATAGCTGAATGTTCACAGTAAAATAGCCTGGGTACCCCATTAACCAAGTTCTTAACCCTGCCTCTTGTAGCCTACCATGCAGTGGCTTACACTTGCATCAGTATCCACCCACATTCCGCTCCTGCTACCCGGTGCCTAAACTCCAATTCTCATCCTCGTGCTCACATACCTTTGTATTTCTTCCCATCTAGATGCTCCAACCTGCGCATTTCCATGTATGCATGCACAAACATTTAAAAACAGAAAACGTATCTATCCTCCAGCTCCAGGAGAGGAAAGCTTTGGAGGTCCCAGGAGGTTTGCAACTGCTGCCTTCTCGCATTGTCAGCCAATAAATGAAGGCAGCAGTCCCACACTCGCCACAAAGTGGGATGGGGATCAATGAGACTGCTAACCCCACCCCATTGTGTGACGAGGTGTCACTGATTGACACCGAGCCCTGGGAACTTCAGGGCTTAAAACTGAAGCGCCCAGATCCGAGGCAATCGGTTACGCTCCCCCTCATCACGAGGGGAGAGGGGAGCTCAATGCACTTTTGACAGGATGAGGCGGTCATGCCCACAGGGCTGTGAAATCCTGGGCCTAGTAAAGTTCAGCTCAGGCAGCCAGGAGCATGTGCATTTAGTGATTGTCTAGCTCCTGGCAAGGGACGGTCGTAGGAGTTTTGGGGCCCTGGGCAAAAGGGAAGACGTGAGGCCCCTCTAATTTGCATGTGGCATCACAAGACGTGACATCACAGAAAGTGACATCACAGGACTTCTAATCTTCTTTGATATGGCTAAGTGACCTAGTGTGGATATCAGTAATATGGATAAAAAGATAAATACCCAAATGAAATAAGTCCGTCTATTGTAAAGCTGTATTAAGTGGATTACATCAGTCACATTAAACAGAAAAGCTAAGCACAGGTCTCACAAAGATGTATTTCCTTCCTCAGTGTTAACTGATTGTTTCTAGATTAGTGCATGATAAAAGGTTCAGAGCACTGCGGAATATTAATTGAATGACTTCACTATGGTATAAATTATGCATCCAGATATAGTGAAATAAAATTGAGTTCAAATACATGTACCTTGTCATTCTTTTTAAAGCTTTATAAATCAAGGACAGAACTTAAAGGGCAGCAGAGTTCTGAGGACAAAAAGCAAAGCATGTATTGTAGACAGGCACCATGCCTCCATGTGAGACTGCATCAATGGAGGGTTAAAATCACCCCTGTACTGAAAAGGCTGCTTAAAATGTGATTTTTTACAGCTCCCAAACTTATTTGTCATTTGATTTATTCCTTTCATTTGGATCTTTTACTGCTGCATTTATGAAGGAAAAATGACAAGTCAATTTCCAGAATGCAAGATAATAACAGCAGCATTGCTTACATGCGGTATAAACAAGCAATTTGAGACATCCTCTGGTGGAAGTCTGTGCTAGTGAGAGTTAGAGGGGCGTATTTATGACGAAGTGGCTCAGTGCAGCGCAGCACAGCAAGTCACCTTCCTGCGCTGCACTGCGCCACTGGGAAAGGGCAGGAATGCACTGTATTTAAGGCAATATGATGCATACCTGTCCTTTCCCCAGTGCTGGCGCACAATGGGCTGCCTAGCGCCAATGCAGGCACCGTTGCACCATAATGCAGGCACCCTTGTACCATGGTGCAATGGTGTCTGCATTGCATGCAGGATTGTTTTTCTGCAGTAAGGGGCACTTTCCTGCACAAAAATTATCCTGATAGGATTTTTCCTCTTTCAAGGAGAAATAATGATATTTCTCCTTGTTATGCCACTCCTAGGGAGGCGTATGTTTTTAGTGCATTCCCAGGTTTACCTGTTCTTGTATATCTGGGAATGAGTTAAAAGCCATGGATGTTGCATAGGAACACCCACACAACACCCATGGAAATGCCTCCCTGGCACAGAGTAATGCACCACAGCAATCTGTGCTGCATTACATCAGGCAAGATTTATGAAGCCACGCAGGGCAACGCAAGGTGACCTTACGCGGCTCCATAAATCCCACTTTTCATTTGCAGCGCTCTTGCACCACATTGCGTGGCACAGGAGAAATGCAAAGGGACTCATAAATATGCCCCACAGTTTTCATATAAATCCCTTGCAATGTGACTGGAAAAAAGAGTTTGATGCACTTATTTTGAAACCATTAGTGAAGTCAGTTGTGAGGATAAGGCAGTGAACTGCTTTGGTGTGACTTTGTTCATGCAAGTGTGTGTGTTTGTTGCACCAGTATACCAGTACTGTTTATTCCTGCTGCTGCTATGAGATGAGAGTTTAGGCATTTGTATCATCTGGACAGAGAAACAATATCAGCAGCTAGGTTTTGCCTCAAGACTACTGCGGAACAGCTCAGTTTCTTAGCTAGAAATTAGAAGCTAATGCCTTACTCATTCCCGGAGAATTGGTCTTACATACTCTTGGACTCATTAAGAAATTCTTGCATTGCATTGCTGCAGAGATGTTGCTAAAGAACTCTTGCTGTGGTGGTGAACTAAGGGAGGGACTGCTGTGGAGGACCCCCTATAGGGGGTGCATTATAAGTATATCAACAAGTGGGACTTAAAATAGGGAGTCAAACTTTGTTGATGGGAGCATTGCATAAAACTGCAATAAGTTTGCCATACCGGGAGGCTAGCACCGGCTGGCCGGGGTCACAAAGGTGCTTTTCTCTGCAGTGCTCCTGAAGAAGGGACAAAGAATGCGCTATTGCACAGTTTATTTTGGATACCTTGCCTATTGCTACAAGCATTATATACTCCTCAAGCACAGCTCAAGGCATTATAAGGCTCTCATTAGACCCTTACACTTAAAACAAAACATGCTACAATTTAAAATTACTAGTGTAACATTCAAGTAGCAGTTGGTTGGCACTCAAAATGTTATACATATGATGTAGATATGTCAAATGTAAACACAAGGCAAATAGAAAAATGTCAGACATAGATAAAGGAGAGCCAGAACATGAAAATACCCCCCACTTTAAACCAAAGGTTTTATGGCACCAAGCAAGCGAAGCAAGTCATCGAATCCCTCCCTAGAAGAGCTTGCTTGTCTCTTTCATCCAAGCATCTTTCCATTCAGCCTCCCATTCACCATTTCTGCTTTACATTCTGTCACCCATTCATTCTTTCATCTATCATCTACCATTTAGTCTTTCACAATTCTGTATGTCCGTCCATCCATGTTCACATCCATGCCCAAACCTATCCATCCATCTCCAAACCTAGCCATCCATCTATCATTTCACTCATCTATCCCTCCATCCACCCTTTCACTCAACCATCCAACCATCCTTTCAATCATCCATCCATATTGCTCATCCATTCATCCACACTTTCACCCCATTCTTTCCCTCGTTCATCTATTTATCCTTTCACCCATCCACCCATCCTTTCATTCACTCATCCCTCCATCCACACTTTCACTCACCCATCCATCCTTTCCTCCATCCTCACTTTCACTCACCCATCCATTCTTTCACTCAGCCATCTGTCTTACATTTATTTAGCCTTTCGCTCATCTCTCCATCCACCCTTTCACTCCATCCATCCTCCCTTTCACTCTTCCATCCATCCACCCTTCCTCGCAAACATTCAGCAGGGAGTTCACGAGTCATGAATGATGCATAGTGCCAGGATGTGAAGTGACTGTGACATGGCGCTGTGGTTCATTTATTTGCACTTTGATATGTCAAAAACGTAGCCCCAGGTCTTTGGAGTGCTTTACAAAAGTACCAATCCCTTTACAAAAGGTCAGGGTTTTTAGACATGGGAAGGTCTAATGAATTGCTCAGAATCACAGGATTTAGAGCTTATGCCAGGTCCTGTACCTGGTTCACCACTTCCATTAAACTACTCCATGTACAGTGAGCCCCAGGTGAGGGATTTTCAAGCCCTGGGCTTCTCAGCACTGAGGCCAAGGAGAAGGGACACCCTGCCCTGGGCCACACAGCACACCATAATGATGGCAAGGCCCAGGAAAGGGGGCCCCATGCCTGGACCTTGCAGTCTGATGCAGCGCATCAAGGCTAAAGGGACCGAGCTTTGCCAAATCCTGCCCTGCATGTCAGTCTTCTGATGTTGAGAGCCAACACAATTGCTGGCTTTACTTCTGCCCACTTTCCCACCCACTGTTTTCCTTTCCCCAGTCCTGCAACACCAGGAATGCCACCGTGCTCTTGGACCAGGGAGGTCAAGAAGCCTCCCTTGAAAGATACATTTGTGATGTGAATGAATGGGGAGGGGGCACTGGAGCAGCAGGTGGGCTGACGGATAGTGTGGCATTTCACACAGAAGTAGGGCACCATGTTTTCAACCTGAGCGCAGGGCCCTGGGCTGCTGTCCACATTGCCCATGCTTAGCACCGGCACTGCCCAGACTCTTTCCTTCTCTCAATGATTCTGCCCATCACATACACTGCTCCTCTTCCTCTTTCTGTTTCCTCAAGCCTCTTGCTCTTTGTTGCTGTTCTGTCCCCATTACATTCATATGTCCCCTCTTTGCTGTACTTTTACTCTATAATCTCTCCCCACCTCTTATCTTAGTTATTTCCTTTGTTGTACCCCCTTTATATGCACTGCACCTCCATTCGCTGTGCTTCACCCACTTCCTTTACTCTAGGTGAATAAGGTTGCTACCTGGCCGGTTTTTAACGGCACCACTGGTATTTTAATGTCCTGGCCAGAAAAATAGAAGCAACATTTCCTAAAGCCAGTATTTTTAACCCTTACCTGTACATACTTCAAACAGCAGGTATAAATAGAAAGAACTTTTAAATGTGTTCTAGAAATGCATTAACGATACCTGACTACTGTAAAGTAAGGCAGAAAAGTAATGATAAAAATGAATACATGCTAGTTTTTTTAAAGTCCTATTTAGTATAAGGTCTGGGACTTTGCAGACTCTTAAAAAAAACAAATGGTCTGCATTTGACTATTGGAAAGCTGGCAGTGCTAAGGGGAGCAACTGTGTCTCTCTTTTATTGCGAGCCCGGCAGGATACCCTGCTTTTCATTCATGCAGGGGCTTGGCTCACTTCACACCTACGGGCACTTTAAATACCCATCTAATGGATGTTTTCATGCAGATGCAGCAATTAGGATACTGAAGCCCATGGCTGTTGGAGAATGCCCCTGCCCCTGGGCCTCACGGCACTGCCCCATCATCATAACCGAGTACTTTAAAAGGCACTGCTACGAGGCCCCTCTTGCCTGTTAACAGGCGCAGGGCCCTGGGCAGCTGCCCACACTAGTGTGCCCATGCCTGGCGCCGGTCCTGCTCCTGGCTGCCTGACTTGAACAAGAAGAGTGTCTGTCTGTCTGGCCTTTGCTCAGCCTGACAGTATATGGAAAAAGTTGAAAGGGTGTGGCCCCTTCGGCTATATGGGCGGGCCGCAGCTGATACCATTAGATGTTCAAGTAATTACAGTGTGTGAATCTGGATAGAAATGTTGTTATGTTAGTAACTTTTCGTACCCTTTTCTTCACTCACAAAATTTTTTTTGAATTAATTTTTCGATATTATCATTAAACATTAGAATATTTAGGTAGGTTGTGTCCAAACAACATAGAAAATACACAATAACAGAAAAAGTGAAAATCAAGCCAAGAGAAAAATGCCTCGAAGTCTGTAGAATAAAATAATTCGCCTGGCCTGAGAATATTTTGGACCACATAAGAGCGGATAAACCAATTCATTAAATTTTTTATTTTTTAGTCCAATCACAGAGCTCCTAAAAACTATAGATTGAGCCCTACTTCATTCATTAAGCACTCCCAGGGGACTTCCCAAAGCAGCAGTCCAAGAGCAGAGCCTGTGACGAAGAACAAGTGATTGCTAGATTCCACATGAATTTTATGTTAGCTGAAGTTATCAAGAGATTTCTTTCCTTCAACATTTGTTAGTACTTTTCAAAAGGAGGAAAAATGACATCACCTCAATTTTATAATTTTGTGAAGCCATGTTTGTTGTTCCGCTTATATGGTTGTGTTTAACAAACCGAATAAAGCTTTGAACTTGAACTTGACATCACCTCAAATGTTTCTTGGTTAAATTTCATGCAAGCAATAGAGGAGGTTGGCCTTCCATCGCACACTTTCCGAACAGATCTCAAAGGGAAAGCACTGCCATGCATGCCCAGTTGAGTTCACCCATACAGAAACCAGTCAGAGACCAGCAAATGACTGCGGTGAATAAGCAGCCAAATTATACGGGAATCCAATCCCTGTAATTTCTGATTCAGATTCAAAGCCTGGAGCTCCACCTCGAAGCACATCATTACAACCTGATTATCAGAAAGAAGCCCAACTCTTTGTTCAATCAATTGCGTTCTGCATCCCTTGAATCCTGGAGGCCATCTAAACCTAGAGCAGCACCAGCAATGAGTGCTCTGGGGCACTTAAATGTCTTATACAAACAGAATTGCTCCCAAATGCTAAGTTAAAGGGTATGTAACTGTTCATATTTCCCACTGCATTACTTGTCGCCTTTTCCCTATGACGAGCCCAGTAAAAATAGCAGGCAAGTATTTGTATCTGAACCACTACCCCTCCACACACCCCTTCCATATTTCTTCCTTCCTCAAGGTCTGTTAGATATTGTAAGATGACAAATTAATGTATCTTCTGCATGCTAAGATGCTAAGGTTTATTTTTGTGGGAGGAAAATACATATGTTTTATTGATTGATTGCTAGCTGCATTGTGATTGCTGTAATGTATTTGGTTGAAAGTGTAAAATGCACTGCAGTGAGGCCTGCTTTTCTTTATCATAGTTCTATCTAAAGCTAGCAAGAGGGTTCAAAGTCAAGGGATCGTGGCTGGCACATATTGTGACCTGGGGGTTATGAATTCAAATCCCAGCCAAACTAACTGGTCCTCATTCTCAGTAAACTGAGTTTTATTAAGTGGGTAAAGGTACCATTTCTAACACAATGTGGCTAAAAACTGCAAAAACTGGAATAAGGCACTAAGGTCCTTTCTTAGATACTTGCTTGCCACTAACTTGACAAAGATGATTGTAGACTCCATACCAACCTGCTTGGCATAAATTCTCTCTTTATTCATTCTATTACCCTACACATTTGCCCTGGCAGACATGCAGAAAACAAGGTTGAAACCCACCAAGAATGTGAGCAACAGGGAATACATGTGAGGTTGGTGTGTAGGAATAGCAAAAGCCAGTATAGTACAGCTGGTTAGTAAACTATTAGAGAACATAAACCTTGTACTTTAGATCCAACTAGTGCAATGCCCTGTTCTGCTCATCACACAAAGCACCACTGACCACCCATAAAATGTTATGTGAATTAAATGGTAGACGCTGGGAAAGAGGAATGGGATAAGAGACAAAACAGAGACACTGGATTTCTTTCTTTGGCTTGTCACTCTGCTTGGTAAAGGTGGTTCCAGATTGGAATCCATATTTAAAGGCAAATAAAGAAGTGTTTAGCAATCTGGCATTAACCTCTTGCATCTAACTTCTACTGGTAAATGATATACTTTTAGGCCATCTTTATGAAACCATCTCTCAGTCTCTAGATATGAACCAGATGTCTCCTGAAACTGATATGCAAGACATTAGCGACAAATGTAGTGCTGACCTCCCTCTCTATCAGTGAGACAACTACTTCTCATTTTAGACATGTGTGCATTCTGGAATTAGTTGGTTCTTTTTTTATAACCTTCGATACAACTGGAAAGTAATTAAATATTTGTTAATGCACTGTAATCCCTTCCCTGATGACACGTATAAACATCATGGTACCTTAGTGCACATAATAAACACATAGCAACATCTCTAAGGTGCCTAAATATTAGGAATCATTATGGTCCTTCACAAAAAATTCAAGTTCCTAAGAGTACAATAGTTCCCAAAGTTTTTTGCTTTAAATGTCTAATCAAGAACTGTTTAAAAGCTTGATTCCTTAAACAAGCTTAGCTCAAAATTCTTTTTTTCAAACATGTTGACATCCAGAATATTTCTCTCTAATTAAGATTGTCTCAGCAAACTCTCAAGATGATAATTTTTTCAAACACAAATCATATACTCATGAAGCAAGTATTCTAGATACAATAATATAGCAATCTGATTGCATAGCAAGAATGCCGTGAAGCTTGAGCAACATTATGGCCAGTAATCCAAGATGGCTGCCGCTGTAAACAACATGCTGCACTACATACCTACCCAGGGAGTGTCCTAAAAAACCTTTATTGTGACCCCCTGGCATCATGCCACCTTTTCATGCCTTGAACACATTTTCCCTTACTCTCTTGATGCCAACAATGGGAAGTAAAAAATATTAATCTAACTCTGCTGGCATCAACCCACACAGTTCAGGTTACTTTCACTACTTCCTCTTGGGCATCATCTCTCTTTCTTCACCCCAAAACCTTTCCTCTACATTTGTACCAGTCTTTGCACTCTTGCAATGTGATGCACTATCCTGCACCAAGTTTTACCTTCTATAGAGATATCCCATAGGAGCGAGAGGCAATTCCAAAAGATAAATCCCAGTGCAGTCCATAGACTGTATCCATTCGACTCCAGTATAAAGAATCCAGGACAAATCATTGTTCTCGAAAAGGGGAAGTAGACAATAAAGGAAAGAAAATCAGCGTGCTCTGCTAACTCGACCCCTCTGAATGTGGACTCCTCTTCTTTGGTCAATATGACTTTGTCTTGTATGCATGTAACAAATACAAGGGAGAATGGTACGTGGCAACACCTTAAATCATAAGTAGTATTAATCTTGTTAACTTGTATTTTTTGCTTACCAATTAACTTCCCTCTTTCCTACTGTTCAATTCTGGAATGTAAGTCAGTGTATACAATAAGTCCTATGAGAACACAAGGGAAAAAAAAATACAAATTAAAGCTCAGGAAAACAAGGTAAAAAAAATGTAGAAGCCCCCAAACAATCCACATGATCTATAGACCTTGTAAGAAGGACCAAAATTGGGGTACGGCCTTGCTTCTGACTTCTTGTTAAAGTAAAAAACAAATACCACATCAGATGTTAGGGATTAATCAAAAGTAACATAAAAAATGTAATAGTGTGTTTATAACATAGCCTCTTTCTGTTCCAGGAGTTTTAGAAATTCTAAAAAATATTTGATTTCCCAGGCAGCAAGACTCCAAAAAAGTCCTTGATTAGGCCCTTACTAACTTACTGACCATGTCATACCTCACAACTATCCAAGTTGAACTTAACAACCTTATCAAGATACCTAATGAACCTTTAGCTACTCCTCTCAAAAGCGGTTGACGCCCCATTGTGGTGTATGCTACATAACTAACGGATAGCCGCTGCACATAGAATAGAGGTGACTGATTCTATCATCTCCGGTGACCTTGATCTCCTTGATTTTATCACAACTTGATTCAATGATACCTCACAGATCTTTTAAGTTCTTTCCTCCCACCCACAGTACTTCAATTTCAGATGTGACCATTATTATAGGTGCAGGGAGCACATTCGTAAATATTGATAAGAATTAATTTGAATAGAAAATGATTCATGCCTATCAAGTGCCTGCTCTTGGAAACATCTATAACGCCCATAATCAGTTAAACACCGTTTACCACCCCCTGAGAGATAACAATACTTTTCTGCAGGATTACTTGGAATATTTTACAAATCATGAGAATCTCTACTGGGATACCCGCAAGTAAGTAACAGTAAATGTATTCTCATCATTCCTGCAGGACAACAATCTTCTGCAACATTATTACAAATCCATTAACACCAAAGGTGCCATTCACAAACTTTTCATTTCTAAGGATTCCTAACTGACCACTAATGAACCCAGTCCTGTGAACTGGTCTGATCATCTGCTGATTCCTTTCACTTTACATGCTATAAAATGTCAAACCATGGCTCAACCAAAAAGAGAAGTTATGTGTTATTTTAAGTGTTTATTGATATTGACATTATGGCTACTGGCGCAACAAAGTCTCCTTTTCCCCTTTGCACGAACCAACATGTCAACATCTCGGCATAGAAATACGATCATTGCATTAAAGACCTGCTTGATGAATTAGCACCTCTTAAGCAGAAAATGAAGAGACTGAAACCCTCTGCCCCTTCTTATTCCCAAAACTTAGTTGCGGAAAGAGGATCTTTCAGTGGGATGGAGATAACATGGAGATAATCTACCTTATGCAAAAACAACAGTTGATGGACAGAATAGAGAACAATGTCATACATTCACCCCAGTACAGAGATCTGGGCCTAAATCCATCGTTTTTTTGCTCACCATGTCATTCCAGTTTGAACCCAGCCATATGCAAATAAGTCTTGACCCTGTGCCCCATGGGAACAGTCCAGCCCGAACTGCCAAGCCAGGTCCTCCCTGGACAGGAAACAAGCATCCTAGGACCGGTTTCGAGGTTTCACCCCTCTTCAGCCAGGATAGCTTGTTTCTAGTGGAATGGAGAGCACGGGACCCACGTCTGGGCATACCCGTCCCACTCGGGTGACAAATGCAAAAACAACAGTTGTTGGACAGAATGCAGAACAATGTCATACATTCACCCCAGTTCAGAGATCTGGGTCTAAATCCATGTTTTTTTTGCTCACCATGCCATTCCAGTTTTAACCCAGCCATATGCAAATCAGTCTTGACCCTGTGCCTCATGGGAACAGTCCAGCCCAACTGCCAAGCCTGGTCCTCTCTGGAGTGGAAACAAGCATTCTAGTACCGGTTACGGGGATTCACCCCTCTTCAGCCAGGATAGCTTGATTCTAGTGGCATGGAGAGCACGGGACCCACGTCTGGCCACACCCGTCCCACTCGGGGTGACAAATGCAAAAATAACAGTTGATGGACAGAATGCAGAACAATGTCATACATTCAAACCAGTACAGAGATCTAGGCCTAAATTCATCGTTTTTTTGCTCACCATGCCATTCCAGTTTGAACCCAGCCATATGCAAATCACCCTACAGGTCCTAAGATGCTTGTGTCTGGTCCAGTTCGGGCAGTTCGGGCTGGACTGTTCCCATGAGGCACAGGGTGAATACTGATTTGCATATGGCCAGGTCTAACCTGGGGTGGAATGGGGTGGAATGGTGAGCAAAAGAATGATGGATTTAACCCAGATCTCTTGACTGGGGGTGAATGTTTTGATTTGTTCTGTATTCCGTCCATCAATTGTGTGTCTTTTGATAATCTTTTGATAATCTACCTTAGCCTATAACCTATCATAGCTCAACTCCAACAGGAGAGACTATAAGAAACAAATCAATTAAGCAAACGCCACTCATATCAAATGTCTTTAGATATCACCAACAATCCTCTAAAACTCATTTTAGAAGCTTTTAAATTATCTCACAATGCTTCAACAACTTCCATTTTTGAAAAAAACTAAAATCAGATGAGAAGATTTAGTTCACTTCTTTAATGAGAAAGTACATGACATCATTGATGTCCTTAACTTAGACTACAAAGCTTCATTGAGATGAGCCCGATTTACAGATATCTGTGATAGTGATCTTTACAACACTGTTGTTAATGTGAAAACTAAAGACTACTTCTCTGATGCAGTGTCTGTTAACATTGCAAATGAGTTGTCTAGGTATATCTGACTCTACTGGACCTTGTTAATCAATTCTTTTTCTTCACAGGGCACATTCCATGACTACCTTATAATTGGTCAAGTCTCACCCATTTGGCAGTATTTAATGTTCTCAGTAACATCCGCCCTGTATCAGGCTTACCCGTCCTTGGAAATGTTATTGATTGTTTCCCCTTATATCACTGCCCATGGTCTCATGGATAAAATTCAGTTTGGTTTGCAACAGGGTTCCAACATGGAGACTGCTCTCCTAGATGTTGTGGATAATGTTCTAAGATTCTTCTACAAAGGAGACTCTTGCCTCATGGTGCTCCTAGAACTTTCTGCTGCTTCTGATACTCTCAATAATATCTGGTTTACTTTGTCAAAGACCCTTATGGGGGTAATGCTTGCCTATGGAACCTCATGTCTTTAATTTTCTCCCAGTCTTTCACATAGAATGAATGTATACCTCAGCATAGTTGCAGAGAAGAAGAAGACTGCTTCAACTGGCAGAAAAGATGTTTATCAACATTTGCAGTTGTGCAGCAGCAAGATCCAAATTTGCACACATTTGCTGAAGAAATTTGACATAATTTTTCAGTTGATGGACCTGAGCTCATCTAGATCTTGTCTCTAAATTCTTCTCAGTAGCATAGAGGGATGCAGGCTGGTCGCACCTTCTTGTCTTTGGTGCAAGAACCTCACAATCCTGAACGTGTAATTCTAAAGAGACTATGGGCCTTATTATGGCTACGGCGGTCCATCGGACTGCCGTAGCTATGGAGGCAGTGAGAGAATCGCAGCACCGGCGGTCCGACTGCCCCATTACAATTTGGGCAATCAGACTGCATTGGCAACACTGCAACCAACAGGTATCAGAGATCCCTTGCGGTGTTGTGGCAGTCTTGAAGCCGCAATATGGTTGGCAGGGGAATTGCGGTTCGCCAAGCATATTATGAGTTTTCTCTCCACCACGGTTTTCATCGCGGTGAGTCCGTCATGAAAAGTGTGGCAGAGAGGGAACAAAGGAGGTCCTACAGGGTGCCCTGTTGCCTCAGTGCCATGGCTTGCATGCAGGGGACACATAGTATGCCCCCCTGTCTGCATGCAACCCCAGTTCCTGCAGTCCATGCCCTGCAGGAATCCGCAGTGGCCTTCCTATTGTGGTACCTTTTAAGGCTGTCCTATGAGCCTTTAAATCGGCACCACCGTGGGACCACCACAGCATTCTGCAGCACGGAATCCAGCAGGTGGTCTAGTTATGGCTGTGGTGGCGCAGGAGCGGTGCACTGGCGTAGCGGCCTGCTCCCACCCCACCAAAGTAATAATAAGGCCCATAGTCTTCCACCCAAAGAAAACTTGCCAGGTAACTTAGTGAGGAGCTGGTTCTTGGAGTGTCTTGAGTGTCTCTTCAAGGAGACTGGAGATGCTTGTCATGATTAGCATACATCAAATTGTCCTCAGAAGAGCTTTGTCCCCCAATGATTTATGATACATACAGTACTTCTTCTGAATCTTTTCAGACCCCCTGTCTGCCATGGTGCCTCTGCCTATCAGAGAATACCATCTCTTACACCCACCTCTTGATCAGGTAAACCTAGAATAAGATACAATTTCAATCTTGGCGGTTTCATACTGGGACATGAGACTCACTGCTCTCTCTGTGTCGTCAGCTCCTTCCTCCTGAATCAATGGTGACTTAACGATCACCATTTTAAAATTGAAAATCCCTCCATACCTAGATAGGTGTCTGAAAATGTTACTTCTCTCAGGCCACAATCAGTGATGTAAGCAAGGACAACCCGATAGCTGCAGAGTTGGCATTCAGAATCTGAAGGTGGAGACCACAGAAGCCTTAACAACTTAAACACACAGTGGCTGCGAAAATCTCCATGGAGAAACTAAATGTATTCTCAGAATATCTAAGTAATGCTACATTAGTAGCAAGGGTGTGTTGATGAAGAGAAAAAAAACAGGTGCATGAGGATCTCATTGGTCTGGAACAGTTCAGCTGTGAAATGGAAGATCCCCACATCGTCACTGTCTTGCATGAGCATGATCAGGATCCCGGGGAAGAGCGAGGCCCTGCTCATGGTGCACCCCCACAAATCAAGGCCAGGCATGCAGTAGAGCAACCTCGAGCCTAATCTATCTAATGACAACTAAGAATCTCTCAGACAATCCTTCAGTCACAAAATAACATTCTATTTCTGAAAATTCTGTAGACTGTAACCCATTGGGTTAATACAAATCCAGAGTACGTGGCGCCACATCGGTGACACTCTGTCCAAGATTTGCCTCCTTAAGATCCAGACCTTTTTTTACCAATGAGTTTCAAATCCATGGCTAGTGTGTTCTTGCTGATTTTATTTTTACAAGAGTTACAGATTAAATACTCATGTGTTTGAGTGAAATCTCTCATCTGGGAAAAACTCTAATTAGACTGTTGCCCAGAGTGGCTCCTACAATTGTTATTATTTGTACATGAACTAAATGAAATTTGATCTGACTTACACACAGGTTTAGGAGTGAACCATGTCCAAAGTTATAATTGGATCCCACTAGTCTCATTGACCACAAGTTACCTAGATAAAGAAAGACATGTATTTTCATTCATCTGAGGTGTTACTGTGCATTTTTTCATTGCATTTGTGTGGTGACCAACCTTGAAGAAGTAATGTTCACAAATCGCAGCACTCTTAACTGTTGGTGGACTGTTTCCACAACAGATTGCAGGTACATTATAACATGTATTATTCCTAGTCTATAAAAATATATTTCTGTTTGCCAAGGTAAGTAGTAAAACTGGAACCCAGTAGCTACACTATTGTAAAGCATCCCCTAAAAGAACCCTACCAAAGAAAACACATGGAGCTGCCATTTCCACTTGAATTGCCCCTTTTTCTCCCAGGCGCTATGCTATAGGTTGATAAACTATTAGAACCCAAAGAAGAGTTTTTGTAATTCAGGGGTTCCGCTTTACACATCACTCCACTCAAGGTGCTGCAATCTGTCTTCTGAATTTAGCTCCTACTCCTCCACTTTGAGGATAGAAATTAATCATCTTGGCCACATCTACTGACCCAAATGCTGACCAATCAGATTACGCAAAACAATAGAATGCTTGAAATTCAAATGTAGAGGAGCAGAAGTGGAAAGCTCCAACAAAGGGACTCACGAGCAGTTTCTCAAGTGGCAAAATGTTGTCCTATTAACACCCTCTGCTAAGCTAGGTAGAGACACCTACATTTACTAATTACTACTCTCTACTCATCCAGTGGCAAAAGCTAATTCAGAGGAGCCTATTTACAAACTGTGTTTGTCGTACATTTAGTAGTACTACAACAGAACTACTAACGTACTTTAAAATAGTATTCACAAACCTACTTTTAAAGGTCTACACATCCACATCTTCTATTTTACTACTAAAGGAAAGGAGGAGTAAGAAGAAGTTATAGAAGGGTTAAGGAGGTTTTTAGTGAGGGACATGTACCCACCCACAAAAGGGTAACCCCCATAGCTATTCACAAACGGAAGTTCTGGATTTACTATAGTCAAAAAGGACCCAAAACAGTTGTAAATATACTGCAGCTAAGAGCTGGAGTAAGTCCAAACACTACCCATGGCCACTCACAGGTACTGCAACACCCTCCAATAGAAAATAGTGAAGGTAGGGACTTAAAATAAAACCCAATAGGAACTAATGAAAAAATTATTTAAAATATTTAAACTGTTTAATAATATAATTACTTTTTATTCAATTCTAAAACAATTCTAAAAACCAAAGCTAATTATTAAATCATTTTATAATTGTCCATAATATTTTTAATATATACGTTAATGTAACATTAATATATGTTAAACATTAAATTACTGCTAATTCATTCTATAGATCACTTTTAATAATGTAGAATTCACAAGATTTTTTTTTTACTTTATCCTGTTTTTTTCTAAATACTCAGAAAAATCTTTTTATTTGAAATTTAAGATAATAAAAACAATTGTTCATTTAACATTATGTTAGTAGTGCTGAAACATATTATTCTACATTTATAATACATATATCAAATATTTAATATTACTATTCAATTTAAAAATATTTGAGCTAATTTAAAAAAAAAATCCTTATGTGTTAATTACTATGAGCAGATCTCCGCTTCAATAGTGGAGGTCTCCGTCAAGTGTGTAGAACATTAAACACTGTCATAAATCCACTACACATAGTAGTTTTAGGGTAGTATTTGACATTTTTACTGACTCCACCCCAATGTCAGGGGTGGGGACATGTAAGTCTACACTTTTGAGTAACTTCAAATTCGGAAATGGTGAATAGGTCAAAATAGTAAAGTTGCTCCAACGTGTAAGAGTAAACTTACATGTGTAGATTTACTCATGTGTAAGTTTAACTTTGTGAATAGGCCCCTGTGTGTTGTTAATAATAAAGGGTTGGTTGAGTTGGAGGCCTGTGAATGTCTTCATTTTACAACCTTTTTTTAACAAGACATGAAGAAGCACTTCTGGATTTTTGTATGTGTGTGTGTGTGTGTGTGCTTATTGTTTACACATTTGATGATATGATTTTAATTTCAGTATAATCTCAGAAAGAAAAAGTCGCATCAAGCATAACTAACGTAATTAATAAAGTTTGAGTGGCTATATTTGATAATACATAAAGAGACGTATAAAAAGCAAAACATAAAACATTATATAATATTCCCTAATTACATGTGGCCAAGGTTCGATTCCACATTCCCTATTTACTCCAAAGTTAGTGGAAAAACAGATGAAGCATTCTTGTAAAAATAGCTAAAAACCAACACGCATTCTGACAAGGACGATACCCTTCTTTGGCAGTGTAAATATAAGGTTGCCAGTTTTCTAGAACATTTAGTTCTCTTCCTCAGACTGAAAAAGGCAGATGACTAGGCTGTTACAAAAATATTATGCATTAGACTAAAAAGCCACCAAACATGCAGGATTTTATGGTATTTGTTTAGCTTAGTTTTTCCCCAAAATTATAATAGTCGATTGATTGGAAATTGTTTGTAAGCATTTTTTCTACTTTTCCGAGTAAGTAAAAATCTTTAGTTTTACCTCCAAACTGTGTCACGTTATACCATGTTCGCCACATACTCATCATTATCAGCATTTCAATGTACTCCGATTATCAAAATCTCCACCTTTACCAATTCACTACCGAGACACTGTCTTTCAGACATTTCTGAAAACAGCATATGGATATCATTTTTTAAAGTAACTTACAAGTATCTTAAGCCCCAGCTGTTTTTATTACATTTACCAATGTTTAATACATACAAAGGTATTTAGGACAATTCGGCCATATAATATCAAAGTAATAACACGCATATTTCCATGGAAGTGTGACCCTCACTTATTTTTTATAATTTTTATGGTTTACATAAGTACATCCACTGTGATTGATGTCATTTTCTACATATAACAGAAGAAGAAGAAACATTGGGCATCACAGTAACAAATAATATTAAAGTAGATCAGTGATTCAAACGAGGTTAATGATCAGTCATCCCTTACTAACTTATATCAGAATAAGACAACCTCCCATCAGTTTGTCGCTGTGTATTCCTTATTAATATTATACAAAACAGGGTACTTTTGCTCACCCCCATTGACAAACACCTCACTACTGTTTCCCATTCTCAGGTTCAATCCAAGATGCCTGCTCTGCTCATCGAACAACTTAAACCCACTGATAACCTTTACTTCATCGTGATTTGGCACCCGCCTCTGAACAAATTAATTTAGGATCTGAACCGAGCGTCACACCATCCTTCTTGGGGTGTAAAGCCCCACCATGACCGCAGGGAGCAAAGCTTAAGGGTGTCAGATCTACCCACCCACAAATATCCTTTCTGAACCCTACCTCTTGCCACCTTGCATCGTTAGTTCGGAGATGCCCAACATGGCGTTCCAGTAATCTCGAGCTAACGAGTGCAACATATTATTCTGAAAATCTGTATTCTGCTTTGAGATTCATGATTGGTATTCTTGGACAAGCCTCAAAGATTTTCCAGATCTATGATGAGAAATATTTTCCTGTTGTGTTGCATGACACACACAACTACACTCATATGCATAAGCAAAAAGCAGCAAGCTGTTTTAGGTACAATACCATCGTGAAAGTGTGATCCGTATATAGGAAATTAGTTATTATCATGTAATATAGTGCACAAATAATATGTTTCCAAAGATTCTATGAGGTATATTCACAAGAACGTGTGATAACTACCACAAGAGTAGCATAACGCATCTTTCAAAGTCGCAGCCTATCTCGGGAAAATAACCCAGCGTCAACGTGGAATTCACAACACGGCTGTACCATGCGATAGTCTGACGATATCGCGGACAATGTCCGAGATACAACCACCCCGACGGAGATAAAAACACAAACCACAACACCAGAGAACCTGCGATGAGCCTTTCCGCGATGAGGAAAGCAGGGATAAGCAGCGCGAGGGCAGCAATACTCATGCGAATGCGTGAACAAGCACAAAAAAAGCATACGGAAAATGCCACTGAACAAAATACAGCAACAGCGGAGTACCACGGATGCACCCTGGCCAACTGCAGAGGACAACATGCACACCACAACATCCAAGCACCGTGGAAGGACAGAACCAACAGGCACACCGCATGAAAGAGACCAGTGGCAGACAAATCAGAGCCGCAGGAGTGACACACCCACCGTGCAGCATACGCACATAAGCAGAAGTGCACCTCGACATTGACAACATCCTGGTACAAACATCAACCCCTCCACAACTGAACACAGGACACAACTGGATCGGCAAATGTGCACAACCAGGCAAATCACATCTGTAACCCCAGGGATATGTAACATGACAATGCACAATTCTAACCTGTAACCTGCAAATATGTTTTATTCACACATGCAGTGCAATTGGACATCTACTACTGTCCCATGATTGCCACGGACAGACACAATGTGACGTGCTCATGAGAAGTAGGTGTCAATGATGTAGTTCCTACGGGCCATTCCTGCCGCAACTGCTGTGGGATGTGGGCCACCAGCCCCATCACTATCATCATTGTCCGGTACCTCTGGAACTGGGATCCATGGGGCCCGGGTGCGAACGAAGATGTTGTGCAACATACAACATGCAACAATCATCATGCACACGACATCCGGGCTGTACAGGTGCTTCCCACCCGTGCCGTCCAGGCACCTGAAACGTGACTTCAACACACCAAATGTGCGTTCAACGATGCCCCTGGTGCGTATGTGGGCCGCATTGTACTGCCTCTGGGCGGGTGTGTTCGGGTCGCGGAGGGGTGTCATCATCCAAGGGCAGAGTGCATATCCTTGATCACCTGTGTCAGTGCAGGGAGAAAAGACATTGATGAAGAGTCCCCGGTGGTCCATTATTGCCTACACATTGCTGGAATGCGTGTGCTTTCTGTTGCGGTAGTGGTGTGCAGTATCCGCAGGGGGCACAAGTGGAACATGTGTGCAGTCAATTTCCCCCAATCTGGCCGGGAATCCGGCTATGGCGTAGAAGCCTTGCTTTGTCTCCAGCTGTTCCTGCGCAGTGTTGGGGAAGTGAAGGTACTGAAGTATGAAGCGGAAGATGGCATCCAGGACAGGTGTGATGAAGTTTGATAGGGCTGGCTGTGAGACTCCTCCGACTCTGGCAGTTGTTGGTTGGAATGTCCCAGAGGCCAACAGGTGCAGCACAGCCAGCAGCTTTGTCTGAGGTGGGACGTTG
The DNA here is from genome assembly GCF_964204655.1 of Triturus cristatus. Classification (NCBI taxonomy): domain Eukaryota; kingdom Metazoa; phylum Chordata; class Amphibia; order Caudata; family Salamandridae; genus Triturus; species Triturus cristatus. The sequence continues at coordinate 1,461,468,627 of NC_140589.1, forward strand.
GTTCAGCCTGTAGGCGATGTGGGTCATGATGCGGAGAATGGTTGTCCTTTTGAGTCTGTAGTGGGCAATGACTTCCGCAGGCGTTAGGTCTGTGAGAGTGGTGCGTTTTCGGTAGGTCCGCTGTTTTACTCTACGCTGCCTCTGTGGTGGTCCGGGGGGGGGCGGGTCTGGGGGGTGGTGGCGGTTATGTTATGTTATGTTAAACTCTTTTATAAAGCGCACAGCTGCCCCAACGAAGGGGCGTCCCGGCGCTAACAACAGTATCCTGAGGAGAGAAGATTAAGCCATGGGGAAAAGAACTGTCTTGATAGCTTTGCGGAATGAGGTCAAACAGTCCAGACTGCGGATTTTCAACGGCAAGGAGTTCCAAAGCTTGGATGCCAAAAGACGGAAAGACTTGCCCCCAGCTCTCGATCTCTTAACTCTGGGGACAGAAGCTAGCATCAATTCAGAAGAGCGCAACACACGATTAGGAATGTATGGGGTGATCAAGTCAGACAGGATCTCGGGGGTAGCAAATTTAAGAATTTTGAAAGTAAGGCAGAGGGATTTGTATTCAATTCTTTTAGAGATCGGCAGCCAGTGAAGGCGTCGGATGGCCCCTGCTCCTGAGCATGATCTCGAGAGACCAAGGATGGCACGAGCTGCAGAGTTTTGAATATGCTGAAGACGATTAAGTTCCGCCTTATTAGCCCCTAGCAGCAGAGAATTGGCATAGTCTAGTCTTGAAAGAATGGTGGCCTGGATTATAAGTTGGCGTGTAGCCGAGTCAAAAAACCGGAGCGTGGGTCTTAAAGCACGTAGAAGACCAAAGCAGGTGCCAGCTATTTTTTTGGTATGCTCTTGAAAGCTCAAGGTCGAATCAAACAGAAACCCGAGGTTCTTCACCACCAGTTTAGGGGGGGGGGGCAGGTCCCAGGGATGGAGGCCACCAATGGGAGTTCCAGAGCTCCTTGTCCCTGCCTACCAAAAGAACCTCTGATTTACTGGCATTGAGCTGGAGACAGTTCTCTGTTAACCAGCCCGCGATAGCTTCAAGGCCTATCTGGAAATGAGAGGCATCGTGAACATGATCATCTGAAAGAGCTACCATGAGCTGGGTGTCGTCCGCGTAAGAAACCATGGAAAGACCATGGTGATGGGCGACTGCGGCTAAGGGTTGTACGTAAAGGTTAAACAGAGCGGGCTGAGCGCCGAGCGCCGAGCCCTGTGGAACCCCCGGTCCTGGTGGCGGTGGGTGTTGTGGCCCTGTTGGTGCTCCGAGCTGCATGATGAGTAGCTCCATGGCGTCATTTGTTCTTTGGGTGTGGCTGTGCCTTTGCCTACTGCAGGGAGTCGTCCGTCTTTACACCTGCTTTAGGCAGGTGTTAATACCTGCGGCCACCGCGGCTTATCGCCTGTTTTTGGTTCGCTTCACAGTTCTGTCCATTCGTTATAAAAGTGGTGTTGTTGCTTTTCTCGGGTGTTTTTGCATGGGAACGCCTACTCTGCATCTCATTAGAGTTAGTTGGTGGTGTCCACCGTGGTGTTAGGATTTGGGGCAGTTATCGCGGGAATACTGGCGTTGCCTGCAGTTTGCACCTGCTTGTGAATGTGGTGTTAAGTCTATCTCCACTTTTATTGCGTTAAGGTGGAGATAAATCGGAGTTGTCTCCTTGTGAATATGGCCCAAAGTTTCTTTCTGTGTAGCATTTGGCAATACTTACAAAGTCTCGGACCACAGCATTGTTCCTACCTAAGCAGTGTGAATAACACCTTGAAATGAACTCCGTTCTTAGAGCCTGACAGAAAGAAAATGTTGCGTTAACAACAAGAGATTTCTAGTGTATTTTAACTCTGGATTTGTAATTTTCTTTTTATATCTGTTTAAACATCTGGGGTAAAACCCTCGTTTCACTCTGTAGCTGTCAAAGAATATTGTTTTAGCACCATCCAGAAATAAAAGTCAATGTCTGCTGGGTTTATAGTCAGATTCTCTGTTGATAACTAGTACATTAATTATAGGCAAGTGCAGCCAGTGGGGCATTCTGTCAGAAGCAAGGCCCTGAGAACACTGATTTTTGAAAAACAGTTATTCTGAATAAAACATGCAATCCCCACATTGTGCATTTTATTCATTTATTCAAACAGGACACACTCAACCCTGTTAACCTAATTTAAATGATTAGTATGGCAACAAGTCCACAGGCTTTTAACAAGGATGTGGAGATCTGAATATCAGATTATTCCAAACTGTGCCGTAAATTGGCTGCAAATAATGTTTGACTCATTTTCTGCTTTATATTAAGGGTTTTAGATGGAAAAACTACTTAATTTCTATAATAGCCACATTATTGCCTTTCATGTTGCTAAGCGGTACAAAAGGGGGTGGTGATGGACGGAGCATCAGAACCAATCAAACACTCACACCCAGTCAACAGATCTGGGTTTGATCCATCACCGTTCTTTAGCCCACTCTGCCACCCCAGTTCAGACATGGCCATATGCAAATCAGTCTGACCCTGTGCTTCATGGGAACAGTCCAGCCCGAACTGCCAAGCCATGCCTTCCCTGGACCAGAAACAAGCTTCCTAGGACCGGTTTCTGGCATTTCAGCCGTCTTCAGCCAGGCTTGCTTGAATCCAGTGGCAAAGTGAGCAAGGGAATCACGTCTGAGCATACCCTGCCAACTTATGGCGAACAAAGCGGTACAAAAGGGGGTGGTGATGGACGGAGCATCAGAACCAATCAAACACTCACACCCAGTCAACAGATCTGGGTTTGATCCATCACCATTCTTTAGCCCACTCTGCCACCCCGGTTCAGACATGGCCATATGCAAATCAGTCTGACCCTGTGCCTCATGGGAACAGTCCAGCCCAAACTGCCAAGCCATGCCTTCCCTGGACGGGAAACAAGCTTCCTAGGACCGGTTTCTGGCATTTCAGCCATCTTCAGCCAGGCTTGCTTGAATCCAGTGGCAAAGTGAGCAAGGGACTCACGTCTGAGCATACCCTGCCAGCTTATGGCGAACAAAGCGGTACAAAAGGGGGTGGTGATGGACGGAGCATCAGAACCAAACAAACACTCACACCCAGTCAACAGATCTGGGTTTGATCCATCACCGTTCTTTAGCCCACTCTGCCACCCAAGTTCAGACATAGCCATATGCAAATCAGTCTGACACTGTGCCTCATGGGAACAGTCCAGCCCGAACTGCCAAGCCATGCCTTCCCTGGACCAGAAACAAGCTTCCTAGGACCGGTTTCTGGCATTTCAGCTGTCTTCAGCCAGGCTTGCTTGAATCCAGTGGCAAAGTGAGCAAGGGACTCACGTCTGAGCATACCCTGCCAACTTATGGCGAACAAAGCGGTACAAAAGGGGGTGGTGATGGACGGAGCATCAGAACCAATCAAACACTCACACCCAGTCAACAGATCTGGGTTTGATCCATCACCATTCTTTAGCCCACTCTGCCACCCCGGTTCAGACATGGCCATATGCAAATCAGTCTGACCCTGTGCCTCATGGGAACAGTCCAGCCCGAACTGCCAAGCCATGCCTTCCCTGGACCGGAAACAAGCTTCCTAGGACCGGTTTCTGGCATTTCAGCCATCTTCAGCCAGGCTTGCTTGAATCCAGTGGCAAAGTGAGCAAGGGACTCACGTCTGAGCATACCCTGCCAACTTATGGCGAACAAAGCGGTACAAAAGGGGGTGGTGATGGACGGAGCATCAGAACCAATTAAACACTAACACCCAGTCAACAGATCTGGCTTTGATCCATCACCGTTCATTAGCCCACTCTGCCACCCCAGTTCAGACATGGCCATATGCAAATCAGTCTGACCCTGTGCCTCATGGGAGCAGTCCAGCCCGAACTGCCAAGCCATGCCTTCCCTGGACCGGAAACAAGCTTCCTAGGACCAGTTTCTGGCATTTCAGCCGTCTTCAGCCAGGCTTGCTTGAATCCAGTGGCAAAGTGAGCAAGGGACTCACGTCTGAGCATACCCTGCCAACTTATGGCGAACAAAGCGGTACAAAGAGGGGTGGTGATGGACGGAGCATCAGAACCAATCAAACACTCACACCAAGTCAACAGATCTGGGTTTGATCGATCACCGTTCTTTAGCCCACTCTGCCACCCCAGTTCAGACATGGCCATATGCAAATCAGTCTGATACTGTGCCTCATGGGAACAGTCGAGCCCGAACTGCCAAGCCATGCCTTCCCTGGACCGGAAGCAAGCTTCCTAGGACCGGTTTCTGGCATTTCAGCCGTCTTCAGCCAGGCTTGCTTGAATCCAGTGGCAAAGTGAGCACGGGACTCACATCTGAGCATACCCTGCCAACTTATGGCGAACAAAGCGGTACAAAAGGGGGTGGTGATGGACGGAGCATCAGAACCAATCAAACACTCACACCCAGTCAACAGATCTGGGTTTGATCCATCACCGTTCTTTAGCCCACTCTGCCACCCCAGTTCAGACATGGCCATATGCAAATCAGTCTGACCCTGTGCCTCATGGGAACAGTCCAGCCCGAACTGCCAAGCCATGCCTTCCCTGGACCGGAAACAAGCTTCCTAGGACTGGTTTCTGGCATTTCAGCCATCTTCAGCCAGGCTTGCTTGAATCCAGTGGCAAAGTGAGCAAGGGACTCACGTCTGAGCATACCCTGCCAACTTCTGGCGAACAAAGCGGTAAGGCACTGAATCAAATCGTTCATGTGGAAATTGTATTCCCTCAATTTCCTATCCCCTTGTCTTTTGGTTCTCTTTATGATATGCATATTCACTAAGGGTCATTATTTTGAGTGATTTTGAACCGAGCTGGTCATTACAGGCCTTTCTGGTACAGTTTTGTATAATACTTGATTTGCAGGTATACATAGGTTCAGAGTCTTCAATTCTACCGGCTTGTTCAGATTGGAACTTGCAGATGGCTTCCACAAAGATCTCTGGATCCTAGGGAATTTGGGACTTGGATACTTGTGATTCACTTCCGCAATCAAAATGGGGTCATCACAGATCCAAAATAAATGTCCTTGTGTCTCTCTGGTACACGTGGAGGTGTTCCAATCTTCGCTCCATGGGAGTTGAGACAGGTAAAGTGGACAGGTACAAGCAACGAAGCAGAATAGCCAACAAGTTGTTTATCTAGAGATAGACAAAATACTTATTGAGGGCAGTTTGTGTCATTGCATTTACTCTCTGTTGTCCTTGAAACAACTGGGTAGTTAATTTTGATAAATGTTTGATTATAGCAGTCGATTGCTTAGGTGATTTGTGTAGCTCAGGATCAGGTTAGATCTAACTTCGGAGCTCTATGAAAATGTTGTTATTCTTTTTCTCCTCTTGGAACTTTCAATGTGAATTCAGAAATATGTTCAGTCATTGTACACCAGAACTTGTCCACTTTGCTGCATTCCCTCAGCAAATGTTGAAATGTGCCTACCACCCTGGGCATTTCGATAATTTATTACAACTGCAAAGATTTATCTGGTGTATAAATGGAACTGACTGAATTTACGATGAGCTTTAGCCTTAACTCCATTTGTCAATGCCGCACGTCAACATAGTGCATCTGTTATTTTCCACCCAAGATCATTGTCCACCCTCTGCTCACTACACTTCCAGTGTTATCACATTCTATGCGCAAGGTTATATTTAGAACTTCCCACCTAAACCCGTTGATGCAATGTTCTCAGGAAAATGATGTCTGTAATGGCGCAACTCAGTTATGGACATATACAAAGAGCGTGTTATGTCAACTGTCGTAGATAAAGAAACAACACAACAGAGGTCATAGTTTGAAAAAAAATGTGTATGTACAGATATAGACTTGTGTCCTGTGACTTCCTGACCAGTGGTCCTCTCTACCACACCAAGCACATCTGTGTAGGTCAGTTTTTGTCCTATGCTGGCACTTGAAGAATGCAAGCTAGCTATTTCTGCTTTAAGACACCCGCTGTCCCTAGACATTGCCTGCCGTGTATGACTGTGCAAGGTCAAAGTTAAGCATTTTACATATTATCATGTTTCGGGAAGCTGCAACTGTTTATAAATGTAGGAGGCCTTGCTTCAATTATGCCACAGTTGAACACTATGGAGTATGTTCACAAACTGCATCAATAGTACATTAATAGTATTACAATAATACTACTAACGAACTACAAAATGCTATTCACAAACCTATGCACGCCTCCACCTCTCCTATCCTTTCTATACAGAGATCCTCTGCACAATAAAAGTTATATGTTTTAGTAGTTAATATAGGGGGGGAGTGGCTGGAAAATGGTAAGCAGTAGAGGGGGGAGCAAGTAGGGGTTAAGGGATCGTTAGGGAATGATTTAGGCAGAGACATGCACCCACCCACAAACTAGTAAGACCATTTCTATTCACATACTGTCCTTTTATAGTTACCACAGCCAAAAATATAACATTCATATTTATTACAAATATAAATAATTGAATGGTTGTTAATTGTTTCTGCTAATGATGTTATATATATAAAAATATATATATTTTACTTTACTTTGTTGATTGTATTCATTAAATTTCCATAGAATAATTTTATTTAACTAAACTAGGTGTTAATATGAAAGCTATCACCCTTATCCATCAGTCCATGAAGCACTAATTGAAGACAGCTCAGGGTCACTTCTCAGAGCAAAATGAAGCAGGGCACATTGTCATTGACACAATTCAGAAACAAAGGTAGCTGGATTCCTTGTTCTCCGGGAACATGGGCCTTTGTGTTTTCCATATCATTATGTTTCTCTATAAAGTGCTGCATGATCTCTGTGCTTTAGTTATCAATGGGAAATGTGCCTTATGAGAAAGGAGGTGCTCAAAGTAGATGTCTAGGGTTTATAGATGAGATAGGGGCCAGGAAGTTTAAGGAAAAAAGGAGTATAAGAAAGAGATAGAGAGATTAATAATCCCGGCCCCCCGATATATCTCCGTAAAGAATTGTTGTCCAGGGATTTTCATTTTTGATTTCTGTTTTTGGATCATTAGTAAAGTAATTTAGCTTGGGTAGACATTGCTGATTCAGCCTGAATTTTTCTGGACAACATTTTTTAAAATGACCTATATACTTCATTCTGGTATCAAAACATAGGTTTTGGGAGTCACATAGTCTTATAGAGACAGAAAAAAACTCCTCAGAGCAACCCTTCTGCCATTTTCCAAAATGGGGCTATAATAGAGGAAGAAGAGACATATATAGAAATGAAACAAATAATAATGGTTTTAATCCTTTTATGTACACACCAAACAATGTTTATGATCTGAATATGTTTATCGCTCCTACTTTGGACACATTTTCATAGTTCCTTTTATGTATTTGTTGCGGCAATCGCTTGTGGTACATTTGCAGAATGTTGAATATTTGAAAAGAGAATATCGACAGGGACAACTTTCTGTAGCACGGGTTTTGTAAGTACATGTACGTGTAAGCTCTGTGGGTTGAAGCTTTAGAAATTTGGTAGGTTTTAGAACCACATCAATATCTTCCCAACCAAATTCACACAGCTCTTTCTCTACATATGTATGATCCAAAACATTTACTCATCTTCTGATCAAGTAGATTGCTCTTTTAATGTGTTGTATGAGGGCGTGGAAGGTCACTTAGTGGAATTGACCTCTTGAACTCACTGTACCAAAGATCGCCAAATGTGTGACAGTCAAATCTCATTATCCACACACGCACAAGACATTTTTCTACGTCTTTAAAGTCAAATTCTTCTTCTGTCTAAGCAAATGCTTTTAGAAACTTTACAGGTTCAGCAATTAAAGTTCCAAGCTTTTTTCCAATTTTGCTCATAGTGTCCTCACCTTTAAGAATATGTGCCTTGATAAGCCCCCTTGGCATCTCTGGGTCATGTTTTTGGTACAGAATATGAAGCGGGATTAAGTATATTTTCTAGCCTGTTCCATAATGTATCCGGAACTTTAACATTTCGGGACTTGTAAACATTGCAACAATTCTAAGTCTCACAATAATAACATCTATGTCATTTGACAGTACAATGACTCCATTGGAACCATTTCGAACAACCCACTCAACACGTGGCACGACACGAAGGTCAGTTTCCCCCAATTCGCTATTAAGTTCGTGAACAATTTGGACCGTATCTTTTGAATATATCCCTGCAGGCACCAGTTCCTCATTGACAATTATTACACTTGCAATAATTGGAAATTCAGTGTTCACAGAAGCATCAGCAATGTTTTGGCGAGTTAGTATCTCAACGTTCATCTAGTTCGATAATGTTGACCAGAATTTATCAAGTTGCACAAATATGGGTGTCGAATTCTTAATGCAGACAATGTCAATTGTTCCACTTGTAGACATGTGTTTGATTCGCTCACATTCTTTGACATATAATTTAAGATAACTATCAAAGACAATGTGCATTTCTTGCAAGGTGCACACTGACTTTGATATCTGCAGAACAATCTAAACAACCTCTCCGAAGTTTTGCCTGGATGAAATCTTGAGCATTCGCTATTGTGACATATAGTCCACAACAACAGCTGTTTTCAATGAGGACTGCTTTTTTAATTGAAATTCTTCAGGTGAAAGTGTGTTTTCAGCTCTCGTACGAGTTTGTACTTTGCTGGTGTGGTTGCAACATCTCCGTTAAATAATGCATTTGTTGGAAGAAGACCATGTGACAGAATGTCCTTGATAAATTCACCCCTTTTTTTGCTGCATCCATCTCTCTATGTGCTTCCAAGCGTTCTTTTTTTGTAACCTATTTTGTAGAGGCTGGTTGGACGACACTCTTATTAAAGCATGGAATTTTAGCTTTAGTGATTATGTCAAACAGCCATTTCTCTTTCAATACAAATCTCTCCTGCTTCAGTTCTGCGCATAGTTTTGATCCATGCTCCTGGACATCTAGTAGACGTATCTTTATATCGTTAGCCACATATTGTTTGGTCACAAAGTTGGGTAGTTGCACAGGCTCAGTAATTTTAAAGGGGCTTCCTTGCTGCTGCATGAAATGAAGAAGGCTGTCAACATGTTTAGTAAAACGTTCCCTCTCTTTCCCACAAGTTCGTGGTGCGGAACAGTTTCACAATGGTCCATTAATTTTGAATTGGTCATCTCTCTGAAAATATTGCAAATAGACAGAGTTCAAGGTAAACTAGCTGCCATTGAGCACCATATTCACTTTTACGTGTCTGACCAACAATTCCCTTGGAGCTTTTCTGTGATCTCTGGATTGTCTGTTCCAGTTTCGTTTCTGGAGCCACAGCATTGAACCTTCCCTCTCCGTCTTTCACCACAAAATGTCTTTGGATGAATTTTATGTAGAGGTATGGTTTTTCCACCTCTAGCTTCTTCAATCTTTCCAAATACCAGGACCTACATCTCAGGTAGTTTATGCAATCAAATTCGTAAAACACAGTAATCAGTGACTCTACAGTCTTCACGTGCAGCTCCCAATCACCTTCCTGATCAGCTTGTACCAAGTTTTTCACAAGAGCTATCATGAGGAAAACATTTTCCCAGTACTTGCAAAGTTCTGATTTTTCTTCCCATTCTTTGACAAACTCTTTGAACTTGGTTTTTAGGTTTTCTGATTTTTAACTGAGTGTATTCAACACTGCCAGGCTCTGTATTATGCCTTTTGAATGAAGTGCATCCTGTGCCTTGTTCACTTCTGAAATAAGATATGCAGGACCTAATTTGTCATTCTTTTTCCAGAAAGCATTCCAACACAATGCTTCTATAGCCTCAGATGTGATGAGCATACCCTGTAATGAATGAACATAATAAGTTCTGCTCAATACTGACTGGACAGTTTTGCTTCCAAAAATTACAGCCTCAATAAGTGCATTATGCCACATTCACTGAGATAACTTCATGCACACCACAATGCAACTTTTGTCATGTGGAAAAAAACCATAAAGATAAAGATCATCAAATTCTACTGGATTGCTCATAAAAATATCAGCTACAATACACAAAACACCTTCATTGCAGAAAAGTGGCAGGATAGGCTGGTCCTCAAGCTGAGCACACACATTTTGGAAATGTTTTAAAGTTGTGTATACCTTTGTGTAGTTTGCGAATGGAGATGGTATAGCTGGTAAAAACCCAACATTCTTTAGCAGGATGGTATTCTGGGAGATCACAGCATGAAATCCATCCCACGTCGGAACTGATTTTCTTCATCCTTCAGTCTGCACCGAATAAGCGATATAATAAATTCAGTTAAATCAGCCTTGGGGATCACAGCATCAGGTAGAAGAAGATCCATGTCCCCAGTCACATTGAAACTTTCTAGTAGACTGGGATGTGCTGATAGCTTGTAGTCATTTTGCACACGTTGGCAAGCAGTTAGGTTATATGGTTGCAGCTTTGTTTGTTTATGTCCACAGCTGACACAGCTTGTTTCCCTACAGCTACTTCATTGGTACAGTCTTGAAAAGGCACCATGGCAGTATCATGTGTGCTGGGTGTTCCAGACAAAGAAGAGCTGTCTTCAAAATCAAAATGATCAAGAGCAGCAATTGTAAATCCTTTATTGGTAAAGTGACTTGGAAGTGATGTGCTGTTCGATTCACAAACTTTTACAGCATGGGCTTCTAACACGTTCCTGTTCCACACTTTGTCATTATAAATTGTTGATACACCAATCCTATTCATTGAAGTGATTAGCTGTCTACTTTTGCACTTGTCATAGATTGTGTGGGCAGTCATCATGTGTAGCGGAGTTTTCTTTTTGCCATGATGTAAATCATAAAACATGATTTGGAAAAGACAGTACATTTGCACAGCATAAGCCTTTTGGTTCAAAGGATTGTCTACCACTTTTTTGCTTATATCTTCAAAGCTATCATCAATGTTGTTGGCTTCTGTTCTGAACTCAAGAACTTCAGTTTGTAATAGATTTGCTTTGCTGATATTAAACAATGATGTAAAAAAAGTTAAGACAACATCAGGCATTCTTGTTGACCCTTGATTTGTGGAGCTCTGGGGGATCACAAAATTTGTCATTAAGTTCAAAATCTAAAACTTTCAGGACATTTCTTAAAATGGCATCTGCTGATTTTACTGCATCCTGTGATTTTCTTTTGGCAGCAAAAACTTCAGGAGTCGAATCAGCTGAGAACACCATAAGTGGCTCATTCTTTTTGTTAGACTGACAAATACGAATTCAATCATTGTACATTCGCACCATAAAAATCATAATTTCATTATTATGGATTAATACAGTTTCATCAATGCTTACCATTATTTCATTGATCTCCCTGAGTGTGATCCCGTAGCCAGTACTTAAGGGTGGCTTTAAATCTCCATTTGCTTTTTCAAAGAGTGCAAACTTAACCGAAGACTTGCGGTTACCTTGCTGCTGGGAACTCATTGTACATTCATAATTTTGAAAGTATGCACGCATGCAGGTCAGTGGACATACAAATCCACTGCAGAGGAGGAGCCTAGCGCGCAACCAAGATGGCCGCGTAGGTGCGAGGCTCCCGAGGACCTCCACGACCTCCTACATCTATCCTGTCCTCATCCTGATTTGGTTGAGGGGACTTTGTTTGTGAACCTGAGCCGAGGTGGTGCCCGTTTTCCGTTTTCGAATCGGACCCCGGGTGCCGTGATGGGCTTCGCTTGAAGTTTGCGGCCTGCTTCTCCTCTGACCCCGGACTTGAGTTGAGGGGCGATCCAGTGGTGATGTGAATAACAACGGCGGGACGAGCCTGGCGGGGCGCGCACCCCTCACTTTCACTTTCGCTTTCGAGCCCTCTCGCCATCATCACAAGTGGGATCTCGGCTCTTTCGCGGAGTGTGGTGGTTGGCTCACGGGGGGACCCTGCCTACTCTGCGGGGACCCGTTCCGCCTTCCTGAGGCGACCTCTGGGGTCTTCGGCCTCGATTGTTCGCCCCCCGTCGCTGGACTCGTGGGTGCACGGATTACAGGGCGATGGCGACGAAGCAGGATGGAGAGAGGCTGAAGGCCAAATCGGCCCGGCGTGGTGCCTCTACCCAGGCCAACGTTATGGATCGCTACACCCTGCCAAAAGGTTCTCCCGGCGGGTCGCATAAGTCTCCGGAGCGGCCCGCGGATGCCCCGGATTTGCCAACGGACCTGACCTTGCAGGATATCATGGGCGCCATAGCGGAGATGAAGACCTCGGTGGGTCAACAGTTTGACACCCTGGCGCACAAACTTGACGCGGTTCTCATCGATGTCAACCTTGTTAGGGCTGATCTTTCCAAGACAAATGATAGGGTTGACTCTTTGGCCCTCACCGCGTCGGGCCTCACGACTGAGGTGGCTGCCCTCCAAACGGAGGTACGTCGGCTCCGGCAGGCCAGTGCTCTCACGGATCGGCGACTGGAGGATTCCGAGAGTAGGGCCCGGAGGAACAACGTCCGCATTATCGGAGTGCCTGAGGGATTGGAGGATTCGGCTGCGGATCTCTTTGTGGAGGACTTGATTTCCAATCGTCTGATGCCTCGGGGATTGAGCAAATTCTTCGCTGTGGAGAGGGCCCATAGAGTTCCTGGTGGCAAGCCGAAGGTTGGAGCTCCTCCGCGGCCTCTTATTGCACGTATCTTCAATTTTCGGGATAGGGATGCGATTTTACAAGCCTCTAGAGTGCAGGAGCCGCTTAAGCTAGAGAACGTTGAGGTGAACTTCTATCCTGACTTCACGCAAGCGGTCCAGAAGCAGAGGCTGGGTTTCATGGGCGTCAAACGGCGGCTCCGAGACATGAACTTGAAGTACGCCATGCTTTTCCCGGCCAGGCTGCGGGTGGAATCCGAGGGTCGTTCTCATTTCTTTGACCGTCCGGAGGCGGCGGGGGATTGGTTGGACACTAGGGGACATGATCGAGAGGGACTGGGGGCCGCGAGTGGGGAGTGCCCACCGGACCGGGCCTAATGTATTGACACTGGGGCTACTTTCTGATGATGTCACTTCTTTGTTGGGCTCAGGGTTCCTTGACTGTCGTGCTTTGTCCTCCTTCGCTTGGAGGTTGTGGTGTGTCTTGAGGGGGTTCTCTTTCCTCCTCCAGGGGGTCTTTTTGTAGTTTAGTTCATGCAAGGGCGACAGGCACACTGCAAGTTGGGGGGGCTGTTTGGGCTCATGCAGGGGTGCAGGGTGGGGGGAGTTTTGTTCGGAATGTTGGGTTGGGTATTGTTTGTTCGTACCACAAGGCAGGATTATTGTTGTTTCATACTTAAAGTGCTCTCTGGGAGGGTGGTGATTGAAGCTGGTTGTGATGGGGGGTAGGGGACTGAGACTTCTTTCCTGGAATGTTAACGGACTGGGGGACAGGATAAAACGGGGGGTGGTCCTGCAGTTTTTAAAACGGATCTCACCCGATATCGTGTTTCTGCAGGAAACACACCTCATTGGTAATTCCTTCCTTGCTATGAATAGGCGGGGCTATCTCCTTCTGGCTCATTCGGGCTTCACCTCTGGTTCGAGGGGTGTGGGCATAATGGTTAAAACCTCGCTCCCGCTGGAGGTTGACGAGGTGATCCATGATGACAGGGGGCGCTACACTGCACTGGTGGGCAGATGGGAGGGTAAAGTGATTGTTTTGGTTTCTATTTATGTCCCGCCGGGTTTGCAGACTACTACTTTTGCCGACTTGGGGCGCCTTCTTCTTGGGCTACCAGAGGGGATTCTAGTGGTTGGAGGGGACTTTAATGCTGTGGTTTCCGGAGCCGAGGATCGATACCCCCCCAGGGACCTCCCCCGGGCCCAAACTTGGTTGTCTGGACTCTTGGACACCCTGGGATTGGTGGATTGTTGGCGGCTAAAACACCCTGCACAGACACAGTACACGTTCCACTCCGGGGCCCATGGTAGTCTTTCACGACTTGATTATGTTCTTATGCCAGCGGCCCAGGCGGGGAGGATCGGGGAGGTGCGACATCTGCCCGGGGTATTTCAGACCACTCCCCGCTTCTGTTACACTTTGATATTGTCCTGGGGGTGGAGGGGAGGGTGGTCCCGATCAACTCCTGGTACCTGCGTAATCCCACAATTCGTGCAGATTTGATTAAATCCCTTGAGCAATATTTTGAAGATAATGTGGGATCCGTCTCGTCTGCTGTTTCTCTTTGGGAGGCGTTCAAGATGGTACTCCGGGGGGAAGCCCTGTCCCTCATTTCCCATTCAAAGAGGCGCGAGTGGGAGGAGGTGACTCGTATTGAGTCTGAAATTACTGAGTTGGAGGGTGACCTGGATCGTGGTGTCACGGAGGACAAATTGCATGCTCTCAGACTCAAACAAGCAGACTACAAGGCCCTGGTCACTGAAGCGGCCAAAGGCATGAGTAGGGAGCAACAGGGGCGACTGTATGATATGGGGGATAAGGCTGGAAAACTGATTGCGTGGCTGGATAAAAAGGAGAGAGCGAGTCGAGTTGTGCCGCTGGTTGAGAGAGTGGATGTTGTGTGTGTTACTGATCCCGAGGAAATTGTTGATTGCTTTGCAGAGTATTTCCGCGGGGTGTACTCCCCGGTCTCTTCTCGCCCAGAAGAGGATTCCCGCGTCCTGCTTAAAGATATTGGGTTGCCTTCCCTTTCGGAGGAGGATAAATTGTTGATGGACGCGACTCCGACGTCTGAGGAGATCGCCCTGGCCATACGCTCAGTCGCTTCTGGCAAGGCCATGGGTCCTAATGGCCTTCCCATTGAATTGTACAAGTTGCGGCCGGATACCTTAGCGCCTCATCTTCGTGATATGTTTCTCGCGGCTCGGGCGGCGGGTTCTCTCCCGCTGGACCAGCGTCTCGCCACCATCGTGGTTATTCATAAGGAGGGGAGGCTGCGGGATCGAGTCACGTCCTACAGGCCCATTTCGCTTTTGAATGCGGAACCGAAAATCCTTGCTAAGGTGCTGGCTAATCGACTGGTTGGCGTGGTGTGCGATCTGATCCATCAGGATCAGTCCGGTTTTATTCCTCATCGCAACACCGCGCTTAACCTACGGCGTCTGCATGGGGTGCTCGCGAGGGTTCCGTTTATACGTGAGCTGGCCATTTTGGCGTCCCTGGACGCCACTATGGTGTTTGATACGCTTGAGTGGCCATATATTTGGGCGACGCTGGAGAAGTTTGGGTTTGGCCCGGGATTCATCGGTTGGGTGAAATTGCTGTATTCTAGACCACTGGCGCAGGTGGTGGTGAATGGTAGAGTGTCGGCTCCCTTCGAGTTGGGCAGGGGCACGCGTCAGGGTTGTCCGCTGTCGCCTCTCCTCTTTGCGCTCGCTTTGGAGCCCCTGGCTGAGTGGCTGCGGTGGCACCCTTCGATTCGTGGTCTCCGATGGACCCCGGAGTATGAGGACCGAGTCTCTCTCTATGCGGACGATATTCTTTTGTATCTCGCTTCCCAGCGTGAATAGTTGATTGTGTTGGTGGATGTATTGTCCTCCTTTGGCCGTAACTCCGGCCTAGTCATCAACTGGGCTAAGTCCTGTGTTTATGTTCTTTTTGGAGAGGCTCCTATCCTCCTGCGGGGTTGCCCTGTCCAGGTCGCTCACCAGGGATTCAAGTATCTGGGAATTTTTATTACCCTGGACTCAGCGGCCCGATACACACAGAATTTACTCCCCCCTCTCCAACGTTTGAAGGCGGATGTGGCGCGTTGGCGGCGCTTGCCGCTCTCGCCGCTTGGCCGGGCGGCGCTGTTTAAGATGATGTCATTGCCGCGGTTTTTATACGCCTTACAAAACACAATGGATGTCGTGCCGGCCAGCTATTTTAGGGAGGTGGAGGGTCTGCAGCGCCAACTGTTCTGGGATGGGAGGCCGCGGATCGCCCTCGCGAAGCTGATGCTCCCGTGGTACGACGGGGGGGTCGCCCTCCCCGATATCAAACGTTATTATTGGGCTTCCCAGCTGGCAGCGATAAATCACGGGCTTTATGGGCCTGCCCTTAATCCGGCTTTTGAGATGGACAAATTGTTGTTGCCGGGTGGCGACTACAATAGGGCGCTCTACTCCAGATCGCTCGACGCGCGGTTGACGGGTCCGACACGGGTCGCGGTACGTGTGTGGCACGCGGCAAACTCGGCGATGGGGTGGAAGGATCGGTTGACCCGGGCGACGCCATTGTATGCTTCCGAGCGATTGGGTTGTTTGTGGACGACGAAAGGCTTTGAGAAGTGGGACACGATCGGCATTAGCAGGGTAGGGGATCTCTGGACGAAGGGGGGATTTAAAACGTTCGATGTGCTGAAAGCGGAGTACCAATTGCATGACAGGGAGTACTTTCGGTATGCGCAGGTTCGTCATGCGTTGCTCTCCGTATTCCCGGAGGTCGCGTCCATCCCGGAGTGCTCCCCATTGGAAGATAGAGTACTAGATGGGTATGTGCCGGATAGCACTATTTCATTAATCTATAAAAAGCTTGTCAATGATCGCTCGGGGCTGCTGGCCGCCCTTCGTGAGGCATGGGTCGCTGATGGATTGGAGCTGGATGACGAGGATTGGGTGTCTGCGGTGGCCTCCCCGAAAGAGGTGGCCATACCGGCCCGCCTTCGGTTCGTCCAGCTCAAGATACTCCACAGGGTGTATGTTACGGGTCCTGGCCTGATGCGTATGGGATATGCGGTGGATGGGATGTGTAAGCGTGGGTGTGGTATGATTGGGACCTTCCTCCATGTTTTGTGGGAATGTCCGGAGGTGACTCGGTTCTGGCGTGGCGTGCATGCAGTATTGCAGGCGGTCACGCATGTTGCGTTGTTCCCCGAGGCGAGGAGGTTTTTGTTGAATGTTTGGGAGCCGACTGATTACACGGTGGCGCAAACGTGGTGGGTGACATTGGGATATATGGTGGCCAAGCGTGACATAGCACAATTGTGGGGCTCCCAGAGGTCACCCACGATTTCGGTGTGGAAGGAAAATATGGATTGGTGTATGTTCCGAGAAAAGACTGTGTATGTGGCGAGAGGCAAGCCTGGGAAATGGGTAAAGGTGTGGGGCCCCTGGAACTCCTATCGTGGTGGGATTTGCGCCCCGCCCCTAACGCGTGACTCTGCTGAGGCCCTGTCTCCCTAGTCTGCGCATCTCCATGATTCTGTGTTATCGGGATAACTTTGTCTCTGCCCCCTGCCCTTCCCACCCCTCCTTCCATTGTAGTTTGGTAGGCCCCTCCCGAGGGGAGCGCATAATGTCACCTGGACTTTTGCCGCCTTGTGGGTTTGTTTCTTTTTTCATTTAAAATGAAACCGTCATTTGGGATGTCAAGGTCTATAGCCGCAAATGATATTTCGGATCCTTGGGACCTACACTGCTTGCTGCTTGTGTTTATACCTATATGTTTATGACCTTATTGTTTACTAGCGGCCGGCCCGGAGGTTGTAGGCCCATACCTGTATATCTATTGAAATTTGTAATAAAGGTTTAAAAAAAAAAAATCCACTGCAAATACATTCACCTCATTGTTTTACCCAGCTGAAAACTTCATCTTGGAAGAAACGAACTGCAGATAAATACATGTTTCTCCTTTAGGACTCACATACACTGTATGCTGTTCCTTCGTCAATCCCTTTGGCCCTTGTTCTGGCTAAACCACAGATAACACATTTTAAATCATCTGCTTTCTGATCAGTTGTTGGAGGTGGACGAGGGGTACCATTGATCTTCTAAGTGGATGGGCATTGGGTTTGGTTGTCGTCGCTTCCTCAAAAGACTCAGATTCTTGGTGTGATTCACTGATTTCTGCTATTTTTTGACAAATATTTTTCATTGTACACGACTTGTAGCACTTGTTGTTACAATGATAAAATATTTGATCTTCCTAACCTATCAGTTTCAATCTTCCGTGAACTTCATCTTGCTGTATTTCTGCAGCATCTCAGACTCTCCTCTGTCCAGCCGCAGTTGATTTTAGCTTTTCTTTCAGATTAGTTTGGCATATGACACATTTTTCTTTGACGAAGGTGTCCTCAGATTTTGTAGTTAGCAACACCCTGTCAGGACGTAAAGATCCTCTGCTACCACCTGCTTTGCTCATGTTTACGAATCTTAATCAACGGAAAACCTGAAACAAAAACAATATTAAAATAAATTACCAATATGATGGCTAAAACACATCATTACAGAGCCACCATTTTGGAAAATGACTGAAGGTTTGCTGTGAGGAGTTATTTTCCGTCTCTATTAGACTACTTGTCCCCCAAAACCTATGTTTAAGTATATCAGTCTCATGGTTCTAGAAATATTACGTCATCACTGGAACACATCCGCCATTTTTAAAAATGTCCTCCAGAAAAATTCATTCCGGATTAGCAATGTCTACCCAAGCTAAATTACTTCTCTAATGATACAAAAACACAAATCAAAAATGAAAATCTCGGGACAACATTTTTTTACTTTACTCTGAGTTGCATCCCAGTCCATCATTACTTTACACACAATGCCACCTCCATTTGGACCCAGACATTTGCAAATCAGTCTTGACCCTGCTCTAATGTGAACAGTCCAGCCCAATCTCCTAGGCCAGGTCCTCCTTGAACTGGAACACAAGCAACTCAAGACTGCGTTTTATGTATGTCAACATCTGTAAGTTCATCATCAGCACCTAAGACACCTCAGTTCTAATTTCTAATTATAAATTAAACTTATCTGAGATTAGAGAATGGACGTCAACAAATGGTTTGAAAATTAACTTATCAGCACTGAAATATTGATTCATACCTAGAAGTCCCTACTACTACACTCTAATTTTTCTAATGTTTTGCCAAACTAAACAGGCTCTTGTCCTCTGTTGTCAGAGGCAGTGCAAAATCCTGAACTGATCATCTATTCAAAACTCAATCAGCTATATCCTATGTTTTATCAGTGTGGGATGCTGGAAATATTCCTCACATTGAATTCCATCCTTGGTAACTGTGACAAAGGAATATGTCAAATGTTGATTGTTTGCTAATCCAAATTCCAAACTACAATACTCATCCCCTTGTTTGCAGTTTGGCCACATATCCACTTCAAACTCGTTTGCATCATTTCCGATCTCAGGAAGTGCTGCCCTGAGGTTTGAACTATCCACGTATGTACATATGTCTTTTTATTTTTCTGTATAGGAACAGAAGCATTTCAAAATTAGATTTTAATTTGTAAATAAATGGCTCAAAGATGATAGATTTTACAAACAGGGCAGGTGACAGAGGATAACTTTGTCCTGTGACTCTCCACTGCAACCTCCTCAGAGAGAATTCCATTTGTACATATTGCAGCTCCGGAAGTCAAATATACCCAAAGACATCAAGTAAATATATAATTTATTAAAAAATAAAGGTAAAGGTCATAACCACTTCCATCTCACTTAGCGAAGGGCATTTTGGCACCAAAAACATGTTCACTAAGGGTAGGTCTGATTTAGGATTGATGTCCCCCAGGCACTTGCCAGATTCACATGATTCCCTACAAAGCACGCATTCTTCTTGTTTACAAACAATTATAGTCATTTCAATGATCAGCAAATCGCCAGGAATTAAAAAAATATTTTACTGTCTGCATTTGGCAGCGATATAAACAAATAAAGCTTATACTAGAAGAGAGCTTTATTACTTTTGTAAATACTTTTTTGGTTGTCATATTGGAAGTATAAAGTTGTCTTTATAGCCTCTGCAACTTGTTTAAATGTGTGGCTCAAAGATGGGGCTAATGTTTGTGCTTGTCCTTTGAGGAAAAGCTCTATTGCACTTATCACCTCCTCTAGGGTCCCCTATCTGTGTATGGTTCTTTTGTAGTTATTTGTGTTTTTCCTTTTGGCTCGTTAACGGATGGTTATGTAACTTATCTTGAATAAAATTCCCCTTTTCTCTAATTTAGAATTTATTTAAAGACTGTCTTGATTATTGGGATTTGTTCAGGGGCGTATTTATCAATATTGTACTGGGGCATGGGAGTGTGAGGGGAGCACTTCACCCAACTTAAAAGCTGTTTTGTATTACAAAACCAGAGATGGGTGGCCCAAGATCAGCTTCAGGGCCATGGCACTAGATTACTACCATTGCTCCTGGTACATGGCTCCATAGCCACGCCACTGGTCGCCCTCAATGCTCCTAAACTATTCTTGATTGCAGCTATGTTGCTCCTATTGCTCCAAGTCATTGTGTATGATCCCTGTATCCTCCCTATCTTCTCATAGTTTCCATACTAAGAGGTTTTTAATTCATTTTTTCACCTAGTTTGGTTCTCAATTGTGTGGCTTGCTGAAAGATCATAGTAGCTTAGACCGGCTTAAAATGAACAAGGGCTTCAAGGGCAGCTTCTAAATATGTTAGAGCTTCTGACAGATCTTTTTCCAGTCTTGATCTCTTTGTCATCTGGTGTTTATCCAATAGATGAATGCCATTCATGCATCCCATACAATGTAGAGGTTGTTGGTTCGGGCTACCAGATTCCTCAACCTACCTTGTCATCTTTGTTATAGCTCTCTTTTCTACCATCAGTTGTCTGTCAAAGGTCTACCCTCTAATTATTTTTCTTGAGGCTTATCATCCTGAGACAAGACATTTTTGTGGGATCAGAGCCAGAGTGGGAATCATAAGCAGCCCTGGCAAATATGTTCAAACAAACTCCATGCCCTCATCACCTCACTCTGTCTCTCTCTCTCATCATCCATATATTTTTAGGGCCTGCCCTCTCTTCTCTCTCACTTCTCTTTCTCTGCACTCTCCCTGTTCTCTGTTGCTGCTGTCTTGCTGTAATTACCCTCAGGGAGCTATAGAAAGTGACAGGGTTGCTAACAGAGGCCCGGGCCTATAAAATCCAGCCTCCACATGCTCCAGCCCCTTGGGGAGATGTCCACAGAGCTATATGGCCAGTTCAGTCCTTCCTGGGATGTGACAGCTTCAGCATCTCAGTTACATGGATGACTGCCAAATAATATACAGAAGCTGTCAAAACCTTTATCCAGGCAGACTTTCCATTGCACGGTCCAGCCCAGCAACCCCATGCCACAGCAGGCAGAGCTCTTTGCATTTCAAGACAGTCCAGCAGTTATTCCAGTAGGTTTTGCATTCTAGATAAGCCCAGCCTTCAGGAGCAGCAGTGTCTAGTCTCTACCCCTGGATTACCGTCCCCCAGTGATAGTAGTGCAAAGCACTTCCTCAACCAAACATTGACCAAGCTGGGCAGTACTTCATAGCTGAACATTCAGCTATCTTGCATAGTCCAAACCCTTCCAATCAGTTACTGCATGATCAACTTTTGCCAGGGCCATGGACAACAAGAGCCTCTCCTAGGCTTGCTCTACCAGGCCTTGGTATAGATAGTTAATAGACCCAGGCAGCGGGTGTGTGATGTAACCACATATGTGTTTACCACACATGCTTGTTCCACATGGTCTCAACCACGTGAGTCTTAACCACACATATGCCTTTACCACGCATGCCTTTAC